>NC_058084.1:100231719-100879162 GCF_014858855.1 Bufo gargarizans
CCAACCGATCGACTAGCTGCAGCACTGATGTGCATTCTGACAGAAGCATTGCGCTGCTGTCAGATTACACACAAGTCGGTGTATGCGGCGCTGCAAGACGAGATTTCTCCTCTGCAGTAAAAGATACATTTGCCGAGGCATATGAGCTGAGGAGGTGGCGGTGTTCATATGCTTTGGAAAACACTTTGTATATAAAAAAAAATCCTGGCAATGATTTATTCATCCACATCGATTGATGTGAATGGAGCAATCTGGTTTGCCAGGGCATACGAGCTAAGTGGGTATGGATGTTGGGCGGAGCTCCTATGTCCTGGCAGACGCCTTTCCCCTCCTTTTTTTTGGGCAGAGATTTTTTCATCCACATTGATCGATGCAAATGAAGAAATCTGTGCCGTTCATTTTTTTATTTCAGCCCAGAGGCTGAACGGAAAAAAAAAATCTCATTACCTGTATGCTCAATATAAGGAGAATAGCAGAAACTCCTAATGCTGGCCATACATGTAATGATTGCGGAGACCCTCAAATGCCAGGGCAGTACAAACACCCCACAAATGACCCCATTTTGGAAAGAAGACACCCTAAGGTATTCGCTGAGGGGCATATTGAGTCCATGAAAGATTGAAATTTTTGTCCCAAGCTAGCGGAAAGTGAGACTTTGTCAGAAAAATAAAAAATTATCAATTTCCGCTAACTTATGCCCCAAAACTTTTTTTTTTCTATGAACTCGCCAGGCCCCTCATTGAATACCTTGGGGTGTCTTCTTTCCAAAGTGGGGTCACATGTGGGGTATTTATACTGCCCTGGCTTTTTAGGGGCCCTAAAGCGTGAGAAGAAGTCTGGGATCCAAATGTCCAAAAATGCCCTCCTAAAAGGAATTTGGGCACCTTTGCGCATCTAGGCTGCAAAAAATTGTCACACATGTGGTATCGCCGAACTCAGGAGAAGTTGGGGAATGTTTTTCGGGGTGTCATTTTACATATACCCATGCTGGGTGAGAGAAATATCTTGGTCAAGTGCCAACTTTGCATTAAAAAATGGGAAAAGTTGTCTTTTGCCGAGATATTTATCTCACCCAGCATGGGTATATGTAAAATGACACCCCAAAACACATTCCCCAACTTCTCCTGAGTACGGCGATACCACATGTGTGACACTTTTTTGCCACCTAGGTGGGCAAAGGGGCTCACATTCCAAAGAGCACCTTTCGGATTTCACAGGCCATTTTTTACAGATTTTGATTTTAATCTGCTTCCCACACATTTGGGCCCCTAAAATGCCAGGGCAGTATAACTACCCCACAAGTGACCCCATTTTGGAAAGAAGACACCCCAAGGTATTTCATGATGGGCATAGTGAGTTCATGGAAGTTTTTATTTTTTGGCACAAGTTAGTAAAATATAAGACTTTGTAAGGAAAAAACAAATAAAAATCATCATTTTCCTCTAACTTGTGACAAAAAATAAAAAGTTCTATGAACTCACTATGCCCATCAGCGAATACCTTAGGGTGTCTACTTTCCGAAATGGGGTAATTTGTGGGGTTTTTCTACTGTCTGGGCATTGTAGAACCTCTGGAAACATGACAGATGCTCAGAAAGTCAGAGCTGCTTCAAAAAGTGGAAATTCACATTTTTGTACCATAGTTTGTAAACGCTATAACTTTTACCCAAAGTGAAAAATGCTATTTTTTTGCAAAAAAATTGTTAATTTTCGATTAATAACAAAAAAAGTAAAAATCTCAGCAGCAATGAAATACCACCAAATGAAAGCTCTATTAGTGAGAAGAAAAGTAGGTAAAATTCATTTGGGAGGTAAGTTGCATGACCGAGCAATAAACGGTGAAAGTAGTGTAGTGCAGAAGTGTAAAAAGTGGCCTGGTCATTAAGGGTGTTTCAGCTAGGGGGGTTGAAGTGGTTAAAGCAGAAGTTTTGAATGAAAGGGACAATTAGTGATTATTTTTACCTGTCTACTAGGTAGAGCATGGGTATGTCACACCCAAAATTTGTAAATTTTACCGGAAAATTTAACAGACAAATTTGTGAAATGACAAGATAAAATAAAATACGTACAAATAAAAAAATATATATATTGATTTATGAGGTGGAGGTCCATATGGAGTAGGAGTTTGAGAAGGCAGTGGACATAGCGGTGTATGTGGAAGCAGCAGTGGAGGAGGACGAGGTAGCCAACACTGGTTTTTGGTTTTAATTATTTATATTAGGGTACACTCCCAAAAATTATCAAATTACAAGAATGAGCAATTGCGCTATAGTATAAAAATGGCTGGTTAAGGCCAGTATATATGTCTATTCTGCACAAGGTAAGGACAAGTCCTGTGGGATCCATGCCTGGTTCATTTTAATGAACGTGAGCTTGACAACATTGGCTGTGGACAGGCGGCTGTGCTTGTCTGTGATAAACACACGTTCAGATTATACACTTGCTGCAGGGCAGGCCAGGACCTCCAAGGCGTAAAGGGCAAGCTCAGGCCATGTGCCCAATTTGGAGAACCAGAAGTTAAAGGCGGCAGACACGTCATTCAGTACGTGTAGGCGTGTGCACACATACTGCTCCACCATGTTGGTGAAATGCTGCCTCCTGCTAAGTCGTTCCAGATCAGCTGGTGGTGCTGGTTGTTGTTGCGTGCTGACAACGCTTTTCCACATTTCGGCCATGCTAACCCTGCCTTCTGAGGTGCTGGCGGTGCCCCAGCTGCGTTGGCGACCTCTTCCTCCTCCTCTGCCTTTGCCTTGTGCTTCCATTGTGCCCCCGCTGTCAGGTGGGAATGCCACCAGCAGCACGTCTACCAGAGGGCGCTTGTACTCGCGCATTTTACGATCACGCTCCAGTGTGGGAATTAAGGACGGTACGTTGTCCTTGTAACGGGGATCCAGCACCTGAACACCCTATAATAGTGAGGGGACACGACCACCGGCTCCCTACACTTAATACGTAGGGAGTCAGGGTCACCTAGGATCAATCCAACAGGAAAACACAAATAAAGGAACAGACTTGTATGTAGAAGCATCAGTTGCAGCATCCAGCATGAGCACAATCCAGGAAGTTGTATAAACCGCAAAGTGATGCAGTATGGGAGGGGATTTAAAGGAAAGCAATTAGTGCAACTAGATGACAGCTGAGAGAGTGAAACGAGATGACAAAACGAAAGCAAAACAAAAGAACCTCAAGCAAGAGGTTCTGAAGAATGTCTCAGATATCTGGTGGTGACAGTATCTCACAATGACATATGCATCAAAGGCTGCAAAATTAATATTTTTGCCCTAAATGGATGTTTTTTTAATAGCAGAATAGAACAACTGTATCTAAAGGGTGTATCTCACAATGACATATGTAGCAAAGGCTGCAAAATATTTTTTTTTTTGCCCTAAATGTGTGTATTTTTAATAGCAGAATAGAACAAAAGTATCTGAAGGGTGTTTCTCACAATGACATATGCAGCAAAGGCTGCAAAATTAAGATTGTTGCCCTAAATGGGTGGGGTGTTTTTAATACCAGAATAGCACAGCAGTATCTAAAGCATGTATCTCACACGTACAGATGCAGACAATGCCACAAATTAAGATTTATGCCTAAAATTGGTGTTTATTTATTACCAGAATAGCACAGCAGTATTTAAAGGGTGTATCTCACAATGACATATGCAACAAAGGCTGCAAAATTAAGATTTTTGCCCAAGATGGGTGTTTATTTAGTACCAGAAGAGCACAGCAGTATTTAAAGGGTGCATCATACAATGACAGATGCAGCAAAGGCTGCAAAATTAAGATTTTTGCCCTAAATGTTATTTTTTTTAATAGCAGAATAGAACAACAGTATCTAAAGGTTGTATTTCACACATACAGATGCAGACAAGGCTTCCAAATTTAGAGTTTTACCCAAAATGTGTGTTTTTTTAATACCAGAATATGACAGCAGTATATAACGTTTGAATTTCACGCGTGCATATGCAGACAAGGCCGCAAATTAAGTATTTTACCCAAAATGGGTGTTTTTGTAATACCAGAATAGCAAAGCAGTATCTAAAGCATGTATCTCACACTGACAGATGCATACAAAGCCGCAAATTAAGTATTTTGCCCTAAATGTGTGTTTTTTAAAACCTAGAAAATTATAGCTGTATTTCTAGCTTAAATTGCACACTGACTAATGCGGCAGAGGCCCCAGATGGAGGGTATTGCCCAAAATTTGTGTTTTTTCAAAGCCAGAAAATTATTGAAGTATTCAAGCTTGTTTTTAACAATCACAGATGCAGCAAAGGCTGCAATGTTAACCACTTCCCGACCGCCTAACGCACCGATGCGTCCGGGAGGTGGTTGATTTACTCCTCCTGGACGCATCGGCGCGTCATCTCGCGATGCCCGAGATTTCCTGTGAACGCGCGCACGCTCACAGGAACAGAAGGTAAGCGAGTGGATCTCCAGCCTGCCAGCGGCGATCGCTCGCTGGCAGGCTGGAGATGTGATTTTTTTTAACCCCTAACAGGTATATTAGACGCTGTTTTGATAACAGCGTCTAATATACCTGCTACCTGGTCCTCTGGTGGTCCCCATGTTAGGATCGACCACCAGAGGACACAGGTAGCTCAGTAAAGTCGCACCAAACACCACACTACCCTACACCCCCCCCGTCACTTATTAACCCCTTATGAACCCCTGATCACCCATGATCACCCCATATAAACTCCCTGATCACCCCCCTGTCATTGATCACCCCCCTGTCATTGATCACCCCCCTGTCAGGCTCCGTTCAGACGTCCGTATGATTTTTACGGATCCACGGATACATGGATCGGATCCGCAAAACGCATACGGACGTCTGAATGGAGCCTTACAGGGGGGTGATCAATGACAGGCGGGTGATCACCCATATAGATTCCCTGATCACCCCCTGTCATTGATCACCCCCCTGTCATTGATCACCCCCCTGTAAGGCTCCATTCAGACGTCCGTATGATTTTTACGGATCCATGGATACATGGATCGGATCCGCAAAACACATGCGGACATCTGAATGGAGCCTTACAGGGGGGTGATCAATGACAGGCGGGTGATCACCCATATAGATTCCCCGATCACCCCCTGTCATTGATCACCCCCCTGTAAGGCTCCATTCAGACGTCCGTATGATTTTTACGGATCCATGGATACATGGATCGGATCCGCAAAACACATGCAGACGTCTGAATGGAGCCTTACAGGGGGGTGATCAATGACAGGTGGGTGATCACCCATATGCACTCCCTGATCACCCCCTGTCATTGAACACCCCACTGTCATTGATCACCCCCCTGTAAGGCTCCATTCAGACGTCCGCATGTGTTTTGCGGATCCGATCCATGGATCCGTAAAAATCATTCGGACGTCTGAATGGAGCCTTACAGGGGGTGATCAATGACAGAGGGGTGATCACCCATATACACTCCCTGATCACCCCCTGTCATTGATCACCCCCCTGTAAGGCTCCATTCAGACGTCCGCATGTGTTTTGTGGATCCGATCCATGTATCCATGGATCCGTAAAAATCATACGGAAGTCTGAATGGAGCCTTACAGGGGGGTGATCAATGACGGGGGTGATCACCCATATACACTCCCTGATCACCCCCTGTCATTGATCACCCCCCTGTAAGGCTCCATTCAGACGTCCGCATGTGTTTTGCGGATCCGATCCATGGATCCGTAAAAATCATACGGACGTCTGAATGGAGCCTTACCAGGGGGGTGATCAATGACAGGGGGGTGATCAGGGAGTGTATATGGGTGATCACCCCCCTGTCATTGATCACCCCCCTGTCATTGATCACCTCCCCTGTAAGGCTCCATTCAGACATTTTTTTGGCCCAAGTTAGCGGAAATATATATATTTTTTTGTTTGTTTTTTCTTACAAAGTCTCATATTCCACTAACTTGTGTCAAAAAATAAAATCTCACATGAACTCACCATACCCCTCACGGAATCCAAATGCGTAAACATTTTTAGACATTTATATTCCAGACTTCTTCTCACGCTTTAGGGCCCCTAAAAAGCCAGGGCAGTATAAATACCCCACATGTGACCCCATTTCGGAAAGAAGACACCCCAAGGTATACCGTGAGGGGCATATTGAGTCCATGAAAGATTGAAATTTTTGTCCTAAGTTAGCGGAAAGTGAGACTTTGTGAGAAAATAACAAAAAAAATCAATTTCCGCTAACTTATGCAAAAGAAAAAAATTCTATGAACTCGCCAGGCCCCTCATTGAATACCTTGGGGTGTCTTCTTTCCAAAGTGGGGTCACATGTGGGGTATTTATACTGCCCTGGCTTTTTAGGGGCCCGAAAGTGTGAGAAGAAGTCTGGGATCCAAATGTCTAAAAATGTCCTCCTAAAAGGAATTTGGGCACCTTTGCGCATCTAGGCTGCAAAAAAGTGTCACACATGTGGTATCGCCGTACTCAGGAGAAGTTGGGGAATGTGTTTTGGGGTGTCATTTTACATATACCCATGCTGGGTGAGAAAAATATCTTGGTCAAATGCCAACTTTGTATAAAAAAATGGGAAAAGTTGTCTTTTGCCAAGATATTTCTCTCACCCAGCATGGGTATATGTAAAATGACACCCCAAAACACATTCCCCAACTTCTCCTGAGTACGGCGATACCAGATGTGTGACACTTTTTTGCAGCCAAGGTGGGCAAAGGGGCACATATTCCAAAGTGCACCTTTCGGATTTCGCAGGCCATTTTTTACACATTTTGATTGCAAGGTACTTCTCACACATTTGGGCCCCTAAATTGCCAGGGCAGTATAACTACCCCACAAGTGACCCCATTTTGGAAAGAAGACACCCCAAGGTATTCCGTGAGGGGCACGGCGAGTTCCTAGAATTTTTTATTTTTTGTCACAAGTTAGCGGAAAATGATGATTTTTCTTTTTTCCTTACAAAGTCTCATATTCCACTAACTTGCGACAAAAAAAAAAAAATTCTAGGAACTCGCCATGCCCCTCACGGAATACCTTGGGGTGTCTTCTTTCCAAAATGGGGTCACTTGTGGCGTAGTTATACTGCCCTGGCAATTTAGGGGCCCAAATGTGTGAGAAGAACTTTGCAATCAAAATGTGTAAAAAATGGCCTGCGAAATCCGAAAGGTGCACTTTGGAATATGTGCCCCTTTGCCCACCTTGGCTGCAAAAAAGTGTCACACATCTGGTATCGCCGTACTCAGGAGAAGTTGGGGAATGTGTTTTGGGGTGTCATTTTACATAAACCCATGCTGGGTGAGAAAAATATCTTGGTCAAATTCCGAAATGGGGTCATTTGTGGGGTTTTTCTACTGTCTGGGCATTGTAGAACCTCAGGAAACATGACAGGTGCTCAGAAAGTCAGAGCTGCTTCAAAAAGCGAAAATTCACATTTTTGTACCATAGTTTGTAAACGCTATAACTTTTACCCAAACCATTTTTTCTTTGCCCAAACATTTTTTTTTTTATCAAAGACATGTAGAACAATAAATTTAGTGAAAAATTTATATATGGATGTCGTTTTTTTTTGCAAAATTTTACAGCTGAAAGTGAAAAATGTCATTTTTTTTGCAAAAAAATCGTTAAATTTCGATTAATAACAAAAAAAGTAAAAATGTCAGCAGCAATGAAATACCACCAAATGAAAGCTCTATTAGTGAGAAGAAAAGGAGGTAAAATTCATTTGGGTGGTAAGTTGCATGACCGAGCGATAAACGGTGAAAGTAGTGTAGTGCAGAAGTGTAAAAAGTGGCCTGGTCATGAAGGGGGTTTTAGCTAGCGGGGCTGAAGTGGTTAAGTACTTTGCCCAAAATGGGTGTTTTTTTTAAAACAGAATATGACAGCAGTATTTAACGCTTGAATTTCACACGCACAGATGCAGCAAGGGCTGTAAAATTTTGTATTTTGCCCAAAAAGGGTGTTTTTTAAAACCCAGAAAATTATAGCTGTATTTCTAGCTTAAATTGCACACTGACTAATGCTGCAGAGGCCCATGATGGAGGTTATTGCCAAAAATGGGTGTTTTTTCAAAATCAGAATATTATTGAAGCATTTCAAGCTTGTTTTAACAATCACAGATGCAGCAAAGGCTGCAATATTAAGTACTTTGCCCAAAATGGGTGTTTTTTTTTATATCAGAATATGACAGCAGTATATACCGCTTGAATTTCACACGCACAGATGCAGCAAGGACTGTAAAATTGTGTATTTTGCCTAAAAAGGGTGTTTTTTAAAACCCAGAAAATTATAGCTGTATTTCTAGCTTAAATTGCACACTGACTAATGCGGCAGAGGCCCAAGATGGAGGGTATTGCCAAAAATGGGTGTTTTTTGAAAGCCAGAAAAATATTGAAGTATTTCAAGCTTGTTTTAACAATAACAGATGCAGCAAAGACTGCAATATTAAGTACTTTGCCCAAAATGGGTGGTTTTTTACTAACTGAATATGACAGCAGTATATAACGCTTTAATTTCACACGGAAATATGCAGCAATGGCTGTAAAATTGAGTATTTTGCCCAAAAAGGGTGTTTTTTAAAACCCAGAAAAATAAAACTGTATTTCTAGCTTAAATATATTGCAGTATTTCAATGTCACAAAAGCACAAAAGCACATATGCAGTGCTGGTGCACTGAGATTGCATAAAATGTCTGCCGCCGCCCAACTAACTAACAGACTAGATAAAAGTTATTTTTCTCTGTCACTGGGCTCAGGGCAGGGTAAAAAGATTGTGCACTGCATCAACACAACTAAATCTATGTAGATCGCTAAGTTCAATTGCAGTTCTGATTAAAGTTTCTTTCCTATTCTCTCCCTCACAGCAGCAGCATCCTCTCCCTATACTAGTAACAGCAAAGTGATGTTCAGCGCTACGTGACTCCAGCTTATATAGAGGCTGGGTCACATGCTGCACTGGCCTATCACAGCCATGCCATTAGTAGGCATGGCTGTGATGGTTTCAAAGGGCACAGAGTTAAACTGCGCCAAGAAATTGCCGAACACCGAACCCAAACTTTTACTGAAATGTTCGGGTTAGGGTCCGGGGTCCAAAAATCCTAAAGTTCGGTACAAACTCGAACTTTACAGTTCAGGTTCGCTCAACCCTAGACCCTACCAAGGACAATCGCCCAAAAAAAAAAAAAAATATATGGCTCTCAGAATATGGAGACACTAAAATCATTTTAAAAATGATGTTATTGTGTAAAACTTAAATAAACTAAATTAGAAGACATATTGGGTATCACCACATCCGTAACAACCTGCTCTAGAAAAATACCACATGACCTAACCCCTCAGGTGAACACCGTATAAAAAATCTAAATAAAAACGATGTCAAAAAGCCATTTTTTGTCACCTTACATCACAAAAAATTTAATACCAAGCGATCAAACCGTTATATGCACCCTAAAATAGTACAAATCAAACCGTCATCTCATAATGAAAAAAAATGAGCTTCTACATAAGACAGTCACCCAAAAAATTATAAAAAAAAACTATGGCTTTCAGAATATGGAGACACTAAAAAAAATCATTTTTTTTTTCAAAAATGCTTTATAATGTAAAACTGAAACAAATATTTTTTTAAAAAGTAGTCATACTTGATATTGTCGCATCCGCAACAACCTGCTCTATAAAAAATCTAACATGATCTAACCTGTCAGTTGAACCCTGTAAATAACAAAAAAATACGGTTCAAAAACAGATATTTTTTGGTACCTTGCCTCTCAAAAAGTGTAATATAGAGCAACCAAAATTCATATATACCCTAAAATGGTACCAACAAAACTGCCACCTTATCCTGTAGTTTTGAAAATGGGGGTCTTCAAATGTGACATGGCAACTAAAAATAAAAAAAGAGATTAAAATGGAAAATCTGAAAAAAAAATTGAATTCAGAAATGTTATCTCCATTTTCCTTTAATTCTTGTGAAACACCTAAAGGGTTAACAAAGTTTGTAAAATCAGTTTTAAATACCTTGAGGGGTGTAGTTTCTAAAATGGGGCCATTTATGGGTTGTTTCTATTATGTAAGCCTAACAAAGTGACTTCAGATCTGAACTGGTCCTTAAAAATTGGGTTTTGAAGATTTGCTTCTAAGCTTATAAGCCTTCTAACGCCCCCCCCCCCCCCCCCCAAAAAAAAAATTGTTACAAAATGATCCAAACATGAAGTAGACATATTGGAAATGTAAAGTAATAACTATTTTAGGAGATATCACTATCTGTTTTAAAAGCAGAGAAATTGAAATTTAGAAAATTGCGAATTTTTCAACATTTTTGGCAAATTTGGTATTTTTTTTATAAATGAAAAAAAAAAATTTTACTTAAATTTACCACTGTCATGAAGTACAATATTTGACGAGAAAAAAATCTCAGAATGGCTTGGATAAGTAAGTTATCACGACATAAAGTGACACATGTCAGATTTGCAAAAAATGGCCTGGTCCTTAAGGTGAAAAATGACATGGTCTTTAAGGGGTTAATGGTGATTCTAAATAATAGTAATAATAATAATGTCACCTGTTTAGCCCAACAAGAAGTGCAGCGATATCGTATCTCCAAAGTAAACAAATTATCAGTATTATAATTGTATGAAAGTAACAAGTGGCTTGCCACAAGGATCAGTATTGGGACTTATCTTTTTAATATGTTTATTAATGACCTTGTAGAGGTTTTACTGATTAGAATTTAAAAATTTGCAGATGACATTGCGTTCTGTAAACTATTCAACACAGAAAAAGATAATATAATATTACAGAGGGATTTGGGGAAGCTAGACGCTTGGACAGAGAAATGACAAATGAAGGTTAATGTGGATGAGTAAAATGCAATGCACTTGGGCCAAGGCAGCAATATGTACAATTATGTAATGAATAATAAAACATTGGATGAAAATGTCACAGAAAAATTACTTGTAGGTATTGGTGGACAGTCAACTCACTTTTAGCGACCAGTGCAAGGCAAATACGATAATGGATGCATCAAAAAGGTAGAGATTCTTATTACAAAACCATAGTTCTGCCTCTCTACAAATAAATAATAATACTAATAATTAGAGAAGAGCGAATTTCTAAAAAAATTAATTTAGACGGTTCGCCGAATTTTCCGGAAAAATTTGGTTCGATACGAATTTATTTGTGGCGAATCGCGTAAAAAAAATTGCTATTTCCTGGCTGCAGAGAGACTTTATAGTGGTGTAGAACACTGTGCCTTGCAGTAAAACGCATAGGGAGTCTGCTATGGTAGTGAAACATTACTGTAAGTCAGTATGACATGTAGATGACAGGCGTCGTTCTTAGAATCACTGCACACTTCACTTATTTGGACAGTTACAGGGCCAAAACCGACCAAATAACTCAAGTGTGAACTCAGCCTTACAGGTCAATGGTAGAGCCAGATATAAATAACCGTGCAGAGGCCCAAGATCCTACTATAGCGTGAAAGAGCGCACTGCTTTTACACCAATTTACTGATTCCACATAGATTTCTAAAGAACCTCTTTTATTAAATGCTTATACAAATAGAGCCATAGAGCCCCTCCCCCCGACAGAGTGGAGTGGGTGTCAGCAGTAAGTTTGTGTTGACGTCACTGATTATTTTTCCCTTCCTCTGATCAGTCAGAACAATAACCCCCAAAAAACTGATTCTGTCTGAGGAGCATCAGCCTTCACTTGGTCAGCATTTGGTCAGTAATCTAACAGTATTGTTAAAGCCCAAAAAAAAACTGACTGTGGCGGTGGCGGCAGCAGCAGCATCAGGAGGAGGCCACAGAGTGGCACAATGACAGTGTGGAGGTGGCAGCAGCGACATCAGGAGGCCACAGAGTGCACAATGAAAAAGTGTAGAGGTGGTGGCAGCAGCAACATCAGGAGGAGGCCAAAGGGTGTGACAATGACAGTGTGGAGGTGGCAGTATCATCAGGAGGCCACAGAGTGGCACAATGACAGAGTGTGGAGGTGGCGGCAGCAGCAGCATCAGGAGGAGGCCACAGGGTGGCACAATGACAGTATGGAGGTGGCAGCAGCAGCATCAGGAGACCTGAGTGGTGAAGTGGCAGCAGCATCAGGAGACCACAGAGTGACCCGTTGACAGAGTGAGGAGTTAGGTGGCAATACCAGTACCAGCTGAAGATGGTGTGTTAAAGAAGGAGCACTTGGCATCAGATGTGTTGCATCAGGAGGGTCGCAGCATCAGAATAGTAGCTAAGGCAGGTAGCCAGAAGAAACTGATCTCTTTTGTCAAAGTGTTGGTGTGGCACCATGGATGATCTAGTCTGATGCATCAGGCATGGGTGGGTGGAAATCCTGGATGATCGACGCCTGATTCAACTTGACAAAGGTCAGTCTCTCTACATTTTGGGTGGACAGTCGAGTTCTTCTTGAGGTAACTATGGCCCCCACTGCACTAAACACCCACTCTGATGCCACACTACTGGCCGGGCAAGACAGCTTTTCCAGGGCAAACTCTGCCAGTTGCAGACACAAATCCAGTTTGGCTGCCCAGTAATCCAGCGCATCTTCAATGTGGGGTGGCAGGGTGCTGTCCAAGTATGCCACCACCTGCTGGTTCCGGTCCTGCTCCAGGGATAGCTGCTGCTGCTGGTGAGTAGTTTCTTCACTAGTCAGGTGAAGAAAGCTGCTCAACAGCGACTCTAGACTCAAGTTGCTGCTGATGGAGCTGGAACTGCTCCTACCTTCCCATTCTGCCACAGCAGCCATGGCAGATGAACGTCAGTGCAGAGGGCCCCACCGGTCAGACCTGTGAGAGGACGGACAATGGTGCAGATAGTCAGCGGCCAACTGACTACCTAGGATGTCTCTATAGTAGTTCAGTTTGTCCTCTCAGCGGGTGTAACAAAAGTCCCCCATTTTGGACCAGTAGCGAGGGTCCAACAAGGTGGAGAGCCAGAAGTCATCCCTCTGACGAATGCTGACAATTCGGCTGTCACTTTGCAAGCAAGTGAGCATGCATCAGGCTGTTTGTGCAAGTGACTCAGAGGGACTCTCTGCCTCCATCTCCACTGCATAATGCCACGGTGTGTCTGGGTCCTCTGCTTCGTCTTCCGCATTGCCCTGTAGCTCCTCTGGCTGCTCCTTCTCCTCCTTTCTATGTAGAAAATCCACCCATTTTGCTAGACATTGCTTGTGCTCCAATGTCCTCCTCCTCCTCCAGTTCATCCCTCACAGGGCTCATGTAGCCATGAAATCTAGGTAGGTGCCACGTCTCCAGTCCCCTGACCAGCCAGATTTACCAGCATCTGTTCCAGGACATGAAGCAGTGGAATGATGTTGTTCATCCAGTAGTCCTGGCGACTGTCAAATAACGTGACTTCCTCAAAGCAAACAGCAGGTGTCATGCATGACCTGCCTCTGGCTGACATCGAAGTTACACAAGGGAGAACTCCTGTCCACTTGGATCATGAAGAAATTGTTTATGGCCTTTATCTGTTCGTATAGTCGGTCCAACATATGGAGGGTGGAATTCCAACGGGTCGAAACGTCGCACATTAGCCTATGTTGGGAGATGCCTTTCTGCCGCTGCAGCTCAAAAAGGGTGTGCTTTGCGGTGTTCGAGTTGCTAAAGTGCATGCAAAGTTTCCTGGCCATTTTCAGGATGTCTTGCAGATGGGTGGAAGACTTCAGGAACTGCTTGACAACCAGAATAAACATGTGTGCCATGCAGGGCGCATGGCTCAGCCCTCCTTGATGCAGCGCCGACACCATGTTCTTCCCGTTGTCGGTCACCATGGTTCCGATTTTGAGTTGTCGTGGAGAAAACCAGAATTAGATTTCTTGATGAAGGACAAGGAGCAGTTCCTCCCCTGTGTGACTCCGGTCGCCCAGGCAAACCAGGTGCAGAACAGCATGATGCCCCCATGCCCTGCACTGAGGGGCACTGTGAATTGTCCCTGCAGTGGAGGCTGAGGACACAGTGGAGGATGAGGAGGGAGAGGCAGACATTGTCTCAGGACCAACGGTGTGAAAACGTGGAGGTAGAAGCGGCGTCACCTGGCCAAGTTGCTTGTTTGGCTGTGCAAGAACCACACTCACCCAGTGGGCCATAAAGGACATGTATTGTCCTTGACCTTAATTACAGCTCCACACGTCGGTGCTGCCGTGCACTTTGGCAGACACCTACAGGCTTGAGGACTGGCCCACATTCTGTTCTACATATGTGTGCAAGGCTGGTACTGCCTATTTGGCAAAGAAATTACGGCTTTGGACTCTCCACCTTGGCTTGGCACAAGCCATCAATTCTCTGAAAGGTTCAGAGTTTACCACTTGGAAAGGGAGGGATTGCAGCACCAGCAACTTGGCCAGGAGCACATTCAGCTTCTGCGCTGTTGGATGTGCATGCATACTGTTGTGGCCACACTTCACCTTCTGCCCACAGATTCTACAAATGGGCATGTTCACCTCCTCCGGTGGCTTAACAAACAACTGCCACACTGCCGAGTAGGTGATTTTACCCCCAACACTCTGCAATTTTACCCCCAACACTCTGCAATTTCTGACTGCTACTGCCGCTGCTTCCATGAGCCCCTGCACCACTAATTTCCGGGCAGGTAGGCTCCTACGAAGCAGGTGGTCTACCCAGGCACATTGGCTCCCGACCTCCCACTGCCATGCTAGGGACTTGCTGGCTCCGCCACTGCCTCAAGGGCAAGCTGACATTCTCTTCTACCGATGATGATGAAGCCCCTAATTCACCTGGCTCCCAAGTGCAATCAGCTACATCATCATAGAGTACTGTCTGCAAGTCACTAATGTCCTCCTCAATCTGACCGCTCTCAACACCACCTCCCACGCCACTCTCCTCATCACTACTTGCCTGCCTACCAGAGGAAGCGGCGGATGTCTCCTCCACATCTTGAATGGCCAGTAGCTGCTGACTGTTATCTAGTAGCTCAGCCTCGCTGTATAGTGGATGTGTGTCTGACGAACCCACTGACTTGGCTGGGAGTGTCTGATGTTACTTGGGACAAAGAGGATGACAGAGTCAAACATTTAAGAACCGCTGGGTTGCTGGTCAAGACAAGACCGTTAGATTACATCGGGAGCTCGCTCCGACTCCTGCTGCCACGCCCCCTTACTCTGCTGTGACCTGTGCCTGCACCAGAAACATTTAGGTCTCTGCCACTCCCCTGGGCAGGGCCTGTCACTTCTCAGTCTGACATACTGTTAGATCAAATAAATAAATAAAAAGGAAATAACAAAAGTCTGTAATTTTCTCACTTCACAGCACAACGGCTAATAAGCCCTTTTTTTCCACTAATACGCGCCACAAAAGGCTTTAGAACATATAACTGCACTGCTGAACGGCAAAAAGGTCCTTACTTTTTTCCACTTATATACTCCACAAAAGGTTTTAAAACATATAACTGCAACGCTGAACAGCAAATATATTTTTTGCCACTAATACACGCCAAAAAGGGCTGTAATTTTCTCACTTCACCACACAACGGCAATTACTTTTTTTGTGCCACTAATACACCCCAAAGAGGGCTTTAGAACATATAACTGCACCGCTGAACGGCAAATTGGCCCTTACTTTTTTCCACTTATACACGCCACAAAAGGCTTTAGAACATATAACCGCACTGCTGAACGGCAAACAATATATATTTTTTTGCCACTAATACAAGCCAAAAAGGGCTTTAGAACATGTAACTGCACAGCTGAACGTCAAATATGCCCTTACTTTTTTTCACTTATACACACCAGAAAAGGCTTTAGAACATATAACTGCACCGCTGAACAGCAAATAGGCCCTTATTTTTTTCCAGTTATACACACCACAAAAGGCTTTAGAACATATAACTGCACCACTGAACAGTAAATAATAAATATTTTTTAGTCACTAATAGACGCCAAAAAGGGCTTCAGAACATAAACTGCACATCAGAACGGCAAATAATATAATTTTTTTTGCCACTAATACACGCCAAAAAGGGATTTAGAACATATAACTGCACCGCTGAACAGCAAATAATATACACTTTTTTGTCACTAGTACATGCCAAAATGTGCTGTAATTTTCACCACACAACGGCAAATACTTTTTTTGTGCCACTAATACACGTCAAAAAGTGCTTTAAAACATATAACTGCACCGTTGAACGGCAAGTATATATTTTTTTGCCACAAATACACGCCAAAAAGGGATGTAATTTTCTCACTTCACCACACAATGCCTAATCAGCCTTTTTTCCCCACTAATACAAGCCAAAAAATGCTTTAGAACATATAACTAGGGTTGAGCGAACCCGAACTGTAAAGTTCGGGTTCGTACCAAACTTTAGGATTTTTGGATCCCGGACACGAACATTTCAGTAAAAGTTTGGTTCGGTGTTCGGCAATTTATTGGCCGCTTTTTGAAAGGCTGTGATTGGCCAGTGCAGCATGTGACCCAGACTCTATATAAGCTGGAGTCACATAGCACTGCACGTCACTCTGTTGTGCTTAGTGTAGGGATAGGATGCTGCTGCTGTGAGGGAGAGAATAGGAAGGAATCTTTAATCTGAAGTGCTTGCTAACTCAGCGATCTACATAGATTTAGTTTTGTGGGTGCAGTGCACAATCATTTTACCCTGCCCTGAGCCCTGTGACAGAGAAAAATAACTTTTATCCGTCTGTTAGTTAGGTGGGTGGCGGCAGCAATTTTATGCAAGCTCAGTGCACCAGCTCAGTGCATGTGCTTTTGTGACAATCAAATCCAAGCTTGAAATACTGCAATAATAATTTGGGTTTAAAAAAACACCAATTTTTTGGCAATATAGTACATCTGAAGCCTTTGCAGCATTTGTCAGGGTGCAATTTAAGCTATTAATACAGCAATAATTTTCTGGGTTTTTAAAAAAAAACACCCTTTTTGGGCAAAATACTCAATTTTACAGCCCTTGCTGTATCTGTCAGTGTGAGATACATGCTTTAGATACTACTGTCATATTCTGTTAGTAAAAAAAACACCCATTTTAGTCTAAGGACTTAATATTGCAGCCTTTGCTGGATCTGTAATTGTTAAAGCAAGCTTGAAATACTTTTTTAAATCCTATTTGGGCAAAATACTAAATTTTAAAGCCCTTGCTTCATCTGTACGTGTGAAATTTAAGCATTATATTCTGTTGTCATATTCTGTTACTTAAAAAACACCCATTTTGGCCAAAGTACTTAATATTGCACTAATTGCTCCAATCTGTTTGTTAAAACAAGCTTGAAATACTTCAATAATTTTCTGGGTTTTAAAAAACACCCATTTTTGGCAATAACCTCCATCATGGGCCTCTGCCGCATTAGTCAGTGTGCAGTTTAAGCTAGAAATACAGCTATAATTTTCTGGGTTTTAAAAAACACCCATTTAGGGCAAAATACTTAATTTGCGGCCTTGTCTGCACCTGTCAGTGTGAGATACATGCTTAGATACTGCTGTGCTATTCTACTATTAAAAAAACACCCATTTAGGGCAAAAATCTTAATTTTGCAGCCTTTGCTGCCTATGTCATTGTGAGATACACCCTTTAGATACTGTTGTTCTATTCTGCTATAAAAAAAAACCCACCCATTTAGGGCAAAAATCCTAATTTTGCAACCTTTGCTGCATCTGTCATTGTGAGATACACGCTTTACATACTGCTGTGCTATTCTGGTATTAAACACCTATTTTGGGCAAAAATCTTAATTTGTGGCCTTGTCTGCATCTGTCAGTGTGAGATAAACGCTTTAGATACTGCTGTGCTATTCTGGTATTAAAAAAACACCTATTTTGGGCAAGATCCTAAAGTTGAGAAATATGATGAGAGCGTCAAATATGGGACGTGACCCCGGTCGTGGTGCTCCTGTTGTAGAGAGAGGACGTGGTCGATTTGTGCCAGCTACACGTACAAGTGAAACACCTTCCTCAGGTGCGAATATTTGGTTGGGCCTAATGCGGCTCTACGAATGGTGAGGCCAGAACAAGTACAGGTGATAGTAGATTGGGTTGCTGACAGTGCCTCCAGTTCCTTCACATTGTCTCCCACCCAGTCTCCTGCTGAAAAATCTGAGTTCGCACCTGCAGCCGATGTCCATCAGTCTTTCACCTCACCCCCTTGCAAATCAGCCAAGCAGTCTGAGTCCCAAGTCATGCAGCAGTTTCTTCTGTTTTTTGATGACTCTGCTATCAGAGTTTCCCAGGGCCATCCACCTAGCCCTGCCCCAGAAGTGGAAGAGATTGAGTGCACCGATGCCCAACCACTTATGTTTCAAGATGAGTACATGGGAGGACCATCGCAGCACGTCTCGGATGATGACGAAACACAGGAGCCAACTACTGTGGCTTTCGAAAGTGTGAAGACCGACAAGGAGGGCAGGGGTGAAACTGGGTGGAAGATGATGTGGAGGACAATGAGGTCCTCAAACCCACATGGAATCAAGGTCATGCAAGTGACCTGTGTAGTATGGAGGAATAGGCAGTGGTCACACAGAGCCACCAGCACAGCAGAAGAGGGAGCATGGTGCAAAAGCGGAGCGGATGTCCCCTAGACAGTACTCCTGCTACTGCCCACCGCAGGTGGGGGTATCACAGTGAAACCGTAAATTCTAAAACATGACTTTTAATATGTTCAATTAAAATATTTTGACCCTTTTGATACATAAATAAACAATAAACAAAAAACAAAAATTAATGCAAAAGCTACAAATCACTTGTTTCCAATGTAGCAGGAAAGCAAGTGAATCATCTATAGGGAAAGTCACCCTAGTGTTGCCCTTAAATTGTTAAGGCCCTGCCTAAGAACGGAATAGCCGCCCTGGTAAGGGCGATCCCGTATCTCGTGCCTCCTATATATCCCTGCAGGACCCTATTGCGGGTGGCGGGTTGAGCTAGTCCTAGTGGAAGGCTGTTGCTGATCTAGAGGTTGCCAAAAACAAAAAAGGGGTTTAATTAGATTAGAGGAACACCCAAAACCCAAATGGTGGGAGTAGAATTAGAAAAGAGCAGTAGATACTTATAACTGAAAAAGACGTCCCGACGCGTTTCGCCCAGTTGATGTTGGGCTCCTCAGGGGACCAAAAACCAAAGAAATGCAGAGTGTCCAAAACCACAGATATACAATCAAGAAAAAACAACACAGATGACACATATGTGACCACAATAAGTGTAGCTTAGACTTAAGGTCACCAATTATATCTAGATGTCTATAAATATATAAGACCCCTAGTCCTTGATATAAAATACTATTTGGGTCTTAGCATGTCAGACTCCAAACATATGAAGGGAAAGTGATATAGGTTATTACCATATCATCATGACAACGCCCTCCCACTTCGAGGGCGTATAAACATCAACCTACTGTACAATGAACAGTCAGTATACAATGGCTGCAACAATCTAAGTAGATAGAGTATGTATATATATAATATAATATGGTAGAGCCAATGATCTGAAATGTCTGTTTTCTGATGATACAGAAGTACTTGCGTATCCAGGTAAGTTGCTAACGCTGGTCAGTCACTCAGGAGGATGTTCACATAGATGGGGGACTGTAGATACTGAGGCTCGAGTGTCCCGGCGTGACCGCTGTCTGGATGGAGACGCAGCCGCGACTAAGGAAACGCCAGCTGCGCTATTTAAGCTCAGCTTCCGGGTATGACGTAAGACCACGTGATCGCGTTGCGGTCACGTGATCACTACTGGCGTCCTGGATACAGGGCCCATAGCTGCCGGGTGTGACGTCAGGTCACGTGATCGTGTGTTGCGGTCACGTGGCCTGTAGCGGCGTCCTGGATACCGGGCCTATGTTGTCTCTAAGCCGCTCATCTAAGGCGGCTCCTCTGAGATGATATAATATTCACCGTCTTGAGGTAGTCAGATGTTTGTATAGTAACGTATTGATCATCTCAAACGTATCTGGGGATAGGTATCCAGACAAATAAGATATCAGGCTACGCTTAGGGCATGTTATGATGCTTACAGATTATACGGCATATAGATGGCCAATTTAATCTCATTCACATTATATGGTAAGCTTAGTTTATCAGGTCAATAAGGAAATTAATTGAATTATCAGATACTGATGAGTATAGAGAGAATCAGTCTCTATACATTTAACTGGCGTAATACCACTGGTGTAACAGTCACCATTGCTCAGATATATTGATGGTCAACTCATAAAAAATACATGGCTAATGAATAGACAAGTGGGCACATTTAGATGTGGCAGGTGCAAAGCGTGCAACTTTTTATCCCCAGGAAACACGTTTCAAAACAGCTCTGAGGATAGAACATTCCGGGTCTTTAGCTTTGCCAACTGTAACACCATCGGTGTAATTTATATGGCCACGTGCATCTGTGGCCTAAAATATATAGGCAAGACAAAAAGACCTTTTAAAATAAGGGTCCTGGAGCACATTGGGGATATTCGCAATAAACGTGACAAACCACTTGCCCGCCATGTTTTAATCAAACATGCTGGTTCTGCTGAGGTAGTTCGATTCGCGGTAATCGAGGTATTAAAACCTACAACTAGAAAAGGGGACATTGACAAGCTCTTAAAACAAAAAGAGTCCAAATGGATCTTTAGACTTAACACTACTACACCATCTGGACTCAATGAACATATAGACTTTGCGTGTTTTTTATGAGTTGACCATCAATATATCTGAGCAATGGTGACTGTTACACCAGTGGTATTACGCCAGTTAAATGTATAGAGACTGATTCTCTCTATACTCATCAGTATCTGATAATTCAATTAATTTCCTTATTGACCTGATAAACTAAGCTTACCATATAATGTGAATGAGATTAAATTGGCCATCTATATGCCGTATAATCTGTAAGCATCATAACATGCCCTAAGCGTAGCCTGATATCTTATTTGTCTGGATACCTATCCCCAGATACGTTTGAGATGATCAATACGTTACTATACAAACATCTGACTACCTCAAGACGGTGAATATTATATCATCTCAGAGGAGCCGCCTTAGATGAGCGGCTTAGAGACAACATAGGCCCGGTATCCAGGACGCCGCTACAGGCCACGTGACCGCAACACACGATCACGTGACCTGACGTCACACCCGGCAGCTATGGGCCCTGTATCCAGGACGCCAGTAGTGATCACGTGACCGCAACGCGATCACGTGGTCTTACGTCATACCCGGAAGCTGAGCTTAAATAGCGCAGCTGGCGTTTCCTTAGTCGCGGCTGCGTCTCCATCCAGACAGCGGTCACGCCGGGACACTCGAGCCTCAGTATCTACAGTCCCCCATCTATGTGAACATCCTCCTGAGTGACTGACCAGCGTTAGCAACTTACCTGGATACGCAAGTACTTCTGTATCATCAGAAAACAGACATTTCAGATCATTGGCTCTACCATATTATATTATATATATACATACTCTATCTACTTAGATTGTTGCAGCCATTGTATACTGACTGTTCATTGTACAGTAGGTTGATGTTTATACGCCCTCGAAGTGGGAGGGCGTTGTCATGATGATATGGTAATAACCTATATCACTTTCCCTTCATATGTTTGGAGTCTGACATGCTAAGACCCAAATAGTATTTTATATCAAGGACTAGGGGTCTTATATATTTATAGACATCTAGATATAATTGGTGACCTTAAGTCTAAGCTACACTTATTGTGGTCACATATGTGTCATCTGTGTTGTTTTTTCTTGATTGTATATCTGTGGTTTTGGACACTCTGCATTTCTTTGGTTTTTGGTCCCCTGAGGAGCCCAACATCAACTGGGCGAAACGCGTCGGGACGTCTTTTTCAGTTATAAGTATCTACTGCTCTTTTCTAATTCTACTCCCACCATTTGGGTTTTGGGTGTTCCTCTAATCTAATTAAACCCCTTTTTTGTTTTTGGCAACCTCTAGATCAGCAACAGCCTTCCACTAGGACTAGCTCAACCCGCCACCCGCAATAGGGTCCTGCAGGGATATATAGGAGGCACGAGATACGGGATCGCCCTTACCAGGGCGGCTATTCCGTTCTTAGGCAGGGCCTTAACAATTTAAGGGCAACACTAGGGTGACTTTCCCTATAGATGATTCACTTGCTTTCCTGCTACATTGGAAACAAGTGATTTGTAGCTTTTGCATTAATTTTTGTTTTTTGTTTATTGTTTATTTATGTATCAAAAGGGTCAAAATATTTTAATTGAACATATTAAAAGTCATGTTTTAGAATTTACGGTTTCACTGTGATACCCCCGTATGTTATGACCGAATTCTACTATAATCCCATGAACAGGGTTATGTTCAGTCTGTGAATTCCTCGTATACTTAAATTGATTATAATTTACATCATTATCAACAGCTGACCTGTGATGGCTGGCTTTCTCAGCACGCAAAGTAATGAGGATAGATGGTTACTAGAAGCTACTGAGATATTTTCAGATAAAGAACTTAGTCTACCCTCTATAACCACACCCTCCATCAAAACTACCTTCAAAGATCTATATGAGACCCATAAAGAGTATATCAAAACCTGGTGGGAAATCCAATCCCTAGATAATTATATAAAAAACTCAATCGTACCCAGGGGTCTACGAATCTTTATACGTCCGGCTGCACGTGTTAGTAACCCCGAGTTATTGATGAAATGGGAAACTGAGGCCACCGCTAGTTCCATTAGATTTATGCGTCTATTACTAGACCAAGAAAAAATCAATATAGAACAACTAGAGAAACGTAAACAAAACCTAACCGAATTAGCCCTTAAATTCAAAGACAATTCAGAATTCCCTAAAAAAGAACTCGAACTTCAAAATAATATCGAAAAGTTCAGAAATACCTTGGTAGAAAGAAAACATCGACAATTTACCAAAGACCTTACAGAGTTCAGGAATAGTATAGCATATATAAATACAAGAACAGATCAGAGGGGTTCAAACACTGATACGTCCGCCTCAGAAGCAGAGAGTTCTGATCCTGAATCGACTACATATCGCTCAACTTATACGTACCCTAGAACACACTGGAGGGGGAGAGGTCGCACTAGGGGACGCAACAGATATTTGGGACCAAGATCCACGTGGAGAGGGGAACAATCTACTAACACACAATACTCTAGACAATGGGAGTCACAAAATATGGGAGGGAGTGGCGACAAAACACGAAACGACAGAACACAGGAATACACCTCAGACGGCTCTACATTGGGGCCCTCTACTTATTCTGCCACATCAGCCTCCAATTCCCTCCCTTTTTTAGACCCACCACGAGGAAACAACTATGGATTGAGGGACCGCCCTCTACCCCAACACAAGAAATAAATTCCACCTCACCCGATATGTTAATCATTAATCTTTCAGATATTACTTTATCCAAAGAAGAAATTTCAATTCTGAGAAAGGGCTTAACTTTTGTTCCAACTACGCGTTTTAACTGCTTCGACTGGATTAAGGATATCAACCTTTTTGCCAGAAAGCTTCGTTGGCATAAAATTTTCGCCACGACAGATAAAAAAAGATGTCTAGAATTAGGTATTGAGAGTGAAGATCTAGACAGCCTTTACGACCTCACTAACCTATTGGACGAGAACGAACGCCCCATAGGACAAGGCCCATTTACGTCCCTAAAAAATAGAAGCACCAAAATGCCACCAAGAACCCTTAACGATGCTAACATTGAGATTTTTCTTAAATCGGTGACACGGGACTTGGAAAAACTTGAGGAACAAAATCCATATAAAAACTATACCCACTCTGAAATGATAGCCCTACAAAACCTGAATAAAAACAAAAATATTGTGGTGAAACCATCTGATAAGGGAGGTAATATCGTTATTCTCTCCCTTTCACAATATAGAGACATGTGTCGGACTCTCCTATCAGACACCAACAGCTACGAAATTCTAAGAGGGGACCCCACATCAACTTATCTTGTTGAATTAACGGAAATTATACAATGGGGCTACTTAAATAAATGTATTGATAAAAAAGAACTTGAATTTTTACTACCAAGTAATCCAAAAATAGCGACCTTTTATGGATTGCCGAAAATCCATAAAGGAACTAATCCGCTGAAAGGACGTCCCATTGTCTCTGGTATTGACAACCTTACCCAACATGTAGGGACCTACATTGATCACATTCTACGTCCTTTTGTATCTGCTCTACCGTCTCATCTTCGTGACACTACCGATCTATTGAAGAGACTAGAGGGCGTTAGCCTGGAACCTAACACCTGGTTCGCCTCAATCGATGTAGAGGCACTCTACACATCAATTCCCCATAATAAGGGCGTAACAGCGGTAAAATATTTTCTAGACACCCGGTCCACCAATATGACTCACCATAATAATTTTGTTTTGGAACTACTAAAGTTCGTTCTTACACACAACTATTTTGTGTTCGAGGATCGCCTTTACCACCAGCTCAGGGGTACCGCTATGGGCAGCCCCTGTGCGCCGACATATGCTAATTTACTCCTGGGCTGGTGGGAAGACGTGATCGTCTTTTCCGAAACCATGAACGAGTGGACCAAATTTATATCTCTTTGGTCCAGGTTCATTGACGATATTCTGCTCTTATGGTCTGGAACTGAACAACAATTTCATTCATTCATGGACATATTGAACTCTAATCAGATAGGGCTCTATTTCACGTCAGAAATTCATCATGACCAAATAACCTTCTTGGACGTAACCCTTGACCGAGATATTGATAATTATATCAAAACTACTCTCTTTAGAAAAAAGACTTCAACCAATAGCCTTCTCCGATGGGAAAGTTTTCATCCCAGATCCCTCAAGAGGGGCATTCCCAAAGGACAGTTCTTGAGGATACGACGGAACTGTTCGGACCAGGAGTCCTTTATGGGGGAGTCCATGAAACTATTCCACCGTTTCAAAGAGAGGGGCTACCCGAATCAATGTCTCTATGAGGCCTGGAACTGGGCCAAATCAAAGGATCGTTCCTCCCTCCTACAGACGTCTCAAAAGGAAGTAACAAGTACTCCAGGGCCAATCCGTATAATTGGCACCTATGACTCGGAATCCCAACAGGTCCGTGACATTCTTACCCGATACTGGTCCCTAATTAAAACAGATTCAGATTTGACGGGCGTTCTACCCGAAAACCCATCCATTACATTTAGACGAGGCCGCAGCATAGGGGACACGTTGGTCCATAGCCACTTTGATCCCCCGACATCAAATACATGGCTAATGAATAGACAAGTGGGCACATTTAGATGTGGCAGGTGCAAAGCGTGCAACTTTTTATCCCCAGGAAACACGTTTCAAAACAGCTCTGAGGATAGAACATTCCGGGTCTTTAGCTTTGCCAACTGTAACACCATCGGTGTAATTTATATGGCCACGTGCATCTGTGGCCTAAAATATATAGGCAAGACAAAAAGACCTTTTAAAATAAGGGTCCTGGAGCACATTGGGGATATTCGCAATAAACGTGACAAACCACTTGCCCGCCATGTTTTAATCAAACATGCTGGTTCTGCTGAGGTAGTTCGATTCGCGGTAATCGAGGTATTAAAACCTACAACTAGAAAAGGGGACATTGACAAGCTCTTAAAACAAAAAGAGTCCAAATGGATCTTTAGACTTAACACTACTACACCATCTGGACTCAATGAACATATAGACTTTGCGTGTTTTTTATGAGTTGACCATCAATATATCTGAGCAATGGTGACTGTTACACCAGTGGTATTACGCCAGTTAAATGTATAGAGACTGATTCTCTCTATACTCATCAGTATCTGATAATTCAATTAATTTCCTTATTGACCTGATAAACTAAGCTTACCATATAATGTGAATGAGATTAAATTGGCCATCTATATGCCGTATAATCTGTAAGCATCATAACATGCCCTAAGCGTAGCCTGATATCTTATTTGTCTGGATACCTATCCCCAGATACGTTTGAGATGATCAATACGTTACTATACAAACATCTGACTACCTCAAGACGGTGAATATTATATCATCTCAGAGGAGCCGCCTTAGATGAGCGGCTTAGAGACAACATAGGCCCGGTATCCAGGACGCCGCTACAGGCCACGTGACCGCAACACACGATCACGTGACCTGACGTCACACCCGGCAGCTATGGGCCCTGTATCCAGGACGCCAGTAGTGATCACGTGACCGCAACGCGATCACGTGGTCTTACGTCATACCCGGAAGCTGAGCTTAAATAGCGCAGCTGGCGTTTCCTTAGTCGCGGCTGCGTCTCCATCCAGACAGCGGTCACGCCGGGACACTCGAGCCTCAGTATCTACAGTCCCCCATCTATGTGAACATCCTCCTGAGTGACTGACCAGCGTTAGCAACTTACCTGGATACGCAAGTACCTTCTGTATCATCAGAAAACAGACATTTCAGATCATTGGCTCTACCATATTATATTATATATATACATACTCTATCTACTTAGATTGTTGCAGCCATTGTATACTGACTGTTCATTGTACAGTAGGTTGATGTTTATACGCCCTCGAAGTGGGAGGGCGTTGTCATGATGATATGGTAATAACCTATATCACTTTCCCTTCATATGTTTGGAGTCTGACATGCTAAGACCCAAATAGTATTTTATATCAAGGACTAGGGGTCTTATATATTTATAGACATCTAGATATAATTGGTGACCTTAAGTCTAAGCTACACTTATTGTGGTCACATATGTGTCATCTGTGTTGTTTTTTTCTTGATTGTATATCTGTGGTTTTGGACACTCTGCATTTCTTTGGTTTTTGGTCCCCTGAGGAGCCCAACATCAACTGGGCGAAACGCGTCGGGACGTCTTTTTCAGTTATAAGTATCTACTGCTCTTTCCTAATTCTACTCCCACCATTTGGGTTTTGGGTGTTCCTCTAATCTAATTAAACCCCTTTTTTGTTTTTGGCAACCTCTAGATCAGCAACAGCCTTCCACTAGGACTAGCTCAACCCGCCACCCGCAATAGGGTCCTGCAGGGATATATAGGAGGCACGAGATACGGGATCGCCCTTACCAGGGCGGCTATTCCGTTCTTAGGCAGGGCCTTAACAATTTAAGGGCAACACTAGGGTGACTTTCCCTATAGATGATTCACTTGCTTTCCTGCTACATTGGAAACAAGTGATTTGTAGCTTTTGCATTAATTTTTGTTTTTTGTTTATTGTTTATTTATGTATCAAAAGGGTCAAAATATTTTAATTGAACATATTAAAAGTCATGTTTTAGAATTTACGGTTTCACTGTGATACCCCCGTATGTTATGACCGAATTCTACTATAATCCCATGAACAGGGTTATGTTCAGTCTGTGAATTACTGCCCACCGCAGCAAGGGACCAAGCACACCAAAGCCAGCTCCAAGGAGTTACTTGGCGTGGCAGTTCTTCAGATAATGTGCTGACGACAAGACACGAGTGGTTTGCACGCTGTGCAATCAGATCCTGAAGCGAGGTCTAAACGTTCTCAACCTGAGCACAACCTGCATGACCAGGCATCTAAGTGCAAAGCACGAGCTGCAGTGGAGTAGACACCTCAAAAACCAAGAAAGGTCTCTGGCTTCTCCTGCTTCCTCTTCTGCTGCAGTCTCGGCCTCTTCATCCAACTCCGGAGTGACAGTACCACACTGGAGCGGAATAGGACGTACCCCCTTACCCACCCGCGATCCCTGGCCATGAATTGCCAGCATTTCAAAATTACTGGCCTTTGAAATGCTGTCTTTCTGTCTGGTGGAGACTGAGAGTTTTAAAAGCCTTATAGCGGTGGCTGTCCCACAGTACGTCGTGCTCAGCTACCACTACTTTTCCAGGCGTGCCATCCCTTCCCTGCACAACCAAGTGGGGGACAAAATCCGGTGTGCACTGTGCAACGCCATCTGTGGCAAGGTCCACCTAACTACCGATACGTGGACCTGTAAGCACGGTCAGGGATGTTTTACCGTATCTCCATAACAGCACACTGGGTAAATGCAGTGGTGGCTGGGCCTTAGGCGGATAGCAGTTTGGCGCATGTCCTTCCACCACCGAGGATTGCATGGCGCTTCAGTTTGCCTCCTGTTGCTTCCTCCTCCTACTCCGCTTCCTCATCCTCTACCGTCTCCTCATCCGGTCAGCGTAACACCTTCGCCACCAACTTCAGCACAGCCAGGGGTAACCGACAGCAGGCAGTTTTAAAACATATGTGTTTGGGGGACAAACCCCACACCGCGCAGGAGCTGTGGACGGGCCTTGAACAACAGATCGATGAGTTGCTGGTGCCAGTGACCCTCAAGCTCGGCCCGGTGGTGTGCGATAATGGGCAAAATCTCATAGCAGCTCTGGGACTAGCCGATTTGACGCACATCCCTTGCCTGGCGCATGTGCTGAATTTGGTGGTGCAGATAAAAATTACCCCCGATATGTCAGAGCTGCTGCATAAAGTGCGGGCCGTCTGTGAGTGCTTTTGACGTTCTCACCCTGCTGCTGCTCGCCAGTCAGCACTGCAGCGTTACTTCAGCCTTCCCGCTCACCACCTCATATCCGACGTTGCCCACAAGGTGGAACTCCACCTTGCATATACTGGCTAGACTGTGAGAGCAGCAGCAGGCCATAGTAGAGTTTCAGCTGCAGCACGCACGGGTGAATTGCTCTGTAGAACAGCACCACTTCACCACCAATGACTGGGCCTCCATGCGAGACCTGTGTTCCTTGTTGCACTGTTTCAAGTACTATACCAACATGGCCAGTGCTGATAATGCTGTTCTCAGCGTTACTATCCCACTTCTATGCCACCTTGAAAAAACACTGCTGGCAATGATGGAAGAGGATGTGTTACAGGAGGAGGAAGAGGGATCATTTCATAGGGTTTACGGCCAGTCATTTGCAAGTGGCCCTGAGTGTGGTTTCCTGCACCCACAAACGCCAGGTACACAATTGTCCACCCAGGGTACAGTTCTGGATGATGACGAGGTGGAGGATGAGGAGATGGAGGAGAAACCATGTTCACAGCAGGGTAGCATACAAACCACCGATGCGTGGCTGGAGGAATACAGAGGACACAGACGATACACCTCCCACAGAGGACAGCTTTTCGTTATTCCTGGTCAGCCTGGCACACATGACCGATTACTTGCTGCAGTGTCTCCGCAACGACCGCCGAGTTGCCCACATTCTAACTTGTGCTGATTATTGGGTGGCCACGCTGCTGGATCCCCGTTACAAGGACAACGTACCGTCCTTAATTCAATCACTGGAGGGTGATCGTAAGATGCACGAGTACAAGCGCACGTTGGTAGACTCGCTGCTGGTGGCATTCCCACCTGACAGTGGAGGCACAGTGGAAGTGCAAGGCAAAGGCAGAGGAGGAGGAAGAGGTCGCCAACGCAGCTGGGGCACCACCAGCACCTCAGAAGGCAGGGTTAGCATGGCCGAAATGTGGAAAGGCTTTGTCAGCACGCCACAACAACCAGCACCACCAGCTGATAAGGAACGTCTTAGCAGGAGGCAGCATTTCACCAACATGGTGGAGCAGTATGTGTGCACATGCCTACACATACTGAATGACGGGTCTGCCCACTTCAACTTCTGGGTCTCCAAATTGGGCACATGGCCTGAGCTTGCCCTTTACTCCTTGGAAGTGCTTGCCTGCCCTGCAGCCAGTGTATTGTCTGGACGTGTGTTTAGCACGGCAGGGGGCGTTATTACAGACAAGTGCAACCGCCTGTCCACAGCCAATGTGGACAAGCTCACATTCATTAAAATAAACCAGGCATAGATCCTATAGGACTTGTCCGTACCTTGTTCAGAATAGACATGTATACCTGCCTTACCCAGCCATTTTTATACTACAGCGCAATTGCTCATTGTTGTATTTTGGACATTTCACACTCTTTTGGAGTGTACCCTAATAAATAAAAATGTAATTTAATTAAAACCAAAAACCAGTGTTGGCTATCTCGTCCTCCTCCACCACCGCTTCCACCTACACCGCTACGTCCACTGCCTCCTCAAACTCCTACTCCATATGGACCTCCACCTCATAAATCAAGTTAATTTTTTTTAATTTGTACGTATTTTATTTTATTTTATGTCATTTCACTAATTTGTCTGTGTAACGGAACGCCTAGCACCCCGACCGGGTACCTCCGTCGCTAGATGCTCCTAGTGCTTTCCGAGGACTCCAAGCACTCCACTTGACACCGTACGCCCTGCAGACCCCACGAACCGCTGCAGCTTGGTTGGGGTCTCACCGTCCTCCACCCACGCTGGACCTATGACAAGGCTTCAGGCTCCAGTGGGTGAACCTCTCCTACAGCCAGAGAGCAGGAACAGCTCTTACAAGAGCTAGTAGTTATGCCAGGGGAGTATAGCAAATCTTCAGCGTATAGCAATCCCCCAGTTTTGATCAGTTATCCAAACACCAGTCTCAGCATGATGAAGGATAAAACAGGAACACTTTATTGAGGGCTACTCGCCCGTATTTATGCAGGTCCATATCTGGTGGACACGCCCCCAGGGGACCAGAATGGAGACTGCGACACACCGAACAGATACAGCACATCCCCACAATGCATCATGGTTTCCTCCTCTCTGCCCCAGAGACAACCGAGGGATAATCCAATTATCTCTCAGGACAAAGGGGAGATCGCCAATACACATGTGGGGACAACAGGACAGAAATCACCAGTTAAACACACAATGTCACACCCTCCCAGCAAACACAGACATTTAACATATCCCCAGATAGCTCAAGTCTGAGTGCATATCATTAGGCGAATGGCACTCAGACCACACAAATACAATTAAACTAGCCATCTGGGTGCCCTCACATAACAAAATACAATTCCAAAGACAGATTTAAGCTGTGCGGCCGGCCTGTCTTCTTTAAAGTTAGTATGGGCCATAATCCTGAGGCAGGAGGCTGGCAACCAGCCCCCTCCAAAACACAGTGGTGAGGTTGGTTTCGTCACACATCTCCCCCTTCCAGGGAAGACTAACCAGATACCTGGCCTCACGGTCAGTACCTGAGTTAGTCTGGCAACCCAACCACAACCCCATACTGGACCTGTTGAATTTTGGGGCCTGGCTCTGTTCTGTATGTCCCCAGCTGTTGAGTGGGCATCTGCGACTCCTTGCTGCCTTGTGGTTCTCCAGCTTGGAGCTGTAGGTACTTGGTGGGCAGAGGCCGACTGCGCTCTGCCCAGATGCCAGCTCTTCCACTGGGGTCGCTTGTGGGGAGTCCGGCTCTGAAGAAGAGGATAGGGGAGGGCAGAGGCCGACTGCGCTCTGCCCAGAGGCCAGCTCTTCCGCTGGGGTAGTCTGTGGGAAGTCCAGCTCTGGAGTAGAGGATAGGGGAGGGCAGAGGCCGACTGCGCTCTGCCCAGATGCCAGCTCTTCCGCTGGGATGGGATCAGGAAATCCTATCCCCAGGACCTTGTTGCAGATCGGCTGTGGAGAGGAGGAATCGCTTACCTCCTCCTCCTGGCATTCCTGCAGGGTTGGTGGGGGATCTGAACCGGCCGTCCAGCATCCCGGTAGTCCTGGTGCAGAGACCGCGGTCCCATCTGCACCATCAAAGTTAGGGGTGCTGTCCCCCTGTGGTTGGGGATAGAGACCGGTTGTCTCTTCTCTCTTTACAACACACTGCTGCTGGGAAGTCAGACCGACTGTCTCAACTCTCTGTAACGCTGCCTGGTGCTGGGTTGTGGGTGCGACCATCTCCACTCCTAGTAATGCTGGTTGCTGCAGGGACGGGGGACTGACAATCTCCTCTCCCTGTGATCCTGTCTGCCGCTGGGGAGAGAGACCGGTTGTCATCTCTCCCTGTAAGTTAAGCTGTCGATGGGAAATGGAGACTAGGCTCCCAGTTCCTAACAAATCCTGCTGCTGCTGGGGGACAGGACCGACTGTCTCTGCCCCCTGTAACTCCGCCTGCCGCTGGGGAATGGAGACTCGGCTCCCAATTCCCTGTACATCACACGGCCGCTGGGGAATGGAGACTAGGCTCCCAATTCCCAAAAAATCATGCTGCTGCTGGGAGGCAGGGACAACTACCTCTGCCCCCTGTAACTCAGCCTGCCGCTGGGGAATGGAGACTAGGCTCCCAATTCCCTGCAGGACCGGTGGAGAGACCTCGGTCCCATCTCCACCGGCCACCTGGGGTTCTTCCCAGTACACATCCACAATATCCTCCCAGCTGAAGGGCTCTGGACCTGGGTCTGACTTCTTGCTGTCCTGCTGAGCCTTCCCAATGGAGTGGAAGAGATCTCGGTAGTCCTGCTCCAGTTCCCACTCCAGGGTTGCTAGGTGAGCCAGGTCTTGCTCTACCTCATGGGGGTCATCCCACTCATGCCTAGCCTCCCTCTCATAGAAAATGTCCTGAAGTCTGGACTGTGCAGGGCTCCCGAAGTCAGGCTCTGCAAAGGACTCCCATAACAAGCCAGGACCATCAAACTCCTCTCCCTCTGGCTTGTCATGCTCAGCTGTCCAGGGTATAAACTGTGCCACATACCACCAAAGCGCCTGGTAGGCATCCTCCAGCCATAGCTCCTGCCATACCCGGTGCTCTAGTTCCTTCACCCATTCCTCCAGGGGCTGCTCTCCCAGGAAGGGCATCCGCAGGGCCACTTGCTTCTGCAACCGCTGCTCTTCACTGGGGAGACTCTCACCTCGCCACCGCTGGGCATTTTCCAGGGCATCATACCAGACTTCCTTTCTGTCTGCATCCCTCCAGTCCGGGTCATCATCCTCCTCGTAGTGGAACGCTGTTCGAAGACTAGCCGATTCCATCCTGCTGTAGCCAGGGGCGCTGTACGGATACTAGCGTTGCCCTCAATATACTCCACGAACGGTGTCTCCGAGCTGCTTCTCCTCACACTAGGACGCCATCCCACTGCTTGCCACCAATGTAACGGAACGCCTAGCACCCCGACCGGGTACCTCCGTCGCTAGATGCTCCTAGTGATTTCCGAGGACTCCAAGCACTCCACTTGACACCGTACGCCCTGCAGACACCACGAACCGCCGCAGCTTGGTTGGGGTCTCACCGTCCTCCACCCACGCTGGACCTACGACAAGGCTTCAGGCTCCAGTGGGTGAACCTCTCCTACAGCCAGAGAGCAGGAACAGCTCTTACAAGAGCTAGTAGTTATGCCAGGGGAGTATAGCAAATCTTCAGCGTATAGCAATCCCCCAGTTTTGATCAGTTATCCAAACACCAGTCTCAGCATGATGAAGGATAAAACAGGAACACTTTATTGAGGGCTACTCGCCCGTATTTATGCAGGTCCATATCTGGTGGACACGCCCCCAGGGGACCAGAATGGAGGCTGCGACACACCGAACAGATACAGCACATCCCCACAATGCATCATGGTTTCCTCCTCTCTGCCCCAGAGACAACCGAGGGATAATCCAATTATCTCTCAGGACAAAGGGGAGATCGCCAATACACATGTGGGGACAACAGGACAGAAATCACCAGTTAAACACACAATGTCACACCCTCCCAGCAAACACAGACATTTAACATATCCCCAGATAGCTCAAGTCTGAGTGCATATCATTAGGCGAATGGCACTCAGACCACACGAATACAAATAAACTAGCCATCTGGGTGCCCTCACATAACAAAATACAATTCCAAAGACAGATTTAAGCTGTGCGGCCGGCCTGTCTTCTTTAAAGTTAGTATGGGCCATAATCCTGAGGCAGGAGGCTGGCAACCAGCCCCCTCCAAAACACAGTGGCGAGGTTGGTTTCGTCACAGTCTGTTACATTTTCTGGTGAAATTCACCAATTTTGGGGTGTGATATACCCCTGCTCTACCTAGTAGAAACCCTGGAGTATACCAACTATTGACCATTGAACCTTGAATCTAGCCATGAAGTATTACCCTTGAATATAACTTTTTATACTTATTTATGACAATTTCCTTCTTTTTTTTTTTTTTTTCATCCATTATATCAATATATTATTATATTTTTTTTTTCTTCCATTATATCATTATATTATTATATTTTTATTATGTATATTCCATTGTATTTGGTAGGAAAGACATAGCAGAAATTTATTTTACTATGTATTTTACTAGATTATTATTTTTGTTTTATCCCTTTTTTATTTTTTATTACTTCATTTAGTATTATTTATTCTTTATATATGTATATGTATATATATATATATATATATATATATATTTTTTTTTTTTGTTTTATATATTTTTTTTTAAACTCAGCACCTAGTCTTGAGACATGTGTGTGTGTGTGTGTGTATATATATATATATATATATATATATATACACAATAGTCTAAATCTCATACCCATTTGATTTCTCCATGTACTATATGTATATATATATATATATATATATATATATATATATACACATAATCTATATGTATTTCTAAACAGTATTTTTAACAATATTATGGTCCATCCGGATATGGATATGTATATATAGTGGCCCCCAGTGTTTATCTCTATTTCTTTTTCAATATCAGTTTATCGGTAAGTCCTCATTCCCTATGAGTTAGCGATATCGCAATTGCCGAAAGTGGAACGCATTATGCGTTCCACGTCTCCCTTTGTGCCACTAGATCAACACGGCACTTCCGGGTCCGAGCCTGGCGCATGTGCACTAAGCTAGCGTGCGCTCCATCTATGCGTTCCATGGACCGGAAATAGTTCCCCGGCACACTCCGTCACCCGGACCGCCGATTCTAAAAGTATTTAAGGTAATATACCGACCGGATAGGGATCATAGAACCAGGTATAGGAAATATATTTTGGCACCCGATATCATAACTTGTCTCACGAAAAGAGTTTTAAATTGATGACCCAAGTTTGGTTTGACCCGGAAGTGACATCACTCAGGACACCATACTGCTTGACCCCATATTGTAGGTATAAAATGTTTGTTTGTTTTATGTGATTACATGCTGCTCCTGATGAAGGGGACCTATTCTATACCCCGAAACGCGTAGAGCTCTTTGTTCCTGCTGTTTTATAAATAAAAGGAATTTGCAAGAAGTACCGAGTTTGGAACTGCTGCCTCTTCCTAAGACCATTGAAGCGATCCAGGATTGGGAGGAAACTTTTTTGGGTGTCTTGAGCTTTATCCCTCAAAATTTCCTCCCTGTGAAGTGAGTGGAGAATACTATTATTGATTTCACCAAGTATTTAAAATTTTACTAATTATATTGTTTTATTCACTTATATGTATAGGCCCCCAGGGGTCCAAAACCTGGTAGTACCAGTTTATACCTGCACCTTCTAATTTATGTACTAGATATGCACTCAGGATCCGAGTATTCCGGGTGTTATTCTGCTATCTATCCTACTTACTGCTATGACCACGATCCAGCTGGTCTGAATACCTCTAGACTTCCAGTGCGACTTTCTATCACTGATTCGCACGTGTTGAGAAAATATATATTCCTTACAAATATAGGTATTGTCTCCTTTCCCTTTTTGACTGGCGCCGAACATTGTGGTTTTTTCAGCCTACCTAGTAGACAGGTAACATTTCTTTAATTTGTCTGTTACATATTTGGGTGTAATTCACCACTTTTTGGGTGTGATATACCCCGGCTGTACCTAGTAGACAGGTAAAAACATTTCACTAATTTGTCTGTTACATTTTTGGGTGAAATTCACAAATTTTTGGGTGTAATATACCCCTGCTCTACCTAGTAGACAGGTAACGTTTCACTAATTTGTCTGTTACATATTTGGGTGTAATTCACCAATTTTTGGGTGTGATATACAACTGCTATACCTAGTAGACAGGTAAAAAAATGTCATTAATTTGTCTGTTACATATTCGGGTGAAATTCACAAATTTTTTTGTGTGATATACCCCTGCTCTACCTAGCAGACAGGTAACATTTCACTAATTTGTCTGTTACATATTCGGGTGAAATTGACTACTTTTTGGGTGTGATATACCCCGGCTGTACCTAGTAGACAGTTAAAAACATTTCACTAATTTGTCTGTTACAATTTCAGGTGAAATTCACCATTTTGGCTGTGATATACTCCTTCTCTAAGTAGTAGACAGGTATCATTTCACTAATTTGTCTGTTACATATTCGGGTGAAATTCACCAATTTTTGGGTGTGATATACCCCTGCTCTACCTAGTAGACAGGTAACATTTCACTAATTTGTCTTTTACATATTTAGGGGAAATCACCACTTTTTGTGTGTGATATACCCCGGCTGTACCTAGTAGACAGGTAAAAACATTTCGCTAATTTGTCTGTTACATTTTCGGGTAAAATTCACCAATTTTCGGGTGTGATATACCCCTGCTCTACCTAGTAAACAGGAAACATTTCACTAATTTGTTTGTTACAAATTCGGGTGTAATTCACCAATTTTTGGATGTGATATACCACTGCTATACTTAGTAGACAGGTAAAAAAAAAACATTAATTTGTCTGTTACATATTCGGGTGAAATTCACAGATTTTTGGGAGTGATATACCCCTGCTCTAACTAGTAAACAGGTAACATTTCACTAATTTGTCTGCTACATATTCGGGTGAAATTGACCACTTTTTGGGTGTGATATACCCCGGCTGTACCTATTAGACAGTTAAAAACATTTCACTAATTTGTCTGTTACAATTTCGGGTGAAATTCACCAAATATTGGCTGTGATATACCACTGCCATACCTAGTAGACAGGTAAAAAAATGTCATTAATTTGTCTGTTACATATTCGGGTAAAATTCATCAATTTTTTGCTATGATATACCCCTGCTCTACCTAGTAGACAGATAACATTTCACTAAATTGTCTGTTACATATTTTTTTTTTTAAATATCTGTTCCATTGGTTGGTGACAAGAACCCATTTCTGGCCATGAAAAACCCCTGCTCTGCATAGTTGACAGGGAATTACATTTGTAAAATTCGTCTTTAATTGGCCCTTTCATTCGATCCTTCTGCTTTAATAATCGATCACATTGCAGCCATTGACCTCCCTTGGATGTGGTCTCCCTTTCTCACGCTCCCTCTCCGGCGTGGAACCCTGATTCCCCGATAACCGTAATCAACATGGTAGGCTCAGAAAAGAACATCGAATGTTGATAGAGAAGATATCCAAATGGATCGTGGACATCACGGGGACATGCGATCAGGCAGAAGTTATCTAGAGTCAACAAAGCGGCAGCAGGGCCTCTCCTGTGTAACGTTTCCAAATCCGAAATACCCCAGTGACATTCGCTATAGTTTTTAATTAATAATTCCAATAACAGGGCATCTTAAGAGTCCTGTATTGTTATTTATTGTCACTACCTCCCCGAGTCGGGAGTGGGTAATTGCTGCGCGCCCCCTCCTTTCCTTTAATTCTTCTGCTTTAATAATTTGTCCCACATTTCCGCTCGAACACAATTAAATTTCATCCATTGATCTCCCTTGGATGTGGTCTCTCTTTCTCACGCTCCCACTGGAGCCTTGTCGTAGGTTCAGGGTGGGTAGGAGACAGCGAGACCTCAACCAAGCTTTGGCGGTTCGTGGGGTCTGCAGTGCTTATGGTGTTGAGTGGAGTGCTTGGAGTCCTCGGGAAGCGCTAGGAGCATCCATCGACGGAGGTACCGGTTGGGGTGCCAGGAGATCCGTTACAGTTAACATGAAGAGTGAGGGAATTAGTATTCGTTGAGAATCAAATTTTTCCTGAAATTCATATCGAATTCCACTTCGTCAACTTCGATTTGGTCATTAGTGATGAGCGGCAGGGGTCATTTTCGAATTCGCAATATTTTGCGAATATTTTGTAGAAAATTTGTTGAATATTCAAAAATTTGCGATATTTTTTACCCGAAAAATCGGCAAGGTAATGATTGTGTAATATGCGAATTTTCGTAATTCAAATTTTTATTGCGATTTTTTTTCAACTTACAACTAGTAGACAAAGAAGATTATGGCACTATATTAGCTAAATTGCTCTATATTCGATTTTTTTCGAATATTCGCTATATTGCTATAACTTCGTTTTTTTAATATTCTAAAACAAGAATATATAGCAATATAGCGAATATTCGAAAAAAACGAATATAGAGCAAAATTCGCAAACACTACTACTCCAAAAGTCAAGTATATTGCAGCCTTCTTATTGGCCCACAAGCTAGAAGCGGAGAGGGATCATGTGTACCGATTAAAAAAAATAAATAGAAAAATACATTTGAATATTCGAAATTATGAATATATATAACTATATTCAAAATATTTGCGAATTTTCAAAGTACCTATATTCGCGATAAGAATTCGGAATTTGAATATTCGTGATCAACACTATCGGTCATCTCTAATAATAATAAATGATAATAATAACTAGTTCATACATGAAATATTGTGTACAATTTTGGGCATGTGTATAAGAAGAACATAGCTGAATTAGAGCCGTTTCAGAGGAGGTAGCATAGAACTAATGAATTTATTGAAATGGGTGAATGGCAGTGCCAGGTTATCAAAGTTCAGCTATTAAGAGTGGAGAGGGTTAATTTATTTGTAACGTACAATATACTATGAATGGACAGTCTATATAATATCCCCGAAAATGGGGCATCCTCTACATGTAGAAGAAATAAGGTTTTATCACCATCATTGATAGGGGTTCTTTACTGTAAGAGCAGTGAGAATTATACCCCTAACATGAGACAACTGCCATCCTCCTTATAAGTTTTTGCATTCCTCTGGATTACAGAAGGATTATAAATTGGATTTAAAAGCTATGAACACCACTGGGTCATTTCTTTATTATTTCATTTTGAGTTATTATTTTTTTAAATTTTTATTGTTCATTATTAAAGGGGTGCTCCGGGAATTAAGAAAATGAAAATACCATAATATTATTTTATTATAAATATATTCCCATATACCTTTCATTAGTTAAAATGGCTTGTTTTATCTGTGGAGCAATCATTAGGAGACATGTCTCCTCATGAACTCTATTCCTACAGAGATTCAGCTGAAGATCATATTAAACTGTATTCAAGATCATAATCACTGACAAGTAGGAGAGGAAGATGAGGCAGCTGTTTAGCTCAGTGCTCTGAAGTAACTTGTCCTCCTGTGTGATTAGGACAGGTTTTGTGTGTACTAGGAGGACGGCGGCCAATTTATTTCCCCTGCTGATTGCTCCATCGACAAAACAAGCCATTATAACTAATGAAAGGTAATTAGAAATATATTTATAATAAAGTAGTATTTATGCATTTTCTTTTTCTTAATTTCTGGAGACCCTTTAAATATTTTCAAGTTTTTCCTCTTCAGTATTCAATTTCTCTGCATCTGTAGATTGCTGCTTCTCCTTCTCAATGAAATCAATCAGAGAGCTGCTCTGACTGCTTGAACTGTAGCCCTCTAGTTCCCTGACGGTTTATAAACACTACCATAAGCCATATTTATATGAGTTTGAACATAATTTAGCTTAAATTATTGTTTTTTGAGTAGTCAGCTTGGATTTACTGAGAAGCAGAAGAAACTGATGCAGTGAAACTGCTCGAGCATCACTATGTGTTCGGCTCGAGCATCGTTAAGCTCGGCACATGGCGGTACTCGGTCGAGTACCGCATGTGCTCGAGCGCCATGCTCGAGTCTCCTTCCCGCACGTTTTGCAGCTGCTAAGCAGCCAATAAACGTGCAGGTAAGTACTGCCATCACTGTAAGGCCAGTAGGCTGCTGGCATTACAGTGATTGGCTAGCCGGAACGCGTCATTGGGTGCTATATAGCACCAGATGACACGTGCTCAGATCATTCATAGTCATGAAGAGCAGAGCGTAGGAAGGGAAAGGCAGTGTAGGGAGCAAAATTCACAGTTATTATTCGAAGAAAGCTTTTCAAAGACCCAAAAGTCCTTTTATGGACTGCTGTGTGTGTGTGTTTTAGAGCAGCAATATATTTTTACCTGCGCTAAATTGATCAGTCTCGGGGACATCCGTGCTGAGGAAGGGACAGATAGTGCAGGGAGAGAAATGTGCTCTTTTTACTACCAAAAGCTTTTCAAAGACCCCAAAGTCCTTTTAAGGACTACTGTGTGTGTGTTTGACAGCAGCAATTTTTTTTTCTTTAATACCTATTAGTGACATGTACTGTACATCCAAAAGAAAAGACCGGCACTCACTTTTTCTTCAAGAAGTTTTTCTCTTTATTCGCCACACATCAAATGTTCAGTGACGCGCGTTTCGGCTCTGCTGCGAGCCTTTCTCAAACCAATGGCATATAACAAAATCAAGCAGTATACATGATTTAAATAGACCGCCACAGCGGAAATGACATCATGTAGTCATGGTGATTTAGGCAAACAAATAGACTAAAAAAGAAAAAAAGAGCAAAATGGGGAGGGGACAAAAGGAAAAACAAAGTAACAATTTAAATAATCAGATACACGTGAGAAGCGGCCCAATCGCAACAGCATCAATGAAAATGGTAGCAATTGTAGATTCCTATGAAATTCTCTAGATACTCATAAGAGCTTGCAATTCAGATGATGCGGTTGGGGAGTTCCTCACGTTTTCTGTAAAAATACAAAAAAACAAAGTATAAACTTAACATACACCTAAAAAGAATAAACATTTACAGGAAGCTATGGAGATCATACTCCCGGTTTAACCCCATGGGTTCCAGTGTCTGAAGTGTATGAATCCAATAGGATTCACGCTTCTTTAACATTTTCAATCGATTACCACCTCTTCGAGGTTGTTGTACCTGCTCAATAATTTGAAAGCGCAATTGCGCAATATTGTGCTTACAGCGATCAAAATGGTAAGGGACCGGTAAGAGTAAATTGTTTTTTCTGATAGTGGACTTGTGCTTGGAGAAGCGATCCTTCATTCGCATGGGTGTTTCACCTATATATAACAATCCACAAGGGCACTTGAGTAAATATATGATGAAACTGCTGTTACATGTGAAGAGGCCTCGAACTGGAAAGCGCTTGCCTGTGTGGGGATGCATAAAATATTCCCCTTTGATTACACTTGAACAGTGTATGCACCCTAGGCAAGGGAATGTGCCCTTTCTAGGAGTAGATAGGGTCTTCTGGCGCTTCTCAGTTTGAGCACTGCCCACATCTGCCCTCACTACCATATCGCAAATATTTTTATTACGTTTATAACACAATAATGGAGGACTTTTAAATTTCTCAATAGAGGGATAAGCTCTGGACAAAATGTTCCAATGCTTAGAGAAAATAGAACGACACTTGTTAACCCATGGATGGAATTTGGTGACAAATGGTATACGTGACCCCCTGGACTCCTGTTTAGGGGTCAAGGAGGTAACCCTACCCCTCTCACTATCCAGCAGTGCCGTGGGATACCCTCTATTCTCAAATCTCATAGACATTTCATCAAGACGTTTTTCTTTCACCTCAGTATTGGAAACAATCCTACGTACCCTTTGAAACTGGGAATGGGGTAATGCTTTTTTGACTGTGGGGGGATGATAGCTAGAGAAATGGAGAAGGGAATTTCTGTCCGTATTTTTAATATACAGATCAGTCACAATTGACCCACTTTCACCCTTAATGACCAGGGTGTCCAAAAAATTAATCTCATGATCACTATAATGCAGAGTAAACTGCAGCTCGGGCCAAATCGAATTTAAATAATCTGAAAAGGCACGAAGGGATCGAATGCCGCCCCACCATACACAAAACACGTCATCGACGAATCTTCGCCAAAAAATACAATGGATTTTAAACAGATCATTGCTGTAAATATGTTTGTCTTCAAACCATGACATGTATGAATTTGCATATGGCGGTGCGGCATTCGAGCCCATCGCGGTCCCACAGCACTGCTGGTAGTAGGTATCCTGAAATAAAAAGTAGTTTTCAGTTAGAATAATTTCAAGTAGCTTCAAAAAGAATTCTTTAGCGCCTTCACTGTGAGAGGAGAAGGATAAAAGCCACTCAACAGCCCGTATACCCTTCCAGTGAACAATAGAAGTGTACAGAGAACAAACATCAAAGGTTACTAATAAGTCATCATCCTGTAACACCAGGGTCCCAACCTCACGCAAAAATTGATTCGTATCAAGCAGGAAAGACGGCATGTTTTTAGTCAGGGGTGTCATAACCTTTTCAAGTAAAATAGCAGGTGGAGACAAAATAGACTCAGTCAAGGCCATAATAGGCCGACCCGGTGGCTGAGTCAAAGATTTGTGCACTTTGGGCAGTGTATAAAACACCGGTGTTACAGGATGATGATTAATCAGATATTCCCCCAATTTGGGATCAATAATCTGCTGTGAAATAAATGTGTCAACCAAAGTACACAATTTCCTTTTAATAATATATACCGGATCGCCATCCAATGGACGATATACATCAGTATTGGCCAGCTGACCCAAAATCTCATTGACATAATACTCCTTGTCCATCAAGACAAGAGCACCCCCCTTGTCTGCAGGCTTGAAAATCAGGCTACCGTCTTCCAAAGGCTCGCAGCAGAGCCGAAACGCGCGTCACTAAACATTTGATGTGTGGCGAATAAAGAGAAAAACTTCTTGAAGAAAAAGTGAGTGCCGGTCTTTTCTTTTGCTTGTACCTGGACTTCGGCCCTGGACTCGTGCACCACGCCTACAAACGGAGTCTTTTTGCGTAAATTCTAATAATTAGCGCCACATTTATTGTCTTTTGTGTGCGTTTAATACACATCTGTGACATATACAGTATGACATCCGAAAACTGTTTCTTTAGCGTAAATTTAAATAATCAGGGGCCAGCCCTCGAATACTGTGTCTGTAGTGTGTGTGTGTAATACACATCCGTGACCTATACAGTACTCCATCCGAAAACTGTTTCTTTAGCGGAAATTTAAATAATCAGGGGCCTAATCTAGTGTCCATATTGGATGGGCAGAAGAGGTGGAAGGGGAGATGGAGAGTCATCCTTATATCGACATCGACGTCTTGCCTGTTGGTACTCTGGCACACATGGCTGACTTCATGTTAGGCTGCCTTTCCCACGACCCTCGCATTATACGCATTTTAGATAACATAGATTACTGGGTGTTCACCCTTATCTACCCGCGCTACAAAGAGAACTTCTCATCTCTAATTCATGTGGTGGAGAGGACAAGTAAAACGGTACAATACCAGGAGGTACTTGTTGAGAGATTGCTCCAAAATTTTCCATCTGACAACGTACCCGGCAGAGTCCGTACTTCCTTAGGCAACCGAGGAAGGGAGACAAGGGGAACACACAGCAGTTCCAAAAAAGGTAGGGCAACCCTCTCCAAGGCATGGAACACTTTCATGACACCCGCCAACCTCACCATGAAGCGCAGCCTAGTGGTACAAGGAGAGAAAAGTTTGGGAAGATGGTGAAGGAATATATAGCAGTTTGTGTCAGCGTCCTAAATGATCCCTCAGTGCCTTACAACTACGCCTTGGAGGTGCTGGCCTGCCCTGCTGCCTGCATTTTGTCTGAGCGTGTATTTAGTGCTGCTGGTGGCATTATAACAGATAAGCGTATCCACTTGTCCACTGGCAATGCTGACAGGTTGACTAAGATAAAAATGAACAAGGCCTGGATTGCCCCTCACTTCTGATCTCCACCAGAGGAGAGCTGAGCTGATAATGAACATAAAGGCAATTTCAATCTATCATTTATAATGTACTCAATCTACTGTAGTGTATTCCCATGCACCTTTTCCACCACAAAAAAAGAGTATATGGTTGAATCTTGTTTTCTCCTCCTCCTCATCCAGATTGTATATATTCCCTCCACCTACATTTTTTTTACAGGGTCAGCTCAACTGCAGGCCCTCAACCAATTTTTTTTATAGGGTCAGCTCAACTGCAGGCCCTCAACTCAAATTTTTTTTATATGGTCAGCTCAACTGCAGGCCCTCAACTAATTTTTTTTATAGGGTCAGCTGAACAGTGTGCACTCGCATATAATGTTTTAGAGCATCAGCTCACCTGAAGGCACTCTCAAATAATGTTTTAGAGTGTCAGCTGAACAACATGCACTTGAAAATAATGTTTTAGAGCATCAGCTCACCTAAAGGTATTCGCAAATAATGTTTTAGAGCATCAGCTGAACAACATGCACTTGAAAATAATGTTTTAGAGCGTCAGATGTACAGCATACACTCGCATATAATGTTTTAGAGCGTCAGTTGAACAACATGCACTCGCATATAATGTTTTAGAGCGTCAGCTCACCTGCAGGCACTCACATATAATGTTTTACAGCGTCAGCTCACCAGCAGGCCCTTGCATATAATGTTTTACAGGGTCAGCTCACCTGCAGGCCCTCGCATAAAATGTTTTACATGGTCAGCTCAACTGCAGGCCTTTGCATATATTGTTTTACAGGGTTAGCTCACCTGCAGGCCCTTACCTACGATCTTTTACAGGATCAGCTCACCTTCTGATGACTACAGCGAAGTCTTGCCTGTTGGTACTCTGGCACACATGGCTGACTTCATGTTAGGCTGCCTTTGCCATGACCCGCCTGTTATACGCATTTTAGATAACACGGATTACTAGTTGTTCACCCTTCTCGACCCCCGCTACAAAGATAACATCTCATCTCTCATTCCTCTGGTGGAGTGGACAAGGAAAACGGTGCTATACCAGAAGGTCCTTGTTGAAAAATTGCTCCAAAGTTGATAGGGCAGAATTCCAAATGGATCGTCGCTGTCAAGGGCACATGCTATCCTCTAGAAGTTATCTAGAGCCAACAAAGCGGCAGCGGGCCCTCACCTACAAGTCCAGTCTCAGTAGCCAAGAGTCTAGTCAACACAATCCTCACCATGATGGCACACTGGGTGAACGTTGTGGAGGCCGGGAGCAAGTTGGCTGCTGGCACCAGACTTGCACTCCAATAAATCCTCATTAACGGAAAGTGTACTCTTGCCAATAACAGGGCCGCTTAGGAGTGTTGTATTGTTATTTATCGTCACTACCTCCCCGAGTCAGGAGTGGGTAATTGCCGCGCGCCTGCTGCCTTCCTTGGATTCTTCTGCTTTAATACCTTGACCCACCCTCTCTGGGTGGTTCACAATTAGGAAAAAATAGGTGCAAGGCAACAACAGACAATCAGATTTCAGCCATTGACCTCCCTTGGATGTAGCATCCCTTTCTCAAGCTCCCTCTCTGGCATTGAACCCTGATTACCCTTTACCCGTGATCACCATGGTAGGTGCAGAAAAGAACATCGAAAGTTGATAGGACAGACATCCAACTGGATCATCGCTGTCACGGCGATGTGCAATCGCCCAGAGGTTATCTAGAGTAATCAATGCGGCAGCAGGCCCTCGCCCCTAAGGTTTTAGATGGTCAGATCAGCAGGCCCTTGCTCCAAATGTTTTTGGGGGTCTCCAGCAGGCCATCAATCATAATTTTTCAAGGGTGTGTATGATGCCCTCCTTTATGTGTAACAAAGGGTGTTTTGGAGTGCCGTTCCTTGTAATTTCACTTAGTGCATAGGCTTTATGAGTGTAGGAGTCCCACTACCTGAACAATTGTGCCACAATGTGAATAAGGCCCTTCTCTATGTGATATACAGGCTATTTCGGAGTGCCTCTTGCTTGTAATTTTTTGCAGCACCAGCACTTTATATACAATTGAATATACAGGAAAGAATGTTTCCTAACAATTTTTCCTGTAAAATAGATTTTTTTGGGGGGTATTTTGTGCGTATTTTTGGCAGTCTGTGAAAATGGCATACAACTCGGACAACATGGTTCCCAGCAGCGCCCTGGGAGTCCAAGATGTATCCAGACATCGTCCTCATGCTGTTCCCGATCCATTTTGATGTTGTTTCTGTCAGTTTCTGACCTTTTCCAATGCACCAGGCACCCTCCCCTTTTCAGAGCAGGGGGTGCCTGGTTGTCTCCCATTGACTTCCATTATACTCGGGTGCTCGGCCGAGCACACAAATATAGCAATGTGTTCGGGCCGAACACCCGAACATCCGAATACTTTGGTGCTCGATCATCACTATTCTAGAGGAAAAACTAGAAAATTTTAATAGACCAATTGAAAAAAATATTTTTAACCCAAAATATGTAAAATGCAATAATAAAGACAAATTGTCCCAAAAGGTGTCCATAACCTTTAATGGACCTGTGTATTTTCTCAAGCTTAACATTTATGTACTATGGATGTAAGCATCCCAGAAGATTATCCACTTGCCTCCCTTTTGACCATTGGCTATAGGTCAATTGGCTTCATAAACAACCCTCCCCAGCCTCTCTGCAATAGTAAAATAGGGACACTCATTGAACACTCATTAGGTGTCCAGGGTAAAACGAACACCTGTGATACATAGTTGATAAGATTAAAGAATGATACAGATCTATCCAGTCCAATCTTTACTCCTAGAGAACACTTTTGTAATGAAGTTTATTATGTCTTCTAATCAGTATGCTTATGACAGTCAACCTTTAAGACCCTATATCGGCTCTTGGCTGCTGCAGCCTGGTTGCAGGGTTGCCAGCTGTCCAGAAATTTCTGGACAGTCCATAAAAATAGACAACTTTTTTCCTGTGTCTGTGAAAAAAAATAGATGAGTTCATGATTTTTTTGAGGCTGGTGGTACTTGACTAGATTCATTTGGTGGTAATTTTTATGATTTTACATCTCACAGTAAATGCTGGTAATGAGTTCATATCAGTATATTGAGCTGTAGACCTGTATTACTTATAATCTTTATCATTCATTATGGTTTTCCAAGTTGTCCCTTGAAAAATTATGGTTGGCAACGCTGCCTGGTTGCCATCCCCATGGTGCAACTATATGTTGAGGTATGGGAAGTTAGCCCCCACCTCAACATACAGCAATGTGTGGGAAAAGGTTAAACTATATCACAATATTCTAAATATTTTGTACATTAATACAATAGTGACTAAATACATTTTCTAACCTTGTGTGGACCTCCCTTGTGTAAAATATTAAACTCGCATATCAAAATAAAAATATCATTACATTTACACACTTATCTATCCACATTCACTATTCTACACTCATCATTAGCATCTTAACGCATAGAGACTGTGCCAGAGCTAAGCATAATACATACAGCAAGAGCTCTATAAAGTACAGTGCCAGAACCAAACCCAGCACATAAATAAAGAACCAACTCCAATGCATAAATACAGTATTAGGCCAAGTTCACACTTCAGTTATTTGTTCAGTTATTGTGAGCCAAAACCAGGTGCAGGTCAAAAACACAGAACAGGTGCAGATCTTTCCATTAAACCTTATCTCTGAGTAGGCTCCACTACTGGTTTTGGCCAATAACTGATGGAAATAACTGAAGTGTGAACTTGGCCTTAGGGCTCGTTCACGCGAACGTATTTTGCGTTCCGTATACGAGCCCTTTTCTGCGTTCTGCATACGGTTCTCATACTGAACTATTCATTTCAATGGGTCCGAAAAACATGCGGACAGCACTCTGTGTGCTGTCCGCATCCATTGCTCCGTTCTGTGGCCCCGCAAAAATTATGAGTCCTGTCCTATTCTTGGCCATTTTGCGGACAAGAATAGGCATTTCTATTATAGGCCTCCTGTTCCGTTCCGCAAATTGCGGAAGGCCCACAGGCGCCATCCATGTTTTGCGGATCCGCTATTTGCGGAGCGCAAAAAATGGCGCGGTCGTGTCAACGAGCTCTTAAACTTATGTTTAGCACAATATCAGAACTTAACAAACTACACAGTATTAGAACCAAGCAATCTACACAGTACCAGAATCAAGCTCAGTACATACATTTGGTACCAAATTTAAATATATAAATAAAACACTAGAACCAAGCTAAGTACACAGGTACCGTACTAGAACAAAGCTCAAAGGTACGAGAGACAATTTATAGAGTCTATTTGTTCCCACACCTCATCAGATCCAGCATGGGATGGTTAACATGGACAGAGAAGCACATAGTGAGAGGGATCAATAGGGACAGAGGCACCAGGTGGGAAGTGTAATACGGAATAGTGAGACATTTGGTGGGAGAGGAAGCATAGATAATGAAGCAAAACACACACACTCACACACACATACACACACACCCTTTGCTGATAATTTTGTAACTGAAGACTTAAGCTTGTAGCAGATGTCCTGATCCTCTTTTTCCAACTTGCCTCCTCTCCAACCCCAAGTCTCAGTCCTAACTCCTTTTCTACCAAATGAAAACTCTCTCATTTCAGCTCCTATCACACCTCATTGACACCTCAGATGCCGCTTTAATTGCTGATCGCGACTTCTGAAATGAAAAATGAGGGCTTTCAGGGGTTACTCAGTTTAAAAAAATACTCATGTTATCCATTTCAGCGTGAAGTGGCTGCTGCAGCCATCTTGATTAAAGATCCCACACAAAATCTTGCACGGTGCGATGCCTCTTTACACTCAAATGGATGGGATGAGTATAATTTTTTTTTCCAGCCATTTCAGGGAAAATTGATTCATTACCACGAAGCGCGAAGAAATTCAGCTTCGCAGCAATACCTCAATTCGCTCAACCCTATACAGTATATACATGTAGGAAACTGGCAGTGTGGCTGCCAGGCCTGGTCTGAGAGAGTGATCTTGACTAGCCACATGAGTGAAGGCTGCACACTGGAGGAGGGGGTTGCTGGGGGAAGCTGGGGTGCCTGTTCAAAAATTTGCTATGGGGCACAGTAAGTTCTAGTTACCCCACGGTTCAGGTCCCATTTTATTCACTTACATCTATCTGTTTTCTACCTATCCATCTAAAAATTGGAAGTCCAACTTAGTAATGAATTAAGGATCATTTATTCATCCATATGAGCAATGTTTCAGCCCAACTAAATGTGACCTTTCTCAACGTTTACATCTTATAGAAATAAAAGAACCACCAAATATAGCAATCCAAGGGGACTGCAATATGTGCGAAAATGTATAACAAAACACCAATTCAAAAGCGCACATATGATATTACACAAACATTTTTTAGTAGAACAAATCATACAACAAACAACATATCATAGTAACATAGTACATAAGGCCGAAAAAAGACATTTGTCCATCCAGTTCGGCCTGTTATCCTGCAAGTTGATCCAGAGGAAGGCAAAAAAAAAACTGAGGTAGAAGCCAATTTTCCTCACTTTAGGGGAATAAAAAATTCCTTCCCGACTCCAATCAGGCAATCAGAATAACTCCCTGGATCAACGATCCCTCTCTAGTAGCTATAGCCTGTAATATTATTACACTCCAGAAATACATCCAGGCCCCTCTTGAATTCTTTTATTGTACTCACCATCACCACCTCCTCAGGCAGAGAGTTCCATAGTCTCACTGCTCTTACCGTAAAGAATCCTCTTCTATGTTTGTGTACAAACCTTCTTTCCTCCAGACGCAGAGGATGTCCCCTCGTCACAGTCACAGTCCTGGGAATGAATAGATGATGGGATAGATCTCTGTACTGACCCCTGATATATTTATACATATTAATTAGATCTCCTCTCAGTCGTCTTTTTTCTAAAGTGAAAAGCCCTAATTTTGATAATCTTTCAGGGTACTGTAGTTGCCCCATTCCAGTTATTACTTTAGTTGCCCTTCTTTGGACCCTCTCCAGCTCTGCTATGTCTGCTTTGTTCACTGGAGCCCAGAACTGTACACAGTACTCCATGTGTGGTTTGACTAGCGATTTGTAAAGTGGTAGGACTATGTTCTCATCACGGGCATCTATGCCCCTTTTGATGCAACCCATTATCTTATTGGCCTTGGCAGCAGCTGCCTGACACTGGTTTTTGCAGCTTAGTTTGCTGTTTATTAAAATTCCTAGATCCTTTTCCATGACAGTGTTACCGAGTGTTTTACCATTTAATAAGTACGGGTGACTTGCATTATTCCTTCCCATGTGCATAACTTTACATTTGTCAGTGTTAAACCTCATCTGCCACTTATCTGCCCAAGCCTCCAATCTATCCAGATCGCTCTGTAGTAGTATACTGTCCTCATCAGTGTAAATTACTTTACACAGTTTAGTGTCATCTGCGAAAATTTATATTTTACTATGCAAGCCTTCTACAAGATCATTAATAAATATATTGATAAGAACAGGGCCCAATACTGACCCCTGAGGTACTCCACTAGTGACAGTGACCCAATCTGAGTGTGTACCATTAATAACCACCCACTAACCTTTTATGTGGTACAGTGTCAAATGCTTTGGAGAAGTCCAGATATACGACATCCATTGATTCGCCGCTGTCAAGTCTAGAACTTACCTCCTCATAGAAACTGATTAAATTAGTTTGACAGGACCGATCCCTCACAAAGCCATGCTGATATGGCGTTATTTGCTTCTTTCTGTTAAGATGCTCTAACATAGCATCTCTCAGAAAACCTTCAAACAGTTTACCACAACAGATGTTAAACTTACCGGCCTATAGTTTCCAGGCTCTGTTTTTGAACCCTTTTTGAATATTGGCACCACACTTGCCATGTGCCAATCCTGTGGGACATTCCCTGTCAGTATAGAATCTGCAAATATCAGAAATAAGGGTCTGGCTATGACATTACTTAATTCCCTTAGGAGACGGGGGTGTATGCCATCCGATCCTGGCGATTTGTCTATTTTAATCTTTTTAAGTCGCTGTTGTACTTCTTCCTGGGTCAGACAGGACACTTTTAATGAGGAATTTATTTCAACATTCAGCAAGTCATCTGACAGTTTATTTTCCTCAGTGGATACATTGGAAAAAAAATATTTAACAGCTTTGCTTTCTCCTCGTCGCTCTCTGTGATTTCCCCCTCATTACTCTTTAAAGGGCCGACACCTTCAGATTTATACTTCTTAACATTTATATAATTGAAGAATATTTTAGGGTTAGTTTTACTCTCTTTGGCAATTAATCTCTCGGTCTCTAGTTTGGACGCTTTTATTTGTTTTTTACATGTTCTATTTTTTTCCTTATAGTTTTTCAGTGCTTCCGTGCTACCTTCCTGTTTTAGTGTTTTATATGCTTTCTTTTTGTCATTTATTGCTTTCTTTACAGTTCTGTTTATCCACATTGGTTTCTTTTTGTTCCTTAACCTTTTATTCCCATACGGTATGTACCTCTCACAATGAGATTTTAGGATGCTTTTAAAGATATCCCATTTTGTGGCTGCATTTTTATTTGTGAGGACTTTATCCCATTTAGTTAGGCCTATGGCCTCTCTTAGTTGGCTAAATTTAGCTTTTTTGAAATTTGGTATTTTTGTTCCTCCCTGTAGAAACGCTCTTTTGAATGATAATTGGAAGGTTATTACTTTGTGGTCACTATTTCCCAGGTGTCCCCCAACCTGCACGTCTGTTGTTCTGTCAGGCCTATTGGTTAATACTAAGTCCAGTATGGCCGTCCCTCTAGTCGGGTCCTGAACCAGTTGGGAGAGTTAATTGTCTTTGATTATTGCCAAGAACCTGTTTCCTTTATGAGATATACAAGTTTCAGTTTCCCAGTTTATATCTGGGTAGTTGAAGTCCCCCATAATAACCACCTCATTATGATTTGCTGCCTTGTCAATCTCATTTAGTAGTAGATTTTCTGTGGACTCTGGTATATTAGGTGGTTTATAGTAAACTCCTATTAGTAATTTATTATTGTTTTTCGCGCCTTGTATTTCTACCCACAGTGACTCCACATGTTCATGTCCCTCACTTATATCTTCACGGAGTGTGGGCTTTAGACCGGACTTTACATAAAGGCAGACCCCTCCCCCTCTCCGGTTTTGATGATCCTTTCTAAACAGACTGTAACCCTGTACATTAACTGCCCAGTCATAGCTATCATCCAGCCATGTCTCAGTTATTCCCACTATGTCATAGTCCTCCTCACACATCACTTATTCCAGTTCACCAGTTTTATTAGTCAGGCTTCTGGCATTAGTATACATACATTTGAGAGGTTTATGTATATTTTGTACCCTACAACTTTCCTTCTGAACTGTTCTAGTCCCTCCTTCCATTCCTCCCCCAGTCCCATTACCTTGCCCCCGGTCCTTATCTGCACTATCTTCCCATCCTATAACATAATTACCCTCCCCCCCAGTCCCTAGTTTAAACACTCCTCCAACCTTCTAGCCATCTTCTTCCCCAACACAGCTGCCCCTTCCCCATTGAGGTGCAGCCCGTCCCTACGATAGAGCCTGTAGTCGATAGAGAAGTCGGCCCAGTTCTCCAGGAACCCAAACCTCTCCTTCCTACACCAGTTCTTGAGCCACTTGTTAATCTCCCTAATCTCCCGCTGCCTTTCTTGTGTGGCCCGTGGTACAGGTAGTATTTCGGAAAATACTACCTTTGAGGTCCTTGCCCTAAGCTTTTGACCTAAATCCCTGAAATCATTTTTAAGGACTCTCCATCTACCCCTAGCTTTGTCATTGGTTCTGATATGGACCATGACCGCTGGATCTTCTCCAGCCCCTCCCAGTAATCTGTCAACCCGATCCGCGATGTGTCGAACTCTTGCGCCAGGAAGACAGCACACTGTTCGGCGATCACGGTCTTTGTGACAGATTTCCCTATCTGTCACAATACATGAAGGTACTATGACAGTATTAGTTCACTCTGGTCATTCAAGGCCGCATTGTCACATCTACATATGGTATGCTGTGCCAGTAATAATTATACACGTATCACTAAAATCTTTAAAGTACACCTATGTACCCATCTAGCTACAAAAAATATTGCACAAGTCCCATAAGTAGCCATACCAGTAGCTACTGTAACCTTGCAGAGAGAAATCCCAACAGGAATTAACCTAAGTTGGAATACTATCCCGCATACCCTGGTAAGGACAATCATCAATTGAGAAATAAGTGCAAAAAGTAGCATAAGAGTGCAATACAGACCAGAGGCCAGGAGTGAACAAACCAACCTTAGATGGGTACATAGGTGTACTTTTAAAGATTTTAGTGATATGTGTATAACAATTATTACTGGCACAGCATACCCTATGCTCAGGCATCTCAAACTGCGGCCCTCCAGCTGTTGCAAAACTACAACTCCCAGCATGCCCGGACAGCCTACAGGTATCAGCCTACAGCAGGGCATTGTGGGAGTTGTAGTTTTACAACAGCTTAAGGGCCACGAGTTTGAGACCCCTGCTGCCTATGTAGATTTGACAATGCAGGCTTGAATGACCAGGGTGAACTTATACTGTCATAGTACCTTCATGTATTGCTGCTATTTATTTTATTTTATATGTAGTTTGTTGTATGATTTGCTCTACTAATAATTTTTTGTGTAATATCATATGTGCGCTTTTGAATTTGTGTTATCTTATAGAAGTAGCAATAAATATATTGGGGCAGATTTGCTAATCCTGTTACATTTTTAAACAGTTTAAATTAGACATTCTAAAAATGCCCTACATCAGGGATGACCAACCTGAGGCTCTAAAGCTGTTGCAAAACTACAACTCCCAGCATGCCTACAGCTATCATGCCCAGCATGGCATAGTGGGTGCGTCGCTAGTGGCAGCATGTCGCATGTCACAGTAAGACACCATAGACTACCATTATAAAATATTGTTTTGCAACATTAATGTCGCACGGCACATGTAGCAGTGTAGTTGTGCCCTATGTGTCGCGTGACACATGTCGTCGTGTAGACCTTGCCTTAGACTTTCTAGTTTATGTCATCTATTAGCATTTTTGTGCACATCTTGGTCGAATAAAGTATCTGAAACACCTAATAAATGTGATGTAAAGCATGTTTCCTAGTATGTGCATTTTTCGAAATAAAATAAGTTGCAAAGAGATGTCTGTGTTCATTGATGAAAATATTTTTCTCGTAGCTTAAAAAATCTCTTTATCTCTATATCCCTAAGCAATCCTACAATTGGACGCATCTTAATAGCAAGTAATGCACCAGTGTAATATTACTGAAAATTGCATGTTTCAAATCTAACTAGTGAAATTATTATACTTACTGGGCTTGGAATTAAACATATTTTCCTTCAAATGGAAAGATACCATGGTTAAAAATTATATTTACCATGGTAGACAACTTAGTAGACTTAACGTGAGGTCAGACCTGGGTTTTGTCCAAAAGCAAAATCACATTTACTAATATATATATATATATATATATATATATATATATATATAAACATACGGTATATATAAATATAAATATATCTATATATCTATATTTTATATACATATATATTGTGGGGATTTGCTCTGGTAGGAAGGATAAGCAGATGCATTATAGAGACACAAACCAGTTCTTAAATCAAACAGTTCAGTGTTTATTCACTCTCTTGGCAAGTTCATAAACAAAGTCATATTAAACACAAAAAATCACCTTGTGGTTTTGGTGTTAGTTCACACCCTGCTGGCAGTTCTGCCTCAAAGAGTCCATGAACAGGCTTTAGGCAGCCTGTTTCCCCTCACACGGGTCTCAGCCCTCCAAGCCCGGCACAAGCCTCAGATCCCAATGCAGTGCTCCTCTGTCAGAGAGAGATAATCACTCCTATCTGACACTGCCGGCTGGATTTTTTATAGGCTGGCCAAGACCCGGGCTGGAACGTGGGGAGTAGTTACCCACCCAGCACTTTGCCTACTCCCAGTAAGAGCCGTCCCGGATCAGCTATACAGCCATACTAACAAAACAAAGTGTCAATCAGCATTAACTGCCGCTGACACCTGAAAATGCAAAACCACCACAGCAGCCTGCCCCTAGGTTGGCCAAAGGTCCGGTTTTAGGCCAGACAGTCCATCTTTTAGACTCCCTGTCCTCCATCCGGCACAGGGCCTGGACGGACACAGGGATGTCCTTTTTAATAGCTCACAGCAATGTGCTGTCTGAGTGTGAGCTGCAGGAGGAAGTCACCCTCCCTCCCACCCCTGCAGCTGACAGAAGATGAGTTGTACTTTAATTTTTCAATCCCAGTCGTCTGCGGAGTGGGAGGGGCATGTGTGCCAAATTTCGTGATTGTAAATGCGACAGTGCAGATTCCTTTAGTGGACATACATACACTCAGCTTTATATATTATATATACATATATGTATATTCGCTAAAATTAAAATTTTACTGTATTTAACCATATTTTATTCATGTTTGAATATACCACTCCAGCTGTGGTAAAACTACGACTCACAAGATGCCCCCTTGCTTGGCTGTTCTCAGAACTCCTTAGAAATGAATGAAGCATGCATGGAGTCGTACTTTCACCACAGCTGAATTGCCGGAGGTTAGTGATCACTGTCATAGGGCCACATAGCAAAATGAGTATGGGTCATTCAGTGAGATTTCTGAAAAATGTGCAGTGACCGCAGAGGCAATATGTTAGCTACTGTGGGCCAATGGGGGTAGTAGTAGATTAATCAAAGTTCTGTAGAGCTTCCTGGGCTGGGGTGCAGTGAATGGATGGACAGCACCAATTCCTTTGGGGCACACTATGTTGTCCATGGATTCCTGCCAGATGGTGGTTGAGGTGCCCTTAGTGGTGTGGTTTATAAGATGCTGTGGAGGCAAGGTCCCTGGTGTTCGTGACGCCAGCACCGTTTGGTGCAAATAGGTGTTAAGTTTGCACTATAGAGAGACCAGTTCTCTTAACAAATTCCCAGTACTTTACTGAAGCTGATCAAAAGGTCATCTACAGTGGCTCAGTTCCCAAAAGTTGCAGAAGGGGTTGTTTTACTCTATGCCAATAAATCTTCCTCCCTTGTTTCTCCAGACTGGAGGGATAGACTATGCATGCTGTACTGTATAGTCATATAATTTGGTATCTTCTCTAGGAATCTCCTGACAGGTTGTCTTTCTGTCTTTGGTTATGGTGAGCAGCTGGTAGCTTAGAATCTCTCCACCAGATACAGAGGAGGCTAGAGCCTGATAAACGATGAATACCCTCCTTTGTTATTCTCACTCCCTCTTTGGGTTGCCTGGATATTCTGTAATCTTTCCCTTCTATGGGCTGGTACATGGAACTAACTCTGGAGTTTTAATAACTCTCCAAAATGGCTGCTGAGGTGCAGCTTTTTCTTCAGCCATCACACTCTCCTCCTTCTTCTCATCTCAGAGAGCAGGGTGGAGTCGGCCCAGGGAGGTTTGTTAGAGCCTCCCCCTCCCTGTGCAACTTTATGGGAAGTCAGGCACAAGCACATTTTCATGAAGCACAATCACAATATTAAGCAGTATGTTTCAGGACACTGCAAATGTACTATTTTTTCTTAATTCATCGAGGAATCTAGTAGTAAAAAAAGTTATACTTTTGCCAACTTTCCATGATTTCTAAGTCAGAAGAAGAGGAACAGGAGTTTTAAAATTACGGACCAGTTTCTGAAGACCAAGAGGCAATGTATTAAAGGTTTACACCATTTTTTTGCTGTAGAAAAGTTGCAAATTCTGTTGCAAGTCCCATTTTGCTTCTAAATTTTACAACTTTTGACTGTTTTGTGTTGCTCTCACTACTTGTGAAAAGTGGATGGGAAAGTGGCGATGAATTGCTAGTTTCACTCCAGATTTATCACTATTTTAAAATTGTCATCGTGTTACAACGCAGTTCACTGTGACACTGTGTTGCCATGTTGGCTGGCTGCATGCACTCTTGCGCACTGGCTGTGGGTTACGTTCCCGTGTATGATGGTTGCTTGGGTGGTGCGTGCTGGCTTTGTATTAGTGTGTGTACTATGTCCTGTAAATATTTAGCTCCTTGTTTATGTATCACAGTGCAGTTCACTGTGACACTGTGTTACTGTGTAGGGTGGCTGCCTGTGCACTAGCTGCAGTTGACATTCCCACGTATGCTGGTTTATTTATTTATTATACTTACTTATATAGTGCTGCTATATTCCACAGCACTTTACAGACATTAGCATGCCCCCTGGAAAAAGCGGTAGGGCGTAACGGTGGTGGTCCAGAGACACTGCGGTCCGTATTTACTTCAATTGTTATCTTTGTTGTGGCTTACACTCTTGACTTAGGCTACTTTCACACTCGCGTTTGGTGCGGATCTGTTATAGATCTGCACAGACAGATCCGTTCAGATAATGCAAACATCTGCATCCGTTCAGAACAGATCCGTTTGTATTATCTGTAACATAGCCAAGACGGATCCGTCTTGAACACCATTGAAAGACAATGGAGGACGGATCCGTTTTCTATTGTGCCAGATTGTGCCAGGGAAAACGGATCAGTCCCCATTGACTTACATTGTGTGTCAGGACGGACCCATTTGGCTCAGTTTCGCCAGACAGACACCAAAACGTTGCAGGCAGTGTTATGATGTCCACCTCCAAAGCAGAATGGAGACAGAATGGAGGCAAACTGAGGCATTCTGAGAGGATCCTTATCCATTTAGAATGCATTAAAACTGATCTGTTTTGGACCGCTTGTGAGAGCCCATGAGGGCCAGTGTGAAAGTAGCCTTATGTATAACTTTTATGTAAGACCTGGATATACTTGCCATCTAATAATTGCAGGGGCGTTTATACACAGGAATGACTTCAGTCTACCTGTGTACTTAGTAGTGTGTATATGTGGGGTTCCACTTCAGGATCTCCCATTACTTTTTGTGCCCATTTATCTGATGGCAAGTATAACGGAGATGTGATACTGCAGGGAGGTACTAATGTAGTGTCCCACTACGTAAATGTGGGTACTACTCAAGGGTCAATTGGGTCACATTGTTCCCCACCTTTTGTGGAACATGGTCATGTTATTTTGTATTGCATTTTATTGTATGTTGTCATGTTATCTCCTGTGTACCAGGCCTGTTAGGGGTGTAGTTCCTCCTCCTAGGCAGTAGAGGGAGCTAGGGAACCCCCTAGTACAGTGATGGCGAACCTATGGCACGGGTGCCAGAGGCGGCACTCAGTGCCCTCTCTGTGGGCACCCGCACCCTGGAAAAAGTCCAAGGTGTAACACTATGCCTTAGACTTTTTCTACCATTCATCAGCGCAGGGCATGCTATGAATGGCACAGACAGCTCACTGAATGTAGGCAGGCTATTATAGATAAATTATAAAGTACATGGAAGATATGTTATATTAGTATTCAGGGTAAATGGCCATGTTGGCACTTCGCGATAAATAAGTGAGTTTTGGGTTGCAGTTTGGGCACTCGGTCTATAAAAGGTTCACCATCACTGCCCTAGTATATATGGTCAGGTCCAGTCCAGGGAGAGGGAGTGTGTGGTTAAAAACCAGTGTTGACTTTAGCTAGGCAGCAGCTGAAGGTCAGCTTCTAACATGCAGCTAGATAGCCCAGGTTTCTAGCCTGCAACCAGGTGAAGTAGTTTCCTCCTGAAGTGTTCCTGCATCTTGCCAAGTACAGAGCAGAGCCAATTTTATCCAGCCAAGTAGAGAGCTGAAGGGCAGAAGGATATTTACAGCAAGAGGATTTATACCAGAGGAAGGTTTCCCTACCCAAGGATAAAGCCAGCTATAGGGCATACGGGCCTTGGAGAAAGCCAGACAGGATTCTGAAGAAAGTACAGCCTGATCTGTGAGTGTTTATTACCTCTGAGTATCTTGCAAAGACTTTGCCTGCCATTTGTGTGAAGCCTGCCAGTTAGCAAGACCCTGCATATAGAACTAACTGAAACCTGTATATAGTTGAACTGTTCAGTAAAAAGGAGTTCTGGTTCACTACAACTGCGTGTACCTCAATTATTCCTACAATAAATCGGTGTGCCACCATTACCGGCACTGGCGTCACGAACTATAAGGGATCTTGCCACCGGCACACTAAACCTACAACACCCAGGGCACCTCACCTACCACCCGGCCTGGTCCCTATACACAGAGAGTGCCCCAGAGGATCTATGTGCCAGCCTCTCCATCACTGCTGTACGCCTGCACATGGTATATTAAAAATCGTGAGTACCAATAGCAACCCTCGGTCTCTTAACTGTCCCCTGTGACCTCATGTTCGCTCACCCTAAGGGACTGGCGTACTGCATATTTTGGCGTCATGAACAGGATACAAATATTTTTACGCCATAGTGGAATCTGAACTGTGTGCCATAATTGCCTACTAAGTGATATCTGCCCTATCTGTTTATTTGAAAATTTTTGGGGCCAAAGAACTGTAAAAAGATTGCGGTGTGAAACTGTGCATTGTGGACTGTTTGCCGAGCCACCGCTTGCTGTCAGTGAATTGACAGCATTATGCTGCAAGATGGCCGCCTAAGCTGACTGAAATTATTGCTGCGCCATTGCTGTATTTTGTTGGCGGGAAGAATTTGGCGCCTTCTGCTGAGAGAGCGGGAAGGACTGTATTTTCGCGCCACCGCCTTTAGTTTGCATAGTATGCCAAGATGGACTCCGCCTCCCCCATAATGGAGTACCTGGGGGGTGGCCTCCCGGAGCAGTGGCGCCCTGTTATGCGCAGTAGAGGGATCGGGCATGACGGAGAGTGAAGATTCTTCTGACAGAATGGCATCACCTGCAGACGAGATCACAGAGCCTGCAATGATAGGAGAGGGAGAAGCACCACCCGCCTATACTCCGGGAATGGAGAGGTGACCTTGCTCCCCACCGCAGTTGCCGCCCGAGTCGTGCCCTGGCTCGCGGGGTGGATTTACAAATACCCAGCCCCGTCTGGAGAGAGGGAGTAGTTGTGACTTTCGATTAAGGCCGAGGTTTCGGGTTTATCAAGGACTTCTCCACCGGCCGAGACCTTTATGTAAATCGGAGGTCTGTGAAGCGCAGCTACTTACCCGAATATCTGCACAACCTCCGAGAGGGAGAAGAAGTTGAATTTACCCCTGCCGAGGGCCTGAGGGGTCCTTATGCAACTGCAGTGACCCGTCCCAAGTCGGAACTGGAGAATTGGGAAGAGCCTGAGGAGCCCACCAGTCCAGAATGCGAGCCAGAGAATCCAGCGGAGCTTGCTCGTAACACTTACCAGGAGAGGGGTTCGTTCACAGGCCCCAACATCTTCTGGCAGCCTACGGTGTTAGAGAAACGGGTGAGTCCATATCCTTCCCCTGAGTTACCCCGCAGAGAGAAGATACAAGTGAGATAGAAAACATGCATAAATTCTATGAGACCCTTTATGTCCTGCGGCAAGGAAAAAGTTGAGACTCAGCATCTGTACCTGCTGTGACAGCACCGGATCCCTGCAGCGGAGCATCACACGAGACTCTGGAGGAACAGATCGCCAGGCTAGAAGTCCACCTCGATGGCCTGCGTCAAATTGCTGCGTCCAGAGTGGCACCAATACCACCTAACAATAGCGATTCGTCCAAGAACTTTGATGTCCCTGGGCCTGCAGCGAAAGATCCCGTCGCCACCAGTTCGGCGACCTCCATGACTGCGCCAGCAGAGAAACTTTGTTATACCAGGAGTCGGGTCCGTCGTATAAAGCCGGCGACACCCAGACCTATGGAGCCTCCTACATCATTCACCCCCAGGCTTGCGGAGCCTGTACAATTGACAGGCCCATTTGTTGTTCAGTTGCCTGTTAATACAATTTTGTGGGCCCAGCCAAGTGTTAATCCACGTCCCAGGCCAAGACTCCAGAGCAGAACCAGGTTGCACCACTTCTGATGACCGGGACGAACTGGACACATACCTGTGAGTAGGCCTGCTAGGCCATAATTGCTGAGGGACCCTTACAGTGAATTTAACTGTTTCAGGACAGGAGTCCTATGTTTTGGCACAATAAACTGCTGCCAGTTTTACCCCCTTTTCAGGCTTAGTAGGAGATATTACAGCACCACTTTTATCTACCAGGACTTGCCAGGGTTAAAGTATCGCTGAGATGTGGAGTTTTGTGCTGTGACTTTTATATGCCATGCTAATTCAAGAACTGTGCCCAGAGATGACCACAACATTTGTGGGCTTCTGAGATGCTGTTTTATGGGACTATTGTATATTATTACAAAGAAAAAATATGGGGGATTCAGCCCGCACAACCCTATGCAGGTGCAGATTGCTATGGCGAAATACAGATACAAACGCAAAAACACAAATGCAATCGCACTCCGCAACCAGCACTCTGCCCTGCCTCTATGCTGGATGTTAAATGAGGCATTAGTGTACATTTTGGCCAAAGCGTAATAAGCCACTCACCACGTCAAGGTCGCCTTCATGAGTGGTCCCTAACACTAGGTCCTACCTGTTATAGGCCATGACAGCCACACAAAGTCCAGGGAGTGTAGGTACAGCATGCACGCCAAGCACACTCTGCTTTTAACCCCGTCCGGTGCCATTACAGCTTTCATCGGATCCAGCGATGCAAGTACCAACGTGCATGCTGAGCCCACTATATACTTCTCCTGGAGCCAAATGGCTACTGGTAGGTGCTATAAAAGCAGACTCAGTTTTATACTAACTTTAAAACCAGCCTCCAGGGCATACTAACTGGTCAGGTGTGCATGACTGCTTGGAGATCCCCACGCCTCCAATATATACTACAAAGAAAAAAATATGGGGGATTCAGCCCGCACAACCCTATGCAGGGTTGTGATTGCTATGGCGAAATACAGATACAAACGCAAAAACACAAATGCAATTGCACTCTGCAACCAGCACTCTGCCCTGCCTTTATGCTGGATGTTGAATAAGGCATTGGTGTACATTTTGGCCAAAGCGTAATAAGCCACTCACCACGTCAAGGTCGCCTTCATGAGTAGTCCCTAACACTAGTTCCTACCTGTTATGGGCCATGACAGCCACACAAAGTGTAGGTACAGCATGTATTGTATTTTATTATTATGGACTATCCTGGTTATTCCTGATACGCTGTACCAGGTCAGCGCCCCTGTTCCATGTACCATCCTGCGTAGAGAATGACGCCCCTTTTCACCCCATATGTTCGTTTGCCAGTGGAGCTGCCCGATATTTTAATGCAAAAGTAGTGATTGTCGTATATGCCTGCTTTGCATATTTTTTTTTTGTCTTTCAGGTCACAGTCTCCAGCTGGGCGGGCCCCCTTTGTTGCGCCGAAGATGGGCAACCTCAAAGCAGCGGGTTGTGTAGTGTCCTACTACGTAAATGTGGGCACTACTCAAGGGTCAATTGGGTCACATTGTTCCCCCCCTTTTTGTAAAACATGGTCATGTTATTTTGTATTGCATTTTATTGTATGTTGTCATGTTATCTCCTGTGTACCAGGCCTGTTAGGGGTGTAGATCCTCCTCCTAGGCAGTAGAGGGAGCTAGGGAACCCCCTAGTATATATAGTCAGGTCCAGTCCAGGGAGAGGGAGTGTGTGGGTTAGAAGCCAGTGTTGACTTTAGCTAGGCAGCAGCTGAAGGTCAGCTTCTAACATGCAGCTAGATAGCCCAGGTTTCTAGCCTGCAACCAGGAGAAGTAGTTTCCTCCTGAAGTGTTCCTGCATCTTGCCAAGTACAGAGCAGAGCCAATTTTATCCAGCCAAGTAGAGAGCTGAAGGGCAGAAGGATATTTACAGCAAGAGGATTTATACCAGAGGAAGGTTTCCCTACCCAAGGATAAAGCCAGCTATAGGGCATACGGGCCTTGGAGAAATCCAGACAGGATTCTGAAGAAAGTACAGCCTGATCTGTGAGTGTTTATTACCTCTGAGTATCTTGCAAAGACTTTGCCTGCCATTTGTGTGAAGCCTGCCTGTTATCAAGACCCTGCTTATGGAACTAACTGAAACCTGTATATAGTTGAACTGTTCAGTAAAAAGGAGTTCTGGTTCACTACAACTGTGTGTACCTCAATTATTCCTACAATAAATCGGTGTGCCACCGTTACCGCACTGGCGTCACGAACTATAAGGGATCTTGCCACCGGCACACTAAACCTACAACACCCAGGGCACCTCACCTACCACCCGGCCTGGTCCCTATACACAGAGAGTGCCCCAGAGGATCTATGTGCCAGCCTCTCCATCACTGCTGTACGCCTGCCCAGGGTATATTAAAAATCGTGAGTACCAATAGCAACCCTCGGTCTGTTAACTGTCCCCTGTGACCTCACGTTCGCTCACCCTAAGGGACTGGCGTACTGCACTTATACTCTTTTTGTATTCATGCTGATATGAATTTTCTTTCTTCACATTCTGCGTTGATTATGTGACCTGCTGTGCTTTTGGTCGCCACCCACTGCCACATTTGGGATCCATTTTATTGAATATGATAAATATCATGTATTTTTACAGATATATTTGGAATAAAGATGTAATTTGATATGTAATAATGGTGTGGTGTTGTGGTGTTGTATTTCATTAGGACCACACTTTTGTTGTGTTATATAGGATATATTGTTTGGTGTATTATTAGACATTAACATCAAGATATCCCCAATGGGGCTCACAATCTAAGGTCCCCATTAGTATGTCTTTGGAGTGTGGGAGGAAACCGGAGTACCCAGATTAAACCCACGCAAACATGTGGAGAATATGCAAACTCCGTGCAGATGTTCTCCATGGTCGGATTTGAACCTAGGACCCCAGCGCTGCAAGGCACCCTCATCAGTACCAGAACTACCGTGCTGGTTGCTTGTATGTTCCATAGTGGCTGCGGTCTTCTATAGTGTGAACTGTACCCTGTGAATTGTGTGTTCCCTGTGTCTATATAGGATTAATGTTTCCCCGTGTTTGTGTCTGATTATCAGGTGGTCAGGGACCTTAATAATTGACCTGGCTATTTAGACCTGCTGGCCTAGAGTTCTGTCTGTCTCCAGGAATGCTGTGTGCAGGGTGTGTGCGCTCATGACAAGTGTGTTTGTGACTCTACCCTAACTTGAGTAGTCAGCCTGGTTATTCATCAATGTCTTCATGTCCTAGTCTGTCTGGGAAAGCCATGCTCTCAATTCTACGTGGGTTCCAGGCTATATACCACGTTTTTATGTCTTTGTATGTCTCTGGATTAGTCTGTGTGCGCCATGCATCACTTCCGCATGGGTTGTAAGCGAAATATCTATGTTGAGTGTATGTCTGGATCTGTCTGTGTGCACCATACATCACTTCTGCATGGATTCCAGGCAATGTATCAATGTTGTCTGATTATTTTCTTATCTATGTTGCAGGATAACAGGCTGAACTGGATGGACAGATGTCTTTTTTTCAGCCTCATAAACTATGTTACTATGTATGTTTGCCATGTTCCCTGTATCCTGATTAGTGATGAGAGGCAGGGGCTATATTCGAATTTGTGATATTTCACGAATATTTGTCATATATTTGCGAATTTGAGATGATTTTATTGATTGCGAAAAATCGGCAATGTAATATTCACGTAATGCACGCGAAATACAGGCGTGGGTCATTTTTGCTACATTTTACAAGCTGCTAGAAGTTTCCTGAGACTGGAGAAAATGGTTGGCACAGCAGAACATTAAAAATGCTTTATATGCAGTTAGAGTGCTCCAATATATTTGCTATTGCCCAAATCGGCACTAATGATGCAAATATTTTGGCGCAATACGTGTAACTTCACATTTTAGCAGGTCTGCATGTATGGACAGGATAACCTAATACCCTGCACTGCAACAGCTGCACTATATCAGGATACACTATCTATCTGTATTATTTATGTATATATATATATATATATATATATATATATAAGCTATCTAACTATCTTCTGTAGTGTGGAAAGCAAAGACCACAGCAATGATACTGCTCTCTCTCTTAGAACTTTAAAAAAACTGTAGAAAATGACTGCTGTGGAGGTTCTTATATAGTAAGGGGTCGGCAGCTTTCCTATTGGTTGCTAGGGTGTTGCTAAGCTCAGACAAAGACATTGCAGCCTTCTCATTGGCCCACAAGCAAGAAGGGAGGTTACTAATGGGAAAAAAAATCTAGAATATTTGAAATTACGAATATATATCACTATATTCTAAATATTCGCGAATTCTCGAAGTGCCAATATTTGCGATTAATATTCGTGATTTGAATATTCACGATCAACACTAATCCTGATTTGCATGGGTCCCTAGCTATGTGGCTCTGTCTGTGTTCCTGTATCCAGGTCTTGTGTCTGAATAGTGTTCTATATTGTGTGTCCGGATTGCCGGTGCCTTGCACTAGCATCTGTTCCCTTGCAGGTTAGCTGCCAAGTGAATCAGGACCATCCCAGGAGGTAGCTCCCAGATCCCTGTAAAGAGGTTAAATTGTGAAAAACAGGGGGGCACCAGAGGTTTTGGTCCAAAGTCAAACTGGTCACTTGGCACAGTGATGACTTCTGCCACTGATCCTCCTGATCCATACAGCTTGCTTTGCTATTAAATCCGCTGCTCATCTTAGTTGCGGTTCCTTCCAGGCCTAGTTTATTCGGATTGTTGTGTTTGGTACTTTTGTTTTATAAACATTCGTTTTGGCTTCCTTGGTGTTGGCTGTCTGTTCTGCAAACACTGGAGATGCTTAGAGGGTCTCCTGTTTATTACTCGATTGTGATATGTTCAGGGGTTCTAGTAGCTAGAAATGGCCTTGCAGTTTGTCCGGCGGTCGTTTCGCAGCGAACTTTGCTCGTTCACTGTTCGCCGAACATATGGCGATTTCCGCCGGTGCCATATTCTTTGCATTGTGCAGAACTTTGACCTATGACACATCCATCAGGTGGGACAGGACAACCAATTGAGATGTTTCAGCAGATGGACACACGCACTACCCTATAAATAAACCCGATCTAGCCGCCATTTTACATTCTGTTTTTTGCCAGTGTAGGGAGAGGATGCTGTGTGGAGCAGGGGCAGACTGTTAGATAGTATAGAGACACCAAACGCAAGCTAATAGGGCCAAAAAAGTCCTTTTAAGGACTGGTATAAATGTGCTATCGATAGTCGTGACCTACTGAGGGGTGTAATATACTTATAATATACTTTCTAACATAGAAAGTATATTATAGCGCATTTGTATTGTGCAGAAGTTGTGTGCGGTTCTACTGCGATATTGCAGCTATCCAGAGGGGCAAAGGCTTTTGGAACAACTAATTGCAACTGGTGCGATATACCATTTGCTCCCCAAAAAATTGAATTGAGCCAGGGGTGTGATATACCTATAATATAATTTCAATATAGTGCATTTGTATTGTGCAGCATTTGTGTGCTGTTCTGCTGAGATACTGCAGCTGTACAGAGGGACAAACGCCATTGGAACAACTAATTGCAACTGGTGTGATATACCAGTTGCCCCCCAAAAAATCTGATTGAGGCAGGGGTGCGATATACCTAGTATATAATTTCGATATAGTGCATTTGTATTGTGCAGCATTTGTGTGCGGTTCTGCTGAGATACGGCAGCTATACAAAGGGACAAACGCCATTAAAATAACTAATTACAACTGATGTGATATACCAGTTGCCCCCCCAAAAAATCTGATTGAGGCAGGGGTGCAGAATCTATTTGATGTGCCAGGTGAGACGTTGCCATGCTGTGCAGCGGCTGTTGTGCCAAGAGCCACACCTGTCTGCACTGCTTTCAGCTCTGTGGTCACAGTCCGATCAGTGGCTAACCCCGCTCAATTTGACAGTAAAGTGGTGTGCGACAACTGTGGCAATCTGATGAGCGCGCTTAAACAGTGCAAAATGACACACGTGCCGTGCATGACACACGTCCTGAACTAAGTCGTGCAGCCATTCAATGCCAAATACCCCAGGGTCCAGGACGTCTTGCGGCAGGCCAGGAAAATCTCTGGCCATTTTAGAAGATCTTACACGGCCATGGCTCGCCTTGCTGATGTTCAGCGGTGACACCACTTGCCTGTCAGACGTCTGATTTGTGACTGCCCCGACCTTGTATATGCTTGATAAGCTTCTACAGCAGAAATGTGCCGTTAACGACTACCTGTACGAACTCTGCGTTAGGACAGGTTCTGGGGAGATTTTTCACTGCGCTAGTGGCTGCTCATGCGCGATGCATGGAAACTTCTGTGGCCATTTGATGAAATCACCAAACTGGTCAGTCACAGCCAGGGCGCCATCAGTAACATTGTACCTTATGCCTTCTTTCTGGAGTGTGCATTGCGTTGTGTGATTGATCAAGCCATCGAAAGATGAGGAAGTCTCAATGCTGAATTAATTCCCGGGGGGGACTACTCCATCTGAGACAGGTCAGCAGGAGTCTGAAGAGGAGTCATAGGAGGATGGTGCCTGGGGGAGGAGGAGGAGGAACAGCAAGAAGAGCATGCTTTAAACTTTTTAGGATCCCTGGTGTTGTCCATGGATGGGGGGAGGAGACTGAGGATGACATTCTCCTGGGCGATGAGCAAGAGCCAGGCCGCTCCACCGCTTCCAATTTAGTGCAAATGGGAACCTTGATGCTCCAGTGTTTGAACAGGGACTCCCATATAAAAAGCATAAAGGGCAAGAACCAGTACTGAGTGGCAACGTACTTAGACCCCTGGTACAAACACTGTTACCAGCATCACAGAGGGCTGTCAGCAAGCATTTCCAGGCCTTGCTGTGAGAGATGCTGCATTCTGCTTTTGCGGGCACTGGCAGAGGAATTTCCTTCCACAGAGAAACAATTGCCACAACCAATCTTACAGCACATGCAAGAAGAGGGCGGTTTGAAGATATGTTGGTCACTTCGTATATGAGATCATTCTTGCAGCCAACCCATCGACAGCCGCCCTCCGGATCCAGCCTCAGGGAATGCCTAGACAGACAGGTGTCAGACTACATCGGGTTAATGGCCGATGTGGATGCTCTGAGAAGCGAGGAACCCCTGGAGTACTGGGTGGGCAGGCTTGACCTGTGGCCAGAGCTGTCACAATTTGCCATGGAAGTCTTGGCTTGCCTCTCATCGAGTGTCCTGTCCGAAAGTAGGTTCAGTGCAGCAGGGGGTATTGTGAACGATAAGCGCACTCACCTAGCTCACGACAGTGTGGACTACCTCACATTTCTAAAAATGAATGAGGCATGGATCTCGGAGGAATTCAACACCTGTGACGACCACGTTTAATTGAATTTCCTTATGACAGCCAACACATATCGGCCAACACCCAGAACAAATATTGGTCCCTGTCTTAGTTAAATAGAGCAGCATAAAAGGCCTTTTCTGTCCAATGAATGCCTAATGTTTGGGACCTCGGAAGAATTCAACACCTGTGATGAACACATGTTATCAAATTTCAATTATTATCATTAGGGTTTTTTTTCAAGAGGGGGGATTTCGTTAGCCATGTTTTTAATCCAATTTTATATTTTTTGTTTTTTTAAACATATGTATTTGACATCTATTTGTACTGGCCTGCAGTAAAATTGATATCCAATGACTGTCTAATATACCTCCAGCCACATAATCACTTGATGTTTTCTGTCAGGTGAATGCCTAATGTTTGGGACCTCAGAGGAATTTAACACCTGTTGACAACGAACACATGTTATCGAATTTTAACTATTATCATTTGGGTTTTTTTCAAGAGGGGGGATTTCGTTAGCAATGTTTTATGTTTTAATAAAATGTTATATTTTTTGTTCTTTTAAACATATTTATTTGAAATCAATTTGTACTGGCCTGCAGTAAAATTGATATCCAGTGACCGTCTAATATACCTCCAGCCACATAATCACTTGATGTTTTCTGTCAGGTGAATGCCTAATTTTTAGGGCCTGTACTCCCATGGCCTAAAATAAAAAAAATCTAGGCTCCAACAGCACATTTCTGAGAACTTCCCTTTTAAGATGCATAAAAATGGCCCCTGATTAAAATACATATTTTTTGCAGATTTTTTGCCATTGAACCCCTTGTGGTATGTCACTGTCCATATTGTGGGACGATTTGTGCACTTCTTGTAAGTATTTGGTGGCTGCAAATATGATCTGAAGGTTTTTCAGGTTCGCCTGCCATTAAAGTGAATCGGACCCAATGCAAACTTGTGGTTCGCGAACATTTGATCGTGTTCGCGAATCGTCCCCAGAAATGTTCATCCATCACTACTAGTGACCCTTGAACATGACACCAAAAAGTTGCAAAGTCACCTCAATAGGGGTGTGAAGTAAAGAATGGGAATAGCAATTCTAGATGAAAGTGGTAGGTTGCGTGCAATGCTTGATAAATTTGTCACAAAGTACCCTAGCACAGACTTAAAGAGGTTGTCTGGGTTCAGAACTAAACCCGGACATTCCCCTTATTTTCACCCAGGCAGCCCTCCTGAGGCTAGCATCGGAGCATCTCATGCTCCAATGCACTCCCTTGCTCTGCGCTAAATCGCGCAGGGCAAGCCATCTTTTATTTACGATAACACACTGCCGGGCGGAAACTTCCGCCCGGCAGTGTGTTTGGTGACGTCACTGGCTCTGATGGGCGAGCTTTAGCGCTGCCCTAGCCGTTTTACGGGCAGCCCCATGGAGAGCCCCGGCGTGCTCCTGTCAGGGGGGCTGCCGGGGTGAAAATGGAGGTATGTCCGAGTTCAGCTCTGAACCCGGACAGCCCCTTTAAGTAAAAACTGAGTTCAAAATTTTCACTCATAATAAATAACCACCTTATTTCTTAATATATTTGCAACAGGCAACTGGCATAAATGCAGCTCTAAATCCACATTTACTAATAAGTAGATGGTCTTAAACTGAAACAGATTTATTAAGTGGCTGATTCTGGATGATAAATCCAGTGCATCTTTAGACTGTCTAGTCTAACTTTACACTGACTTTTTGTTGACTAGACTACATAAAAAATTGTGCTGTTTTTGGTGCATTTCTGGGCACCCAATGATATTTTAAGTCACCCCACTTTCCAGTGATGTCATGCTCCCTTTCAGGACATGGTATAAATAAAAGTCTAAAACAATAAATGTAATGCAAGGCCTTTTCACCAGCTTCTGACACATTTTAATAGTATACAGTCAGGTCAATAAATATTGGGACATCGACACAATTCTAAATTTTTGGCTCTATACACCACCACAATGGATTTGAAATAAAGCAAACAAGATGTGCTTTAACTGCAGACTGTCAGCTTTAATTTGAGGGTATTTGCATCCAAATAAGGTGAACGGTGTAGGAACTACAACAGTTTGCATATGTGCCTCCCACTTGTTAAGGGACCAAAAGTAATGGGACATAATAATAATCATAAATCTAACTTTTGCTTTTTGATACTTGGTTGCAAATCCTTTGCAGTCAATTACAGCCTGAAGTCTCTAGGCCTCTACTGCAACTGTCTTCAGTTCCTGCTTGTTCTTGGGGCATTTTCCCTTCAGTCTTGTCTTCAGCAAGTGAAATGCATGCTCAATCGGATTCCGGTCAGGTGATTGACTTGACCATTGCATAACATTCCACTTCTTTCCCTTAATAAAAACTCTTTGGTTGCTTTCGCAGTATGCTTTGGGTCATTGTCCATCTGCACTGTGAAGCGCCGTCCAATAAGTTCTGAAGCATTTGGCTGAATATGAGCAGATAATATTGCCCGAAACACTTCAGAATCCATCCTGCTGCTTTTGTCAGCAGTCACATGATCAATAAATACATCTCATGATCTCCAGGCATTATTTTCTTGATTGCTAAAATTCGCATAAAATTCGCATGCAAATTTTCCCATAAAAATTTGCATGGACTAGTATTTCCACAAAAATTGAATATTCGCAATTACAAATATATTTTGCGATATTCGAAATATTCGCGAATTCTCGAAGTGCCGATATTCGTGATCAACACTATTTAGGACATCACTCAAATGTGCACCGGCCCAAAACACACTGAACCCAGAGCCCACGGCTGTGCACTAAACATAGAAATATGTAGCTTTGTATGCAGCTTTGTAATGAAGTGAACACTGCCAAAAAATGTCATAGAAAAAGATGTGAAAAAGCACACCAATAAACATGCTGAAAAAAAGCATGTGGATACTGCACAGATTTTTCAGCGCTTTTTCAAAATCCGTTGTGTGAACACCCCCTCATAATACCATTGTAGCATTTATGCACTTCCTCTTACAACCCTCCTTCTTTTTATGGTATACACTTGGTTTTCAATGTTTCTGTTCATCGTCCTATGTCTGTGGCGTGTGCGCCCACCAGGACTTTGGTGCCTGGCAGATTACAGCTTATTTGAGAGATGTATCTGAGGAAGAGGTTGGACCGACCTTGAAACTTGTTGTAGTTATTTTACTCTTTTAGAAAATAATTCAGGAAGCTTTTTACCTTTGATCCTGCCTTTTTACACAGAATTTGAGAGGTGTGAGGGGAAGCAGGTTTTACAACAGGTGAATTATTTTTCCTGCAGTCTTAGTAATTTGATCCCACACACCTCTGGTGGTGGCCTTATCTCTCTTGAGCGCAAAGGATCAGGCATGTTGAAATAAAAGAGACTGATCCCAAAACTGCCATTAGGGGAAAGTCAGGCACGCAAAAAATTCGAAAATGCAAGCAACTAAATAAGGTATTACATTAATGGGGTCTTGAGTGTTTCTTTAATAAAGTAATAGATAATTATAGGGGTTATCCAGGATTTTTATATTAATGGTCAATATCAGATTGACAGGGGTCCGAGTCCTGGCAGCTCTGCAGATCAGCTGATGCAGATGCGGCTAGTGCTTAGGTGTATCTCTAGGCCAGTGAAGTCACCGTACATTAGTCTCATGGCCTAGTGAATAGATGTGAGCTGCAATATCAAGCACAGCCGCTATACAGTGTATGGCACACTGCGTTGTAAGCTGTGAGGGGACTGCAGCACTCACAAACTCTTCAAACGGATGATCGGCGAGAGTCTGGGACTTTGACCCCTTCCAATCTGATATTGATGATCAATCCTGAGGGAGGATAGGCCATCAATATCAAAATATCAAATAACCTTGATAAGTATCTATTATTTGATCAAATGAGCCTCTGAGAGCAATGGGGAAATGGCCTTTACACCTAGAGGCTCCGCTTTTCCCTGCAACTGCCGCACCCTCTGCACTTTGATTGACAGGGCCAGGCAGGCATGATCATGTTTACACTGCCTGCTGGTCCTGTCAATTAAAATTTTTCTCATTGGGGGCACATGAACATGGGACCAACACAGGCGCCTTTAGCTGCCAAGCACACATGTAACAGGTCAGCCAGTGTCACAGGTACAAAACTGCTGACAGATGCACTTTAAAGAAATTCTGAACACCCCATTAATGTAATACTTTATTATTATTTGTAATATTTAATATTTACTAAAATGTGGCTACATATATACTGAATTATCATTATAACCTTATGGCGAGAATGTGTCATTGAGGAATGTGAGGAGCTGGGCTGCTCTGCTTTTCTAAATTAACAGTACCCCATCTATATGTATAGACATGTAAAATTCCAAGCAATTCCAAAGAGAAAATGTTTTGGCAGGGTTTATGATATGCAAAAATAATTCTAAATTCCACAACTCCATTGCAAATATTGGTTTCACGATATGTGCCACAAATCTTGTTTAATATAATTTTAAGTTGGCAAAGTCAAGACATTGAAAAACTGTGATGTGGAGCCAAAAAATACTTACTGAAACTTGCCTAGGTTGGAAAGATCTATATTAAAATAAAATAAGTTAAAAGCATACAAACATATCAACAAGTTGTATTTTCTATAGGTTATCTTACAGAGAGATCTGTATCGTGAGCATGACTTCTGGACGTCAGCTCGACTTTTGTTTTGTATTATCAAATCCACTGAAAGAGTGTTATCTTCTTTTATATACATTGCATGTTCTGATTTAAAATTTTGAAATACTTTCTCATGTCAATGACAATCTTAATAAAGCCCAATTAGTTCCACAAGGCACTTTGTGATGCTCAGGCCTTGGGCTTGATTGCGGTGAATGGTGGGTATTTCCTGTGTTTAAATCCACATATGGATTGAGTAAGCAGTGGCAGAGGGACTACTGTTTTCCTTCATTACATCTTCTCCTTTTTTTATTTTTCCTCCTGCCTGGCTAAGCACTTATTTTCCTAAGTCTGCGGGGAAAACCTAATCTTTGGCCTGTGGTTTTGGCCTCCAGAAAGCTATGATTCACAGCATGCTGTCATTTATGTCCTTATCAGATATGTGTTGGATCTAATGATAGTACTTCTCTAATAGAAATTCATTTACTGTTTATGGATCGAAAAGTTTTCATATAACTAACACATACCATGACTCAATTTTTTTTTTAATTACTTGTTGAGGTGTGAAAGATGCAAACTAGTACCAGAAAAAGGAGACAACATGTGACTATTTGTGACTATTTTGGTGGAGTAACAAAATTACAGAAAAATGGATATACAATGCATGGCAAATCTGACAAAACTTTTTCTAAAACTGTAAAATAATAGGCACAGTCACGTACAAGATTGGAACCATAAGACCAGAGGATTCCATTGGTGGGCCTAGATTTTCAGACAAAATCTAATTTTTCTTTTTCTTTTGCAAATTTATTATAGGTACAAATTTTTTTTTTTCAAAAATGTCAATATATGACTGTTAGCGCCAAAATCATAGTATAAACATTATTCATAAGCCATAGTATGTCCCGACGTTTCGGTCCTCAAGACCTTTATCAGGGGATCTGTGGAAAAGTTATAAATATATAATTTTTATATCATTAATCTATGTATGCGGCGATCATAGTGTATTGTTGACACATGTTAAGAAAGAAAACACAAGGGAAAAAAAATCACATATAAAAGTCTCAGGTAATGAACTATAGTATAGGAAGAGTAAAAGGTAGGTAAAGTAAGGGGGATATGAGACTGGTTGAACAGGTACCGTTTATGATATTAAGGAGGCATGGTAATCTAAACAGCATTAAAGCATAAACTATTTCTATAATTTCATCAGTTAATCATAAATCTCAACCAAGAATTAACCATGTCAGGCTGAACTGGAGTAATAAGAAAAGTATAGAGATGAAGAGCAATCAAGATAAATCAATCAGCAGAGTAAGATACGGGTATATGATAAGTATTTAGTGCATGAGCTTACCATGGCTGGGTTATCATCGGCGTAATGCAGGCGCTATGCTGGCGTCTGCATGTCCGCAATTTAAGCCGTGAGACCGGAAGTACTAGGAGCGCTTAGCCTATGAGCGCTTTGCCTCTGCCTGCGTTCGGCGGGTCACATGATCGCCAGAGGCGTCATGTGAGCCGTGCGATCGCAGAACCCAGTATGCGCATGCGCATTAGAATCTAAGACACCGCAGTGTCTATACCTTTGAACAAGGAATGCTGTATTAGGATCGGTCTGCTGTTTGATTACATGAAATGAAGGGGGGGTTGTATCTATGATATTTGGGGTTATATGAAACCCTACATATAAATTATGCTACTAGTAGACGGAAGAATTAGATAGTAAGAAAATTCTATATAAAGTACAATATAATGAGCAGTAGCCACATATATATACATATATAAGGTGTACTTATATAAACATTTGTGCATACATACCCGTACACTTATGTATGCGTATGTATGCATACATATGGAAAAATTTACAACCCTATATGTTTACATTATGTTGGGATATGGAACAATTTGCGAAAAAACAAAACTTTGAATGGTTCTAGATATATAGATCAATATATATGCATATATATATACATACATATATATACATACATATACATATATACATACATACATACATACATACATACACACATAAGTACTTGAATATCCTCTATTCTTATACTGTGTTCTAATCAATGATGAGAGGGAAAGGAAGGGAAAAGGGAAGGGAAAAAGGGGGGGGGGGAAGGGGGGGGGGAAGGGAAGAAGGGAAAGGGGGGGAAAAGGGAAGGAGGGGGAAGGGGAGGCAGCAGGGGGTTGGGTGGGGTAAAATTGTCTCACCAACTCGTGTATTGACTATAATAATCCGACTAGGGAGCCTGAAATAGAGGAAAAAGTATATGCAAATCAATATCATTGAATTAACATTATGACACCATATCAGTCCAAGATACTGAAAAATATAGATAAATATTTAGAGATCACAATAAAAGTCACATTCACGGTTAAGGCCTCTAGGGGATAAAGTGTCCAGTCGATGTATCCAAAAACTTTCTCTTTGTTTCAATATTTTAATCTTGTTGCCGCCTCTCCGTGGGGTATTCACTTGTTCCAAGACTTGATAGCGAAGGGACGAGATCTGGTGGTTATGTTCCTTAAAATGTGCTGGGATTGGTAACAACAATTGTTCAGTCCTAATGGTGGATTTATGTTTAGAAATGCGATTCCTTACTTGTTGTGTGGTTTCGCCTACATAGCAAAGTCCACACGGGCATTTAATAAGGTATATGACAAATGTCGAGTCACAAGTGTAATATCCTTTGATTGGGAACCTTTTGCCAGTATGTGGATGTGTGATGAAGGAACCCTTGATCACACTCGAACATTGAGCACAATGTAGGCACGGGAAGGTGCCATATTTAGGATTCTGTAGAAATCGTTGTTTAGGTATTTTGTTAATAGGTCCAATATCTGCACGGATGAGGTGGTCCCTAATGTTTTTTGATCTTTTATAACATGTAAGAGGGGGAGACTGAAATTCTGGAATCTCTGGGTATGCTTGTGACAGTATAGACCATTGTTTCCTAATTGTTTGTTGAATTTTTGGAGCGAGAGGGTGATATGTAAGGATACATGGCATACGGGGTGTGGGAATGATAGTTTGTGAAGTAGTCTTCTTGGGTATTGTTGATTTATTGGTAATCAGTCGGTCAGGGTAGCCTCTTTGTATGAATTTTGATTTCATATCTAATTGTCTCTGCTGTAGTGTTGATGGATCTGACACTATCCTTTCAAGTCTTGTTAGTTGGGATTTAGGAAGTGACGCTTTAGTTGCTCTTGAGTGATTGCTGGTGTAATGTAATAAACTGTTCCTATCTGTAGGTTTATTGTAAAGATCAAATTGAATATGTCCTGATGGATTTTTGAGTACTGCGGTATCTAAAAAGCTGATTCTTTCTGTATTAGTGATAACTGTAAAGCCAAGTTCTGGATAAACATTATTGAGATAGTGATGGAATTGTAGAGCGCTTGATGTAGGGCCTCTCCACAAACAGAAAATGTCGTCGATAAAACGGAGCCATATTTTGGCGTGTTGTTGAAAGAGGTGATGGGTATAGACAAACTGTTCCTCAAAGTGGATCATAAAGGCGTTTGCATAGGGCGGAGCTACATTAGCCCCCATTGCGGTACCCCGTTTTTGAACATAGTACTGATCACCAAAGAGGAAGAAGTTTTCTTTTAGTACTAACGTAAGAAGAGATAAGCAGAATTCCTGTTGTAAAGGAGTTAGAGTAGAAGAAGTGGAAAGTAAATGAGCTGTGGCTTGAATACCTTTATCGTGTTCAATTGACGTATATAAACTATTGACATCCATGGTTAACAGGATGGTATCTGATTCTGGTTGTACTTGTTTAATTTTGGAAATGAAATCATTGGTATCTAATAAAAATGATCGTGATGTCTTAATCAGGGGGGTGAGTATCCGGTCTAAATAGATGGAAAGAGGAGATAGGATAGATTCTGTGGAGGCCACAATTGGTCTTCCAGGGGGGTTCTCTAAATTTTTGTGTATCTTGGGTAGAATATAGAAGACTGGGGTTATTGGATGTTGTTTGGTTAGATAAGTTACAGTTTTGGTATCAATTATACCCAGTTCTTGATAGTGCAATAAGGTGGACTGAATTTTTTTAGCTAACATTAATGTTGGGTTGGATGGTAAAGGCACATAGGTGGTAAGATCACTCAATTGTTTTTCTACTTCGTTAATGTACATAGATTTGTTCATGACCACAATTGCACCCCCTTTATCAGCGGGTTTAATAATAATGTCCTGATTGGTTTGTAATTCTGTAATAGCCCTTTGCTCCTCTATGGGGAGATTATTGGTGTGTTTGAATTTGCCGGTCTGTTGAGCTTTAATGATCTGTTGTATAGATTGATATGTAAAGGAGATGTAAGTTTCTGCTGGATGATAGGTTCTAGGAGGCATGAATGTACTTTTTAATCTCAGATCTAAATTCTTAAGTAATAGAGGGTCTGATGTATTGATTTGCGGTGTAATAGAAAAGGAATCTGTCTGATTAAAATGGGTCTTCAATCTTATATTGCGAAAAAATCGCTGTAACTCTAATTCTAAATGGAATGTGTTTAGAGGAGTGGTAGGACAGAAAGTTAATCCTTTCTGTAGGACAGCGATATGTGCTGGAGATAAGTTCAAGGAGGAGATATTGACTACTAAGTTCTCAACTTTACCTGAGAGCGGGTCTGGATTCTGCTGTCGGTGTCTGTGCCTTTTGCCCCTCCTCGTTCGTTTCTGTTGTAGCGTTGTCGTATCCGTCCTCGTCCTAAAAAAGGTTGGGAATTATATTGATTGTAGGGTCGGTCACTTTCGGATCCAGAAGAACTTGCGGAGAAGTGTTGTTGACGGTTATCTCGTGGTGGACGGTCAACAACACTTCTCCGCAAGTTCTTCTGGATCCGAAAGTGACCGACCCTACAATCAATATAATTCCCAACCTTTTTTAGGACGAGGACGGATACGACAACGCTACAACAGAAACGAATGAGGAGGGGCAAAAGGCACAGACACCGACAGCAGAATCCAGACCCGCTCTCAGGTAAAGTTGAGAACTTAGTAGTCAATATCTCCTCCTTGAACTTATCTCCAGCACATATCACTGTCCTACAGAAAGGATTAACTTTCTGTCCTACCACTCCTCTAAACACATTCCATTTAGAATTAGAGTTACAGCGATTTTTTCGCAATATAAGATTGAAGACCCATTTTAATCAGACAGATTCCTTTTCTATTACACCGCAAATCAATACATCAGACCCTCTATTACTTAAGAATTTAGATCTGAGATTAAAAAGTACATTCATGCCTCCTAGAACCTATCATCCAGCAGAAACTTACATCTCCTTTACATATCAATCTATACAACAGATCATTAAAGCTCAACAGACCGGCAAATTCAAACACACCAATAATCTCCCCATAGAGGAGCAAAGGGCTATTACAGAATTACAAACCAATCAGGACATTATTATTAAACCCGCTGATAAAGGGGGTGCAATTGTGGTCATGAACAAATCTATGTACATTAACGAAGTAGAAAAACAATTGAGTGATCTTACCACCTATGTGCCTTTACCATCCAACCCAACATTAATGTTAGCTAAAAAAATTCAGTCCACCTTATTGCACTATCAAGAACTGGGTATAATTGATACCAAAACTGTAACTTATCTAACCAAACAACATCCAATAACCCCAGTCTTCTATATTCTACCCAAGATACACAAAAATTTAGAGAACCCCCCTGGAAGACCAATTGTGGCCTCCACAGAATCTATCCTATCTCCTCTTTCCATCTATTTAGACCGGATACTCACCCCCCTGATTAAGACATCACAATCATTTTTATTAGATACCAATGATTTCATTTCCAAAATTAAACAAGTACAACCAGAATCAGATACCATCCTGTTAACCATGGATGTCAATAGTTTATATACGTCAATTGAACACGATAAAGGTATTCAAGCCACAGCTCATTTACTTTCCACTTCTTCTACTCTAACTCCTTTACAACAGGAATTCTGCTTATCTCTTCTTACGTTAGTACTAAAAGAAAACTTCTTCCTCTTTGGTGATCAGTACTATGTTCAAAAACGGGGTACCGCAATGGGGGCTAATGTAGCTCCGCCCTATGCAAACGCCTTTATGATCCACTTTGAGGAACAGTTTGTCTATACCCATCACCTCTTTCAACAACACGCCAAAATATGGCTCCGTTTTATCGACGACATTTTCTGTTTGTGGAGAGGCCCTACATCAAGCGCTCTACAATTCCATCACTATCTCAATAATGTTTATCCAGAACTTGGCTTTACAGTTATCACTAATACAGAAAGAATCAGCTTTTTAGATACCGCAGTACTCAAAAATCCATCAGGACATATTCAATTTGATCTTTACAATAAACCTACAGATAGGAACAGTTTATTACATTACACCAGCAATCACTCAAGAGCAACTAAAGCGTCACTTCCTAAATCCCAACTAACAAGACTTGAAAGGATAGTGTCAGATCCATCAACACTACAGCAGAGACAATTAGATATGAAATCAAAATTCATACAAAGAGGCTACCCTGACCGACTGATTACCAATAAATCAACAATACCCAAGAAGACTACTTCACAAACTATCATTCCCACACCCCGTATGCCATGTATCCTTACATATCACCCTCTCGCTCCAAAAATTCAACAAACAATTAGGAAACAATGGTCTATACTGTCACAAGCATACCCAGAGATTCCAGAATTTCAGTCTCCCCCTCTTACATGTTATAAAAGATCAAAAAACATTAGGGACCACCTCATCCGTGCAGATATTGGACCTATTAACAAAATACCTAAACAACGATTTCTACAGAATCCTAAATATGGCACCTTCCCGTGCCTACATTGTGCTCAATGTTCGAGTGTGATCAAGGGTTCCTTCATCACACATCCACATACTGGCAAAAGGTTCCCAATCAAAGGATATTACACTTGTGACTCGACATTTGTCATATACCTTATTAAATGCCCGTGTGGACTTTGCTATGTAGGCGAAACCACACAACAAGTAAGGAATCGCATTTCTAAACATAAATCCACCATTAGGACTGAACAATTGTTGTTACCAATCCCAGCACATTTTAAGGAACATAACCACCAGATCTCGTCCCTTCGCTATCAAGTCTTGGAACAAGTGAATACCCCACGGAGAGGCGGCAACAAGATTAAAATATTGAAACAAAGAGAAAGTTTTTGGATACATCGACTGGACACTTTATCCCCTAGAGGCCTTAACCGTGAATGTGACTTTTATTGTGATCTCTAAATATTTATCTATATTTTTCAGTATCTTGGACTGATATGGTGTCATAATGTTAATTCAATGATATTGATTTGCATATACTTTTTCCTCTATTTCAGGCTCCCTAGTCGGATTATTATAGTCAATACACGAGTTGGTGAGACAATTTTACCCCACCCAACCCCCTGCTGCCTCCCCTTCCCCCTCCTTCCCTTTTTCCCCCCCTTTCCCTTCTTCCCTTCCCCCCCCCCTTCCCCCCCCCCCCTTTTTCCCTTCCCTTTTCCCTTCCTTTCCCTCTCATCATTGATTAGAACACAGTATAAGAATAGAGGATATTCAAGTACTTATGTGTGTATGTATGTATGTATGTATGTATGTATATGTATATGTATGTATATATGTATGTATATATATATGCATATATATTGATCTATATATCTAGAACCATTCAAAGTTTCGTTTTTTCGCAAATTGTTCCATATCCCAACATAATGTAAACATATAGGGTTGTCAATTTTTCCATATGTATGCATACATACGCATACATAAGTGTACGGGTATGTATGCACAAATGTTTATATAAGTACACCTTATATATGTATATATATGTGGCTACTGCTCATTATATTGTACTTTATATAGAATTTTCTTACTATCTAATTCTTCCGTCTACTAGTAGCATAATTTATATGTAGGGTTTCATATAACCCCAAATATCATAGATACAACCCCCCCTTCATTTCATGTAATCAAACAGCAGACCGATCCTAATACAGCATTCCTTGTTCAAAGGTATAGACACTGCGGTGTCTTAGATTCTAATGCGCATGCGCATACTGGGTTCTGCGATCGCACGGCTCACATGACGCCTCTGGCGATCATGTGACCCGCCGAACGCAGGCAGAGGCAAAGCGCTCATAGGCTAAGCGCTCCTAGTACTTCCGGTCTCACGGCTTAAATTGCGGACATGCAGACGCCAGCATAGCGCCTGCATTACGCCGATGATAACCCAGCCATGGTAAGCTCATGCACTAAATACTTATCATATACCCGTATCTTACTCTGCTGATTGATTTATCTTGATTGCTCTTCATCTCTATACTTTTCTTATTACTCCAGTTCAGCCTGACATGGTTAATTCTTGGTTGAGATTTATGATTAACTGATGAAATTATAGAAATAGTTTATGCTTTAATGCTGTTTAGATTACCATGCCTCCTTAATATCATAAACGGTACCTGTTCAACCAGTCTCATATCCCCCTTACTTTACCTACCTTTTACTCTTCCTATACTATAGTTCATTACCTGAGACTTTTATATGTGATTTTTTTTCCCTTGTGTTTTCTTTCTTAACATGTGTCAACAATACACTATGATCGCCGCATACATAGATTAATGATATAAAAATTATATATTTATAACTTTTCCACAGATCCCCTGATAAAGGTCTTGAGGACCGAAACGTCGGGACATACTATGGCTTATGAATAATGTTTATACTATGATTTTGGCGCTAACAGTCATATATTGACATTTTTGAAAAAAAATAATTGTACCTATAATAAATTTGCAAAAGAAAAAGAAAAATTGGAGTGCCGTGGATTATCTCTATTTATTTCACGACTGAAGTCCTCTACGAGCACCCTCCACCATTAAAGGTGTGCGGACTCCGCAATCTCTCTTAATAGATTTTCAGACAGTGATTCTGATAATAACAGTAAGGATCCATTCACACATCCATGAATGTGTCCTTACCCGTTCCGCAATTCTGCGGAACGGGTGCGGACCCATTCATTCTCTATGGGGCAGGAATGGATGCGGACAGCACTCAGTGTGCTGTCCACATCCGCATTTCCAGGGCGCGCCCCTGATCTTTCGGTCTGCGGCTCCGGAAAATAATATAACCTGTCCTATTCTTCTCCGCAATTGCGGAGAAGAATAGGCAGTTCTATGGGGGTGCCGGTCAGGTGTATTGCGGATCCGCAATACACTATGAACGTATTAATGGACCCTTATTCTGAGTTTACATTGCACTTAAAACAGATATGTACTTGATCAATAATTCCCTCTGGTGGACAAAGTATATAAACTATATACAACCACAAACTTCCCGAAAATTGGAGGTTTAAAATCCATATGTCTTTATTAATTACCGGTAATAAAAAAAATAGGGTTATAGTTCAAAAACCTACATGTTTCAGGCTGAATCATGTAGGTTTTTGAATTATCACTCTTTTCTAACATGATGAATTAAAAAGGTTTTCATTAGGATGGGACATCAGTATCAGATTGGTGGGGGTCTGACACCTGGCACTCTTGTCAATAAACTGTTTGAAGAGGAGTGGTGCTGGTCTTTACATTATGCATCATCTCCTGTGGATCAGTGGCATAGTATACTTACAAGCACTCGCCCCATTCAAGTGGATAGAGCAAGTACTCGTCATTACACTGCACTTCTGAGACGAAGAACAGTGTAATGAACAGGAAACAGCGTTCACATAGAGCGCCGTCTCCTCTTAAAACAGCTGATAGGCAGGGGTGCTAGGTGTCGGACTCCTGCCAATCTGATATGTATGACCTATCCTGAGAATATAAATTTCTGAAAAGCACCTTTAATAAAGACATGGATTTTTAACCTCCAATTTTCTGGAATTTTTTTTATCTGAATTCCCAAAGCCATTACTTTTCTATTTTTCCATTCACATAGCCAAATGAAGGCTTATTTTTTGTGGGACAAGATGTACTTTCTAATACCACCATTTAATATGACATACAATGTAGAGGGAAGCAGGGAAAAAAATTCAAATAGGGTGGAATTTGAAAAACCCCACACAATTTTGCCACAGTTTTGTGGGCTTTATTTTTATGGCGTTCACTATGCTCTTCACTTTTGCTCTTCATTCTCCAGGTCAGTACAAGTATGTCAATACCATATATATATATATATATACACAGTATGTGTTGAGGTGGCAGCAACATGAGGTGACCACAGAAATTCCCAGTGACAGTGTTGAGGTGGCAGCAGCATAATGAGACCAGAGTATGGTCCAGTGACAGAGTGGTGATGTGGCAGCAGCATAAGGATACCACAAAGTGGCCAAATGACATAGTGTTAAGGTGGCAGTAGCATGATTAGACCACATAATGGTCCAGTGACAGAGTGCTGAGGTGGCAGCAGCATGAGGAGACCACAAAGTAGTGATGTGGCAGCAGCATGAGAATACCACAGAGTGGCCCAGTGACATAGTGGTGAGGTGGTAGCAGCATGAGGAGACAAGAGAGCGTCTCAGTGACATATTGTTGAGGTGGCAGCAGCATGTGGAGACCACAGAGTAGCCAAGCGACACAGTGGTGAGGTGGGAGCAGCATGAGATGTCACGGTCATATTGTTATTTGACCGTGACGCGGTTGCCGTGTAGACAATTGCCGGTGGCAATGTGTTGTTGTCGGTTTGCACGTGCATTTCCCCTTTAAGGTGTGTCTCCCTGCAGTTTGGTGAGCGAGAGGTTTATCATCTAGCTAGTGGGGATTTAGGTGTGTCCTGGGTGTGGCCACTAGCTTGACTTTATAGGTCGCTTCGTGGCGATGTAAATTGTACTCCAGCCTTGTTTGGTGTTGAGCTCTGCTCCTTTCCTGTGTGATTCTGCCGAGTCCTTGAGGGCCACCTTGTTGGACACAAATTATCGTCCTTTTGTATGCTCCTTATACCCTACCTCACTTGTTGTATGTTGGTTGTGGGTTTATGTTCAGGGTGTGTTGTACGTCACGATTGTTGTTACATGTCTGGGCTGTTGTTGGTGTTTGTCCCTGCATGTATGTAAGATGTTTTCCCTGTGTGTTGTGTCCTCCGGAAGGGGGTTGATTTTCCGGAGGGGTAAACCACAAGCCTGTATGCAGCGCAGCCTGGGGCAGCCATGCACCTTGCGGAATAGGGGTCCTGGCAGGGTCTGGTGTGCTAATACATGTGTGAGTTGCTGGTACAGCATCCTGTTTGGTGTTAGGACTCCTGTACGTATGCATGGGTTCCAGTCGTGGAGACTTCGGGAAGTAAGTGTGTTTGTTGTCTTGTGTTCTTACCTGCCGATCCTCTTGCTGTGTATGGTCTCTCCTTTCCCTGCTTTTAGGTATTTTGTGACTCTTGTTATTCTGTGTCTTGGATGTGTCTCAGGACGTCTCCCCTCTGCTCCTATATGAGGGATTATCAGGGTGACTCAGGGTCCCAAGTTTCCAGGGTATGAGCCTTCCTACCATCGACGTCCGCTTATATGGTGAGGAGTTAGGGAGAGGATTAGGGATGCTATAAGAGAGGACCTGCTTCCCTTTTCCTGGCTTCTTGGACTAGCAGCTATCTCTTATCATTTTACATTGTACGGTGGGGGGTTTCCCCCACTCCCCACTGTGACAGGAGACCACAGAGTAGCCCAGTGACATAGTGGTGAGGTGGCAGCAACATGAAGAGACCATGGAATGGCACAGGGACATAGTGTTAAAGGATAGCAGCAGCATGAGGAGACCACATAGTGGTGAGCTGGCAGCAGCATGACGAGATCACAGAGTGATGATGTGTAAGCAGCATGAAAAGACCACAGAGTGGCCCAGTGACATAGTGTTGAGGTGGTAGCAGCATGAGGAGACAACAGAGTGGCCCACTGACAGAGTGATGATATAACCACAGCATGAGCAGACCGCAGATGTAGTGATGTGGCAGCAGCATGAAGAGACCATAGAGTGGCCCAGTGACATAGAGATAAGGTGACAGCAGCATGTGGAGACCACAGAATAGCCCAGTTACATAGTGGTGAGCTGGCAGCAGCATGAGGATACCACAGAGTGGTAAAGTGGCAGCAACATGAGGGAACAACAGAGTGGCCCAATGACATAGTGGTGAGGTGGCAGCAGCATGAGGGGACCACATAGTAGCCCAGTGACTGAGTGGGGAGGTGGCAGCAGCATGAGGAGACCACAGAATGGCCCAGTGACATAGTGGTGAGGAGGCAGCAGCATGAGTAGACCACAGACTGGCCTAGTGACATAGTGGTGAGGTGGCAGCAGCATGAGGAGACCATAGAGTGGCAATGTTCCAGAGTATTGAGGTGGCAGCAGCATGAGGAGACCACAGAATGGCCCAGTGACAGAGTGTTGAGGTAGCAGCAGAATGAGGAGATTACATAGTGGTGAGCTGGCAGCAGCATGTCGAGACGACAGAGTGGTGATTTGGCAGCAGCATGAGGAGGCCATAGAGTGGCAAGGTGACATAGTGTGGAGGTGGCAGCAGGAGGAGACCACAGTGTGGTGAAGTGGCAACAGCACACAGAGTGGCCCAGTGACATAGTGGTGAGATAGTAGCAGCATGAAGAGACCACAGACTGGCCTAGTGACAAAGTGTTGAGGTGACAGCAGCATGAGGTGAAGACAGACTGGCCCAGTGAAAGAGTTGGGAGGTAAAAAAAAGCATGAGGAGGCCACAGAGTGGTCCAATGACAAAGTGGAGAGGTGGCAGCAGCATAAGGAGACCACAGAGTGGCCCAGTGACATAGTGGTGAGGTGGCAGCAGCATGAGTAGACCACAGACTGGTCTAGTGAAATAGTGGTGAGGTGGCAGCAGCATGAGGAGACCACAGAATCGCCCAGTGACAGAGTGACAATGTAACAGCAGCATGAGGAGACAACAGAGTGGCCCAGTGACATAGTGTTGAGGTAGCAGCAGAATGAGGATACCACATAGTGGTGAGCTGGCAGCAGCATGATGAGACCAGAGTCGTGATGTAGCAGTTTCAGGAGTAGACAACAGAGTGGCCCAGTGACATCATATTGAGATAGCAGCAGCATGAGAAAACCACAGAGTGGTGATGTGACAGCAGCATAAGGAGACCACAGAATCGCCCAGTGACAGAGTGGCAATGTAACAGCAGCATGAGGAGACAACAGAGTGGCCCAGCGACATAGTGTTGAGGTAGCAGCAGCATGAGGTGACCACTTAGTGTTGAGGTAGCAGCAGCATAAGTAGACCACAGAGTGGCCCAGTGACATAGTGGTGATGTAGCAGAAGCATGAGGAGACCACAGAGCTTCCTATTGACATAGTGTTGGGGTGGCAGCAGCATGAGGAGACCACAGAATGGCCCAGTGACAGAGTAGTGATGTGGCAACAGCATGAGGAGACCAAAGAGTGGCCCAGTGACATAGTGTTGAGTTAGCAGCAGCATTAGGAGACCACATAGTGGCCCAGTGACATATCCTTGAGCTAGCAGCAGAATGAGGAGACCAGAGTGGCCCAGTGACATAGTGGTGATGTAGCAGAAGCATGAGGAGACCACAGAGTGGCCTATTGACATAGTGTTGGGGTGGCAACAGCATGAGGAGACCAAAGAGTGGCCCAGTGACATAGTGTTGAGGTAGCAGCAGCATGAGGATACCACATAGTGGTGAGCTGGCAGCAGCATGATGAGACCGGTCGTGATGTAGCAGTTGCAGGAGTAGACAACAGAGTGGCCCAGTGACATCATATTATGATAGCAGCAGCATGAGAAAACCACAGAGTGGTGATGTGACAGCTGCATGAGGAGACCACAAAGTGGCCCAGCGACATAGTCGTAAAGTGACAGCAGCATGAGGAGACCAGAGAATGGCCTAGTGACATAGCGGTGAGCTAGCAGCAGCATGAGGAGACAACAGAGTAGTGATGTGGCAGCACCATGAGGAGACCACAGAGTGCTAAAATGGCATCAGCATGAGGAGACCACAGAGTGGCCCAGTGACAAAGTGGTGAGGTGGCACCAGCATGAGGATCCCACAGTGTACTTCAGTGACAGAGTGTTGAGGTGGCAGCAGCAGAAGGAGACCACAGAAAGGCCCAGTGACAGAGTGGTGGTGTGGAAGCAGCATGAGAAGATCACAGAGTGGTCTAGTAACATAGTGTTAAGGTAGCAGCATGAGAAGACCATATAGTGGTGAGCTGGCAGCAGTGTGACGAGAACAGAGTGGTGATGTGGAAGCAGCATAAGGAAACCACAAAGTAACCCAGTGACAGAGTGTTGATGTGACAGCGGGGTCAGGGGCGTAGCAGTATGACGTGAGGACGTAGGCGTTCTGCGATCCCTCCCACCTTCCCCTCCTACCCGGCTCCATGTGTGCGACTCCTTACACCTGCTATGTGCTGGCGTCCTCTCTTACCGCGGTCCCGACTGAGGTGAGTCCGAGGAACGAGGAGTGCCCTCGGCTTGTTGTCTTGTGGCCGGTCGTCTTGTGAGGAGTTCCAGCTGAAGTGGAGGAATATCGGAAGTCCGGACGGCACTGAAGGGGCTGACCTCTGACAGGGTTAGCGCCGTGGTTGCCGAACTCTTCTGTGCTTTGCCGCTCCCGTTGCCCTGCCTGGATGGCAGAGATCTCCGTAGAGAACATGTATGTCTTGTTGAAGTAGCGGTGTGTAGGCAGTGGTAGTAAGCTTTGGGCGTTTTGTGGACACAGGCGACTTGTACTTAATAACGCGGCTGGTCTGGGGCACGTGAGTAGCTTGCAGGGAAAAACATCAGAAAGCTAAATAAGCAAAACTAATACTTGTTAACATTTGCTGTACTCATTGTTGCTTACCTCTGACTAAAGGAGCGCTGGTTGCCTGCTATATGTATGATATAAACTGCAGCTGGATTATTCTGCGGTATAATGCATGGTTTTCTGTGTGGCCTCCGGCCTCTTGCTTGGACTATGTGAGCAAGTTGAGAGGCGATCTCTAAGTATCAATATATTGAAACACATGGCAGTGAAATAACATTGGATTCAGAAATAACTAAAACCAACATCTGTTAACATTTGTTATTACCGGCTTTGCTAACTTTCTCAGCGGATGAACATACTATGATTAATCACTAACTATTTATGTTTGATATGTCTGTTATAGGCCTGTTATATGCCCCGGCTGGATGACTTGAATGTATGGTAGGGAATCTATCTGAAAACGACTACTAATAACAGCACTTGTTAATATTTGACAATACCTGTCTTGCTAATCCTGTCTTGCTAATCCTCATGGATTAGGTTACTTTTACACTGATGTTTCTGGGTCAGCCTGTGAGATCTGTTTCAAGGCTCTCACAAGCGTCCCCAAACGGATCAGTTTAGCCCCAATGCATTCTGAATGGATGCGGATCCGTTCAGAATGCATCAGTTTGGCTCCGTTCCACCTCCATTCCGCTCTGGAAGCGGACACCAAAACGCTGCTTGCACCTGGCGGTGTGGAGCCAAACGGATCCGTCCTGACTTACAATGTAAGTCAATGGGGACGGATCTGTTTACAATGACACAAATATGGTGCAATTGTAAATGGATCTGTCCCCCATTGACTTTCAATGCAAGTCAGGACGGATCTGTTTGACTTACACTTAGACTTAGATTTTCTTTTTACTAAGTTATGCAGACGGATCCGTACTGAACGGATACCAGCGTTTGCATTTATAGGTGCGGATCCGTCTGTGCAGATACCAGACCGATCCGCACCTTACGCAGGTGTGAAAGTAGCCTTAACTAACACCTGTTTAACATACTCAAGCTATAGATCTGTATGGTTTGCGGTTTGTATTTTGTGCGCTACTAACGTTATGGAAGAACAGCAGGGAAATAAAATGGGAAATGGCTAACACCTGCTGTTACCTGCTCTACTAACCTCCCTGGTCTATGAACTTATTTTTTTCTCTAACCACTCATGTTATATATGTTTCTTGGACTATTAGGCTATATAACCTGTTGTTACACTGTACGGTCTTTTCCCTTTGACCTCCTGGGCTAATGAACTTTATCCGTCTATTTACTTATGCTATATATATTTGGTATGCTATAAAATCTGCTCATAGTCTACAGTTTTTTTTTGTTTGTTTTTTGCCTTTTTGTGGTCCCGGTGTTGTCTTCCTTGTGCCCTTTAGGAGTGCAGATGAAACTGGGGGTCAATTTATTTATTTTTTGATACTATAATGCCAGCAAAGTTCCAAAATAAGAAGTCTCTGTTCTTTTACAGGGTCAGCTCACCTGCAGGCCCTCACCTACAACCTTTTGGAGGGTGAACTCACCAGCAGACCCTCACCTACAATCTTTTACAGGGTCAGCTCACCTGCAGGCCCTTGGAAATAATGTTTTACAGGGTCAACTCACCTGCACACTCTTGCATATAATGTTTTGCAGGGTCAGCTCACCTGTAGGCCCTCACATACAACCTTTTTAGAGGGTAGGCTCACCAGCAGGCGCTCACCTACAATCTTTTACAGGGTCAGCTCACTTGCAGGCCTTCGCATATAATATTTTACAGGGTCAGCTTACCTGCAGGCCACCACCTACAATCTTTTATAGGGTCAGCTCACCAGCAGTCCTCATCCCTAATGTTTTACAGACTCAGCTCACCAGTCCTACTACCTGAACAATTGTACCACAATGTAATTAAGGCCCTCCTTTATGTTATATTCAGGTTGTATCCGACTGCCTCTTTCTCATCTCTTGTATTTTTTGGCAGCACTTACACTTTATATACAAGTAAACATACAGGAATTGTTTTGCTAAAATCTATTTTATCTTCGGTTTTGGGCGTATTATTGTCAGTCTGTTAAAGTGGCTTACTACTCGGACAACATCGTTCACAGCAGCGACTTGGGAGTCCAAGATGCATCCAGACATCCTCCCCATGCTGTTCCCGAACCATTTCAGTGGTTTCTTTCAACAATTTCTGACCTTTTCCTATGAACCAGACACCCTCCCCTCTTCAGAGCAGAGGGTGTCTGGTTCAATGCTCGGTTTCTCCCATTGAATTTCATTGTGCTTGAGACTGATTCAGACACGTCAAACCCGGTCCACATCGCTGCTAGCCAAGTAAGGTCTGACCACAGTAAGGTCTGGAACCACGTCCCTATGATAGCCGTGAGCGCCTCTGAGCCATTATACAGGAAGAGTGGGAGGCAAGCAAATGTCTTTAGTAACACCTCCAATAGATCGTCCTCTGTGTACGTCCCGCAGAACCATCTTGTCCACACAGTCCGGTCCTCTATGCTTGCCTTGGTGAGTGGAGGCTTTGATGAATTCTGTATGAGTACAGCCAGTGGATCTCTGTCCTTTCCTTTGAGTCCAGGTAAACAGGAAAATTTGGCTTTTAGGTTCAGCTCTGAGCCCACTTCAATGGCAAGACCCTTCTTCTTCTCGGCAGCTATATACTCTTTCATCAGTGTCACGCTGTACAGAGTCCATTGTTTTTAAAGTAGCAAAGCAGAGGTCAAGCTTCCGGGAGGATACCTTGAGCTGTGAAAATGACTGCTCCTTTGTGCCGATTACCTAATTCTTGTGATTAACACCCCATCGGTTGGTGTTTGCATATTCTTGCGATAAATGATGTTCCCATTCACTGACTATAAACAGAGATCTTGACAGACAAATGTAACAAACTCTGCCGCCATATTTCTTGGCCCCAGGACTCTAGTACCCTTACCAGCCAGATTTACCAGCATCTGTTCCAGGACATGAAGCAGTCGAATGACATCATTCATCCCGTAGTCCTGGCAACTGCCAAATAACGTGGCCTCCTCAAAGGGCCTGAGCAAATAGTAGGTGTCACACATGAGCAGCCACTGGCTGACATCAAAGTTACACAGGGGACCACTCCGCTTGGATCATCAAGAAATCATTCATGGCCTTTCTCTGTTCGTACAGTTGGTCCAACATATGGAGGGTGGAATTCCAATGGTTGAAAACATTGCATATCATCCTATGTTGGGGGATGCCTTTCTGCCGCTGCAGCTCAAGGAGGGTGTGCTTTGCGGTGTACGAGTGGCTGAAGTGCATGCAAAGTTTCCTAGCCATTTTTAGGATGTCTTGCAGATGGGTGGAAGACTTCAGGAACCGCTTGACAACCAAATTGAACACGTGTGCCATTCAGGGTTCATGGCTCAGCCATCCTTGATGCAGCGCTGACACCATGTTCTTCCCGTTGTCGGTCACCATGGTTCCGATTTTCAGTTGTCGCGGAGAAAGACAGGATTCGATTTCTTGCTGAAGGACACGGAGCAGTTCCTCCCCTGTGCAACTCTGTTCACCCAGCCAAACCAGGTACAGAATAGAGTGAGAGTGATGAGAGGGGTCGCACATGGCTTGCATACACTACATGCCTCCAACATAATTCTTGGATATCTACATTAATATAATGTATTTGTTGTAAATCGCGATAGGGGCATATTTGGAGACATTGGGCCAGATTTATCATTACTCTGACAGCTCACTCCACTTTAACATATGGCTAAAGTCAGTTTTAGCCAAGTCAGATTTATGATCGGCCCTTTAAGACTGTGATAAATGTGGTTTGACGGTAGCAGTTTATCCGTCAGTAAGCAGCTTTACAAAAGTCGCACATCTTTACGAAAAAGTCGCACGTTTTTATGAAAAAGTCGCATGTTCTATTAAAAAGTCTCATAAGATAAGCATGGTCCTCACTGGAGTGAAATTGAGATTTTTTTGCGACTTTTTTGCGACTTTTTAAATAGTCCCAATAGTAAATCTGTCTAAAGATTCATTTACATAAGAAAACACGCCCACTTTCAGAAAACTGGCGAGCATAGTGCAGAGCAGAAAAAAGCAAATTTGTGCGCAGTTTTAGCGTTTGGGACTTTTTTGGGACTTTTTCCCTCCATTATTCTGACCTGAGCTAATGATAAATCTGGCCCATTGACTTCACAAGAGATACAGAGCAGAAGAGTTTACTTTGAAATTTAAAATTTCAACACTGCGTAATTTAGCCTATACAGCAAAAGGAGGTGTACAGTCACCCATCAATTTTCCCCCAAAACACCTGTTTCAAATAACAAATTTCACCACTACATAATTTGGCCCATACCGCAAAAGGATGTGTACAATCACCCATACATTTTCCGAAAAAAAGCCAGTGTCACATAAAGAATTTTACCAATAAGTAAGTCGGTCCATACCGCAAAAGGAGGTGTAAACTCACCCATGCATTTTCCCCAAAAACCCTGTGTTACATAAAGAATTTCACCACTAAGTAAGTTGTTCCATACCGCAAAAGGAGGTGTACATTCATCCATACATTTTCCGAAAAAAAGCCAGTGTCACATAAAGAATTTCACCACTAAGTAAGTCGGTCCATACCACAAAAGGAGGTGTACATTTACTCATAAATTTTCAGAAAAAAAGCCAGTGTCACAAAACATTTCACTGCAAAAAGGGCTTTCTACATATAACTGCACCGCTGAACGGCAAGTAGGCCCTTTATTGAGAGGGGTCGCACATGGCTTACATACACTACATGCATCCAACATAATTCTTGGATTTCTACATGAAAATAATGTATTTGCTGTAAATCGCGAGGGGGCATTGGTGGAGACATTGGGCCTGATTTATCATTAGCTCAAGTCAGAATAATGGAGTGAAAAAGTCGAAAATTTTTGAGCAATTGCTTAAACTGCGCAAAAATTTACGACTTTTTTCTGCTCTGCACTATGCTCGCCAGTTTTCTGAAAGTGGGCGTGTTTTCTTATGTAAATGAATCTCTAGGCAGATTTACTATTGGGACTATTTAAAAAGTCGCAAAAAAGTCGCAATTTCACTCCAGTGAGGACCATGCTAATCTTATGAGACTTTTTAATAGAACATGCGACTTTTTCATAAAAACGTGCGACTTTTTCATAAAAACGTGCGACTTTTGTAAAGCTGCTTACTGACGGATAAACTGCTACCGTCAAACCACATTTATTACAGTCTTAAAGGGCCGATCATAAATCTGACTTGGCTAAAACTGACTTTAGCCATATGTGAAAGTGGAGTGAGCTGTCAGAGTAATGATAAATCTGGCCCATTGACTTTACAAGAGATACAGAGCAGCGGAGTTCAGCCACCTCTATTTGCTTCCCGCTGTTTACTGCTCCTGAATTAAAATTGGGGCAACCAGCTTCAGCTTCCTCTGATGTATATGCCTACGGAGTCCTTTTGTTATGGCTTTGCAAGATTGTTACGCACAATTCTGATTGAACTCCAGATCTTAAGAAACTGGACTTGGACTCTAAAGCAGAAGATCTCCTGTCATGTCTTGTGTGCTGTGGAGATCGAATGCAGACGAAGCAGATAAAAAAAAAAAACATGAATGTTTTCAACTTAGTGAAGCTGCTTGATTTAATTGTGAATAGATGATAAAGGCAAAGTCTGCTGGTGTGTTGTCATCAGCGTCATCATTATGTTTACTGCAGGACCCAGAACAACATAATTCGGTCCATGCCGCAAAAGGAGGTGTACAATCTCTATCCCTTATATTGGAAGCTTCTCTTTCAAAATCATGTGGGTCAGAGCAATTGCGGCGAGCACGGGTCAATTCCCCTTTGGGGATATTGTGGATGGTGTGAGAAGGATGACATGAATGGGCTAGTAGTGTAGTATTCCCAGCTAGCTGTTTCCGATAGGTGCATGTGCTGACTCTGTGGGTGGAGATATTCCCCCTTAGGCACAGGTCCAAAAAATGGATCTCAGTGTCATTAGTTAGAAACACAAATTGGATACAATCGACACAAGAGTTGAAATGTCTAATAAGCTCCGGTATGGACGCTACATCCCCAGACCATACCATCAGCAGGTCATCGATGTAGCGTCCTACATTATCTACAGAAGAAAGTTTACTATTGCCCATAAATTTTCCCCAAAAAAGCCTGTTTCACAAAAAAAAAATTCACCACTACGGAATTCGGTACATCCCGCGAAAAGTACTTCACCACATATAACTGCACTGCTGAACGGCAATAAGGCCCTAATTTTTTTCTATTTTTACACAAAAGGCTTTTCAACAGATAAGTGCAATGATGAAAGGCGAATATATTTTTATATTTTTATTTCGCCACTAATACACGGCAAACTGGGCTTTAGAGTATAGCACTGCACCGCACAGGGGCAATTAGCAGGCCAGCATCAGCATCCGGCACACCCGGGCAAGTGCCAGGGCCCACTGCTCCTGGGGGGCCCACTGTGCCAGCTCACTCCTGCAGCTGCATAGGTCCCAACTGTCCCGAGCGGCTGCCTACATGTCCCGGCTTATGATAAGCCCGGCCATGCAGGCAGTGTCCTGCCTCTCACTCGCTGTGCCAGTCTGCGATGCTGCATCCTTGGCTCCGCCTCCTCAAACAGCAAAAATAGCTCGGGAGCCTTGAGAGAGAGAGACTTGCAGAAGGAGGGGCCGGGTCCCAGGAAAATAACCTGATCATTGCCTCCTCTTTCTGCAGTCCTCTGTGCTCCTGACATGCCCCAAGTTCTTCTGTGATCACCAGAGGGTGACCACTTAGTGTGGCTACTCCTGCCTTTCTACCATCACTGCAGAGTTGGTTCCTGTCCTACTTGCTGGTGGCCTGTCTTCAAACTAGTAAGGTCCTTTTTTTTTTGTCAAGTTGTTTAATTTTAACCCCTTCAGGCTCAGCCATGTCACAGTGCCTGAGCTTTTTCCATTAGCCAAATAGTGAGTCTCAGCCAGCACCACTCTTCTCCCATGATGTCCCATTTACTTATGGACTTAGCATGGTCAAGTTATACTTGTCCATGCTAAATCTTTAGAGCGTGTTCTTAGTAGGTATTGCAGTTACTGTAACTCATCGCTGCTGTCACCACCAAGTGTCACTGATGACCCACCTTTAGGGTCCAGTCACATGACCGTAATTCTGGGTCCGCATCCGTGCCACAATTTTGCGTAATGTGTGCGGACCCATTCATTTCAATCAGGCTGCAAAAGATGCAGACCGCAACAGTTGTCAGTGTTCCCTGTACAGAGAGAGAAGAAGGGGGCCCATATAGAAAGGATCAATATGAGGCTTTGTTTGTCACCGTTCAGCCTTTCCGTTCTCCTGCTCTGTTTAGGACGGATTTGGCACATAGCTGAGCCGAATGGAGCCTAAGGACCCCATAGACTATAATGGGGTCCGTTAGGTTTCTGCTCAGAGGATGATTTAGGAGCGAAAACAAAAGTAGTGCATGCAGAACTTTTGTCTCTGCTTCAAAAATCTTCTTCTGAGCTAACACTTAAAGGACACCATTATAGTCTATGGGGCCTTTAGGCTCCGTTTGGCTCAGTTATGTGCTGAATCTGTCCTTTCCGTTCTCCTGCTCCTAAACAGAGCAGGAGAACGGAAAAGATGAACACTGATGTGAAAGAAGCCTGAGTTGTCACTGGGTTTTCACCGCTGTCCCAGGCGGCTGCCTGCATGGCCCAGCTTATGATTAGCCAGGTCATGCAGGCTGTGCTCCACTCACTATGCGGTGCTGAGACAATGGATGGAGCGGACTGCGGCGGTGAGCCTGCCCCATACACAGCAGGTGCTGTGACGATCTTACTATTGTATAAGTGTCTGTCCACATGTATGTGTCTGTCCCTGTGCGTGTGTGTGTGTCTGTCCCTTTGTGTGTGTTTATCTCTCCCCGTGTGTCACCATCACTATGCCCACAGTGTTCCTATGTCTTGACACAGCTGCATCAGACATTCTGTGTGGGGCAAGAAGAAGATGGAAGAGGAGGCACCGCCACCATCATGGAGTCCCGTGGGAGAGGCACAGGGAGGCACACTAAGGACATAGGTAACACTTCCACATGATCTACACTAGTGTTATCTGTGGTTTTACATAGGACTGCGGGTAACACTACCACATTATCAGCTCTAGTGTTAACTGTGGTTTTACATTGGACTGCAGGTAACACTACCACATTATTAGCAAATGTATTATTTGTGGTTTTACATAGGACTGCAGGTAATACTACTACATTTTCTGTATTCAGCCAGAACTGTGTTATCTGTGTTGTTACATAGGGCTGCAGGTGATATCTACTACATTATCTATACTCAGAGAGTTATCACTATGTAAGGGGGCCTACTGAGACTTTATCGCCCAAGGGCCCACATGAACCTGGAGCCGACCCTGGCCATTAGGCCCTCGTTTTTTTGCACTTTTACAGAACACATCAAGCTTTTTAAGTGAAAAGCAGGACGGTGAATATATTTTTATTTCGCCAGTAATACGCGGCAAACTGGGCTGTAAAATATTTCACTGCACCGCACAAGGGCAATTGGGCCCTAATTATTTCTATTTTTACATAAATGGATTTTCAACAATAAGTGCAACGATGAACGGCCAATATATTTATATTTCGCTGGTAATACACGGCAAACTGGGCTGTAAAATATCTCATGCACTGCACAAGGGCAATTGGGCCCTAATTTTTTTCTATTTTTACACAAAAGGCTTTTCAACAGATAAGTTTGACGATGAACGGTGAATATATTTTATTTTGCCAATAATGCACGGCAAACTGGGCTTTTGAATATATCACTGCACCACTGAGCGGCAAAGATATATTTCCTTTTTCCACTAATACACGCGAAAAAGGGCTTTAAAACAGATAACTGCACTGCTGAGCGGCAAATATATATATATATTTTTTCCACTAATACACGGAAAAAGGGCTTTAGAACAGATAACTGCGCCGCTGAGCGGCAAATATATTTTACTTTTGCCACTAATACACGACAAAAATGGCTGTAATTTTTCGCACTTCATCACATAATGTCTAATAAGCCCTTTTTTTCCCACTAATACAAGCCAAAAAATGCTTTAGAACATATAACAACACTAGGGCAAATAAAACGTAGAAATATTTCCTAGTAATATCTCCTTTAATGCCTGTATAAAACAGCACTTGCACCCTAATAAGAACGGTTTGCTGGAATTACAGAGCTGTATAATGGCAATTTGGATCCCCAGTCAGTGCTGCAAGGTGTAATAGGATTGTTCCTATTAGATTGAGTTCACACGGGCAAGATTTCCGCACGGGTGCAATGCGTGAGGTGAACGCATTGCACCCGCACTGAATCCGGACCCATTCACTTCTATGGGGCTGTGCACATGAGCAGTGATTTTCACGCATCACTTATGCGTTGCGTGAAAATCGCAGCATGCTCTATATTGTGCGTTTTTCACCAGCGCAGGCCCCATAGAAGTGAATGGGGCTGAGTGAAAATCGCAAGCATCCGCAATCAAGTGCGGATGCAGCGCGATTTTCACGCACCGTTGCTAGGTGACAGTCTATTCACTGTATTATTTTCCCTTATAACATGGTTATAAGGGAAAATAATAGCGTTCTTTAATACAGAATGCTTAGTAGGTGGTTAATTGAGGGTTAAAAAATAAATAAAAATTAACTCACCTTCTCCTCTTGATCGCGTAGCTGCCGGTCTCTTCTTACTTCTTTAATCATGAGCTGCCGGCTAAAGGACCTGTGGTGACGTCAGATCACATGGTCCAATCACATGGTCCATACACATTTTTCCTATTAATACATCCCATAAATGGCTGTATCGCACGGCACTTACACCCAAATAAGAAGCAAGGTTTGCTGGAATTACTGATGAATCATACAGTATAGTGCAAAGAACCTAAAAGCAGCAGTATAACTGCAATTTGGGTCCCCAAATGCAGCAAGGTATAATAGAATCACTCCTACTACCCAGGCTGTACTCTCTTCTATTTCACCCTGTTTTCCTTTTATAGTGTAGATATTGCCTCCTTATCCTTTCCCTACACCAGTGTTTCCCAACCAGTGTGCCTCCAACCAAAGGCTGTCCGGGCATGCTGGGAGTTGTAGTTTTGCAACAGCTGGAGGCACACTGGTTGGGAAACACTGCCCTACACCTTGACTAATCTTTCCCTGAACTTGTAAATCATTTTTTCAGCACAATTATGTCTTTTCTAGCACTGTCCCTAGCGCCTGCTGACGTCTCTCCCTGCACTAAGCACACTGGAAAATGGCTGAATCCAAGATGGCTGAGGCTATTTATAGGGCTGTGACATCACAGGGGCTGGCTGGCTGCTGATTGGCTGCATGCATGAGGGTGATCCCCTGTTCCCAGAGTTATTTGCTCCATGTCCTAACACGTGCAGCAGCCATTTTAGGAAAAAATGCTATTCGTTACCACGAAGCGTGAGGAAATTTGGATTCGGTGCAAATCAAATATTTCCGGAAATTCAGATCGAATTCCACTTCGTCGACTTTGTTTCGCTCATCTCTCGTATTGAATCAACCATGAACTCATCAAAATCTAAAATACTGATTCCACTTCCCTGCTGCCGCTTTGCAGTTACCCTCAGTTAAGTTGAGTATGTAACATCTGTCATAATTATGGCAGTCTGTATTCAGAGACTGGAGGGAGCAATCGACGGTTACAGTGCCATTAGCACTTTGTATCATCCTCTCTGTTCAGTTTACTCACAAAAAGAAGTTACCATGAATGCTTAGCAGAACAGTTGTACATAATATGTAATGTATCATGGAAAATGGTCATGAGCTTACTGGTATATGTTTATACATTATTTGAAAACTAGAAGCATACAGATATTAAAATGGTCAAATAGTGTACCCATCTTAATTTCAATGCTATAATCCCTTTGGGTTTGGAGATGACTCAGAACCCAGTCATTTAATCCCTCAGATGTTGTGGTCAATAGCAAACAAAGCATCTGTAGAGTTAGACTGCGGGATGGAGCACCCTCTGCTATCCAGTCAGGGACCCACAGTGAAGTTAGGGTTCTGATTGCTTGCCTTGACATCCCTACTGATCTGCCTGAAAAGCCATGCCTAAGAAACAGTTTCATAGGCTGGCAGTGCAAATCTCATAGACTGCAAAACTATTCTATTGCAGTCTATGGGACAAGCACTCAGATCACCCCTCTTGCAATGTTACGCATAAAATAAATAAAGAATAAACAAAAAAGGTATAGCAGCGTCCAAAAACGCTCCAAACTATTAAACTGTTAATTTTTTGCCGTGTTGCCATCTTCAAAAAAATAATGTATAAAATATGATCAAACAGTTGTATATACATCAAAATGGTACCAATAAAAATGACACCTTGCCCCACTAAGAAAAATTAGCCCTCACACAGCTCGGAATATGGAAAAATAAAAAAGTTGTTGTTATCAGAACATAGCAACACAAAATAAAAAAATAAAGCTTTTCTTTTTTTAAGCAGTAAAACATAATAGAAAATATATAAATTTGGTGTCACTGTAATCGTACTGACCCGAAGATTAAGTATGTAATGTCGTTTTAGTGCACAATGAATGCTGTGATTCATCCTTCTGCCATGTGTTCACATGGAACAGTGCGGTTTACAGTTTCCACCATACAGCCCATTTGTTGATCATGTGATCTCCCCTCTGAATTGTCCTGCCACCTTTTACAGAGTGAGTTGGTCATTTTGATAACCTGCCTGCTTACATGCATACAGTGTGCTGGCATCGTAGAAACAAGCAGGCAGTTTTTCCAAATCCCTCTAAGGGGGTACAATTAGCAGCTCACTAAAGGATCAGCTTACATACTGTCCATAGAAGTCTATGGAGGAGGAAGGAGGAGGAGCTGCTAGAGTGAGACACAGACACACAGATATGTTGCTGTTGTCTCTGGTAAGTTTTCTTTTTCACCTCAGTACTGGATTCACAGTTGCACTGCTCAGTATTGACATATGATATTCTCTATGCTACCGGGTGCTGCAGAGAAATAGGGGAGTAGGGTCTCCCGTTCTCTGTGCATTGTGTATGGCAGACATCATAGCAGCTAGCCTCATACCATTAGGGTCCATTCACACGTTTGTGGTGTGTTGCGGACCCGCAAATTGCGGATCCGCAACACACCCGGCCGGCACCAGCTATAGAAATGTGTGCCCATCTGTAAGTTTGGGGCCGCGCTCTGCAAATGCGGAAGCGGAGAGCACATAGTGTGCTCTCCGCTTCACGTCAGGGCCCATAAAGAATGAATGGGTCCGCACCCGTTCCGCGAAATTGCGGAACGGGTGCGGACCCTTTTGCAGTCGTGTGAATGGACCCTTAGCCTGGAAAGAAGTGACTTGGAGACAGAGCCTGCAGAGGAAAAGATGGCGAAAATGCTATACACAAGTCACACAGCGGCCAGTGTCATTCTGCATATACACACAAATGACAGCTTATTTTTAAAAGTCACCTTAAGCAATATGTACATATGCGTTAAAGAATACCCATCACCAAACATGCTGCAATCAATTTAGGACATACCTTATACATTTAGAAATATGTCTAGTAAAATAATTCTAACAAGGGTGATAGTGAAGTTCGGTACTCAGAGTATAGTGAGCGTTGCATTAGCCCCCACCCTGCAAATTACGTATCCCCCCCATCTGCTGAGTGTGTTAAAGGGCTTCTGGCACCCCACAAAACTCTTCTTTTTTTTTGTGTACTTATAATCCCTATCCTGCGATATTGCTATACATTATGTTATTAATAATTTTCGTTCAGTAGATTTTGCAAAAAACATACTTTTAAGATATGCTAATTACCTGTCTACCAGCAAGTAGGGCGTCTACTTGCTGGTAGCAGCCGCAGAAAACCGCCCCCTCGTCGTGTTGATTGACAGGGCCAGCCGCGATCTCCTCCTCCGGCCAGCCCTGTCAGCATTTCAAAAATCACGCGCCTGTGTTGATTCGGCGCAGGCGCTTTGAGATAAGGAGGCTCGCCTCTTCAGCACTCCCTCAGTGCGCCTGCGCCGATGACGTCTTCTCTTTCGGTGACGTCATCGGCGCAGGCGCACTGAGGGAGTGCTGAGGAGGCGAGCTTCCTTATTTCAGAGCGCCTGCTCTGAATCATCGGTACCTCCTGACGAAGCCTACGTGGCGAAACACGTGTCTAGGTTGAAGCAGTGGGGGAACCGTGTCACCATTTTTCAGCAGCAATATGGGTAGGTAACATGGTATCTGGATTAGGGTGGGACTAGTGGTTTGCAGTTATTGTTATATGCCATCTTTATGAGTAGTATTGCATCGTCCAATTACACCCTACAGCATCCATTGTTTGGACGCTGTGAATAAGAGCTAGGTAGTTGTTCAATACTAGGGAACAGCAATTGCACCCGCAACTACTCCAATATTCACAGCTTCTGTCAATTGTCTGTTACCTGCTGTATATGGTCACATTATCCCCCATTGTGATTCTCCACATTGTAGAGCCCTTTTGTGGCCCCGTCTCCATGTTCTGTCCCTTTTGAGTCTCACCTGTAATGATCATGTGATTTATATTGAATAAAATTAGATTTTTTTAACCTTGTTAAATCCTTGCTCTTTTTTTGTACAAGATTTTTGAAATGCTGACAGGGCCGGCCGGAGGAGGAGATCGCGGCTGGCCCTGTCAATCAACAGAAGGAGGGGGCAGTTTTCTGCGGCTGCTACCAGCAAGTAGACGCCCTACTTGCTGGTAGACATGTAATTAGCATATCTTAAAAGTACGTTTTTTGCAAAATCTACTGAACGAAAATTATTAATAACATAATGTATGGCAATATGGCAGGATAGGGATTATAAGTGCACACAAAAAAAATAGTAAAGTACCATCATATTTTAAAGATACCTTTTCTCTACATGACACTGAAATAACGCAGTGTTGGAGCGCAGGAGTGGAATTAGTTTCTTATAATGCAGCCAAAGTAAGATAAACACAGAGAAAGGAAATGGTTATGTTGAAACGGGCAGCACGGTGACTCAGTAGTTACAGCGCTGAGGTCCTAGGTTCGAATCAGACCAAGGACAGCATCTGCATGGAGTTTGTATGTTCTCCCTATGTTTGAGTGGGTTTCCGCCTACACTTCAAAGACATACTGATAGGGACCTTAGATTGTGAGCCCCATTGCAAAATATATAAGTGCATAAATAAAAAAATTAACTCTATGTTAGAGTGGTTTTTCAGGCTACTGAGACTGTATTTCATGTTGACTAATTGTGGATGACAAACTAAGAAAATAATAATCTGCTACTATCCCCCTAGATAACAATTATATACACCTATGATTAGTATTTGGGCTACGTTTGGTTGTCTCATCTTAGACATTAATGGCATATCGCTTGGATATTTCTGGGACTCGCACCTATCTCCAGAGTGGTAACCCAAAGTGAGTGGAGATCAGCAGCGTATTCCCTGTGCCAGTGCCGATTCTAGCTTTTCTGCTGCCTGAGGCGAAAAATGAAATGGCGCCCTCTTCCCATTTAAAATCAAAGATAGGAAAGCGAAATAGCCAACTGTTTCTACTTCACAATACTAGTAGCTGACAAAGGCCAATAGTAACAAACTGGTTTTCATTCATTTGATTGGCATATGCCGCACACATAAATATATACCAGCGGTGGATATATTGCACACACAAATATATATGAAGGGACTTCACAGCTCAGTAGCGAGGAGCCATATCTGCACTGTGAGTGACGGATGGGAACTTCTGAAAGGGACCGACTAGTGTGCACATGCGGGCAGGGTGGTGCAGTAGTGCGGCCACCAGTACACATTTTTTTAAAACTTGTACATGAGGGTGGGCGGTGCGGTAGTGCCACCGGCAAACAGTACACATTTATTTGCAAGCACGACCGGCTCTGCACTCAAAGATATTGCTTACTGTATCAGCACAGCTAAGCTGTAAATGGATTTCGATCATGCACAGCTGCACTGATGCACCTAGCACTTTGGACTGGAGCACAGCTGATCAGATCTGGCAGCAGTCACTAGCTTGCTGAGTGCGGACCCCCGCTCCTCGAGCCTAGAGGCGGAGAGTGGAGGAGGCAGAGAAGGAGGCACTCGCAAGCAGAGTCATAGCTAAAGACTAATGGGCAATGGTGCAAGAGTTCAGCCTGGGGCACCCCTGCCAATCAGCAGAAGAGAAGGCAGCTCTCATGAGCGCTTCTTTCTCTGCTCTGTTCACCTGCTCACTGTAGCATTTGCAGCGATGAGCAGGTAAACAGAGCAGAGAAGGCAGCGCTCGTACAAAAAAAAAAACCTTTAAAGACATACTTGGACAACATTACATACAGCGCTACAAAACATAGAGAATCATACAGCGCCACATGTGTATCTCTTACATCCAGTGACATCTCTTCTCTGATGAAGATATTCTCTTTCCTCATCTTCTCTATTTAGACCAGGCCGCCATGATGATTTCTTTTAATCATCTCTTCTCTCTGCAGAGTTTGACAGACAGACATCTTAGTTTCCTACTTCCATCATCCTCCCACCTTTTTAACACGCCATCCTGCCACCCCCAATACTGTGTCCACTGTGCTCCCCAATACTATACTGCAGTAATACTAGTACCACACAGATAGTGTGCCAGTACAAAAATATCCCCTTACCTTTCAGATCAGACCCCATATTAACCCCCCTCCCCCATATCAGACCAGCCCTTCTTTGGACCTCTATTTCAGACCCCATATCAGACCTCAGATCATACCCCCATTAGGCCTCCATGTCAGAAACCCCCATCTCAGACCAAACCCCCATTTATCAGACCTCAGATCAGACCTCCCAATATCAGACCTAACATAAGATTTCCATTAGACCTACATGTCAGACACTCCCCCATATCAGACCAGACCCCCATCATACCTCTCAGACCCCCATATTAGACCTCAGACTAGACCCCCATATCAGACCCCCATTAGACTTCCATATCCCCATTAGACCTCCATACCCCCAAATCAGACCTCCATTAGACTTCCAGACCCCTATATCAGAAGCCCATTATACTATAAGACCCCCATTAGACCCCCAGACCACCATTAGACTTCCAGACCTCCATGAGACTTCCAGACTCCCATATCAGACCTCAGACCAGACCTCAATATCATTCCCCATTAGACTTCCAGACCCCTATATCAGACCTCAAAACAGACCTCCAGACCCCTATATCAGACCCCCATTAGACCTCCAGACCCCCATATCATACCCCCAAACCCCATTATACCTCCAGAGCCCCATATCATACCCCCATTAGACTTACAGACCCCCAATCAGACCCATATTAGACTTACAGACCCCCATATCAGGCTGTAAAATAAATAAATAAACTTACCTCTCCTGCTCTGCCGCTCCTCTCCAGGTCTGGCCGTCTCCCAGGCTCTCTTGAATTCTCGGGGCCTGCACTGACTGCCGGGGCCTGCGCTCTGTAAGTCCTGCCTTCTGCATACTAGTGAGCACTTCCATAATGGAAGTGTTCACTAGTATTCCCTTTATACAATGCACTGCATCTTATAAAGGGAAAAGTACAGTACCACTGGCAAGGGGGGGCATTGGCCACAGGATGTGCTGATGCCGCCCCTTTAAAGACAGCACAAGATGCTGCCTGAGACGAGATTATCATTTCCCCTCATTACAAAAGTGGGCCTGCCTGCTGCCTTCCATTACTTTCTAAGGGACTGGTGAAAATAGGGTATGTGGTCCCTTTTGTCTTGATCGGTAGGGGGCCCAGCGGTAGGACTCCTACCAATCTAATACCTTGCGGATAAGGGATAACTTCAGGTTACCAAATATTCCTTTAAGTGTTTACTAGCCACAATCCTGAACAATTTGTGCTGAATAGTGCATCTCAGTCCCTCCCACTTGAATGGAACTAAGCTATACAGTGCCACAGTATTAGACTGAGCCACCAAAGAAGGTAGTTAGCTGTGCTTGGTAAACTATTGAAGGAATGCGGCACTTGGTGGCCCCTTCAATCAGATGATTGGTGGGGTTTCTGGGAGTTGGACCCCAACCATCTGATATTGATGGTTTATGTTAAAGAAAAATGTCATGCTGTCTGAACCATGGGCAGCATGAAATCCTGGGATGGTCCCACACAACAGGGGGATATGTTTAAAAATGACCACTAATTGGCTGCAACAGTCATATGCCCTTGGTTCTGACATCATGATAAGTACCAGGAAGTAGAGAATAGTGGTACCATGAAATTATGGAATTGCAATGACGGAGGCACATATGCTGATTTTTATTTATTTTCCTCTGAACAACCACTTTAACAGTATTTGTGAATAAAATGGTGAATCCTACTCATTAGAAGGCCATACACTTACATAGATACATAGGATACATAGAAAAGTAGCATGTTCTTGATTCAGTAGTACTAAACACATTCTTTATATGTTACAAAAAATGTAATTCTATGATACAAAAATGTAATCTTCATTGATATGGCTATATGTCAACCACACCAGTCATAATAAAGTATATCAGTCCGACTGATTAAAAGAAGTAAGGATGAAGTCTCAGAAAGCTAAATAAGAAAAACATAAATATATGCATGCCATTACGGCACCATCTTTTATTTTATCTAATAAACTAAATTGCCTTTAGGTCCACAGTATTTTCTTTAGCTCTGTGATATTTGGGAGCACATGTAAGATTACAATCACTCAACATGAGTTTTGATAACCTTGTCTTTCCCAGAGTCATTTAGAATCTATTCCAGGTTTGTACTGGCTTGTGCTTTGACCTCAGTATTAACAATATAATACGGGTTTCACCTACAAACGTAATCTTAAACGCTATTAAAACATGTAATCCTGGAATCAATCCATTGTAGAAAGTCTCTAGGCTTTAACCTTGGAATCGTTAGTCAAGTAACATTTATATTTCATATTTACGGTTCTGTCATTTTTACCAAGACGTTCTACCATTAAATACTGTTCCAAATAATTGGCAGAGTGTCATGGTCTTACCTTCTCACTGTTCTCCTTCGTTTGACATGTGCTGGCGGCCATCTTGGTTTCTGGGTTTCTTGTAGCCTCCCACCCTGCGGCTTCTCCTTCCCACTGGGAGGAGCTGGATGCCTAGCTCATATATATAGGAGGTCTGTGGCTTCAGTTCCTTGCTTGGTCCTCCTGTGTTCACATGCTTCTAAGACTGCTGCTGCTTCTGGTTCCTGATCCTGGCCTCGTCTGACTACCCCGTTGGTTCCTGATCCTGGCTTCGTCTGACTACCCCGTTGGTTCCTGATCCTGGCTTCGTCTGACTACCCTGCTGGTTCCTGATCCAGGCTTCGTCTGACTACCCTTCTGGTTCCTGACCTCTGTCTACGCAAGACCCTGCTTCGGTTTAGCCATCCGTTTGGACTTTTGCTTACGGCTTGATTTTCAATAAAGCCTTCTTATTTTCCACTTATCTCTTGTTGTACGTCTGGTTCATGGTTCCATGACATTAGGACCAAGCCATGAATTCTGACGGTACAGGGCCATCCTCGCTACCTACGCTGGTTGCCAGACTTGATCAGCAGGATCACCTGTTGGGTCGGTTCGCTGTGGCGTTGCAAACCCTGCTTGAACGCACGGCTCATTTCGCTTCCGTTGCCGATGGGTCGGTTGTCGCTCCTGGGCCCGCTCCTACTGCCGCTCCGGTTGTTGCGCCAGAGTCTACCCCGACACCTGTTGCTGCGCCTGCGGTGTCTCGGGGTATGACCGGTTCTGCCCCCCTTCCACAGCGCTTTGGGGGAGAGCCAACTCAGTGCCGAGGTTTCCTTAACCAGGTGGGCATTTATTTCGAGTTGCTGCCACATGCCTTTCCTACTGAGAGATCAAAGGTGGGCTTCTTGATCTCGCTGCTCTCGGACAAGGCCTTGGCCTGGGCCAGCCCTTTATGGGAGAACAACAATCCGGTGGTTGCCGAGTTTTCCGGTTTTGTTGCTTCTCTTCGGAAGGTATTCGATGTGCCGGCTCGTGCTGCCTCTGCTGCGAAGCTCCTTATGTCCATCAGACAGGGTTCACGATCCGTAGCTGAATACGCCATTGAGTTTCGTACCCTGGCAGCAGAGGTGGGCTGGAATAATGAGGCTCTGGTCGCTGCTTTCTCTCATGGTCTCTCGGATGCCTTGAAGGATGAGGTTGCAGCTAAGGACCTACCAGTGGAGCTCGAGTCTCTTATTTCTTTCCTGATTTTGATTGACACCAGACTCAGGGAGAGACCTTCCTTTAAGGAGAGCCTGCGGAGGTCTTCTAACAGATTGGCGCCTACGTTTGCTGTCCCACCCGTGCCTCCCTCTCCTCCCACGCCTCCTGGGGATGACTTGTCTGGGGGTGAACCCATGCAGCTGGGGTTTGCTCGCCTGTCCGAGGGGGAGAGGGTACTCCGGAGACGCGAGGGCCGATGCATGTACTGTGGTCTCGGTGGGCATTTTCGGTTGGCATGTCCGAACCGTCCGGGAAACGCTCGCACCTGAGATCCTGTCGGGGGCAGATCTTGGGTGGAGTCTCCTCGTCCCCGGTTTCCCGTGTTGACAAACCACTGATCACTGTTGTCCTCTCCTGGGTCGGGGGCTCGGTGACGACCCAGGCGTTGGTGGACTCTGGTGCTGGTGGTTTGTTCATTGATAGTGTGTTCGCTGCCGCCAATTCCATTCCTCTGCAGCCTCGAGGTTCCCCACTGGCTCTTGAGGCGATAGACGGCAGACCCCTTCTGCCGCCACACGTGACTCATGAGACCCTTCCAGTGGGGATAGCCATTGGTGCCGTTCACAGAGAGTCGGTCTGTTTCCAGGTGATTTCGTCTCCACACTACTCGGTGGTCTTGGGGTACCCCTGGCTCCAGAAGCATAATCCGACTTTCGATTGGAGATCGGCCGAGATCCTCTCGTGGTCACCGCAGTGTGGGGCTAGTTGCATCCATGGGCCTGTCAAGTTGCTGTGTACTTCCTCGGACTCTCTGTTGCCTCCTGAATACGAAGAGTACCGGGATGTATTCGATAAGGTGCGCGCGGTTGCCCTACCTCCGCACCGCCCATACGATTGTGCCATAGAGTTACAGTCTGGTGCCGTTCCTCCTCGTGGCAAAGTCTATCCACTGTCGGTAGCGGAGAATGAGGCCATGGAGGAGTACGTGAGGGAGGCGCTTTCACGCGGACACATTCGCAAATCCTCGTCCCCGGCAGGGGCTGGATTTTTCTTTGTGAAAAAGAAGGGCGGTGAGTTGAGGCCTTGCATCGATTACAGGGGTCTCAATCGCATCACGATCAAGAACGCTTACCCGATACCCTTGATTTCCGAGCTGTTCGATCGCCTCAAAGGGGCCACGGTCTTTACCAAACTCGACCTGAGGGCGGCATATAACCTGGTAAGGATCAAGGCGGGCGATGAGTGGAAGACCGCGTTTAACACCAGGACCGGTCATTATGAATCCTTGGTTATGCCCTTTGGGTTGTGCAATGCGCCCGCAGTCTTCCAGGAATTCATCAACGATGTTTTCCGTGACCTGTTGCAGCAGTGTGTGGTGGTCTATTTGGATGACATCTTGGTATATTCTGAATCCATGGAGGCCCACATTATGGATGTCAGACGAGTGTTGCAACGGTTACGAGAGAACAGGCTGTTCGGTAAGCTTGAGAAATGCGAATTTCACCGATCCCAGGTAACCTTCTTAGGTTACATCATTTCCGCTGAGGGGTTCTCCATGGATCCTGAGAAGGTTTCGGCTGTCTTACAGTGGCCCCAGCCCAGTGGTCTCCGTGCCCTGCAGCGCTTTTTGGGCTTCGCCAATTATTATCGGAAGTTCATCAGGGACTTTTCTATGCTAGCCAAGCCGCTCACGGATCTGACCAGGAAGGGCAGTAATTTCCAGGTCTGGCCGCTCGAGGCCATCCGAGCGTTTGAGGCTCTAAAGTCCGCCTTTGTGTCGGCTCCGATTCTGTCGCATCCCAACCCTGGGTTGCCCTTTGTCCTCGAGGTGGACGCGTCTGAGACGGGAGTAGGCGCCCTCCTGTCTCAGCGTAGAACACCAGAGGGTCCTCTGCTTCCTTGTGGGTTTTACTCCCGGAAACTGTCTTCCGCGGAGTGCAACTATCAGATTGGTGACAGGGAGTTATTGGCCATCGTGCAGGCCCTTAAAGAATGGAGGCACTTGCTCGAGGGTTCGGTGGTTCCGGTTCTCATCCTGACGGACCACAAGAATCTGACCTACCTTTCTGAGGCCAAGAGATTGACACCACGTCAGGCCAGATGGGCTCTGTTCTTGTCACGTTTTAATTACGTGGTCTCCTACCTACCCGGTTCCAAGAACATCAGAGCGGATGCCTTATCACGGCAGTACTCCGAGCTGTCCGGGGAGGAGTCGATTCCGACTTCGGTCATACCTCCGAATCAGATCCTGGCCGCCATTCGCACCAGCCTGACCTCTCCCCTGGGTGAGCAGATTTTGGCGGCTCAATCTGGTGCTCCCTCTGGGAGACCCAACGGCAGGTGTTTTGTGCCTGAGGAGTTGCGCACTCGGTTGTTGCGAACCTACCATAACTCCAAGGCCGCGGGGCATCCTGGAAAGAATCAGCTGTCCTGGGCTGTTTCACGTCTGTTCTGGTGGCCTTCTCTATGTTCCGACATCGCCGCATATGTAGCGGCATGCTCCGTTTGTGCCCAGAGTAAGTCCCCTCGGCACCTTCCGTTGGGCCTTTTGCAACCCATAGCCACCGGGGAGCGCCCATGGTCACACCTGGGGATGGATTTCATTGTGGACCTCCCTGCATCCCGAGGCCATACGGTCATTCTCATGATTGTGGATCGGTTTTCCAAAATGTGCCACTGTGTTCCTCTCAAGAAGTTACCCTCTGCACAAGAGTTGGCCACGATTTTCGCCAGGGAGGTCTTCCGGTTGCACGGTTTGCCCAAGGAGATTGTGTCGGATCGGGGGAGTCAGTTTGTGTCCAGGTTCTGGCGCGCCTTTTGCTCCCAGTTGGGGATTCATCTCTCTTTCTCCTCGGCCTACCACCCTCAGTCCAATGGGGCCGCAGAACGATCCAATCAGGCCTTGGAGCAATTCCTTCGTTGCTATGTCTCCGACCACCAAGACAATTGGGTTGACCTCCTGCCTTGGGCTGAGTTTGCCAGGAACACGGCAGTGAACTCTTCCTCTGGGACGTCTCCCTTCATGGCCAATTATGGGTTCCAACCTGCCGTGTTACCGGAGGTATTCTCTCCCCAGGATATTCCGGCTGTGGAGGATCACCTTTCCGTCCTACGTGCTTCTTGGGTACAGATCCAGAGGTCCCTTGAGGTCTCTGCGCAGCGCCAGAGACTCCAGGCTGATCGCAGACGAGCGCCCGCTCCTTCCTACCAGGTCGGAGACCGTGTATGGTTGTCCACCCGCAACCTCAACCTTCGAGTGCCCACTCCCAAGCTGGCGCCTCGCTTTGTTGGTCCCTTCCGAGTGCTTCGCAGGGTAAACCCGGTAGCCTATGCCCTTGCGCTTCCTCCTGGCATGCGGATCTCCAACGTGTTTCATGTCTCCCTGTTGAAGCCATTGGTGTGTAATCGTTTCACTTCCTCGGTTCCTCGGCCCCGTCCGGTCCAAGTGGGCAATCGTGAGGAATATGAGGTGAGCAATATCCTGGACTCACGCCTGGTCCGCGGTCGGTTGCAGTTTTTGGTCCATTGGCGTGGTTATGGTCCAGAGGAGCGTTCCTGGGTTCCCTCCGCAGATGTCCATGCTCCTGCTTTGCTCCGAGCCTTCCACGCACGCTTCCCTCAGAAACCGTTCCTTACTCCGCGGAGGAGGGGCCCTTGAGGGGGAGGTACTGTCATGGTCTTACCTTCTCACTGTTCTCCTTCGTTTGACATGTGCTGGCGGCCATCTTGGTTTCTGGGTTTCTTGTAGCCTCCCACCCTGCGGCTTCTCCTTCCCACTGGGAGGAGCTGGATGCCTAGCTCATATATATAGGAGGTCTGTGGCTTCAGTTCCTTGCTTGGTCCTCCTGTGTTCACATGCTTCTAAGACTGCTGCTGCTTCTGGTTCCTGATCCTGGCCTCGTCTGACTACCCCGTTGGTTCCTGATCCTGGCTTCGTCTGACTACCCCGTTGGTTCCTGATCCTGGCTTCGTCTGACTACCCTGCTGGTTCCTGATCCAGGCTTCGTCTGACTACCCTTCTGGTTCCTGACCTCTGTCTACGCAAGACCCTGCTTCGGTTTAGCCATCCGTTTGGACTTTTGCTTACGGCTTGATTTTCAATAAAGCCTTCTTATTTTCCACTTATCTCTTGTTGTACGTCTGGTTCATGGTTCCATGACACAGAGCTCCTCATTTGGACATTCTGCCTCGATCACGCGATCTTACTTTTAGTTTTTGCGTTATTGTTATCATATAATTCAATTGTGCTTCTAAATACTGTAAAGAACACTACAGTAACATGCAGATTGGAAAGAAATAAATTAGGTCTCCAGACATTGTAATACTGTAACTTGCTCAAAATACAAAAATGAATAGAAGGGTATATTGTTCAAACCGTAATGGCAAACATAGAACATAGAATGTGTCTGCAGATAAGAACCATTTGGCCCATCTAGTCTGCCCAATATACTGAATACTATGAATAGCCCCTGGCCCTATTATATATGAAGGATGGCCTTATGCCTATCCCATGCATGCTTAAACTCCTCCACTGTATTTGCAGCTACCACTTCTGCAGAAAGGGTATTCCATGCATCCACTACTCTCTCAGTAAAGTAATACTTCCTGATATTACTTTGAAACCTTTGCCCCTCTAAATGAAAACTATGTCCTCTTGTAGCAGTTTTTTTTCTTTTAAATATTCTCTCCTCTTTTACCTTGTTGATTCCCTTTATGTATTTAAAAGTTTCTATCATATCTCCTCTGTCTCGTCTTTCCAAGCTATACATGTTAAGGTCCTTTATTCTTTCCTGGTAAGTTTTATCCTGCAATCCATGTACCAGTTTAGTAGCTCTTCTCTGACTTCTCTCCAAAGTATCAATATCCTTCTGGAGATATGGTCTCCAGTACTGAGCACAATACTCCAAATGAGGTCTCACTAGTGCTCTGTAGAGCGGCATGAGCACCTCCCTCTTTCTACTGGTAATGCCTCTCCCTATACACCCAAGCATTCTGCTAGCATTTCCTGCTGCTCCATGACATTGTCTGCCTACCTTTAAGTCTTCTGAAATATTGACCCCTAAATCCCTTTGCTAAGATACTGAGGTTAGGACTGTATCATTGATTTTATATTCTGCTCTTGGGTTTTTACGCCCGAGGTGCATTATCTTTCCCTTATCAACATTAAATTTTAGTTGCCAGATTTTTGACCATTCCTCTAGTTTTCCTAAATCCTTTTCCATTTGGTGTATCCCTCCAGGAACATCAACCCTGTTATAAATCTTTGTGTCATCAGCAAAAAGACATACCTTACCATCGAGGCATTCTGCAATTTCACTGATAAAGATATTAAACTATATGGGTCCCAGAACAGATTCCTGAGGTACCCCACTGGTAACAAGACCATGGTCTGAATATACTCCATTGACTACAATCCTCTGTTGTCTGTCCCTTAGCTGCTTCCTAATCCATTCAACAATATGGGTGTCCAAGCACAAAGACTGCAATTTATTGATAAGCCTTATATGTGGGACAGTATCAAAAGCCTTACTAAAGTCTAGATGTCTACTGCATCTCCGCCATCTTTTATTATAGTCACCCAATCCAAAAAATCAATAAGATTAGTTTGACATGATCCCCCTGAAGTAAACCCATGCTGTTTTTCATCTTTCAATCCATGGGATTTTGGATGTTCCACAATCCTCTTCTTAAGTACGTCAGGCTTACTAGCCTATAGTTGCCCAATTCCTCCCTACTATCTTTCTTGTGAATGGGCACAACATTTGCTAATTTCCAATCTTTTGGGACAACTCCTGTTGCCGGTGATTGGCTAAATAAATCTGTTATTGGTTTTGCTAGTTCACCGCTAAGCTCTTTTAATAGCTTTGGGTGTAGCCCATCAGGCCCCTGTGACTTATTTGTATTAATTTTAGACAGCTGACTTAGAACCTCTTCCTCTGTAAAGACACATGCATCAAAAGATTCATTAGTCTTCCTCCCTAACTAAGGTCCTTTTCCTTCATTTTCCTATATAAAAACTTAACAGAAGTATTCTTTAAGGCAGTCAGCTAGTTCTTTATCTTCTTCCATATACCCTCCTTCTTTTGTTTTTAATTTGGTAATTCCTTGTTTTAGTTTCCATTTTTCATTTATGTACCTGAAGAATGTCTTATCACCATTTTTCACTGACTGAGCTAATTTCTCTTCCGCCAGTGATTTAGAAGCTCTTATAACTTGCTTGGCCTCTCTCTGCCTAATCTTATAAAATTTCCTGTCATCCTTGTTTTTAGTTTTTTTTTTTATAATTACTAAATGCTATATTTTAGTTTTTAATGATTTTGGCCACTTCTGCTGAGTACCACAGAGGTCTCTTCTTTTTCTTTTTACTGATTCAATTATCTGTTGCCTTCAATAGTGCCACTGTTAAGTAGTCCCATTTCTCCTGGACTCCATTGAAACTGTTCCAATCTGATAGGGACTCATATACCACTAATCTAATTTTAGAAAAGTCAGTTTCTCTAAAATCTAAAACTTTTGTTTTTGTGTGGTGTGACTCAGTCACTGTGCTTATAGTAAACCACACAGACTGGTGATCACTAGATCCCAAGCTTTCTCCTACAGTAATATCAGATACCAAATTCCCATTTGTGAATACTAAATCTAAAATGGACTACTTCCGGGTTGGCTCCTCAACTACTCGCTGTAGAGATAATCCCAGTAGGAAATTAAGAATATCTGTACTCCTGGCAGAACTAGCTATTTTAGAAACATAGAAACATAGAATGTGTCGGCAGATAAGAACCATTTGGCCCATCTAGTCTGCCCAATATATCTGAATCCTATGAATAGTCCCTGGCCCTATCTTATATGAAGGATAGCCTTATGCCTATCCCATGCATGCTTAAACTCCTTCACTGTATTTGCCGCTACCACTTCTGCAGGAAGGCTATTCCATGCATCCACTACTCTCTCAGTAAAGTAATACTTCCTTATATTACTTTTAAACCTTTGCCCCTCTAATTTAAAACTGTGTCCTCTTGTGGTAGTTTTTCTTCTTTTAAATATGCTCTCCTCCTTTACCGAGTTGATTCCCTTTATGTATTTAAAAGTTTCTATCATATCCCCTCGGTCTCTTCTTTCTTCCAAGCTATACATATTAAGGTCTTTTAACCTTTCCTGGTAAGTTTTATCCTGCAATCCATGGACCAGTTTAGTAGCTCTTCTCTGAACTCTCTCTAGAGTATCTATATCCTTCTGGAGATATGGCCTCCAGTACTGCGCACAATACTCCAGGTGAGGTCTCACCAGTGTTCTGTACAGCGGCATAAGCACTTCACTCTTTCTACTGCTTATACCTCTCCCTATACATCCAAGCATTCTGCTGGCATTTCGTGCTGCTTTATTACATTGTCTTCCCACCTTTAAGTCTTCTGAAATAATTACTCCTAAATCCCTTTCCTCAGATACTGAGGTCAGGACTGTGTCAAATATTCTATATTCTGCCCTTAGGTTTTTACGCCCCAGGTGCATTATCTTGCACTTATCCACATTAAATTTCAGTTGCCAGAGTTCTGACCATTCTTCTAGTTTTCCTAAATCCTTTTCCATTTGGCGTTTCCCTCCAGGAACATCAACCCTGTTACATATCTTTGTGTCATCAGCAAAAAGACAAACCTTACCATCGAGGCCTTTTGCAATATCACTTATGAAGATATTAAACAAAATTGGTCCCAGTACAGATCCCTGTGGAATCCCACTGGTAACATGACCTTGTTTTGAATGTTCTCCATTGACTACAACCCTCTGTTGTCTGTCACTCAGCCACTGCCTAATCCACTCAACAATATGGGAGTCCATGCTCAATGACTGCAGTTTATTGATAAGTCTTCTATGTGGGACAGTGTCAAAAGCCTTACTAAAATCTAGATATGTGATGTCTACTGCACCTCCACTGTCTATTATTTTAGTCACCCAGTCAAAAAAATCTATAAGATTTGTTTGACATGATCTCCCTGAAGTAAACCCATGCTGTTTTTCATCTTGCAATCCATGGGATTTTAGATGTTCCACAATCCTATCCTTTAATAGGGTTTCCATTAATTTGCCTACTATTGATGTCAGACTCACTGGTCTATAGTTGCTCGATTCCTCCTTACTACCTTTCTTGTGAATGGGCACGACATTTGCCAATTTCCAATCTTCCGGGACGACTCCTGTTACTAATGATTGGTTAAATAAATCTGTTAACGGTTTTGCCAGCTCACCACTAAGCTCTTTTAATAATTTTGGGTGTATCTCATCAGGCCCCTGTGACTTATTTGTCTTCACTTTAGACAGCAAACTTAGAACATCTTCCTCTGTAAAGACACATGCATCAAACGATTTAATAGTCATCCTTTCTAGTGGAGGTCCTCCTCCTTTTTCTTTTGTAAAAACTGAACAGAAGTATTCATTAAGGCAGTCGGCTAGCCCTTTATTCTCTTCTACATACCTTCCGTCCTTTATTTTTAATTTAGTTATTCCTTGTTTTAATTTCCTTTTTTCATTTATATATCTGAAGAATGTCTTATCCCCTTTTTTCATAGACTGAGCTAGTTTTTCTTCTGCCTGAGCTTTAGAAGTTCTTATAACTTGCTTGGCCTCTTTCTGCCTAATCTTGTAGATTTCCTTATCTTCATTGCTCTGTTTTTTTTATAATTACAAAATGCTAGCTTTTTATTTTTAATGATTTGGGCCACTTCTGCTGAGTACCACAGTGGTCTCTTCCTTTTTTTGCTTTTACTGACAAGTCTAATGCAATTTTCTGTTGCCTTCAATAATGCACCTTTTAAGTAGTCCCATTTCTCCTGGACTCCATGTAATCCGTTCCAGTCTGATAAGGACTCATTTATGACTAATTTCATTTTTGAAAAGTCTGTTTTTCTAAAATCTAAAACTTTTGTTTTTGTGTGGTGGGACTCTTTCACAGTTCTTATATTAAACCACACTGACTGGTGATCACTAGATCCCAAGGTTTTGCCGACAATGACATCATATACCGAATCTCCATTTGTGAATATCAAATCCAAAATGGCCTCCCTCCGGGTTGGCTCCTCAACCATTTGTTGTAGGGATAACCCCAGTAGGGAATTTAGAATACCTGTACTCCTGGTAGAACTTGCTATTTTGGTTTTCCAGTTTATATCTGGAAGATTGAAATCTCCCATAATGATAACTTCTCCTTTCATTGTCATTTTAGCTATTTCTTCAACTAGTAGATCATCTAGTTCTTTAACTTGATCAGGTGGTCTATATATCACACCTACACGAGTTACTGCATGATTAGCAAACTGCAACGTAACCCAAACTGACTCTATGTTGGCCTCACCAACTTGTATTAGGTTAGATTTAATGCTATCTTTCACATACAGGGCCACTCCTCCTCCTTTCTTGCCTTCTCTGTCTCTTCTGTATAAAGAGTACCCTGGTATGGTTATGTCCCAGTCATTTCTTTCATTAAACCATGTCTCCGTAACAGCCACTAAATCTACATTCTCAGATGCCATTATTGACCCAAGTTCATTGATTTTGTTACCTAAACTGCGAGCATTTGTAGAGAGGACTCGGAGCTTATTTCTTACCCTCTGTGCTTCTGACCTGTTCTGGCATTGTTTCGGGGGGCAATTGGACTCTTTTATTTTCACTCTTTGGGTTTTCAGTTTACATCAGGAAGATTAAAGTCTCCCATAATGATAACTTCCCCTTTCAATGTCATTTTATCTATTTCCTCAACTAGTAGATCATCTAATACTTTTACTTGGCCAGGTGGTCTATATATCACACCTACACGAGTTACCTTATGATTATCATAGAAACATAGAATGTGTCAGCAGATAAGAACTATTTGGCCCATCTAGTCTGCAAGCTGCAACATAACCCAAACTGACTCTAAATTGGTCTCGCTAACTTGTTTTAAATTAGATTTTATGCTATCTTTCATACAGGACCACTCCTCCCCCTTTCTTGTCTTCTCTGTTTTTACTATATAGAGAGAACCCTGGTATTGTTATATCCCAGTCATTACTCTAATTGAACTATGTCTCAGTAATAGTTACAAAATCTATATTCTCAGATTCCATTATAGACTCAAGTTCATTGATCTTATTTAGAGTTGAGCGAACCCGAACTGTAAAGTTCGGGTTCGTACCAAACTTTAGGGTTTTCGGCACCCGAACCCAAACATTTACGTAAAAGTTCGGGTTCGATGTTCAGCGATTTTTATGGCGCTTTTTGAAAGGCTGCAAAAGCCAATCAACAAGCGTCATACTACTTGCCCCAAAAGGCCATCACAGCCATGCCTACTATTAGCATGGCTGTGATTGGCCAACTACAGCATGTGACCCAGCCTCTATTTAAGCTGGAGTCACGTAGCGCCGCCCGTCACTCTGCTCGGATTAGTGTAGGGAGAGGCTGCAGCTGCTGTGAGGGAGAGATCAGGGAGAAATCTTATCAAGAACTGGTTTATGTACTCAGCGATCTACAGAAAGTGTTTTGTGGGTGCAGTGCACAATTTTTTTAAGCCTGCCCTGAGCCAACTACTACTGAAAACAAACTGTCAAACAGTCAATAGCAATACATGATCGGCAGCCATTTTATTCAACGATAGTGCACCAGCATAGGCAATCTGCAAGTTCAGAAATGCAGCTTTGGCATACTGGGGTGAAAAACCCCTCTAATATACTGCACATCTGGGATAAGACAAGCATAAGTGACTGTCACATTTAGGACAGAAATACAGCTTTTTAGTTAGGGTGAAAAAACCCTCTAATATGCTGCACATATGGGATTAGACATGCATAAGTGACTGTCACATTTAGGACAGAAATACAGCTTTTTGGTTAGGGTGAAAAAACCCTCTAATATACTGTACATCTGGGATTACACATGCAGAAGTCACTGTCACATTTAGGACAGAAATACGGCTTTTTGGTTAGGGTGAAAAAACCCTCAAATATGCTGCACATCTGGGATTACACATGCATAAGTCACTGTCACATTTAGGACAGAAATACAGCTTTTTGGTTAGGGTGAAAAAACCCTCTAATATATTGCACATCTGGGATAAGACATGCATAAGTCACTGTCACATTTAGGGCAGAAATACAGCTTTGGCATACTGGGGTGAAAAAACCCTCTAATATACTGCACATCTGGGATTACAAATATATAAGTCACTGTCACATTTATGACAGAAATACAGCTTTTTGGTTAGGGATATAAAAACCTCTAATATACTGCACATCTGGGATTAGACGTGCATAAGTCACTGTCACATTTAGGACAGAAATACAGCTTTGGAATACTGGGGTGAAAAAAGCCTCTCATATACTGCACATCTGGGATTACACAAGTGACTGTCACATTTAGGACAGAAATACAGCTTTTTGGTTAGGGTGAAAAAACCCTCTAATATACTGCACATCTGGGATTAGACAAGCATAAATGACTGTCCCATTTAGGACAGAAATACAGCTTTTGGGATAGGGTGAAAAAACCCTCTAATATACTGCACATCTGGGATTACACATGCATAAGTCACTGCCACATTTAGGACAGAAATACAGCTTTTTGGTTAGGGTGAAAAAACCCTCTAATATACTGCACATCTGGGATTACACATGCATAAGTCACTGCACATTTAGGACAGAAATACAGCTTTTTGGTTAGGGTAAAAAAACCCTCTAATATTCTGCACATCTGGGATTAGACAAGCATAAGTGACTGTCCCATTTAGGACAGAAATACAGCTTTTTGGTTAGGGTGAAAAAACCCTCTTATAATACTGCACATCTGGGATTACACATGCATAAGTCACTGCCACATTTAGGACAGAAATACAGCTTTTTGGTTAGGGTGAAAAAACCCTCTAATATACTGCACATATGGGATTACACATGCATAAGTGACTGTCACATTTAGGCCATAAATACGGCTTTGGAATACTGGGGTGAAAAAAGCCTCTTATATACTGCACATCTGGGATTACACATGCATAAGTGACTGTAACATTTAGGACAGAAAAACAGCTTTTTGGTTAGGGTAAAAAAATTGGCTAGTCAATTGGGTGACCGACAGTGGATCCAGCACGTTCACATTATCTCCCACCCAGTCTTCTGCAGAAAGCGCACAGGTGGCGCCTAAAAACCCATGCCCATCAGTCTGTCACATTACCCCCATGCATATCGGGGAACCTGTGTGAGCCTAAAGTCATGCAGCAGTCTCTTATGCTGTTTGAAGACTCTGCTGGCAGGGTTTCCCAAGGGCATCCACCTAGCCCTTCCCCAGGGGTGGAAGACACAGAATGCACTGACGCACAAACACTTTCCTGTTTCCTGATGATGAGGACATGGGAATACCACCTCAGCATGTCTCTGATGATGACGAAACACAGGTGCCAACTGCTGCGTCTTTCTGCAGTGTGCAGACCGAAAAGGAGGTCAGGGAGGAATACTGGGTGAAAGACGATGCAGGGGGCGATGAGGTCCTAGACCCCACATGGAATGAAGGTCGTGCCACTGATTTCAGAGTTCGGAGGAAGAGGCAGTGGTGAGACCGAGCCAACAGCATAGCAAAAGCGGAAGCAGGGTGCAAAAGCAGAGCAGCCGTCGCCAAAACAGTTTGCCTGCTACTGGCCACCGTCAACAGGGACCGAGCACACCAAAGGCAGCTTCAAGGAGTCCCCTGGCATGGCACTTATTCACACAATGTGCTGAAGACAAGACCCGAGTGGTTTGCACGCTGAAGCGAGACATTAACATTCTGAACGTTAGCACAACCTGCATGACTAGGCATCTACATGCGAGTCAAGGGCTGCAGTGCAGTAAGCACCTTCTGCTACCTCTTCTGCTGCTGCCTCGGCCTGTTCCTCCGCCTCTGGAGGAATGTTGGCACCTGCCGCCCAGCAAACAGAGGATGTGCCACCAGCAACACCACCTCCTTCACCAAGCATCTCCACCATTTCACATGGAAGCGTTCAGCTCTCCATCTCACAAACCTTTGATAGAAAGCATAAATTCCCACCTAGCCACCCTCGATCCCTGGCCCTGAATGCCAGCATTTCTAAACTACTGACCTTTGAAATGCTGTCATTCAGGCTGGTGGAGACGGACAGCTTCAAACAGCTCATGTCGCTTGCTGTCCCACAGTACATTGTTCCCAGCCACCACTACTTCTCCAGGAGAGCCGTGCCCTCCCTGCACAAACAAGTATCTGATAAAATCAAGTGTGCACTGCGCAACGCCATCTGTGGCATGGTCCACCTAACCACAGATACGTGGAACAGTAAGCACGGCCAGGGACGCAATATCTCCCTAACTGCACACTGGGTAAATGTAGTGGCGGCTGGGCCCCAGGCGGAGAGCTGTTTGGCACACGTCCTTCCGCCGCCAAGGATCGCAGGGCATCATTCTTTGCCTCCTGTTGCCTCCTCTTCCTACTCGGCTTCCTCCTTTTCTTCTTCCACCTCCTCATCCGGTCAGCGACAGACCTTCACCACCAAATTCAGCACAGCCAGGGGTAAACATCAGCAGGCCGTTCTGAAACTGATGTGTTTGGGGGACAGGCCCCACACCGCACAGAAGTTGTGGCGGGGTATAGAACAACAGACTCCCGAGTGGTTGCTGCCAGTGAGCCTCAAGCCCGGCCTGTTGGTATGCGATAATGGGGGAAAGCTCTGTGACTAGCCGGTTTGACGCACATCCATTGCCTGGCACATGTGCTGAATTTGGTGGTGCAGAAATTAATTCACAACTACCCCGACATGTCAGAGCTGCTGCATAAAGTGTGGGCAGTCTGTGCGCGCTTCCAGCGTTCTCATCCTGCCGCCACTCGGCTGTCTGCTCTACAGCGTAACTTCGGCCTTCCCACCCACAGCCTCATATGCGACGTGCCCTCCAGGTGGAACTCCACCTTGCACATGCTGGAAAGACTGTGCGAGCAGCAGCAGGCCATAGTGGAGTTTCAGCTGCAGCACGCACGGGTGAGTCGCACTGCGGAAAAGCACCACTTCACCACCAATGACTAGACATCCATGCGAGACCTGTGTGCCCTGTTGCGCTGTTTCGAGTACTCCACCAACATGGCCAGTGGCGATGATGCCGTTATTAGCGTTACAATACCACTTCTATGTCTCCTTGAGAAAACACTTAGGGCGATGATGGAAGAGGATGTGGCCCAGGGCAAGGAGGAGGAAGAGGGGCTATCTCTAACACTGTCAGGCCAGTCTTTTAGAAGTGGCTCAGAAAGAGGATTTTTGTACCATGGCCCACTACTGGAGGAGGAGGAGGATGGGGATGAAGCATGTTCACAGCGGGGGTGGCATCCAACGCAACTCGGGCCCATCACTGGTGCGTGGCTGGGGGGATACGGAGGACGCAGACAATATGCCTCCCACAGAGGACAGCTTGTCCTTATCTCTGGGCAGCCTGGCACACATGAGTGACTACATGCTGCAGTGCCTGCGCAACGACTGCAGAGTTGCCCACATTTTAACGTGTGCTAACTACTGGGTGGCCACCCTGCTGGATCCCCATTACAAAGACAATGTGCCGTCCTTAATTTCCTCACTGGAGCGTGATCGGAAGATGCGCGACTACAGGCGCACGCTGGTAGATGTGCTCCTGAGAGCATTCCCGACTGACGCCGGGGGACAAGTGGAAGCACAAGGCGAAGGCAGGGGAGAAGGAAGAGGTTGCCAATGCAGCTGTGTCAGCGCCAGCACCTCAGAAGGCAGGGTTAGCATGGCCGACCTGTGGAAAAGCCACCTGCCCCAACTGCTGATATGGAGCGTGTTAGCAGGAGGCAGCATTTGAACAACATGGTGGAACAATACCTGTGCACACGACTACACGTACTGACTGATGGTTCTGCCCCATTCAACTTCTGGGTTTCCAAATTGTCCACATGGCCAGAGCTTCTCCTGTATGCCTTGGAGGTGCTGGCCTACCCTGCAGCTAGTGTACTCTCTGAACGTGTATTTAGCACGGCAGGAGGCGTCATTACAGACAGACGCAGCCGCCTGTCCACAGCCAACGTGGACAAGCTCACGTTTATTAAAATGAACCAGGCTTGGATCCCACAAGTCTTGTCTGTACCTTGTGCAGAATAGACATTTATACCTACATCAAACATACATTCTTGTACTCAAGTCAAGTGCAATGATTCTTTGTTTTCTTTGTTTCCAATATTTTGAGGGCTACTTACCCCAATAAAAAATTAAAATAAACATTGTTGGCTCCCTGTTCCTTCTCCGTTGCTGCCTCCACCTACAACACCACATTCACCGCCTCCTCAACCTCCGACTCCATATCCACCTCCTTCTCTGAGTTGCAAGTTAATCATTTGTAATTTTTAGTTATTTTATTTCATTTTAAGTTATTTCCCTATCCACATTTGTTTGCAGAGCAGTTGCCATGCTCTTAAGCACATTTTACTGCCTTTTACATCTCTCTAGCCTTTTCAAGGACTATTTTAGAGCCATTTAAATTAAAAAAAAGTGCCAATTTTGGTGCCCTAAATTGAAAAACAATCTTATTTTCAATTGTCGGGTGACATTTTACCATTTTTGGCGTATACAAACCCCTGCTGTGCCTGGGTGACAGGGGCCTAAATCTCTCAAAATCCTCTGTTGTATTGCTGGGTGACATGAGCCCCCTTTTGCCATGAATGAACCCCTGCTGTGCCTGGGTGACAGGGGCCTAAATCTCTCAAAGTCCTCTGTTCTATTGCGGGGTGACATGAACCCCCTTTTGCCATGAATGACCCTTCGCTCTACATTGCTGACAGAGGCCTAAATCTCTCAAAATCCTCTGTTGTATTGCTGGGTGACATGAACCCCCTTTTGCCGTTAATGAACCCCTGCTCTGCATTGCTGACAGGGGCCTAAATCTCTCAAAATCCTCTGTTGTATTGCTGGGTGACATGAACCCCCTTTTGCCGTGAATGAACCCCTGCTCTGCATTTCTCACAGGGAACTAAATTTAGTGAAAACATCTGTTACTGATCGGAAGATGCACGACTACAAGCACGACTACATCAGCGTGATGATAGCATTCCCACCTGACAGTAGGGGCATAGTGGAAGCACAAGGCGAAGGCAGAGTAGGAGGAAGAGGTCGCCAACGCAGCTGGGGCACCGCCTGCACCTGAGAAGGCAGGGTTAGCATGACCAAAATGTGGAAAAGCTTTGTTAGCCTTGGAGGTGCTGACCTGCCCTGCAGCCAGTGTATAGTGTGAACGTGTGTTTAGTACGGCAGAGAGCATTATCACAGGCCGCAGCCAATGTGGACAAGCTTACGTTTATTAAAATGAACCAGGCATGGATCCCACAGGACTTGTCCGTACCTTGTGCAGAATAGACATTTATACCAGCCTCAACCATCCATCCTTGTACTCAAGTGCACTTATTCTTAGTTTTATTTTGTTATATGTCCCAATATTTTGGGGGATATCCAAATTTAAAAATAAAAAATAACACAAATCAGTGTTGGCTACCTATTCCTCCTTCACCGTCGCTTCCACCTACACCGCCACGTCAACCTACACCGCCACATACACCCATCCACCGCCTCCTCAACCTCCTACTCCTCCTACTCCTAGATCCAGATTGTTATTTTTAATTTTTCTGTATTTTATTTTATTGTAAGTCATTTCCCTATGCACATTTGTTTGCAGAACAGTTGTCATGCTCTTAAGCACATTTTGATGCCTTTTGCAGCCCCCTAGCCCTTTCCAGGACTATTTTAGAGCTATTTTAGTGCCCAAAAGTTTGGGTCTCCATTGACTTCAATGGGGTTGGGGTTTGGGGTCAAGTTCGGGTCCCGAACCCGAACTTTTTTTTCAAGTTCGTCCGAACCTGCCAAACCCGAACATCCAGGTGTCCGCTCAACTCTAATCTTATTCCCTAAACTGAAAGCATTTGTAGACAAGACTCTGAGCTTGTTATTTCTTAACCTATGTGCTACTGGCATCTTCTGGCATTGTTCCGGGGGGGGGGGGGGGGGCAGTCGGACTGCTGGATTATCACTCTTTTGCCCCCCCCCCTTTCCTAGTTTAAATGCTCCTTAGCAAATACTGTGAACTATTCACTGAGGACATTCGTTCCCTTGAGAGAAAGATGCAAACCATCTTTCTTGTCCAGTTCTTTTCCATTCCAGAGATAACATGAGACACAAAGCCAAACACTTGTTTCAGACACCATTCACCAAGCCATAAATTGAATTCCTAAATGCACATCTGCCTGTCATTCTGAAGGTTATGCACAGGCAAAACTGCAGAGAATGAAAGGCGATGCAAGCTCCCGTATATCATTACCAAGTATGTGAAACCTTTGAAACCTCATTGCAAGCCAGATCATTTGTCCCAAGATGGACAATAACATCCACCTCCCTTTCCTGCTTTGCTTGCCTAGCAATATTAAGGATACGCCATCTGTCCCTGCTACCAGTTGCACCAGGGAGACATCTCACAAATCAATTTTCCTCAAACTTCACACCTCTTATGATAGAATCGCCCACCAACAGCTGCTTACTATCAGTCCTCACCTTCTCCTTTTTGTCTTTGGCTGCACTCTTGCATACTTTAGGCATAGGAGATGATTGTTCCTCACCCACTGTGCCTGAGCCATCCTCCATGTTTCTCTTGCGCTGTGGAAGTGCTGCAAATGAATTATAGAGAGCCACAGACTGTGGGACATGTCTTCTATCAACAACTGTAAGTCTACCAGAACCTGCAGTAACCCATCTTCCATTTCTAGGGGGCCTCTGTGGCAGTGACATTGCAACATTCCCAGCCTGAGTTTGTTTAACAGTTAATTAACAAATCTCAGATTTCAAAAATGCGATTTCCTTCTGCATTACGGAGAGCTGTCTACAGATCAGACAGCATCCAAGCCTCCGAAGAGTGGAACCTGAAATAAAAGCACAACAATTCCTGCACAGAACCAGGTCTGTCATTTTAAAGAGGGGAAATATTTTAAACAAACAAATCTTACTTTTTTAGATTGTATCCACCTCCAGATTACCTCCTGAGTATCTCAAGTGCATTTAGAAATGCTGCACTTTTAGAATGATGCAAGCTATAATTTGGCAAGCTAATACTATGTTGCTATATATACACACACACTCTCACAAAAGCTTCTCCCCAACAACAAATTTAACACCTTAGTTACCCTATGCTCATTTGCAATCAGACAATAGCAAAAACCTGTCTAACAAATTCCTTACCTGTTTTGAAGCAGAGTGTCTGAGTAGCCACCAAAAACACAGGGACATCTAATTCCCATCTGACTCTTGGAGGGGTGGGAGGAGAGTCAGATAATGTGCATTTGTCTTTGCCTGGTAGTACCCGATTTCTCCTGACTGCCGAGGTGGAACTAGTGTCCAAAACTGTGGTGATTGAGGTGTTTACTGACAGTGGGGCAGGGGTGAATCTGATTGATGCTCAGTTCGTCCATATGCACAGGTTGTCTTCAAGTGCATTCGAGGAAAACATTTCCATTTTTGCTATTGATTCTGCACCTCTAACTCAGAAGTGTTTATCTCAGATGTGCATGACATCCGATTAACAGTGGGTGACTTTCATCAGGAATTCATCTTGTGTTTTGTTCTGGAGGGTCTTCCTGCTCCGTTGGGTCTGTGTTTACCATGGTTAAGCATGCACAATCCAACCATTAATTGGCAAGCTAGACAGATTCTGGATTGAGGTGATTATTGCATTGACAATTGTCTTATATATTTTTCTGCTTTGACCCCTAAAACATTACCCTCTTTTATATCAGATTTTGCCAATGTATTTTCTGAAAGTGGAAGCCAGGATTTTCCTCCACATCGGAAATATTATTGTCCTATCACCCTTACTCCCAGAGCTAAGTTGCCCAAATCTAGGTTGTATAACCTTTCCTTCTGAACCTGAAAGAACAGCCATTACAGAGTATATTATCGAGTGTTTGGATAAAGGACACATAAGATCTTCCAAATCTCCAGTGGCAGCAGGGTTTTTCCTTGTTAAAAAATAAAAATGGAACTCCTAGGCCATGTCTGGATTTCCATGAGCTCAATTGGATTACTGTCCGCGATCCTTACCCCCTTCCTTTGATTCCTGATTTGTTTAACCAGATTGTTGATGCCAAGGTGTTCTCCAAGTTGGAATTAAGGGAGGCATATAATCTGGTCAAGGAAGGGAATCAATGGAAGATTTTAACACCCTAGAGGGTCACTTTGAGAACCTGGTCATGCCTTTTGGGTTGACCAATGCTCGCGTGGTTTTCCAGCATTTTGTAAATTAAAATTTTCATCACCTGGTGGGGAGGTTTGTTGTTGTTGTGTATTTGGATGACATACTAATTTATTCTCCAGACTATTCTCCAGTGTGTTTTTGCTGTACAGGAGGTGCAGTTCTTGGGCTACCTACTGTCATCTTCAGGTTTTTAAATGAATCCAGAGAAAGTCCATGCTGTATTGGACTGGGATTGAAGGGGAAATCTAAAGGCTCTTATGCGGTCTTTGGGGTTCACCAACAATTACCGAAAATGTATTCAGAACTATTCAACAGTGGTGAAACCCTTAACCGACATGACTAAGAAAGGGACAGATGTTTCAGTGTGGTCTGATTCGAGTTGCAAGCCTTTTCTGCGGTTAAGGAGTGCTTCGCTTCTGCCCCTATATTGGTGCAGCCAGATGTATCACAACTAGGGTTGAGTGAACCCGAACTGTAAAGTTCGGGTTTGTACCGAACTTTCGGATTTTTGGAACCCGGACCCGAACTTTTCAGTAAAAGCTCAGGTTTGAGTTTGGTGTTCGGCGATTTAATGCCGCTTTTTGAAATGCTGCAGAGCAGCCAATCAACAAGCGTTTTATTCTTGTGCCCTTAGAAGCCATCACAGCCATGCCTACTAATGGCATAAGCTGGAGTCACGTAGCACAATCTTTTTACCCTAACTTTTATCAATCTGTTAGTTAGGTGGGTGGCAACGGCCATTTTATGCAAGCTCAGTGCACCAGCACAGCATATGTGCATTTGTGACATTCAAATACAAGTTTGAAATACTAAATAATAAAAAAAACACCCATTTTTGGCAATGTCCTACATCTGGTGCCTTTGCAGCATTTTTCAGTGTGAAATACAAGCTTGCAATACTTCAGTAATTTTCTGGGTTTGAAAAATCACCAATTTTTTGCAAGACCCTACATCTGGGGCCTTTGCAGCATTTGTCAGTGTGAAAGACAAGCTTGCAATACTTCAATAATTTTCTGGGTTTAAAAAATCACCCATTTTTTGCAAGACTCTATGATGACTCTGCTAGCAGGGTTTCCCAGGGCCATCCACATAGCCCTGCCCCAGAAGTGGAAGAGATTGAGTGCACCCATGCCCAACCACTTATGTTTCAAGATGAGTACATGGGAGGACAACCGCAGCATATCTCGGATGATGACGAAACACAGGTGCCAACTGCTGTGGCTTTCGAAAGTGTGCAGACCAACAAGGAGGACAGGGGTGAAGACTGGGTGGAAGATGATGTGGAGGACGATGAGGTCCTCGACCCCACATGGAATCAAGGTCATGTGAGTGACCTGTGTAGTTCGGAGCAAGAGGCGGTGGTCGCACAGATCCACCAACACAGAAGAAGAGGGAGCAGGGTGCAAAAGCGGAGCGGCCGTCCCCTAGACAGTACGACTGATACTGCCCACCGCAGCAAGGGAGCGAGTACACTAAAGCCAGCTCCAAGGAGTTCCCTGGCTTGGCCGTTCTTCAGACAATGTGCTGACGACAAGACATGAGTGGTTTGCATGCTGTGTAATCAGAGCCTGAAGCGAGGGATAAATGTTCTCAACCTGAGCACAACCTGCATGACCAGGCATCTAAGTGCAAAGCACGAGCTGCAGTGGAATAGACGCCTCAAAAACCAAGAAAGGTCTCTGGCTCTTCCTGCTTCCTCTTCTGCTGCAGTCTCTGCCTCTTCATCCACCTCTGGAGTGACAGTGGCACCTGCCACCCTGCAAACAGAGGATCTGCCAGCAACACTACCGCCTGGGTCACCAAGCATCTCCACAATGTCCCACGGAAGCGTTCAGCTCTCCATCTCCCAAACACTGGAGCGGCAGAGGAAGTACCCCCCTACCCACCCGCGATCCCTGGACCTGAATGCCAGTATTTAAAAATGACTGGCCTATGAAATGCTGTCATTCTGTCTGCAGGAGACGGAGAGTTTTAAAAGCCTTATGGCGGTGGCTGTCCCACAGTATGCCATGCCCAGCTGCGACTACTTTTCCAGGCGAGCCATCCCTTCCCTGCACAGCTAAGTTGGGGTCCAAATCAGGTGAGCACTGCGCAGTGCCATCTGCGGCAAGGTTCACCTAACTACCGATACGTCGACCAGTAAGCACAGTCAGGGACACTATATCTCACACTGGGTAAATGCAGTGGCGGCTGGGCCTGAGGTGGATAGCAGTTTGGCGCATGTTCTTCCACCACCGAGGATTGCAGGGCGCTTCTCTTTGCCTCCTGTTGCTTCCTCCTCCTACTCCGCTTCCTCATCCTCTACCACCTCCTCATCCGGTCAGCGTAACACCTTCACCACCAACTTCAGCACAGCCAGTGGTAAACGACAGCAGGCAGTTTTAAAAATTATCTGTTGGGAGGAAAAAACCTACACCACGCAAGAGCTGTGGACGGGCCTTGAACAACAGACCAATGAGGGGTTGGTGCCAGTGAGCCTCAAGCCTGGCCTTGTGGTGTGCGATAATGGCAAAATCTCGTAGAAGCTCTGGGACTAGCTGGTTTGACGCACAGCCCTTGCCTGGCGCATGTGCTGAATTTGGTGGTGCAGAGATTCCATAAAAATTACCCCGATATGTCAGAGCTGCTGCATAAAGTGCGGGCCATCTGTGCGCACTTCCAGCGTTCTCACCCTGCTGCTGCTCGCCTGTCAGCGCTGCAGCGTAATTTCGGCCTTCCCGCTCACTGCCTCATATGCGACGTGCCCACAAGGTGGAACTCCACCTTGCACATGCTGGCCAGACTGTGCGAGCAGCAGCAGGCGATAGTGGAGTTTCAGCTGCAGCACGCATGGGTGAGTTGCTCTTCGACACAGCACCACTTCACCACCAAAGAGTGGGCCTCCATGCGAGACCTGTTTGCCTGTTTGCTTGTTTCGAGTACTCCACCAACATGGCCAGTGCTTCGGGCGATGATGGAAGAGGATGTGGCACAGGAGGAGGAGGAAGAGGGATTATATACAAGGGTTTCAGGCCAATCATTCACAAGTGGGTGGGTTCCTGTACCAACACACGCCAGGTACACAATTGTCCAGCCAGGGCACAGTTCTGGAGGATGATGAGGTGGAGGATAAGGAGGAGGAACCATGTTCACAGCAGGGCGGCACCCAAAACAGCTCATGGCCATCACTGGTGCCTGAGTGGGGGGATACAGAGGACACAGACGATACACCTCCCACAGAGGACAGCTTGTCGTTGCCTTTGGGCAGCCTGGCACACATGACCCATTACATGCTGCAGTGTCTCCACAATGACTGACAAGTTGCCCACATTCTAACTTGTGCTGATTACTAGGTGGCCAGGCTGCTGGATCCCCGTTATAAGGACAACGTACCATCCTTAATACCGTCACTGAAGCGTGATCATAAGATGCGCGAGTACAAGCGTACGCTGGTAGACGCAATGCTGGTGGCATACCCACTTGACAGCGGGGGCACAGTGGAAGCACAAGGTGAAGGCAGAGGAGATGGAAGAGGTCGCCAATGCTGCTGGGGCACCACCAGCACCTTAGAAGGCAGGGTTAGCGTGGCCGAAATATGGAAAAGCTTTGTCAGCACGCCACAACAACCAGCACCACCAGCTCATATGGAACGTCTTAGCAGGAGGCAGCATTTCAGCAACATGGTGGAGCAGTATGTGTGCACACGCCTACATGTACTGAATGACGGATCTGCCCCCAACTTCTGGGTCTCCAAATTTGGCACATGGCCTGAGCTTGCCCTTTACTCCTTGGAGGTGTTGGCCTGCCCTGCAGCCAGTGTATTGTCTGAATGTGTGTTGAACATGGCAGGGGGCTTTATCACAGACAAGCGCAGCCGCCTGTCCACAGCCAGTGTGTACAAGCTCATGTTCATTTAAATGAACCAGGCATGGATCCCACAGGACTTGTCCATACCTTGTGCAGAAAAGACATGTATACCGGCCTTAACCAGCCATTGTTATACTACAGCGCAATTGATCATTGTTGTATTTTGGATATTTCCCACTCTTTTGGAGTGTTCCCTAATTAAAAAATAAAAAATAATACCAAAAAACAGTGTTGGCTACCTCATCCTCCTCCACCGCCGCTTCCACCTACACCGCTACGTCCACCGCCTCCTCAAACTCCTACTCCATATGGTCCTCCACCTCATACATCAAGATTTTTATATTTTTTTTGTAAGTATTTTATTTTATGTTATTTCACTAATTAGTCTTTTACATATTCGGATGAAATTCACCAATTTTTGGGTGTGATATACCTCTGCTCTACCTAGTAGACAGGTAAAAAAAAACACTCATTTGTCTGTTACATATTCGGGTGAAATTCACCAATTTTTGGGTGTGATATACCCCTGCTCTACCTAGCAGACAGGTAAAAAAAAAACCACTAATTTATCTGCTACATATTCGGGTGAAATTCACCAATTTTTCAGTGTGACATACCCCTGCTCTACCTAGTAGACAGGTAAAAACATTTCACTAATTTGTCTGTTACATTCTTGGGTGACATTTGACCATTTTTGCCGTGATTAAACCCCTACTCTGCATAGATGACAGGGAATTACATTTAAATTTTTTTTCTTTAATTGACCCGCCACCTGCTTTACTTGTAAGCTTTGGCTTCAATGATTTGTCCCACTTTTCCGCTCGATCAACATTTAATTTCATCCATTGACCTCCCTTCGGATGTGATATCTCTTTCTCACTCTCCATCTCTGCCGTGGAACCCTGATTCGCCGATAACCGTGATCAACATGGTAGACGCAGAAAAGAACACCGAAAGTTGATAGAGAAGATATCCAAATGGATCGTGGACGTTACGGGGACGTGCGATCAGGCAGATCACAAAGCGGCAGCAGGGCCTATCCTGGCTAATGTTTCCTATAATTTTTTTAATAATCATTCCAATAACAGGGCATCTTAAGAGTCCTGTATTGTTATTTATCGTCGCTACCTCCCTGAGTCGGGAGTGGATAATTGCCGCACGCCGCCTCCTTAACTTAGAAGCTTCTGCTTCAATACTTTGTCCCACATTTCCGCTCGATCAAATTGAATATCATCTATTGACCTCCCATGGATGTAGTATCACTTTCTCACGCTCTCTCTCCGAAGTGGAACCCTGATTCGCCGCTAACAGTGAGCAACATGGTAGGCGCAGAAAAGAATCGAATCTATATAATTGATATGTTTTGTGTAACCATTGATTGATATGTGGGAGATCAGTGGACAACCAAAACTTGGGAATCAGTAGATGGGCTGCGGTCAATAGGAAGTTAAAGAGATATGAGGGCCTCCCCCCAGGGGATGGAAGGTGCTTACCTAGCAGGGCTATTTGTGGCGACAATCATATGCGGAAATCGCATAATTTATTGGGGATCTCAAATATCTCCTTCTACCAGGACTGGATTTTGGGGCATTACCACCAGATATGAATGAATGATCCTTTATGGACCAAGCATCGCCAACATGTATCGGATCTTGATGTACTATATAAGTAAGTGATGTCTGGAGTTTTGTACCAGCGTGTTAAGATCTTGTATCTGTTTCCTCACACATCTCAAAGACCTATGAGGATCTAATAGGAGCCGTGAGATCTCTTCTTGGCTAAAGGAGACATACATGATCCAATGAATGCCTGTTTGGCCATTTAGATTGGCGTACTTAGTCTTTTATAAATCTGGGAAATTAATTTGCTACGTCTAAGTAATGCTTTTTTAGGGATATTTTTTTATTATGAAGGACCTTAAGAATGATATTAGAGGGCAGGGGAACCTGCAGTGTGGGAAAATCAATGACATTGCCTCCACTCCCATGATGTCACCGTCCTCATCATACAAGGACAATATTGCAACTGTAGAGTTGCGCATGGAATGTGGGAGGCTGTCCCTTAGGGTAGATGGCTCAAAGGCAAGGAGATCTCGTATCTGTGTCAGCGGGAGGGAAGTGTAATGCCGTATGGGGATGATTGGAGCCATTGGTCTGTTATGGATTGTAAGATAAAGGTGTAGTTAAGTTGAAATAGAGAGGAGGGGTCGGGGCTTATTTTGATTCCCAGGTATGTGATATAGGGGGCATTCCAGTTAAGGGGAGAGACCACCATCAATTCCCTCTTAATGTGTTCTGTGAGGTCCATACTAAATATATGAGATTTACTGGTATTTATTTTAAAGTTGGACATGGAGCTAAATTGTTCTAATATTTCGTAGATAAAAGGGAGGGCTGTGGCTGGGTTAGTAGACATTATAAGTACGGTAGGTCATCTGCAAATGCTGCGACTTTATGATCTTCGGTTCCTAGTTGAAAGCTTTTAATCTGATTTTGCTTTCTAATTGCTTGGAGAAGGGTTTCCATAACAAGAACAGATAAAAGGGGAGATAGGGGGCATCCCTGTCTAGTACCATTTCTGCTTGGGAATGTAGGGGAAAGAGAGTCATTAAAAATTATGGAGGCTAATGCATTGGTGTAAAGAGAAAAGATGGATTTGATAAATGGGGCAGGTAGGCCAAATGTATTCAGAACGTCCCTCATATAATCCCAGTCGCAGATTTTCCAGCTTCAGTGCTGATGAGAATGATTATTATTATTATTAATTTTTTTGTGTAATACTGCGTGTAGAACCCTGGCGGTGTAATCTTTGCCCTCCCTGCCCTTCACAAAACCAACCTGATCTTTCTGTATTGGGTTTTGAAGGAGTATGGACAGACGGGTGGCAAGCATTTTGGCCAATAACTTCAGGTCTTAGTTTAATAGCGATATTGGGCGATAGTTGGCACACTGTGAACTGTCTTTACCTTCTTTGAGAATTAGGGTTATGTGCGCTTTAGTCATGTCGTTTGATAGTGGAGTTCCCATGAGAGAGCTATTACATATTGGAAGGAGATATGGGATTAATGTGTCACGAAATGTGCTGTAATGAAGGGCCGGAAGGTCGGCTGGGCTAGGGCATTTTCCCCTAGGTAATTGTTTAATTGCTGCGACTAATTCTTTTGTGGAAAAGGGGGTTTGTAAGGACTCGGGTTGGTTCTTTGATATGGTAGGGATAGAGAGGGTTTTAAGAAATGAGCTGATGAGGCCTTTCCTATTTGGATGGTGTTGTGGTGATTTTTATAATTTCTGTAGCTTGTATAGATGAAAATAATAGTTTCTGAATTGTTCAGCTATTTCAGAGGTGGAATAAACGTCCCCTCCCTCTGGGGTTTTGATTCTATGTATACAATTCTGTGATTTTCTTTGCTTTATACAATACATTATGAATTTCGATGCCTTTTCACCATGGGCGTAATATTTAAATTGAGATTAGAGATACCATTTGGAGGATAAAGAGTTCATGTTTTTCAGTATGTTTTTCAAATAGGCCCCTAGTACTGTTAACTCTTTTTAGATCCGCATCTAGGAGGGATTTTTTGTGTAATTTTTCAAGACGTTGGATCTGTGAGAGGAGTTCGTTTTTTGCTTTTTTCTCTTTTTTAAGTTAATTTTTTTTCTTCTCTTTTTTAAGTTAATGAATTGTCCTCTCGTAAAAGCTTTATGGGTATCCCAGAGTATATGTGGGGAGGTTTCCGGGAGAGAGTTGAGATCAAAGAATTCGTTAAAGAGTGACTGTACTAGTAGTAACTATTAGTAGTGTTGAGCGCGAATATTCGAATTGCGTTTTTTTCTCTCGAATATCTCAACTTCGAGATTTCGCGAATATTTAGAATATTGTTCTATATATTCGGGAAATCGAATATTCGTATATATATATATATTTTTATTGTTATATTTTTTTCTTTCCCACTTCCCTAAAGTTGTTTTTACCTGTCCTTTGGATTCCTGGCTTCCTGGCTGCTCCAGTCAGTGCCCGTTGCTGCTTCTGCCGACTTCCGTGCTCATGGAGCGTCCCCATCACCATGGGAACGTCTCCATATACTAGAATGTACTGTCAGATTTGAGAATTACGTTGAAATCGCAATTCGATTAATTCAAGTTATAATAATCGAATTGCGATTTCAACTTAACACTGCTATATTCCATATTTGTTAATTCTAGCCTAATATGGAATATAGCAGAGCTAACTTAGCTAAGTTGAAATCGCAATGCGATTAATTCAAGTTATAATAATCGAATTGCGATTTCAACTTTTTACGTATATTCTTAATATTGCTCTAACTTCGTCTTTTAGAATATTCGTAATATTCTAAAAGACGAATTTAGATCAATATTACGAATATTCTAAAAGATGAAGTTAGAACGATATTACGAATATTCTAAAAGATGAAGTTAGAGCAATATTAAGAATATTCGTAAAATACACTTATAGATTGTAATTTAGCTAATATACTACTATAGTAATTTTTTTAATAGTGTACATATTTTACAAAACTTAAGTTCAGAAGAGGCAAAAAAAATTAGAGAAAAAAAAGGATTATATAGCACTATATTAGCTAAATTACAATCTATATGTGTATTTTACGAAATTTCATAATATTGCTCTAACTTCGTCTTTTAGAACATTCGTAATATTCTAAAAGACGAAGTTAGAGCAATATTACGAAATTTCGTAAAATACACATATTAGCCTAGCCATAGTCAATTAGTCATAGGAACATTGCGATAGTCTATCAAAAGAAAAATAGCAATACGCGATTAATTAAATCGCATATTATTTGCGATAATTGGAATAATTACGAATATTCAATTTCGACGAATATAACGTGAATATTCCATTGAATATTCGCGAAATATCGCAAAATCGAATATGGCACCTCCTGCTCATCACTAGTGATTAGTTGTTCGTTTAAACGCCACCTAAAGGCCCGGGGCTTAATTGTTGGTGTGTTAATGGTTATAAAGATAATCCTAAAAAGCAAACTGAGACTAAACAGGCTAAAATAATCAGTAATTTTATTAAATATATAAATATGACAAAAGACACAAAAGTACATCAAAAGATGTAGTACGATTCACTCCTGAGGAATAGTATAACACAGATATATATAAATGGAGGCTTGTAATAAAATGCTAAAACGTCCCTGGAGGTGGAAGGGAAGATAAGTGATCAGGTGGGGCTGCCACAAAAAAAAATAAAAAAATCACCAGAAGTTGTCTTGTTAGTGTTAAATCGCAAGGTAGCAATACAAAGAGGTAGTGCAACACAAAGGTAAGATATATATTAAACCCTAAAATAAGGGAAAATGTCAAAAAGTGTATGCAACTACCTAAATTGTAAAAAAAAATAAAAAAAAAAAATAAACTGGCAGTCACAGTGAATCACTATCAATGTATGCAAAAGTGCAAAAGAAGCAAACACAGTGCCCTCATATTGCTGACAATAGAATCCCATAAACCTACCCATGAAGTAAGGGAAAGATGATTCCTCAGGAGAGCCATACACCCCAACGCACGTTTCGGCGTCTGCCTTCTTCCGGGGGCATCTTATAAAGATAGGGGAGTGATCCGATAAGTGCATAGTACCTATATGAGTCTTAGTACATAAGTGTAGATGTTCTTTGGAAATGAATAGGTAGTCAAGCCTTTGATTTGTACCATGGGCTGAGGAGAAAAAGGTGTAGCCCTGCTCGGAGGGGTTGAAGATTTGCCAGGCGTCACATATGACCACTGCTCTGGAGTCTCTGTTTAAGGGTTCATTCACATGTCCGCAATGTGTTTTGCGGACAGCTGCAATGTGCGTTCCGCATTTTGCGGACCTCACATTGCCGGCACTATAGAATATGCCTATTCTTGTCCGAAATTGCAGACAAGAATAGGACATGTTCTATTTTTTGGGGGATCGGAATTGCGGACCCGGAAGTGCGGGTCCGCAATTCCATGTCCGGGCAGCACATCGTGTCACGATGTTAATGTGTCACGAAAGGTCCTGTAATAAAGGGCCGGAAGGCCGTCTGGGCTAGTGCATTTTCCCCTAGGTAATTGTTTAATTGCTGCGACTAATTCTTTTGTGGAAAAGGGGGTTTGTAAGGACACGGGTTGGTTCTTTGATATGGTAGGGATAGAGAGGGTTTTAAGAAATGAGCTGATGAGGCCTTTCCGATTTAGATGGTGTTGTGGTGATTTTTATAATTTCTGTAGGTTGTATAGATGAAAATAATAGTTTCTGAATTGTTCAGCTATTTCAGAGGTGGAATAAACTTCCCCTCCGTCTGTATGTATATAATTCTGCGATTTTCTTTGCTTTATACAATACATTATGAATTTCGATGCCTTATCGCCATGGGCGTAATATTTAAATTGAGATTAGAGATACCATTTGGAGGATGAAGAGTTCAGTATGTTTTTTAAAGAGGCCCCTAGTACTGTTAACTCTTTTTAGATCAGCATCTAGGAGGGATTTTTTGTGTAATTTTTCAAGACGTTGGATCTGTGAGAGGAGTTTGTTTTTTGCTTTTTTCTCTTTTTTAAGTTATTTTTTTTCTTCTCTTTTTTATGTTAATGAATTCTTCATCCTCCAAATGGTATCTCTAATCTCAATTTAATCTTCTTCGTGCTACCCCATAGGAATGAATGGGTTCGCAAAATGCGGAACGAAATTGCGGACGTGTAAATGGACCCTAATATGTCTGAGTGCCTTAAAGGAAAAAAGCAGATTTCCTGGATGATGAAATCTATGTTCAGATCCCCCCCGAGCACCACCACGCCTAAAGCTCTAGCTTGAAGAGTAGTTCACTTAGCCAAGCAACCTGTTTGTCATATATGTTGATGAAAGTGTAGGTTTGATTAGCTATTGTTCCTTTTAATATGAGATATCTCCCATCTGAATCTTGTATGTGAGATAAATATGTGAAGGGGAGATTTTTTCGGAATCCAATGCTCGCACCCCTGGAAGCTGTCGAGTTAGACCCACAGTGGAACCACAGCAAAAATGTTGAGTGCGATAAATTGGGGTATACAATAGAAAAAGCAATATTGTAAATGAACAGTTTGAATAAAGGAGCAATTTTGCTCTAGAAACATGGGGGGTAAGGGTTTAAACAGTTAGGTAGCGCCCTCTAGCTGGCTTCAACTTATGAAACCAGCATGGAATGTTATACTCTTCTATTAATAAAGCAGAGAAAAGTGAAGTTTTGGGTGGGAATTAATGATGGAGTATTATAGATCACAATAAGTGTTCTATTGTGAGAATGTTGGGGATGAGGTGATACTTAGTGCGGTATCAATAATTAAACATTATATGCTAAAGTCTGTTTAGACGCAGCCTGTAAAGCATGTAATATAGTGTTATTTGTTAGAGGGCTATATAGTGAACCATATATGGAAGTTACAAGTTACGAACTCTTTCTGCCTTCTTGGAGTTGAAGCGGATGTTTTCCCTCTGGATCTTTGGGGTTTTGGAGCTCTAGGGGTGTCCCACAATACTTTATCAGGTAGAGTAGGTAAGCCAGGAATGTCCTGAATTGCTTCCCAATTAGCAATAGGGAGTTTGGAGATTTGCAAGTTCTCATAGACTCTATACAGGTCATGGAATGAGGAAATGGACATGTGGTTACCTTCGTGAATAAATGTTAGGTCAAATGGGAATTTTATGAGAGCGTAACCAGTCTGTGAGTCTCTTCAGAGCTCTTCGTTTCTGCAGAGTAGACTGCGCTAAGTCTTGGTATATGGTGATGGTGTTGTTTTCCAATGTAAATTGCTGGTTGTTTTTCGCACTAGAAAGAATCGCATCTTTGACTGGGAAGTGCAGAAACTTACAAATATTGTCCCTGGGAGGCTCTTTTGGCTGCGGTTTGGGGCGGAGGGCCCTGTGAGCATGTTCCAGGGTTATCTCGTGAATAGTATTAGGGCTTAGTCGTTTCAGGCAAATTTTTATTATGGTTTCTGGGATATCTTCTGGGGCACCATCTCGGGTATGCCTCTGAATCGTAGATTGTTTCGTCTTCCCCTGTTCTCTTGATCCTCTAGCGCTGTGTAGAGGTAATTTATGTTTCTAGTATGTGTCCAGATTTGAGGAGACAGCGTTCTGATGTGTGATTATCGCTGCTTGTGTTTCCTCTAAGCTTTCCACCCTTCTGCCTATGTGCTTAATGTCTTCCTTAATGGAGCTTAAGTCCAGGCTAAGAGGACCCAAGGCTTCAGATAGAGCTTCTTTTACGTAGGTTCTGTATATGGGGAGGTTGTCTACCCCTTGGGAATCCTCTCTCACCTTCTCTGCGCCTTTCTCCTCTTTCTGCTTGTGACCTCGTGGTTTTCCAGGCGCCATCTTGGTTTCTCTGGCCACATAGATTTGTGCTGCTTTTTTAATGAACTTCTCCATCTCTTCGGGCTGATTCGGAGTTGTGGTGTGACCGGAAGGTTCTGCAGGCTTAGATCCTCCGATTTTGACCATGCTGGGTCCGATTAGCTTTGATTACCAGGCTATGAGGGAATCGCTGGTTGCAGAGCCGTGCTTCAGACATGCATCTCGCTCAAGCGCAGGTTCCGCCCCCCCCACGATCATAGTTTCTGGGTAGCAGATCATGTAGACTAAACAGCGATCTGCTGCTTAGAAGCCATGATTCTGTATGAGGAGAAATAGTACCCCCCAAATCCTTACTTAGACCTCTCACCCAGTTAAGCCAGTACTCTCTGCTCTGCACTGATGAGGGGCAATCACCCGGAAACAGCTGTCTGCAGATGAGGTTTTGGCTTATTTAATATCCAAGTCATGTCTCAAGGCTTATTTAAAAGGTCGAACCTTGACCTACAGGATAGCTGCCTTACATCTGGTGGCATTAGAGGCAGAGCTTGTTAAAGCTCATTTGTATTCCTTTCTTCCCAGAATTCCAGAGGAACATGCAAAGTCTATAAGTCATGACGACTAAGGCGCTCTCTCCAAGGAGAGATAGTATCTCCCAATATCAGAGCTGTGGAGAGATGAGAGTAGATAGTATAGATCATCAAGTTAAAGAATAGTAAAACCCCTGTAATGAAGAGTAAACATTTACAGTACATGTGGCCAACTCTCTACAAAGTATGGGATCAGTTGGGTTCACAGTAGTTGGAAGTCAAAACTACATAAATATTAATACCTCTATGAGGTGGAGGAAACGTACCCAGTTACCCACGTTAAAGAGTTGTCACGGGGCGCCAAAGGCGCACTCGGTCTCCCATCAGTCGCAGACCTGCTGCTTCGCTTCGGGAGCGAGGATCTGTGTTTGGCCTCGTTCCCAGGGCGTCTTTGCTAGCTGGGAGGCTCCCTGCTTCTAGGTCTGCCTTGAGTGCCGAGCTGATCACTCGGTGCTCGACTTGTCTGTCTGTCGGTCATGTGACGCTGGCCACTTCACATGACCCTCAGACCCCACTATAAATACAGGCAGCCTGCTGGCCACAGGTTGCCTGTTAATTCTAGGTTCCTGGCTATTTGTTGGACTACTGAATACTCACCTGATCCTGTTCCCTGACGATCCTTTGCCTGCTCCTCCTGCACTGTGTATCCGTCCTGGTATTGTGACCTCAGCTCCCATCTGACTACTGTGACAGGGTGTCACAATGTTTTGTAGAAAAAGTGCTGGATGGTGTGTACATCGCACCAAGTTTCCGGCACTTGATGTGTTAAAACGCTCCAGGAAGGTTTGGTTCTCTTTGTATCCAGAAGCTTCCTGGGAAAAAGAAAGCCAGTTTAGGGTCCTGGAGCCAGTCAGGGAAGAGTTGGGTGGGTTCCCTGACCACCCGGAGCCAGTCCGGGTTTTACCTGCCTTGGGGACTGCTCACACAGACGTACTAATTAAGTCAGCAGCCCTGACCCAGGAGCTCTCTCTCTCTGGGAGTCTGGGCAGTCTGTTTGAGAAGCTGCAAGCCTAGGAGCTCTGAGAGCGGTCGGCTTCTCTACCTAACTACTGAACTATAAGTTGCTCTGTTTTCCCCTTGAAAATGCTCTTTGTGTTTTGTGTTATGAGGTTAGCTAGGGCTGCCGAGTGAGATAGGCAGGAGCCAGACGGCTATTGCTGTTTTTGTTTTTGTTTGTTATTTTGAGCAACTTGCAAAATAAACCAGCAACAGTCTGATGCACAAGCTACAAAGGTGTCGGTGTACCTTTTTCTGCCCAAAACAACCCAGCAGAAAATTGTAACAGTTAACAAGTTGGTGTCGGATGCGGGCAGATGGATCCCTGCCAGATACCACCCATCTAGCAACTTGAATTGCATTTCATCTTCTCTTCCAATACGATGGAAGACCTGGTGTTGAGGTTGGCACAAGCCTGTGCAACCCAGCAAGACGCAAATGCAGTCCAGCGAGAGACTAATGCCAGACATGAAAAGGCTTTGGCTGCCCAGCAGGAGGCGCAGCAGGAAATTGTACATCTGTTGAGTACTCAGGTGACGGCACTAGCTGAGGCTGCGGAAAGAGACAGGCAAATGCAAGCTGAAGCTGCTCGGAAAGACAGAGAAACTCTTACAGAGGTTCTGCAGCAGCTGGCCAATACACATCAGGATCGACCTAGCAATAGTGGGTTGATCAAAGCAAGCCATTTTCTTCAGAAAATTACCCCACACGATGACGTTGAAGCATTTCTGAATACGTTTGAACGCACCGCAGATCGGGAGGCGTGGCCTAAGACTTAGTGGGCGGGGTTGGTTGCTCCGTTTCTAACGGGTGACTCTCTGAAAGCGTATTTTGATTTGTCTGCCGAGGATGCCCTGGACTATGAGAAGCTAAAGCTAGAAATTCTCCGCCGTTTGGGTGTCATTCCTGCTGTGCGGGCCCAACAAGTGCACCGCTGGAATTACCAACCTAATAAGTCTCCCAGGTCACAGATGCATGACTTAATTTATCTAGTACGAAAGTGGTTGCAACCGGAGATACTCACGGCACCCCAGATTGTCGAAAGGGTCACAATAGATTGCTTCCTGACAGCGCTGCCGTATGAGTTAAGAAAATGGTTCAGTCACGCTGATCCAAAGTCCGCCAATGAGTTAGTTGAGATGGTTGAGCGCTACCTCGCGGCAGAGGTTTTTTTGGCAGGGGGGTCTGACCCCGAGAACTTGCCTGTAAAGCGGTGTCTGCCCACAGTGGCGGGGAGAGGCGCCGCAACCTTAATTGCTGATCCTGGTTTAAAAACGTGGGTGAAGACCAACATGGATACTAGGCTGCTGAAAGAGACCCTACTAGGCTCCGGTGTCCAGTGCTGGAGGTGCAAAGCCCGGGGGCATGTGGCTGCTAAGTGTCCTAACGTCCCAGAACCTTTGGAGAGTAAAGCCGCTCTGCGCCTTTCCTTCTTCGCTCACCCAGCGTGTCTGACATCTGCGCTGGCTCACATGGAACAGGTCAAAGTGGGTGGAAGGAGTGTTCAGGCCTTGCTGGATTCTGGGAGCCTTGTCACGCTTGTACATTCAGACCTAGTAGCTCCAGGCCAGCTGAAAAAAATAGTGCATGGGTGTTGTGTGCATACATGGTGATTAGGGATGAGCGAACCCGAACTGTATAGTTCGGGTTCGTACCGAATTTTGGGGTGTCTGTGACACGGACCCGAACCCGGACATTTTCGTAAAAGTCCGGGTTCGGGTTCGGTGTTCGTCGCTTTCTTGGCGCTTTTTGAAAGGCTGCAAAGCAGCCAATCAACAAGCATCATACTACTTGCCCCAAGAGGCCGTCACAGCCATGCCTTCTATTGGCATGGCTGTGATTGGCCAGAGCACCATGTGACCCAGCCTTATTTAAGCTGGAGTCACGTAGCGCTGCACGTCACTCTGCTCTGATCAGCATAGGGAGAGGTTGCAGCCGCGACGTTAGGGCGAGATTAGGCAGTGATTAACTCCTCCAAAAGACTTCATTCAGAGATCGATCTGCAGCTGTGGATGATTGAACTGCTGCTATTAAATTGCTCACTGTTTTTAGGCTGCCCAGAGCGTTTTTCAGTCACTTTTTTCTGGGGTGATCGGCGGCCATTTTGTGTCTTGTGGTGTGCCAGCACAAGCTGCCACCAAGTGCATTTAACCCTCAATGGTGTGGTTGTTTTTTGGCTAAATCCTACATCTGGGTCAAGCTGTCACACCAAGTGCATTTAACCATCAATAGTCTGGTTATTTTTTGGCCATATACTACATCAGGGGCAAGCTGTCACTAAGTGCATTTAACCCTCAATGGTGTGGTTGTTTTTTGGCTAAATCCTACATCAGGGTCAAGCTGTCACACCAAGTGCATTTAACCATCAATAGTCTGGTTATTTTTTGGCCATATACTACATCAGGGGCAAGCTGTCACCAAGTGCATTTAACCCTCAATAGTGTGGTTGGTCAAGCTGTCACACCAAGTGCATTTAACCATCAATAGTGTGGTTATTTTTTGGCCATATCCCAGTCTGATTCTGTCAGTAAACGTATACCTGTCACCCAGCGCCTAAATAATAGGCCTCAAATTTATATCCAGCTAAATCTGTCGTTACTGCTGTGGCTGGTCAAGTTATTTAGTGTCCGTCAAAGCACAGTTTTTGTTCTGGGTTGAAATACAATTCCCAATTTGGAAATTTCCTAATTTAGTGGTTTCTGCTGTATCAGGCCTACTTTAAATTTATCCCTAAAAGGGTATATTAGATTCAAGGTGCACATAGGGTCATTCTGAATAACTTCACACACACGCTGCTATGCATATCCCAGTCTAATTCTGTCAGTAAACCTATACCTATCACCCAGCGCCTAAATACTAGGCCTCAAATTTATATCCAGCTAAATCTTTCGTTACTGCTGTGGCTGGTCAAGTTATTTAGTGTCCGTCAAAGCACATTTTTTGTTCTGGGTTGAAATACAATTCCCAATTTAGCAATTTCCTAATTTGAGGCCTAGTATTTAGGCGCTGGGTGACAGGTATAGGTTTACTGACAGAATTAGACTTGAAAATGCACAGTAGCGTGTGTGTGAAGTTATTGAGAATGACCCTATCTGCACCTTGAATCTAATATACCCTTTTAGGGATAAATTTAAAGTAGGCCTGATACAGCACAAACCACTAAATTAGGAAATTGCTAAATTGGGAATTGTATTTCAACCCAGAACAAAAAATGTGCTTTGACGGACACTAAATAACTTGACCAGCCACAGCAGTAACGACAGATTTAGCTGGATATAAATTTGAGGCCTAGTATTTAGGCGCTGGGTGACAGGTATAGGTTTACTGACAGAATTAGACTTGGAAATGCACAGTAGCGTGTGTGTGAAGTTATTCAGAATGACCCTATGTGCACCTTGAATCTGATATACCCTTTTAGGGATAGATTTAAAATAGCTCTGATACAGCAGAAACCATTAAATTAGGAAATTGCTAAATTGGGAATTGTATTTCAACCCAGAACAAAAAATGTGCTTTGACGGACACTAAATAGCTTGACCAGCCACAGCTGTAACGACAGATTTAGCTGGATATAAATTTTAGGCCTAGTATTTAGGCGCTGGGTGACAGGTATAGGTTTACTGACAGAATTAGACTTGGAAATGCACAGTAGCGTGTGTGTGAAGTTATTCAGAATGACCCTATGTGCACCTTGAATCTAATATACCCTTTTAGGGATAAATTAAAAGTAGGCCTGATACACACGCTACTGTGCATATCCCAGTCTAATTCTGTCAGTAAACCTATACCTGTCACCCAGCGACTAAATACTAGGCCTCAAATTTATATCCAGCTAAATATGTCATTACTGCTGTGGCTGGTCAAGTTATTTAGTGTCCGTCAAAGCAAATTTTTTGTTCTGGGTTGAAATACAATTCCCAATTTAGCAATTTCCTAATTTAGTGGTTTCTGCTGTATCAGGCCTACTTTAAATTTATCCCTAAAGGGTATATTAGATTCAAGGTGCAGATAGGGTCATTCTCAATAACTTCACACACACGCTACTGTGCATATCCCAGTCTAATTCTGTCAGTAAACCTATACCTGTCACCCAGCGCCTAAATACTAGGCCTCAAATTTATATCCAGCTAAATCTGTCGTTACTGCTGTGGATGGTCAAGTTATTTAGTGTCGGTCAAAGCACAGTTTTTGTTCTGGGTTGAAATACAATTCCCAATTTAGCAATTTCCTAATTTAGTGGTTTCTGCTGTATCAGAGCTATTTTAAATCTATCCCTAAAAGGGTATATCAGATTCAAGGTGCACATAGGGTCATTCTAAATAACTTCACACACATGCTACTGTGCATTTCCCATAACAATGAGGAAAACATCTAGTAAAGGACGCGGACATGGTCGTGGTGGTGTTAGTGGACCCTCTGGTGCTGGGAGAGGACGTGGCCGTTCTGCCACAGCCACACGTCCTAGCGTACCAACTACCTCAGGTCCCAGTAGCCGCCATAATTTACAGCGATATTTGGTAGGGCCCAATGCCGTTCTAAGGATGGTAAGGCCTGAGCAGGTACAGGCATTAGTCAATTGGGTGGCCGACAGTGGATCCAGCACGTTCACATTATCTCCCACCCAGTCTTCTGCAGAAAGGGCACAGATGGCGCCTGAAAAACAAGCCCATCAGTCTGTCACATCACCCCCATGCATACCAGGGAAACTGTCTGAGCCTCAAGTTATGCAGCAGTCTCTTATGCTGTTTGAAGACTCCGCTGGCAGGGTTTCCCTAGGGCATCCACCTAGCCCTTCCCCAGCAGTGGAAGACATAGAATGCACTGACGCACAACCACTTATGTTTCCTGATGATGAGGACATGGGAATACCACCTCAGCATGTCTCTGATGATGACGAAACACAGGTGCCAACTGCTGCGTCTTTCTGCAGTGTGCAGACTGAACAGGAGGTCAGGGATCAAGACTGGGTGGAAGACGATGCAGGGGACGATGAGGTCCTAGACCCCACATGGAATGAAGGTCGTGCCACTGACTTTCACAGTTCGGAGGAAGAGGCAGTGGTGAGACCGAGCCAACAGCGTAGCAAAAGAGGGAGCAGTGGGCAAAAGCAGAACACCCGCCGCCAAGAGACTCCGCCTGCTACTGACCGCCGCCATCTGGGACCGAGCACCCCAAAGGCAGCTTCAAGGAGTTCCCTGGCATGGTACTTCTTCAAACAATGTGCTGACGACAAGACCCGAGTTGTTTGCATGCTGTGCCATCAGAGCCTGAAGCGAGGCATTAACGTTCTGAACCTTAGCACAACCTGCATGACCAGGCACCTGCATGCAAAGCATGAACTGCAGTGGAGTAAACACCTTAAAAATAAGGAAGTCACTCAGGCTCCCCCTGCTACCTCTTCTGCTGCTGCCACCTCGGCCTCTTCTGCTGCTGCCGCCTTGGCCTCTTCTGCTGCTGCCGCCTCGGCCTCTTCCTCCGCCTCTGGAGGAACGTTGGCACCTACTGCCCAGCAAACAGGGGATGTACCACCAACACCACCACCTCCGTCACCAAGCATCTCAACCATGTCACACGGCAGCGTTCAGCTCTCCATCTCACAAACATTTGAGAGAAAGCGTAAATTCCCACCTAGCCACCCTCGATCTCAGGCCCTGAATGCCAGCATTTCCAAACTACTGGCCTATGAAATGCTGTCATTTAGGCTGGTGGACACAGACAGCTTCAAACAGCTCATGTCGCTTGCTGTCCCACAGTATGTTGTTCCCAGCCGGCACTACTTCTCCAAGAGAGCCGTGCCTTCCCTGCACAACCAAGTGTCCGATAAAATCAAGTGTGCACTGCGCAACGCAATCTGTGGCAAGGTCCACCTAACCACAGATACGTGGACCAGTAAGCACGGCCAGGGACGCTATATCTCCCTAACTGCACACTGGGTAAATGTAGTGGCAGCTGGGCCCCAGGCGGAGAGCTGTTTGGCGCACGTCCTTCCACCGCCAAGGATCGCAGGGCAACATTCTTTGCCTCCTGTTGCCTCCTCCATCTACTCGGCTTCCTCCTCCTCTTCTTCCACCTGCTCATCCAGTCAGCCACACACCTTCACCACCAACTTCAGCACAGCCCGGGGTAAACGTCAGCAGGCCATTCTGAAACTCATATGTTTGGGGCACAGGCCCCACACCGCACAGGAGTTGTGGCGGGGTATAGAACAACAGACTGACGAGTGGTTGCTGCCGGTGAGCCTCAAGCCCGGCCTGGTGGTGTGTGATAATGGGCGAAATCTCGTTGCAGCTCTGGGACTAGCCGGTTTGACGCACATCCCTTGCTTGGCGCATGTGCTGCATTTGGTGGTGCAGAAGTTCATTCACAACTACCCCGACATGTCATAGCTGCTTCACATCCTGCCGCTGCTCGCCTGTCTGCGCTACAGCGTAACTTCGGCCTTCCTGCTCACCGCCTCATATGCGACGTGCCCACCAGGTGGAACTCCACCTTGCACATGCTGGACAGACTGTGCAAGCAGCAGCAGGCCATAGTGGATTTTCAGCTGCAGCACGCACGGGTCAGTCGCACTACGGAACAGCACCACTTCACCACCAATGACTGGGCCTCCATGTGAGATCTGTGTGCCCTGTTGCGCTGTTTCGAGTACTCCACCAACATGGCCAGTGGCGATGACGCCGTTATCAGCGTTACAATACCACTTCTATGTCTCCTTGAGAAAACACTTAGGGCGATGATGGAAGAGGAGGTGGCCCAGGAGGAGGAGGAGGAGGAGGAGGAGGAAGAGGGATCATTTTTAGCACTTTCAGGCCAGTCTCTTCGAAGTGACTCAGAGGGAGGTTTTTTGCAACAGCAGAGGCCAGGTACAAATGTGGCCAGCCAGGGCCCACTACTGGAGGACGAGGATGAGGTGGAGGAGGATGAGGATGAAGCATGGTCACAGCGGGGTGGCACCCAACGCAGCTCGGGCCCATCACTTATGCATGGCTGGGGGGAAAGGCAGGACGATGACGATACGCCTCCCACAGAGGACAGCTTGTCCTTACCTCTGGGCAGCCTGGCACACATGAGCGACTACATGCTGCAGTGCCTGCGCAACGACAGCAGAGTTGCCCACATTTTAACGTGTGCGGACTACTGGGTTGCCACCCTGCTGGATCCACGCTACAAAGACAATGTGCCCACCTTACTTCCTTCACTGGAGCGTGATAGGAAGATGCGCGAGTACAAGCGCACGTTGGTAGACGCGCTACTGAGAGCATTCCCAAATGTCACAGGGGAACAAGTGGAAGCCCAAGGCCAAGGCAGAGGAGGAGCAAGAGGTCGTCAAGGCAGCTGTGTCACAGCCAGCTCCTCTGAGGGCAGGGTTAGCATGGCAGAGATGTGGAAAAGTTTTGTCAACACGCCACAGCTAACTGCACCACCACTTGATACGCAACGTGTTAGCAGGAGGCAACATTTCACTAACATGGTGGAACAGTACGTGTGCACACCCCTCCACGTACTGACTGATGGTTCGGCCCCATTCAACTTCTGGTTCTCTAAATTGTGCACGTGGCCAGAGCTAGCCTTTTATGCCTTGGAGGTGCTGGCCAGTGTTTTGTCTGAACGTGTATTCAGCACGGCAGGAGGCGTCATTACAGACAAAGGAGGTAAATCCGGAAATGTACTTTTTTCTATATATTGTTCTGTTACTATGTGGATATATATATTAAGGATTTAATTATGATTAAGAATATTACATATGTTTCTTGTATCAATATTTTTGCTGTGGCTGTTTTCGCTTGCGCTTTGCGCTTCATGGGGATCAACTTGCGATGTGGCTCGCGGATGTGACGTCGGGCTCCTTGGTGCGCTTCCGCTGTTTGGAGCGCATCGTAGGGCTGGGGTCCCTTCCGGGATCCATTTTGCGCATGCGCACCCGCGATGTCAACACGCCGGCCTGGCTGGCGTCCGCGGGTGCACGTGGACCATGCACTGGGATACATTCAGGTGATACCTGCCGGCCCCTCTACCTAACATTAGCTTCTGTTTAACAGGTATGATTACAATTTATATAATATTTATTCAATTAATGATATTGACTATATAAGATGAGATTTTAGGATCACAATGCACATGGACCTCTGAGGAAGCTGGTCTAGGAACCAGCGATACGCGTTAGGCTTTAGTGCACTCCTCTTGGATGGGTTTTGTATGCCTTGTGTGTTAACACTGATCATGTTTCCATTACAGGATTGAGGGACGTAATTTTGATAGTGATTTCATTGCTTTCCCGCTTGTTTATTGTCTTTCCTGTGGGACATTATTATATGCTCATATAATTATTGTCATACTTCCTACTGAACCATCCTTGGGGTTTGCCCCATGTACTTGTTGTTTTTAACCTAGATATTTCAATAAAATATTCTCTATTTTCTCTTTGATGTGCGGCCATTATATGGTATTTCTTTGTCTGGTTGTCATTACAGACAAACGCAGTCGCCTGTCTACAGCCAATGTGGACAAGCTGACGTTCATAAAAATGAACCAGGCATGGATCCCACAGGACCTGTCCATCCCTTGTGCAGATTAGACATTAACTACCTCTCCTTAACCATATATTATTGTACTCCAGGGCACTTCCTCATTCAATCCTCTTTTTATTTTCATTTTACCATTATATTGCGAGGCAACCCAAAGTTGAATGAACATCTCCTCTGTCTGGGTGCCGGGGCTTAAATATATGCCAATGGACTGTTCCAATGTTGGGTGACGTGAAGCCTGATTCTCTGCTATGACATGCAGACTGATTCTCTGCTGACATGAAGCCAGATTCTCTGTTACAGGACCTCTCTCCTCTGCCTGGGTGCTGGGCCTAAATATATAACAATGGACTGTTGCAGTGGTGGCTGACGTGAAGCCTGATTCTCTGCTATGACATGCAGACTGATTCTCTGCTGACTTGAAGCCAGATTCTCTGTTACGGGACCTCTCTCCTCTGCCTGGGTGCCTGGGCCTAAATATATGCCAATAGACTGTTCCAATGTAGGGTGACGTGAAGCCTGATTCTCTGCTATGACATGCAGACTGATTCTCTGCTGACATGAAGCCAGATTCTCTGTTACGGGACCTCTCTCCTCTGCCTGGGTGCCTGGGCCTAAATATATGCCAATAGACTGTTTCAATGTTGGGTGACGTGAAGCCTGATTCTCTGCTATGACATGCAGACTGATTCTCTGCTGATATGAAGCCAGATTCTCTGTTACGGGACCCAGTGGCGTAGGGATTGCCATAGCAACCATAGCAGTGGCTATGGGGCCCTACGCCACTGGGGGCCCGCCCGTCCGGACCGCATAATATATTTTTTTTAATACATTACAGCACTCACAGGCAGCCAGCAGCCAGGGCCGACCGACCGCCCGCCCAGTGTAGTGGGCGTGGCGCGGGCGGTCCGCGGCTCGATCTGGAGAACATGAGGTAGGCCGGCGGATGCGGTGGAGGGGGCCGGAACGTGGGTGCAGCGCCGCCCGCAGACCGCAGTGCAGGAAAGAAATGAATTTCCCCGCCCCCTCCACCGCCTGAGTCCGCCTCCTGAGTCCTCCCACCCAGTCCCTCTAGTTAGTAGGAGGCGGACTCAGGCGGTGGAGGGGGCGGGGCCAGGCCGGGGGGGGCGGGGGTTGTTACCTGTCCTGCTGTGGGGAGGAGGGACTGGGAGTGGGACTATGGAGGGAGACTGGTCCCGCCCAAAACCAGTCTGAATTAGTCTGAGGGCGGCGGGCTAGAGAGGAACCGGCTCATAATCAGTGACTCACTAGTCACTACTACTGCTGTCACTGGATGGCACAGAGGGGTGATGGCACCTACTTCTCCAGGCTGCCTGTGAGGACCAGACATCAGCTGTCTACAGGAAAGGTAAGTGTCTGTCTGTAGAAATAGGTGTATAACTACTTGTAAGTTCATGTGTATGTAATGTGTGTGTGTGTATATATGTGGATATATATATCTATATATATATATATATATATATATATATATGTCCATATATGTGGTGAGTGCGTATGTGAGTCTGTCCATGTATGTGGTGAGTGCCTGTATGAGTGCGTCCATATATGTAGTGAGTGCCTGTATGAGTGCGTCCATGTATGTAGTGAGTGCCTGTATGAGTGCGTCCATATATGTGGTGAATGCGTGTATGAGTGCGTCTATGTATATGGTGAGTGCCTGTATGAGTGCGTCCATGTATATGGTGAGTATGTGTATGAGTGCGTCCATGTATGTGGTGAATGCATGTATGAGTGGGTCCATGTATATGGTGAATGCATGTATGAGTGCGTCCATGTATATGGTGAGTGCCTGTATGAGTGCGTCCATGTATATGGTGAGTACGTGTATGAGTGCGTCCATGTATGTGGTGAATGCCTGTATGAGTGCATCCATGTATGTGGTGAATGCGTGTATGACTGCGTCCATGTATATGGTGAGTACGTGTATGAGTGCATCCATGTATGTGGTGAATGCGTGTATGAGTGCGTCCATGTATATGGTGAGTGCCTGTATGAGTGCGTCCATGTATATGGTGAGTACATGTATGAGTGCATCCATGTATGTGGTTAAAGCGCGTATGAGTGCGTCCATGTATGTAGTGAGTGCGTGTATGAGTGCGTCCATGTATGTGGTGAGTGCGTCCATGTATGTGGCGAGTGCGTGAATGAGTGCGTCCATGTATGTGGCGAGTGTGTGTATGAGTGCGTCCATTAAGTTTGGGAGGGGCCCAGTACAAAAATTTGCTATGGGGCCCAGTCAGTTCTAGCTACGCCCCTGACGGGACCTCTCTCCTCTGCCTGGGTGCTGGGCCTAAATATATGACAATGGACTGTTGCAGTGGTGGCTAACGTGAAGCCCGATTCTCTGCTATGACATGCAGACTGATTCTCTGCTGACATGAAGCCAGATTCTCTGTTACGGGACTTCTCTCCTCTGCCTGGGTGCCTGGGCCTAAATATATGCCAATAGACTGTTCCAATGTTGGGTGACGTGAAGCCTGATTCTCTGCTATGACATGCAAACTGATTCTCTGCTGACATGAAGCCAGATTCTCTGTTACGGGACTTCTCTCCTCTGCCTGGGTGCCTGGGCCTAAATATATGCCAATAGACTGTTTCAATGTTGGGTGATGTGAAGCCTGATTCTCTGCTATGACATGCAGACTGATTCTCTGCTGACATGAAGCCAGATTCTCTGTTACGGGACCTCTCTCCTCTGCCTGGGTGCTGGGCCTAAATATATGACAATGGACTGTTGCAGTGGTGGCCGACGTGAAGCCTGATTCTCTGCTATGACATGCAGACTGATTCTCTGCTGACATGAAGCCAGATTGTCTGTTACGGGACCTCTCTCCTCTGCCTGGGTGCGTGGGCCTAAATATATGCCAATAGACTGTTCCAATGTTGGGTGACATGAAGCCTGATTCTCTGCTATGACATGCAGACTGATTCTCTGCTGACATGAAGCCAGATTCTCTGTTACGGGACCTCTCTCCTCTGCCTGGGTGCCTGGGCCTAAATATATGCCAATAGACTGTTTCAATGTTGGGTGACGTGAAGCCTGATTCTCTGCTATGACATGCAGACTGATTCTCTGCTGACATGAAGCCAGATTCTCTGTTACGGGACCTCTCTCCTCTGCCTGGGTGCTGGGCCTAAATATATGACAATGGACTGTTGCAGTGGTGGCTGACGTGAAGCCTGATTCTCTGCTATGACATGCAGACTGATTCTCTGCTGACATGAAACCAGATTCTCTGTTACGGGACCTCTCTCCTCTGCCTGGGTGCTGGGCCTAAATATATGACAATGGACTGTTGCAGTGGTGGCTGACGTGAAGCCTGATTCTCTGCTATGACATGCAGACTGATTCTCTGCTGACATGAGGCAAGATTCTCTGTTACGGGACCTCTCTCCTCTGCCTGGGTGCTGGGCCTAAATATATGACAATGGACTGTTGCAGTGGTGGCTGACGTGAAGCCTGATTCTCTGCTATGACATGCAGACTGATTCTCTGCTGACATGAAGCCAGATTCTCTGTTACGGGACCTCTCTCCTCTGCCTGGGTGCTGGGCCTAAATATATGACAATGGACTGTTGCATTGGTGGCTGACGTGAAGCCTGATTCTCTGCTATGACATGCAGACTGATTCTCTGCTGACATGAAGCCAGATTCTCTGTTACGGGACCTCTCTCCTCTTCCTGGGTGCCTGGGCCTAAATATATGCCAATAGACTGTTTCAATGTTGGGTGACGTGAAGCCTGATTCTCTGCTATGACATGCAGACTGATTCTCTGCTGACATGAAGCCAGATTCTCTGTTACGGGACCTCTCTCCTCTGCCTGGGTGCTGGGCCTAAATATATGACAATGGACTGTTGCAGTGGTGGCTGACGTGAAGCCTGATTCTCTGCTATGACATGCAGACTGATTCTCTGCTGACATGAAACCAGATTCTCTGTTACGGGACCTCTCTCCTCTGCCTGGGTGCTGGGCCTAAATATATGACAATGGACTGTTGCAGTGGTGGCTGACGTGAAGCCTGATTCTCTGCTATGACATGCAGACTGATTCTCTGCTGACATGAAGCCAGATTCTCTGTTACGGGACCTCTCTCCTCTGCCTGGGTGCTGGGCCTAAATATATGACAATGGACTGTTGCAGTGGTGGCTGACATGAAGCCTGATTCTCTGCTATGACATGCAGACTGATTCTCTGCTGACATGAAACCAGATTCTCTGTTACGGGACCTCTCTCCTCTGCCTGGGTGCTGGGCCTAAATATATGACAATGGACTTTTGCAGTGGTGGCTGACGTGAAGCCTGATTCTCTGCTATGACATGCAGACTGATTCTCTGCTGACATGAAGCCAGATTCTCTGTTACGGGACCTCTCTCCTCTGCCTGGGTGCTGGGCCTAAATATATGACAATGGACTGTTGCATTGGTGGCTGACGTGAAGCCTGATTCTCTGCTATGACATGCAGACTGATTCTCTGCTGACATGAAGCCAGATTCTCTGTTACGGGACTTCTCTCCTCTGCCTGGGTGCTGGGCCTAAATATATGACAATGGACTGTTGCAGTGGTGGCTGACGTGAAGCCTGATTCTCTGCTATGACATGCAGACTGATTCTCTGCTGACATGAAGCCAGATTCTCTGTTACAGGACCTCTCTCCTCTGCCTGGGTGCCTTGGCCTAAATATATGCCAATGGACTGTTGCAGTGGTGGCTGACGTGAAGCCTTGTTTCTCTGCTATGGGACCTCTCTCCAATTGATATTGGTTAATTTTTATTTATTTATATTTTTATTTTTATTCATTTCCCTATCCACATTTGTTTGCAGGGGATTTACCTACATGTTGCTGCCTTTTGCAGCCTTCTAGCTCTTTCCTGGGCTGTTTTACAGCCTTTTTAGTGCCGAAAAGTTCGGGTCCCCATTGACTTCAATGGGGTTCGGGACGAAGTTCGGATCGGGTTCGGATCCCGAACCCGAACATTTCCGGGAAGTTCGGCCGAACTTCTCGAACCCGAACATCGAGGTGTCCGCTCAACTCTAATGGTGATGCAAAAAGTTATGGTACAGCAGTGGTCCCCATTGAGACTCAGTTTGGTGTGACGTCCCATGAGGTTGGAGTATCTAAATCACTGATGCATAGTGACATACTAGGGCGGGACTTTCCTTTGTTCTGGGACCTGTGGATGGTCGAGTTTCCACCTCAAATTTCCCTAAGTGTGTGGGATGAAACTCCGGCTAGCCTGCCTGACTTTGGGGATTCCGGTTCTGAAGTACCAGCTGGTGGACTGGCCCCAGTTGAGCCTGACCAGTTCCCCTTCTCTGTACTAGTGGGGGAATCCGAGAGACCTCAAGTGTCTGTAGAAGAGTTGCCTATGCCAGAAATAAACATCTCTCAAGATAACTTTGGCACATCCCAACTGGGGGACCCAACGTTATCTCATGCTTGGGAAAATGTTGCTGTGGTTAATGGGGTTGCCAACAGTACGGGCTTGGAGAAGGTGTACCCTCACTTTTCTGTCAACCATGATCTTCTCTATCGTGTTGATAATATAAGGGGTGAAGTCGTAGAGCAACTAGTTGTTCCCAAATTGAATAGGAAAGTGGTACTTGACCTGGCTCACAAAAACCCCATGGGAGGACACCTGGCAGCTGAGAAAACTCAGCAACGGGTACTCCAGAGTTTTTTGTGGTATATTTGCAGAAATCAAATGATTCTGCGCGTTTTGCCCAGAATGTCAGTTGACGCCCCCTGTGCCTCATTACCGGGGACCCTTGGTACCGTTACCCATCATTGAGGTACCTTTTCACCGGATTTCAATGGATTTGGTGGGGCCCCTGGTGAAGTCTGCAAAGGGGCATCAATACATTCTTGTGGTTTTAGACTATGCCACTAGGTATCCCGAGGTGGTTCCTCTGCGGAACACGTCAGCTAAAATGATTTCCCGGGAGCTGGTTCATATGTTTGCTGACGGATCAAGGAACATCTTTTATGTCCAATGTAATGAAAGGTTTGTGTAAGCTGCTGGGTATAAAACAGTTAAGGACATCTGTCTATCACCCTCAAACTGATGGGTTGGTTGAGCGCTTCAACAAAACCCTCAAGAGAATGTTAAAAAGGGTCGTTGAGGCAGAAGGGAGAGATTGGGATTGCCTGCTCCCCTACTTGATGTTTGCTGTTTGTGAGGTGCCTCAGTCATCTACTGGGTTTTCCCCGTTTGAGCTTTTGTATGGGCGACACCCCCGGGGGCTTTTGGATATTGCAAAGGAGTCGTGGGAAGAGGAGCCCTCTCCCCACCGCTCTGTGGTGGAACATGTTCTACAGATGCAGGACCGCATCACAGCTGTAATGCCCATAGTACAAGAACATATGAGACAGGCTCAAGAGGCCCAAAGTCGCATATACAATCGGGGAGCCAGACTCAGGGTTTTTCAGCCGGGTGACCGGGTCCTGGTTCTTGTTCCCACTGCGGAAAGTAAATTCCTAGCAAAATGGCAAGGGCCCTATGAGGTTGTAGAGAAAATAGGGGATGTGAATTATAAAGTCCACCAACCCGACAAACGGAAAAAAATGCTAATCTATCATGTCAATTTAATGAAGGCCTGGAAGGAACCGTTAGTTTCTATGGCGGCTGAGCCTCACAGCCCTACACTTCTGGGGGGAGTTACTGAGGTGAAGGTCTCGGAGACTCTGTCAAGGGCACAAGCCCTAGAGGTAAAGGAATTCCTCCTTAGGAATGCTGATGTGTTTTCAGAGTGGCCAGGTTGCACTCATGTAATTAAGCATGATATTGCTACAGATCCACAAGCTCGGGTTCGCTTGAAGCCATATCGCATTCCTGAAGCCTGCAGACAGACAGTAGCCGGTGAGATCCAGAGAATGTTGGAGCTAGGTGTTATTGAGACATCCCATAGTGATTGGAGTAGCCCTGTGGTGTTGGTACCAAAACCGGATGGGTCCTTGCGGTTTTGCAACGACTTTCGCAAATTAAACGAGATCTCAAAGTTTGACGCTTATCCCATGCCACAGGTGGATGAGTTGATAGAAAGGTTAGATCCAGCCAGGTACATTACCACCCTGGATCTAACCAGAGGGTATTGTCAGAGTCCACTTACTTCAACGGCTAGGGAAAAGACAGCATTTTATACTCCACAGGGCCTGTTCCAGTATGTGAGAATGCCATTTGGGCTTCATGGGGCCCCTGCCACCTTTCAGAGTTTGATGGATGAAGTCCTCAGGCCTCACCGGCACTTTGCGTTGGCGTACCTTGACGACGTGGTGATATTCAGCTCGGATTGGGAAAGTCATCTTCCCAAGGTCCAAGCGGTGGTAAACTCAATTCGGCAGGCTGGTCTGACGGACAATCCCAAGAAATGTGCCCTGGGCCTTGAAGAGGCACGATACCTAGGGTACATTATTGGTAAAGGCCCCATAAAGCCTCAGGCTTAAAAGGTACAGGCAATTAAGGAGTGGCCTCAACCTTGCACAAAAAAACTGGTGAGGACGTTTCTGGGCATGGTAGGGTATTACCAGAGGTTTATACCAGATTTTGCCACCATAGCTGCTCCACTTACGGACCTAATAAAGGGCAAAAGCTCAGGGGGAATTTCTTGGAACAAAGATGCTGAGGTTGCGTTCTGTAAACTCAAGGAGGTGTTGTGCAGTAGGCCAGTTTTGATCGCTCCTGATTTAAAAAATGTGGGCCTAGGGGCCGTGTTGTCAGAGTTGGTGCATGGAGAAGAACCCCCAGTGATATATTTGAGTAGGAAGCTAACCCCCGCTGAGAAAAACTATAGTATTGTGGAGAGCGAGTGTTTGGCCATCAAATGGGCTTTGGAGACTCTGCGATACTATCTGCTCTGCCGTCGATTTCAGTTAGTGACAGATCACTCCCCTCTTACCTGGATGTCACAGGCCAAAGATCATAATGCAAGGGTGACTCGCTGGTTCCTGTCACTACAGGACTTTAATTTCTCGGTGGAGCACAGAGCAGGAAAGCTGCAGGCCAATGCTGACGCTCTCTCCCGAACTCATTGTATGTTCTCGGAAAGTGTCCGTACCCATGGGTTCGAACTGAGGGAAGGGGTATGTGACAGGGTGTCACAATGTTTTGCAGAGAAAGTGCTGGATGGTGTGTACATTGTACCAAGTTTCCGGAACTTCATGTGTTAAAAGGCTCCAGGAAGTTTGGTTCTCTTTGTATCCAGAAGCTTCCTGGGAAAAAGAAAGCCAGTTTAGGGTCCTGGAGCCAGTCAGGGAAGAGTTGGGTGGGTTGCCTGACCACCCGGAGCCAGTCCGGGTTTTACCTGCCTGGGGACTGCTCACACAGATGTACTAATTAAGTCAGCAGCCCTGACCCAGGAGCTCTCTCTCTCTATGGGAGTCTGGGCAGTCTGTTTGAAAAGCTGCAAGCCTAGGAGCTCTGAGAGCGGTCGGCTTCTCTACCTATCTACTGAACTGTAAGTTGCTCTGTTTTCCCCTTGAAAATGCTCTTTGTGTTTTGTGGTGAGTTTAGCTAGGGCTGCCGAGATAGGCAGGAGCCAGACGGCTATCGTTGTTTTGGTTTTTGTTTGTTATTTTGAGCAACTTGCAAAATAAACTAGCAACAGTCTGACACACAAGCTACAAAGGTGTCGGTGTACCTTTTTCTGCCCAAAACAACCCCGCAGAAAGGTGTAACAGTTCACACTACTCTTTGCGGACTCCTCTGGTACTTCTCTACTCTCCTGGTATTTGACCCCGGCTTCTCCTGACCATTCTTTGCTTAACCCTTTGTACTGCGTAGCTTTCTTGGTTCTGACCCGGTCCATTCACGTTCCGTATTTTGTCTTGTCTGTCTTCCCTGCACATATCCTAAGTAAGGGACTGTCGTCCAGTTGTCCCCAGTCATAAGGACTTGTGAGGCAAGTAGGCAGGGCCAGGGGTGAGGGTGGAGCGCAGTGGTCACTATCCTTCCCCCTGTGTGTGTGTGGACGTGACTGTTACAAGAGTGTAACATTCCCTCAAAGTCCTGAGCAGTTCTGCTGCTATATGTGTCCTTACTTGCATGCCTCAGTGCAGTGACACCATCTTGCCACTAGAAGTGGCTATAGCATTTCCTCGTCCTTAAACAATGAAGAAGATCACTGTATGTACGGTAAATGCAGCAGTCTCCTTCACTGAACAAGCAGCCACCTGTCCTTCCAGACAATCAGCTGCTGCATCGCCCAGTGCAAAATCTCGTGCAGCACATGATGACATGTCATCACCTATGCCAGCATGTTGACGTCTTACGCCACTGTGCATGAGATTTTGTTCAGGATCTTCAAGTAAGATGGCCATGGCAGCCTGTTCGCACTCAAATGGATTAGGCAAGTATGATTTATTTTTATTTTTTCAGAGAAAATCAATTCGTTACCACGAAGCACGGGGAAATTCAGCTTGGTGGTGAATCTAGTTTTTCCTGAAATTCTGATAGAAGTTCATTTTGTTAACTTTGATTAGCTCAACACTAATCAGTACGATTAAGCGACAAATGAGACGTTTCTTGATGTAGTGAACGTTTCAACAATGACACTTATGACGGGCTGATTATTGTTAAAAAAATCATAATTTTGATTTTCCACCATTTGTAAAGCAGACAGTTGTATTTACACAAAGCGAAATCTGAGTGGCGTGCCGTGAACGATTCCTGTTTACACGTATCAAATCATTAATGTTCAACGATGATTTTTGTTCCCACACGATCAAACCAATGAGAAATCTACCGATTGTCGCTCTATCTTTCATTGCTTTTGCACTGTTTGATATTCCTGCAAATTAACTTGATTTAACAATAATTTACACTATAATCACCTCATGTAAAGTTTCCTTTAGGTGTTGACAGATTCTCCTACCTAGCAGCACACCAAGATGACCTCTTAATGTGCAGGATCATTCATTCAAGATTGCCAAGTCCCCAGTAGCATCTGAAAATGCAGGACACCAAATGTCAAGTCAAATCAATTGTAGAGTATATATCAGCTGCTACCTGTGAGAAACTGCACACACTGCATACCCAGCAACCAAACTAAGCTTAATTATTGTCAGATCCTACTTTCATGTAACAGGAATTGACCTTTGCACTGAATCATGTAAGTAGTCTGTCCGTCTGTTCGTGATTGACATCTACCCAAACCCACTTTTAAGGATTAAGTTTAAAGAAAAATTTCAGTGATTAACCTACTGTTTGTGATATATAATCCTGCTATTAAATGTATTCTATCACTTTTTGCTTCACTTTGCAGTACTCGAATGTAAAAAATACATATAATAGGACTAGTTCATGTAATTATACAGCATACGCCTTTATGTATCAGTCTTGTCTTCTCTCATCTATGATCTTTATCTTGCCTCAGAGCTCTCCTGTCAGTCTTACTAGTATTTGCTAATCTTCATAATGTTCACTGTAAGGCATGGAAGAAGAGGCACACCAAAGACAAAGCGCTGCAGACCATGGATGACATTAAAGTGGGGAAAAAATCAGAACATCAAATTATTTCTATGAAAATGTAAAATATTTTTTCCTAGTTGTAGTCCACTGTAATAATACTGAGATCAACTTGATTGTTAGGTGGAATCTATAGCATGTATTTATAACTTGAATTATTTTCAGATAAAAACTGCATTACAGTACCAGCCAGTTTTAGTAGTGAGTGAATCACGTCTTTTTTCTCTCCATTCTCTCTTCACGGTACTTGATATTAGTAATACAATTTTTTTAATGAACAGTCAGTGGGTCTAGAGCTTCTTTAAAAGTCCCATAGATTTTCAAACAGGGGGTCTTCGACTCCTGGCACCTTCACAGCATGTATGGCCTCTAAGTCTCCTAATGCTGATTAAGGCGCTCTCCCCAGGGAGAAATAGTACCCCCAAATCCTTACTTAGACCTCTCACCTAGTTAAGCCAGTACTCTCTGCTCTGCACTGATGAGGGGCAATCACCCGGAAACAGCTGTCTGCAGATGAGGTTTTGGCTTATTTAATATCCAAGTCATGTCTCAAGGCCTATTTAACCACTTCAGCCCCGCTAGGTGAAACCCCCTTCATGACCAGAGCACTTTTTACACTTCGGCACTACACTACTTTCACCGTTTATCGCTCGGTCATGCAACTTACCATACAAATGAATTTTACCTCCTTTTCTTCTCACTAATAGAGCTTTCATTTGGTGGTATTTCATTGCTGCTGGCACTTTTACTTTTTTTGTTATTAATCAAAATGTAACGATTTTTTTGCAAAAAAATGACATTTTTCACTTTCAGCTGTAAAATTTTGCAAAAAAAACGACATCCATATATAAATTTTTCGCCAAATTTATTGTTCTACATGTCTTTGATAAAAAAAAAATGTTTGGGCAAAAAAAAAAAATGGTTTGGGTAAAAGTTATAGCATTTACAAACTATGGTACAAAAATGTGAATTTCCGCTTTTTGAAACAGCTCTGACTTTCTGAGCACCTGTCATGATTCCTGAGGTTCTACAATGCCCAAACAGTAGAAAACCCCCACAAATGACCCCATTTCGGAAAGTAGACACCCTAAGGTATTCGCTGATGGGCATAGTGAGTTCATAGAACTTTTTATTTTTTGTCACAAGTTAGCGGAAAATGATGATGATTTTTATTTATTTATTTTTTCTTACAAAGTCTCATATTCCACTAACTTGCGACAAAAAATAAAAAATTCTAGGAACTCGCCATGCCCCTCATGGAATACCTTGGGGTGTCTTCTTTCCAAAATGGGGTCACTTGTGGCGTAGTTATACTGCCCTGGCAATTTAGGGGCCCAAATGTGTGAGAAGAACTTTGCAATCAAAATGTGTAAAAAATGACCGGTGAAATCCAAAAGGTGCACTTTGGAATATGTGCCCCTTTGCCCACCTTGGCAGCAAAAAAGTGTGACACATCTGGTATCGCCGTACTCAGGAGAAGTTGGGGAATGTGTTTTGGGGTGTCATTTTACATATACCCATGCTGGGTGAGAAAAATATCTTGGTCAAATGCCAACTTTGTATAAAAAAATGGGAAAAGTTGTCTTTTGCCAAGATATTTCTCTCATCCAGCATGGTTATATGTAAAATGGCACCCCAAAACACATTCCCCAACTTCTCCTGAGTACGGCGATACCAGATGTGTCACACTTTTTTGCTGCCAAGGTGGGCAAAGGGGCACATATTCCAAAGTGCACCTTTCAGATTTTGCAGGCCATTTTTTACACATTTTGATTGCAAGGTACTTCTCACACATTTGGGCCCCTAAATTGCCAGGGCAGTATAACTACGCCACAAGTGACCCCATTTTGGAAAGAAGACACCCCAAGGTATTCCGTGAGGGGCATGGCGAGTTCCTAGAATTTTTTATTTTTTGTCACAAGTTAGCGGAAAATGATGATTTTTTTTTTTTCTCTTTTTTCCTTACAAAGTCTCATATTCCACTAACTTGCGACAAAAAATAAAAAATTCTAGGAACTCGCCATGCCCCTCACGGAATACCTTGGGGTGTCTTCTTTCCAAAATGGGGTCACTTGTGGCGTAGTTATACTGCCCTGGCAATTTAGGGGCCCAAATGTGTGAGAAGAACTTTGCAATCAAAATCTGTAAAAAAATGACCGGTGAAATCCGAAAGGTGCACTTTGGAATATGTGCCCCTTTGCCCACCTTGGCATCAAAAAAGTGTCACACATCTGGTATCGCCGTACTCAGGAGAAGTTGGGGAATGTGTTTTGGGGTGTCATTTTACATATACCCATGCTGGGTGAGAGAAATATCTTGGCAAAAGACAACTTTTCCCATTTTTTTATACAAAGTTGGCATTTGACCAAGATATTTTTCTCACCCAGCATGGGTGTATGTAAAATGACACCCCAAAACACATTCCCCAACTTCTCCTGAGTACGGCGATACCAGATGTGTCACACTTTTTTGCTGCCAAGGTGGGCAAAGGGGCACATATTCCAAAGTGCACCTTTCGGATTTCACCGGTCATTTTTTTACAGATTTTGATTGCAAAGTTCTTCTCACACATTTGGGCCCCTAAATTGCCAGGGCAGTATAACTACGCCACAAGTGACCCCATTTTGGAAACAAGACACCCCAAGGTATTCCGTGAGGGGCATGGCGAGTTCCTAGAATTTTTTATTTTTTGTCGCAAGTTAGTGGAATATGAGACTTTGTAAGGAAAAAAGAAAAAAAAAAGAAAAATCATCATTTTCCGCTAACTTGTGACAAAAAATAAAAAATTCTAGGAACTCGCCGTGCCCATCACGGAATACCTTGGGGTGTCTTCTTTCCAAAATGGGGTCACTTGTGGCGTAGTTATACTGCCCTGGCAATTTAGGGGCCCAAATGTGTAAGAAGTACCTTGCAATCAAAATGTGTAAAAAATGGCCTGCAAAATCCGAAAGGTGCACTTTGGAATATGTGCCCCTTTGCCCACCTTGGCTGCAAAAAAGTGTCACACATCTGGTATCGCCGTACTCAGGAGAAGTTGGGGAATGTGTTTTGGGATGTCATTTTACATATACCCATGCTGGGTGAGAGAAATATCTTGGCAAAAGACAACTTTTCCCATTTTTTTATACAAAGTTGGCATTTGACCAAGATATTTTTCTCACCCAGCATGGGTATATGTAAAATGACACCCCAAAACACATTGCCCAACTTCTCCTGAGTACGGCGATACCAGATGTGTGACACTTTTTTGCAGCCTAGATGCGCAAAGGGGCCCAAATTCCTTCTAGGAGGGCATTTTTAGACATTTGGATCCCAGACTTCTTCTCACACTTTCGGGCCCCTAAAAAGCCAGGGCAGTATAAATACCCCACATGTGACCCCACTTTGGAAAGAAGACACCCCAAGGTATTCAATGAGGGGCATGGCGAGTTCCTAGAATTTTTTTTTTTTTGCATAAGTTAGCGGATATTGATTTTTTTTTGTTTTTTTCTCACAAAGTCTCACTTTCCGCTAACTTAGGACAAAAATTTCAATCTTTCATGGACTCAATATGCCCCTCACGGAATACCTTGGGGTGTCTTCTTTCCGAAATGGGGTCACATGTGGGGTATTTATACTGCCCTGGCTTTTTAGGGGCCCTAAAGCGTGAGAAGAAGTCTGGGATATAAATGTCTAAAAATGTTTACGCATTTGGATTCCGTGAGGGGTATGGCGAGTTCATGTGAGATTTTATTTTTTGACACAAGTTAGTGGAATATGAGACTTAGTAAGAAAAAACAAAAACAAACAAAAAATTTCCGCTAACTTGTGCCAAAAAAATGTCTGAATGGAGCCTTACCGGGGGGGGGGGGGGGGGTAATCAATGACAGGGGGGTGATCAATGACAGGGGGGTGATCAATGACAGGGGGGTGATCACCCATATAGACTCCCTGATCACCCCCTGTCATTGATCACCCCCCCTGTAAGGCTCCATTCAGACATCCGCATGATTTTTTACGGATCCATGGATACATGTATCGGATCCACAGAACGCATGCGGACGTCTGAATGGAGCCTTACAGGGGGGTTATCAATGACAGGGGGTGATCAGGGTAATCAGGGTGATCACCCCCCTGTCACTGATCACCCCCCCTGTAAGGCTCCATTCAGACATCCGCATGATTTTTTACGGATCCATGGATACATGTATCGGATCCACAGAACGCATGCGGACGTCTGAATGGAGCCTTACAGGGGGGTTATCAATGACAGGGGGTGATCAGGGTAATCAGGGTGATCACCCCCCTGTCACTGATCACCCCCCCTGTAAGGCTCCATTCAGACATCCGCATGATTTTTTACGGATCCATGGATACATGTATCGGATCCACAGAACGCATGCGGACGTCTGAATGGAGCCTTACAGGGGGGTTATCAATGACAGGGGGTGATCAGGGTAATCAGGGTGATCACCCCCCTGTCACTGATCACCCCCCCTGTAAGGCTCCATTCAGACATCCGCATGATTTTTTACGGATCCATGGATACATGTATCGGATCCACAGAACGCATGCGGACGTCTGAATGGAGCCTTACAGGGGGGTTATCAATGACAGGGGTTGATCAGGGTAATCAGGGTGATCACCCCCCTGTCACTGATCACCCCCCCTGTAAGGCTCCATTCAGACATCCGCATGATTTTTTACGGATCCATGGATACATGTATCGGATCCACAGAACGCATGCGGACGTCTGAATGGAGCCTTACAGGGGGGTTATCAATGACAGGGGTGATCAGGGTAATCAGGGTGATCACCCCCCTGTCACTGATCACCCCCCCTGTAAGGCTCCATTCAGACATCCGCATGATTTTTTACGGATCCATGGATACATGTATCGGATCCACAGAACGCATGCGGACGTCTGAATGGAGCCTTACAGTGGGGTTATCAATGACAGGGGGTGATCAGGGTAATCAGGGTGATCACCCCCCTGTCACTGATCACCCCCCCTGTAAGGCTCCATTCAGACATCCGCATGATTTTTTACGGATCCATGGATACATGTATCGGATCCACAGAACGCATGCGGACGTCTGAATGGAGCCTTACAGGGGGGTTATCAATGACAGGGGGTGATCAGGGTAATCAGGGTGATCACCCCCCTGTCACTGATCACCCCCCCTGTAAGGCTCCATTCAGACGTCCGCATGTGTTTTGCGGATCCGATCCATGGATCCGTAAAAATCATGCGGACGTCTGAATGGAGCCTTACAGGGGAGTGATCAATGACAGGGGGGTGATCAATGACAGGGGGTGATCAGGGAGTGTATATGGGTGATCACCCGCCTGTCATTGATCACCCCCCTGTAAGGCTCCATTCAGACGTCCGTATGCTTTTTGCGGATCCGATCCATGTATCCGTGGATCCGTAAAAATCATACGGATGTCTGAACGGAGCCTGACAGGGGGGTGATCAATGACAGGGCGGTGATCAATGACAGGGGGGTGAGCAGGGAGTTTATATGGGGTGATCATGGGTGATCAGGGGTTTATAAGGGGTTAATAAGTGACGGGGGGGGGGGTGTAGTGTAGTGTGGTGTTTGGTGCGACTGTACTGACCTACCTGAGTCCTCTGGTGGTCGATCCTAACAAAAGGGACCACCAGAGGACCAGGTAGGAGGTATATTAGACGCTGTTATGAAAACAGCGTCTAATATACCTGTTAGGGGTTAAAAAATTCGGATCTCCAGCCTGCCAGCGAGCGATCGCTGCTGGCAGGCTGGAGATCCACTCGCTTACCTTCCGTTCCTGTGAGCGCGCGCGCCTGTGTGCGCGCGTTCACAGGAAATCTCGCGTCTCGCGAGATGACGCATATATGCGTGACTGTGCGCCAGCCTGCCACCTCCGGAACGCACATGTGCGTTAGGCGGTCCGGAGGTGGTTAAAGGGTCAAACCTTGACCTACAGGATAGCTGCCTTACATCTGGTGGCATTAGAGGCAGAGCTTGGTAAAGCTCATTTGTATTCCTTTCTTCCCAGAATTCCAGAGGAAAAAGTCTATTAGTCATGACGATTAAGGCGCTCTCTCCAAGGAGAGATAGTACCTCCCAATATCAGAGCTGTGGAGAGATGAGAGTAGATAGTATAGATCATCAAGTTAAAGAATAGTAAAACCCCTGTAATGGAGAGTAAACATTTACAGTCCATGTGGCCAACTCTCTACAAAGTATGGGATCAGTTGGGTTCTTAGTAGTTGGAGGTCAAAACTACATAAATATTGATACCTCTATGAGGTGGAGGAAATGTACCCAGTTACCCACGTTAAAGAGTGCAAAATTCCCTCAAAGTCCTGAGCAGTTCTGCTGCTGCATGTGCCTTACTTGCATGCCTCAGTGCAGTGACACCATCTTGCCACTAGAAGTTGTTAGTGTCACAGAGATGAAGAGGAGGAGCCCCATTTAAGTACCCATTGGGCGCCATCTTGACAGTGCAGTTATGTGGTGAGCACATAGCCCCGTTTGAGTCCTGATTAAAGACAAACTGCAGCAGATGAGTGTAAGCTCCTGACAGTGTGTTTGCTGGGTGAAAGTGATGCAGGCACACCGTGAGCTATGCATTTATCAGCCAAGGGGCACACCAAAGACAAAGGACTGCAGATCAGACCCAGAAGGCAGCTGAAGACCAAGTCTCAAGTGAGTTAAGTTATGGAGATGGCCCTCAGAGACAACATACTCAATGTGGCTAAAGTGCTAGATGAGAGCTTGGATCCCTGAGAGAGAAGCAGTAATAGTTAGCGCCACTGAGCTGAAGAGGAGCCAAATCCTTGATGTGTGTGTCGCTAGAGCAGTGGGAGAGGTAATGCCCCGAGCAGGTGCTGAAGACTGGAAGTGAAAATGAGACCCCTAGCTGGATACCTGGGGTCTATTGGCTAATATTGATGAGTGGCATAGGCAATATTCATTTTCATGATATTTTGCACATTTATGGCCTAATATTCGCCCTAAATTTGCAAATTCTAGAATTTGCGATCTTCAGTCATTATTTTCTTGATTGTGAAAATCGGCAATGTAATTTGCGCGTATTGCTCTCGCAATACACGCATGGCTCACGTTTACTACATTTTTCATGCTGCTAGAAGTTTCCTGAGACTGGAGAAAATGGTTGGCAGCAACTTTCATGACTGTGAGGAAGAACTTCTGATAGAGTGCTCCAATATATTTGCGATTGCACAAATCGGCACTAATGATGCGCATATTTTTGACGCAATACATGAAACTTAACATTTTATCAGGTCTGAGTAGATATTACTGATTGGTGCACTAAGTATTGTTGTGACATCACAGCACTATATCTGTAGCATGTATGTATGGACAGCAGAGAAACGGTAATTCCTATCACACTACCTAACACCCTGCACTGACTATCTCCCACTAACTATCTGTATCATATTTATGAGCTAACTATCTAATGTAATTGAATAAGGATCCAGATGACTCCGCAAAGCACAGAACACAGAAATTACACCGTTCTCTCTCAGAACTCCCAAAAAACTGCAGAAAATGGCTGCTGGGGAGGTTCTTATATAGTAAAGGGGTAGGACACTTTCCTATTGGTTGCTAGGGATGTTGCTAAGCTCTGACAAAGATATTTCAGCTGTTTCATCGGCCCACAAGCAAGAAGGGAGGTTACTGATGAAAAAAAAAACTTGAATATTCGCAATTACGAATAAATAGCACTATATTCAGAATTTTTCGAAAGTGCCGATATTCGCGATAAAAACTAGCGATTAGAATATTCGCACTCATACCAATTGGCTTAACATCTCCCCCGTAACACGGAGCTTTACCTTGGGACTATTTTTTGACTGTGGACATGAGTAACATTACACTTTTTATGCATATGGACTACAGATGTGTGACTGCTAAGTTGTTTTTCCTCTGATGAGAAACTGTAATATGTTTGTGAAAATGTTTTCTAAAGTTGTGCTACATGCTGCAAACAATTCATGTGCCTCTATCTGCCTTACTTCCACAACATCAAAAGAACTCTGTAGGGTGCACTCGCCATTTAGATTCCTCATTTGATGGATCCTTTCTGTGACAGTGTCATGGCCTTCATTATAATTGGAAGCCATAACCCTAGTGTTAAAAGAGCAACACAACAGGAAATTATTAGGAACAATCCGATTGGGAGCTGCAATTGCTCACCGTAATATCTGGCCAGCAGATCACTGTTTAGACAGCATAGTCTGCTGTCAAGCAATATCAATTTTGGTGTCCACATCAGTGATACTTTCACCTAATTGATCAGCTGATTGACAGCTCATTTACATAGGGCAATTATCTGGAATGTGCATTCCCAGGAATGCACTTTCCCAATAATTGCCCCAACCATTATCCTGTGTAAAGGGTCCAATGGGTTGTACTCCTACATTGTCTGACATTGTTCAGTCGGTGTGTCAGTGTACAGACATCTTATTTGCGAATCCTAACACCCAGCAGTCAATTTATTTTTACATTTACAGGAGAAAAAAATATATATAAAGTGCAGCATATAGCTTTGGAGGGGTTCTCTGGGATTTACGTAATGATGACCTCTCTTCTGGATAGGTCAATAATATGGGATCAGGGGGGGGCCATCTTCCAGCACCCCACCGACCAGCTGTTTGAGGAAGCCACAATGCTTTCCGGAACTCTGGTGAGCGCTGTGGCCCCCTCGCAACTTACCAAGCACAGTGCCGCCCATTTAATAGCGGCTGTGCTTCGTATCACAGCTCCGCCCCATCACTCAAATGGAGTTCAGCTGTGCCTAGACCATGTGACCAATGAACATGACATCACATGGCCTAGGACGAGGCTGCAGCTTTGACGAAGCACTGCACCCTCTTCGTACAGCTGATGAGCACTGATGAACCCAGCTGATCTGATACTGATGACCTATCCTGAGGACAGGCGATCAATATGCAAGTCCCGGAAAACCTCTATAAGTAGAAATGCTCCAGAATTGTTAGCAAATAGAAAGGAAACATGTACAAGAAACATATCAGGACAACATGGTAGTAATAGAGTCATAGAGACACCTAAAAGTTGAATACACATTAGGTTACGGACCTGTGGAAGGAAATCTATATTTTGTGGTGATCACATGCTTATCACTTTGAGTTGCCACTTTGGTTCTACTGTTTATAGCATTCTTGAAAGAGCAGCATGTAAAGTAAAGTGAAAGGTTATGAGAAAGACACTAAGAGCATGAAAACATGAAAGTGGAATATTGATCCAAGAATTCACACAAGAAATCCAGCCAGGGTTTGTTGAAATATAAAAATGTTACTGAGCTTGTTTATATAGGAGCCATGGCAAGATGATCCACCCTGTACATGCACATTTCAAACATACATGGGGGAAAGTGTTATTTGTATTGTTAAACTTACATTAAGCTCACCTCAATTGCATCATCTGCAAAATAGTCTAAGGGATAATGGCATTTACAGAGGAAATTGCAATCATCTTCAGTAGGCTGCACTATAATGGAGAAATATAATTAATTTAACTTGGTAGTCTTCTATAATGGACACACTTTATCATATCCACAGATGGAGCTTGAAAGAATTAGCCATGTTCTTTATCCCAGCAGACATCTCTCCAAGTGCAGCAATGGCCAGAAATTTCTCCTGCAAATGCATTGCATGATGTGAGAGTGACGGGTTAGTTTGTAGTTTACTAGTCCTGAGATTATAGACACATGTATTATATTTAATGGTTATGAAGAGTTTAGTCTTTTTGCCGAAAACATAGTATATTATATCAAAACATGTTACATTTTCAGGCTTTGTAACATGTTTAATAGCCTAAGATAATATGATGATTACAATATCACTATGCTGAATATCATTATAGACATATACACAGAACAGTACACACAAAACACTGCAGCTGTAAAGTGATCATCCAGTCTGACTCTCGCTTTGCTTACAAGAGGACACTTATCTCCTGTACTAGCCACAATGATGATGTCGGCTGATGCCATCACTTTGAGGCTACCACTTCCCTCCAGTTGCAGAAAGAGTGAAGCAATAGTCTGAGACTGTGCTCACATAAATGGAGTGGGTGGACATAGCCTTTGACATCAATGCCCACCCACTCCTTTGTACTGTACAAGGCTATTCTAAAGCCTGTGTTCTGTGGTCATTGGTTTCTTCCTGCTCTCAGTAGCCACAGCCACAAGAATACTCACCTCTCCTGTAGAGCTGTCCAACCAGTGGTTAGTGCCCACCACCAGCATGTCTCTGCTCTGGTTCTACACTGTCACCTCTCTCCTGTTTCGTATGGATGCATGCACATTCTCTCCAACTCTTAAAGGGCCAGCACATGACCAAATCTATCTCCAGCCAATGATTGCTTGTCCTGGGCTATTTTAGGTCCCTTCTGTCTGAGCAATAGGTATTTCAGCTTGCTAGTCCCTCTGAAAATGCTCTATATTCTGTTCTGCCTTTCCGTGCTTAACCTCTGCCTGTTTACTGGATGTGACTCTAAGCTGCCTGACCTGACTTCTGCTTGACTCTAATATTGACCCCTTGTGTTCCCTGAACTTTGGCCTGATAACTGCATTGTCGGTCCCCTTTGTTTTTACATCAATCAAGGCATAACCCCCTTAACTGGAGCAGAGGCCTTTATCAGGATTCAGGGGATATTATTTCTCTGTATGCATTGCACCTAGTAGGTGGTAGAAGTAATGTAGACCAGGCAATTCATCTCTGGGAAAAATATATGCAAATTAGAAATGAAGGCTGAGCCTCTGATGCCACCAGATGTAAGGCAACTATCATATATGTCTATGCTTAAAGGGAGTCTGTCACCTCCATATGTCCATATACAGTGCTTACATTATACAGTGCAGACTGCCCGATCCCCTGAAGACGCCATGTATATGGCGAAACATGTCGGGGGGCAGTGATTAGATTTTTAGATCACAGGAGACCCATTATCAGAGTGCCAGCTACCGAGTAGCTAATAGGTAGTATAGTGATCAATTGCGCCACCATTAGGAACCAGCAGACAATTATAAGGCAGGAATAGCAACAAATGAATCGCCATCATAATAGTAACAAACAGAGCAATACGGTTACACCTATGTATTAGTTAGCATCAGTGTTGCAAAGACAGTATGCAATAGAGGAGGCAAAGTGCCACTACTGAAAATCCAGCAAGTGTACACTGATCTATTTAGTCACAGACTATATACAAAAACCCACTGCTACTGTAAAACTAGCAACACTAGCTAATAGGAGGAAAAAAGTACAAGACTATTTAGCACTCATAGGGTCAACTGTAGAAAGTTTTAAATCAGTAGGATAGATAAGATAGTTCCCAGCTTATTAAATAAATAATAAAAGTGAATTTTTAACTCATACAATAATAAATATGCACGTGTCAAGAGCAGGCAACTAGTAGTCCAAGACTAAATGTAAATATACATGGCTCTGTAGAACACCTATACAGGATTGTAACGGTACCTTTGTTCTATTCTTTAGACTTGCGCCAGCAGGAAAAACGAAGTTTAATTCATATGCAAATGAGCACCCGCAAGTGCCCAGGGGCGGAGTTCAGTGTGTAGGTGCCCAGGCTGCTCTGCCTTCTTTTCACTTTACTCCTCCCAAGCCTCTGCCTTTGCCGCCCTCCAAGTCTCTTGCCTCATCGATAGGTCCGGACTTGGAGGGCGGGCAAAGGAAGAGACTGGGGAGGAGTAAAGTGAAAAGAAGGCAGAGCAGCCTGGGCACCTACACACTGAACTCCGCCCCTGGGCACTTGCGAGTGTTCATTTGCATATGAATTAAACTTCGTTTTTCCTGCTGGCGCAAGTCTAAAGACAAAGACAAAGGTACCATTACAATCCTGTATAGGTGTGCTACAGAGCCATGTAAGCACTGCATATGGCCATATGGAGGTGACAAACTCCCTTTAAACTTCCAAACAGGCCTTGAGGCATAAATTGGATAATAGTTAAAAGGGTTTTCCAAGTTTTTAATTCTGATGACCTATCCTCTGAAAGTCATCAGTGTCTGATCGGTCGAGGTCCGACACCTGGGTCCCCTACTGATCAGTTGATCAGCAGTGGTGCTCGCAGTAGGGCCGCAGTCTTCTCGCTACTTTTCATAGGCCAGTGAAGACACGGTCATAGGTCATGTGGCCTAGGCACAGCTCAGCACCATAAAAGTGAATGGGACTGAGCTGCAATACAAAATAAAATGTACGGTGCTGTGCTTGGTGAGCACGGAGAAGGCCACGGTGCTCACAGGAGTGCCAATGCCTTCTGAAACAGCTGATCAGCGGGGGTCCAGGGGTCAGACCCGCACAGATCAGATACTGATGACCTATCCAGAGGCTAGGTCATCAGTATTAGTGATGAGCGGCAGGGGCAATATTCAAATTTGCGCTATTTCGCAAATATTTGGCAGAATATTCATCATATATTCGCAAATATGGTCTTGATTGCGAAAATGTAATGCGCACGCAATACAGGCGTGGGTCACTATAGCTGCATTTTTAAAGCTGCTAGAAGTTTCCTGAGACTGGAGAAAATGGTTGGCACGGCAGAACATTACAATAGCTTTATATGCAGATAGAGTGCTCCAATATATTTGCGACTGCGAAATCGGCACTAATGATGTGAATATTTTGGCGCAATATGTGCAACTTTACAATTTAGCAGGTCTGGCTACATATTAGTGATTGGTGCACTAAGTATTATTGTGAACTTGTGACATCACAGCACTATGTCTGTAGCATGTATGTATGGACAGCAGAACCTATCAGCTACACTATATCAGGATATAACCTACACTGACTATCTCCCACTAACTATCTGTATTAAATATATATATGACCTAACTAACTATCTAATGTAATGGCACAGGAAAGCAGAGAGCACAGCAATGACACTGCTGTCTCTCTCAGATCTGCAAAATATTGCAGAAAATGGCTGCTGGGGAGGTTCTTATATAGTAAGGGGTAGGCAACTTTCCTATTGGTTGTTAGGGATGTTGCTAAGCTCAGACAAAGACATTGCATCCTTCTCATTGGCCCACAAGCAAGAAGGGAGGTTACTGATGAAAAAAAAAATAGAGAAATTACGAATATATATCACTATATTCAAAATATTTGCAAATTCTCGAAGTGCCGATATTCATGATTAATAGCGCGATTCGAATATTCGCGCTCAACACTAGTCAGTATTAAAATCTTGGGAAACTATTTGACGCCAGTATCTCATCTACAGACAGATGTTTCAAGTGACTGCCTCTCATCAGTGATGAGCAGAGAACTAAAAGGTACAAAGACTGTCAAGAACATAAGCATAAGAACAGCTTCCAGGCAAGATGGTGTTAAACATGCATTACAATATCACAATATTCTCGTACCCTGTATTAGCAGTAATGGAATAATAAGAATTTGGGGGATCATTAAGCAGCAGAAAAAAACAAAAAACCTTTGTTAGATTATCTTTAAACAAGATTAAAGAGCCACATTCTGTATATCACATTAAATATTATGTTCACATTAGACAAATAAATAAATTGCATTACAGGGATATACTGGAAATGCAAATTTTCTCTTGATGAATGTGTGCTCCACGAGACAGCCCACAATGAGCATTTCTCCCTCCAACATAGAGTATAACCTCAGCAGTAATATTAATATTGAGAATGCCCTTGTGGAAAATGTGATGATTCTTAATAGTGTCCTGTTACTTACAACAGACAGGCCAAGAATGACCAGCATTGGCTTATAGCACAGCATCAAAGCAGTAAACAGAAAACATGTAGTGATTGTGAAAGCAAGACACAGAAGCAAAAGCACAGCAAGTAGACATACGTACTAGACTTCATATATATATTACTTCTATAGTCTTAATGCTGCATGTGTATAGAGTATATGTGTATAGAATAAGAAAAATAACAGGGTTACTATCAAACGCCTTCCCCGAAACAGCAAGGGGAGATTCCCTACTGTGAATCCCACCTGTTGCCCCAAGCTGGTTGCTGTAGAGTCCTGAATAACATTCATATTCCAAGAACTTATCATACTCTCCATAGCTTTTAAGCATAGCACTGTTTAAAAGCAATAGATGAACTCAGCCCAGCACTAGCAAACAGTTTAAAGGGACAGTGTTATAAGCTAATATTGGGCCTAATACAGGGTGGGCCATGAAAAACAGACCAATGAGTCCCTTGTGTGGTTTGTACAGGATAATGCATATTGAGCTCCATGCATCAAACCTGTCTAATAGTAACACTGTCTTTGTTGCAACCAATCAAAGCTCAGCTTTAATTTTACCATAGTACTGTAAGAAGTGAATGAGGCCCATGGTATACTTCCCTGCCAGTCTGGTGGAACTGACTACGAAGCGCAGAACAGTTGTCAGTGTGCCCAACATGTCGTACTTTATTCAACAAAGGATTCTGTAATGTACAAACAGGTTTATTCAAAGAAAAACTGTTCTGTTTTTCTGGTTAATTGCCATATCTTCCCATTCCAGCAAAATGCTGTATATATAACTTAGTGTGTGCAGTGACCCAGAGTATTAGTGCCAAAAGGGTTAATTTAATGTTGTAATTTGTTGTTAAAGAACTTATTTATGTAACGTGCATGCCTAAAAGCAAACTAGGAGCATTATATAAACATCTGGCAGATCTGGTTACGGCGCCATGGTGGTGGACTTGATCTTTTCCCTGGTTAGTTGAAGAGTCTTAGCTGAGAGTAGCTACAGACAAGACCTACATGTGTAAACCCCTGAAAAGTAGGCCCAGAGATAAGCTTCCTCCAGGAGACTCTACTCTTGAGATTGAAAAGCAGCCACAGAGTTACCTAACCAAGGTAATACCCTGATGGAAAGTGAACAGACAACCATATAAGATCTTGAACTATGAAGGTTGTGCCGAGGTTTCCAACTGTAAACTTATGTTTATTTATGGTATTAAAGACTTTAATGCGCTGGAAAGGGTTAATTGCCTCTGAAACATGCCACGCTTTGAGATGGACTGGTCATCTGGATCTGCACCCCTCAGCCCAGCAGTTGCAGGAGGAGTTATCAAGTACAGAACGGCACTCCCATGGTTATCCCGGAAAGATTGCAAAGTGTTTAGAGAGAGACTCAGAGACTTCTACCATCATCATTGTTGCTGCCCATGCACAGCTATTGGGAAAGGAACTACACTGTGATATACTTTGGGAACTGAACCCAGTGCCATGGTCACTGACCACTTTGCCCAGTTGGAGTTGGTGGGGAGACAGCCAGCAGAATGTTTGCTGCTTCATGCCCTTTAGCAAATTTAGCAACCTTAGACTGATCAGTATAACACAGCATAGCTATGCTTCCCTTTACTTTCTGCCCTGCTTCTGTTGAGAAGGAGAAGATGTTCACTGAGGAGGATGTGGAGTAGTGTTGATCGCGAATATTCAAATTGAGAATTTTATTGTGAATATTGGCACTTCTAGAATTCGCAAAGATCTAGAATATAGTGCTATATCTTCGTAATCGCAAATATTCAAGATTTTTTTCATCAGTGCCCTCACTGCTTCTTGATTGTGGGCCAATGAGAAGGCTGCAATATCTTTGTCTGAGCTTAGCAACCAATAGAAAAGTTGCCTACCTCTTACTATATAGGAAAATCCCCAGCATCCATTTTGTGCTGTTTTTTTTTGCAGTTCTGAGAGAGACAGCAGTGTTATTGCTGTGCTCTGTGCTTTGCTGAGTCATCTGGATCCTTATTCAATTACATTAGATAGGTGGTAAGCTCATATATATATATATAATACAGATAGTTAGAGGGAGATAGTCAGTGTAGGTTATATCCTGATATAGTGTAGCTGATTCCAGTGCAGGGTGTTAGATAGTGTGATAGGAATTACTGTGCTGTGATAAGGATTAGATACCTCCAGTCTCAGGAAACTTCTAGTAGCTTGAAAAATTTAGCAAAAGTGAGCCACGCCTGTATTGAGCACGCAATACACGCATATTACATTGACGATTTTCGCAATCAAGAAAATAATAACTAGAGATCACGAATTCTAGAATTTCCGAATTTATGGCAAATATTAATCCCAAAATTTGCGAAATATTGCGAAAACAAATATTGACTATGCTGCTCATCACTAATGTGGAGGAACCGGAAAAGCACTTGGTGTGGGAACCAGACCAACACAAACATGCAGGTGTCAATAGAAATTGACCTCGTTGCTATGATGCTTAATGGCTGCTGCTTAAACATTGACCCAGTAGACAATGATAGACATGTACTGTCCGTACATGTAACAGCTGCACATGTGTTCATTGTGGCATGTACCTTGCCACACAGAGAGAATTGCAAGATGCAGCCCACGTTCTCCATTATTTCAGAGTACAAGGCAGGTATGGATTTTGTGGAGAAATAATGGTAACTAGGTATCATCCAGTGAGGTTAAGCACATGCTATTGCTTCCCCAAAGCATCATAATCCACTAAGTGGTACAGCAGTGACTGCACCACCAGCATCTTGGTCAGGTGGGAGTTAAGATTGTGCACCAGCGGATTTCTGGGGATATAGAGTTGTTGCACTTATTGATGGCTGATGGTGGAGCAGTGGAGGGAAAGGAGTAGTATGAGTGGGGAAAGCATTAGGGATGAGCGAACCCGAACTGTATAGTTCGGGTTCGTACTGAATTTTGGGGTGTTCGTGACACGGACCCAAACCCGAACATTTTAGTAAAAGTCCGGGTTCGGTGTTCGGCGCTTTCTTGGCGCTTTTTGACCCAGCCTCTATTTAAGCTGGAGTCACGTAGCGCTGCACGTCACTCTGCTCTGATCAGTGTAGGGATAGGATGCATCTGCTGCTGTTAGGGCGAGATTAGGCAGTGATTTAGTCTTCAAAAACAATTACTGAAGTGATCGATCTACAGCTGTGAATCATTAAACCTCGGCTATTTTTTTTTAGCGTTTTTCTGTCACTTTTTTCTGGGGTGATCGGCGGCCATTTTGTGTTTTGTGGTGCGCCAGCACAAGCTGCCACCAAGTACATTTAACTATCAATAGTGTGTTTTTTTTTTGGGCTGTGCTTGTTTTTTTTATTGAGGGGTGAAATACAATTGCCAAAATAGCAGTACCCTAAATCTGGTGTTTCAGCTGTGGCTAGCCAATTGTAATACTGTCTGCTGTCTGGTAAAGGATATATTTTTTTCTGGGTTGAAATACAATTCCCAAATTAGCAATTCCCTAAATAAGTGGTTTCTGCTGTAGCAGGCCAAGTTTAAATCTATCCATAAAAGGGTATATTACATTGAAGGTGCTGATAGGGTCATTCTCAATAACTTCACACGTTACGGTACGTCTCCAAGTCTAATTCTGTCCGTAAACGTATACCTGTCATCCAGCGCCTAAATAATAGGCCTACAATTTATATTCAGCTAAATCTGTGTTTACTGTTGTGGCTGGTAAAGTTATTTAGTGTCCGTCAAAGCATAGTTTTTGTTCTGGGTTGAAATACAATTCCCAACTTAGCAGTTCCCTAAATCATTGTTTTCTGCTGTATCAGGCCAAGTTTAAATCTATCCATAAAAGGGTATATTAGATTGAAGGTGCAGATAGGGTCATCCTCAATAACTTCACACGCTACTGTGCATTTCCAAGTCTAATTCTGTCTGTAAAAGGGATACCTGTCATCCAGGGCCTAAATACTAGGCCTACAATTTATATTCAGCTAAATCTGTGTTTACTAGTGTGGCTGGTCAATTTATTTAGTGTCCGCCAAAGCACAGTTTTTGTTCTGGGTTGAATTACAATTCCCAACTTAGCAGTTCCCTAAATCATTGTTTTCTGCTGTATCAGGCCAAGTTTAATTCTATCCATAAAAGGGTATATTAGATTGAAGGTGCGGATAGGGTTATCCTCAATAACTTCACACGCTACCGTGCATTTCCAAGTCTAATTCTGTCCGTAAACGTATACCTGTCATCCAGCGCCAAAATAATAGGCCTACAATTTATATTCAGCTAAATCTGTGGTTACTGCTGTGCCTGTATTAGTGTAATACGGTACCTAAATAGATAGCCAGATAGTGTTAGGTGCCTGTAAAAAAAGGCCTGAATTTGAATTCAATACATTGGGCCAAATAATTTTTTTCTTATTGTGGTGAACGGTAACTATGAGGAAAACATCTAGTAAGGGACGCGGACGCGGACATGGTCGTGGTGGTGTTAGTGGACCCTCTGGTGCTGGGAGAGGACGTGGACGTTCTGCCACAGCCACACGTCCTAGTGTACCAACTACCTGAGGTCCCAGTAGACGCCAGAATTTACAGCAATATTTGGTGGGGCCCAATGCCGTTCTAAGGATGGTAAGGCCTGAGCAGGTACAGGCATTAGTCAATTGGGTGGCCGACAGTGGATCCAGCACGTTCACATTATCTCCCACCCAGTCTTCTGCAGAAAGCGCACAGATGGCGCCTAAAAAACCAAGGCCATCAGTCTGTCACATCACCCCATGCATATCAGGGAAACTGTTTGAAGACTCTGCTGGCAGGGATTCCCAAGGGTATCCACCTAGCCCTACCCCAGCAGTGGAAGACATAGAATGAACTGACGCACAACCACTTATGTTTCCTGATGATGAGGACATGGGAATACCACCTCAGCATGTCTCTGATGATAAAACACAGGTGCCAACTGCTGCGTCTTTCTGCAGTGTGCAGACTGAACAGGATGTCAGGGAGGAAGACTGGGTGGAAGACGATGCAGGGGACGATGAGGTCCTAAACCCCACATGGAGTGAAGGTCGTGCCACTGACTTTCAGAGTTCGGAGGAAGAGGCAGTGGTGAGATCGAGCCACAGCGTAGCAAAAGAGGGAGCAGTGGGCAAAAGCAGAACACCCGCCGCCAAAAGAGTCCGCCTGCTACTGGCCACCGCCATCTGGGACCGAGCACCCCAAAGGCAGCTTCAAGGAGCTCCCTGGCATGGCAGTTCTTCAAACAATGTGCTGACGACAAGACCCGAGTTGTTTGCACGCTGTGCCATCAGAGCCTGAAGCGAGGCATAAACGTTCTGAACCTGAGCACAACCTGCATGACCAGGCACCTGCATGCAAAGCATGAACTGCAGTGGAGTAAACACCTTAAAAACATGGAGCTCACTCAGGCTCCCCCTGCTAACTCTTCTGCTGCTGCCGCCGCCGCCTCCGCCTCTTCCTCTGCGTCTGGAGGAACGTTGGCACCTGCCGCCCAGCAAACAGAGGATATACCACCAACACCACCACCTCCGTCACTAAGCATGTCAACCATGTCACACGGCAGCGTTCAGCTCTCCATCTCACAAACATTTGAGAGAAAGCGTAAATTCCAACCTAGCCACCCTCGATTCCTGGCCCTGAATGCCAGCATTTCTAAACTACTGGCCTATGAAATGATGTAATTCAGGCTGGTGGACACAGACCGCTTCAAACAGCTCATGTCGCTTGCTGTCCCACAGTATGTTGTTCCCAGCCGCCACTACTTCTCCAAGAGAGCCTTCCCTGCACAACCAAGTATCCGAAATAATCAAGTGTGCACTGCGCAACACCATCTGTGGCAAGGTCCACCTAACCACAGATACGCGGACCAGTAAGCACGGCCAGGGACGCTATATCTCCCTAACTGCAAACTGGGTAAATGTAGTGGCAGCTGGGCCCCAGGCGGAGAACTGTTTGGCGCACGTCCTTCCGCCGCCAAGGATCGCAGGGTGACATTCTTTGCCTCCAGTAGTCTCCTCTTCCTACTCGGCTTCCTCCTCCTCTTCTTCCACCTGCTCATCCAGTCAGCCACACACCTTCACCACCAACTTCAGCACAGCCCGGGGTTAACGTCAGCAGGCCATTCTGAAACTCATATGTTTGGGGGACAGGCCCCACACCGCGCAGGAGTTGTGGTGGGGTATTGAACAACAGACCGACAAGTGGTTGCTGCCGGTGAGCCTCAAGCCCGGCCTGGTGGTGTGCGATAATGGGCGAAATCTCGTCGCAGCTCTGGGACTAGCCGGTTTGACGCACATCCCTTGCCTGGTGCATGTGCTGAATTTGGTGGTGCAAAAGTTCATTCACAACTACCCCAACATGTCAGAGCTGCTGCATAAAGTGCGGGCCATCTGTGCGCGCTTCCAGCGTTCACATCGTGCCGTTGCTTGCCTGTCTGCGCTACAGCGTAACTTCGACTGCCTCATATGCGACGCGCCCACCAGGTGGAACTCCATCTTGCAAATGCTGGACAGACTGTGCGAGCAGCTGCAGGCCATAGTGGAGTTTCAGCTGCAGCACGCACGGGTCAGTCGGACTGCGGAACAGCACCACTTCACCACCAATGACTGGGCCTCCATGCGAGACCTGTGTGCCCTGTTGCACTGTTTCGAGTACTCCGCCAACATGGCCAGTGGAGATGACGCCGTTATCAGCGTTACAATACCACTACTATGTCTCTTTGAGAAAACACTTAGGGCGATGATGTAAGAGGATTTGGGCCAGGAGGAGGAGGAGGAGGAGGAAGAGGGGTCATTTTTAGCACTTTCAGGCCAGTCTCTTAGAAGTGACTCAGAGGGAGTTTTTTTGCAACAGCAGAGGCCAGGTACAAATGTGTCCAGACAGGGCCCACTACTGGAGGACGAGGAGGACGAGGATGAGGAGGAGGTGGAGGAGGATGAGGATGAAGCATGCTCACAGCGGGACGGCACCCAACGCAGCTCGGGCCCATACCTGGTGCGTGAGTGGGGGGAAACGGAGGACGATGATGATACGCCTCCCACAGAGGACAGCTTGTCCTTACCTCTGGGCAGCCTGACACACATGAGCAACTACATGCTGCAGTGTCTGCGCAACTACAGCAGAGTTGCCCACATTTTAACGTGTGCGGACTACTGGGTTGCCACCCTGCTGGATCCCTGGTACAAAGACAATGTTCCCACCTTACTTCCTGCACTGGAGCGTGATAGGAAGATGCGCGAGTACAAGCGCACCTTGGTAGACGCGCTACTGAGAGCATTCCCAAATGTCACAGGGGAACAAGTGGAAGCCCAAGGCGAAGGCAGAGGAGGAGCAAGAGGTCGCCAACTCAACTGTGTGACGGCCAACTCCTCTGAGGGCAGGGTTAGCATGGCAGAGATGTGGAAAAGTTTTGTCAACACGCCACAGCTAACTGCACCACCACCTGATACGGAACGTGCTAGCAGGAGGCAACATTTCACTAACATGGTGGAACAGTACGTGTGCACACCCCTCCACGTACTGACTGATGGTTCGGCCCTATTCAACTTCTGAGTTTCCAAATTGTCCATGTGGCCAGAGCTAGCCTTTTATGCCTTGGAGGTGCTGGCCTGCCCAGCGGCCAGCGTTTTGTCTGAACATGTATTCAGCACGGCAGGGGGCATCATTACAGACAAACGCAGCCGCCTGTCTACAGCCAATGTGGACAAGCTTACGTTCATAAAAATGAACCAGGCATGGATCCCACAGGACCTGTCCGTCCCTTGTCCAGATTAGACATTAACTACCTCCCCTTAACCATATATTATTGAACTCCGGGGCACTTCCTCTTTCAATCCTCTTTTTATTTTCATTTTGCCATTAAATTGCAGGGCAACCCAAAGTTGAATGAACCTCTCCTCTGTCTGGGTGCCGGGGCCTAAAAATATCTGACAGTGGCCTGTTCCAGTGTTGGGTGACATGAAGCCTGATTCTCTGCTATGACATGAAGCCTGAATCTCTGCTATGACATGAAGCCTGAATCTCTGCTATGGGACCTCTCTCCTCTGTCTGGGTGCCGGGGCATAAAAATATCTGACAGTGGCCTGTTCCAGTGTTGGGCGACATGAAGCCTGAATCTCTGCTATGGGACCTCTCTCCTCTGTCTGTGTGCCGGAGCATAAAAATATCTGACAGTGGCCTGTTCCAGTGTTGGGTGACATGAAGCATGATTCTCTGCTATGACATGAAGCCTGGTTCTCTGCTATGGGACCTCTCTCCTCTGTCTGGGTGCCGGGGCCTAAAAATATCTGACAGCGGCCTGTTCAGTGTTGGGTGGCATGAAGCCTGATTCTCTGCTATTTGAATAAATATGTACTCTGCACACCTTGGATCGAGTGTGGGTGCCTGTGAGAGTGGTTTAGACAGTATAAGTTAAATCCACAGCACTCCAAAAGTTGATGCAAGATAAATAATCTCATTTAATTCTTAATAAACAGAATGTTGTTAGTATACATCCAGTGCAAATTAATTTACATATAGTATTTATGCCATATCAGATAGAAAAAAATCCTGAACGTTTCGGTCTGTGCGACCTTCTTCAGCGGGGTCTGTAGGCAGAGAGAATAGGCGCGCGCTGGAAGTCATGAAGCATGATTCTCTGCTATGACATCAAGCATGATTCTCTGCTATGGGACCTCTCTCCTCTGTCTGGGTGCCGGGGCCTAAAAATATCTGACAATGGCCTGTTCCAGTGGTGGGTGACATGAAACCTGATTCTCTGCTATGGGACCTCTCTCCAATTGATATTGGTTAATTTTAATTTATTTTATTTTTATTTTTATTCATTTCCCTATCCACATTTGTTTGCTGGGGATTTACCTACATTTTGCTGCGTTTTACAGCCTTTTTGGTGCTGAAAAGTTCGGGTCCCCATTGACTTCAATGGGGTTCGGGTTCGGGGCGAAGTTCGGGTCGAGTTCGGATCCCGAACCCGAATATGTCCGGGAAGTTCGGCCGAACTTCTCGAACCTGAACATCCAGGTGTTCGCTCAACTTTAGAAAGCAGTAAATAGTGATGATGATGACTAGGACATGGTACTGCACATGGATATGGCCCAGTACTAGGGACTGGGGGGGAGGGTAATTATGTTATAGGATGGGAAGATAGTGCAAATAGAGACCGGGGGAAAGGTAGTGGGACTGGGGGAGGAATGGAAGGAGGGACTAGAACAGTTCAGAAGGAAAGGTGTAGGGTAATAAATATACATAAACCTCTCAAATGTATGTATACTAATGTCAGAAGCCTTACTAATAAAACTGGTGAACTGGAATTAGTGATGTGTGAGGAGGACTATGACATAGTGGGAATAACTGAGACATGGCTGGATGATAGCTATGACTGGGCAGTTAATGTACAGGGTTACAGTCTGTTTAGAAAGGATAGTCAAAACCGGAGAGGGGGAGGGGTCTGCCTTTATGTAAAGTACGGTCTAAAGCCCACACTCCGTGAAGATATAAGTGAGGGACATGAACATGTGAAGTCACTGTGGGTAGAGATACATGGGGGCAATAATAAATTACTAATAGGAGTTTACTATAAACCACCTAATATACCAGAGTCCACAGAAAATCTACTACTAAATGAGATAGACAAGGCGGCAAATCATAATGAGGTGGTTATTATGGGGGACTTCAACTACCCAGATATAGACTGGGAAACTGAAACTTGTATATCTCATAAAGGAAACAGGTTCTTGGCAATAACCAAAGACAATTACCTCTCCCAACTGGTTCAGGACCCAACTAGAGGGACGGCCATACTGGACTTAGTATTAACCAATAGGCCTGACAGAACAACAGACGTGCAGGTTGGGGGACACCTGGAAATAGTGACCACAAAGTAATAACCTTCCAATTATCATTCAAAAGAGCATTTCTACAGGGAGGAACAAAAATACCAAACTTTAAAAAAGCTAAATTTAGCCAACTAAGAGAGGCCATAGGCCTAACTAAACGGGATAAAGTCCTCAAAAATAAAAATACAGCCACAAAATGGGATATCTTTAAAAGCATCCTAAAATCTCATTGTGAGAGGTACATACCGTATGGGAATAAAAGGTTAAGGAAAAAAAAGAAACCAATGTGGATAAACAGAACTGTAAAGAAAGCAATAAATCACAAAAAGAAACCATATAAAACACTAAAACAGGAAGGTAGCACGGAAGCACTGAAAAACTATAAGGAAAAAAATAGAACATGTAAAAAACAAATAAAAGCTTTCAAACTAGAGACCGAGAGATTAATTGCCAAAGAGATTAAAACTAACCCTAAAATATTCTTCAATTATATAAATGTTAAAAAGTATAAATCTGAAGGTGTCGGCCCTTTAAAGAGTAATGAGGGGGGAGTCGCAGAGAGCGACGAGGAGAAAGCAAAGCTGTTAAATATTTTTTTCTCCAATGTATTCACTGAGGAAAATAAACTGTCAGATGACATGCCGAATGTTTAAATAAATTCCCCATTAAAAGTGTCCTGTCTGACCCAGGAAGAAGTGCAACAGCGACTTAAAAAGATTAAAATAGACAAATCGCCAGGACCAAATGGCATACACCCCCGTATCCTAAGGGAATTAAGTAATGTCATAGCCAGACCCTTATTTCTGATATTTGCAGATTCTATATTGACAGTGAATTGGCGCATGGCAAATGTGGTGCCAATATTCAAAAAGGGTCCAAAAATATATTTATATATTTATTAATGATCTTGTAGAAGGCTTGCATAGTAAAATATCAATTTTCGCAGATGACACTAAACTGTGTAAAGTAATTTACACTGATGAGGACAGTATACTACTACAGAGGGATCTGGATAGATTGGAGGCTTGGGCAGATAAGTGGCAGATGAGGTTTAACACTGACAAATGTAAAGTTATGCACATGGGAAGGAATAATGCAAGTCACCCGTACTTATTAAATGGTAAAACACTCGGTAACACTGACATGGAAAAGGATCTAGGAATTTTAATAAACAGCAAACTAAGCTGCAAAAAACAGTGTGAGGTAGCTGCTGCCAAGGCCAATAAGATAATGGGTTGCATCAAAAGGGGCATAGATGCCCGTGATGAGAACATAGTCCGACCACTTTACAAATCATTAGTCAAACCACACATAGAGTACTGTGTACAGTTCTGGGCTCCAGTGAACAAAGCAGACATAGCAGGGCTGGAGAGGGTCCAGAGGAGGGCAACTAAAGTAATAACTGGAATGGGGCAACTACAGTACCCTGAAAGATTATCAAAATTAGGGTTATTCACTTTAGAAAAAAGACGACTGAGAGGAGATCTAATTAATATGTATAAATATATCAGGGGACAGTACAGAAATCTATCCCATCATCTATTCATTCCCAGGACTGTGACGAGGGGACATCCTCTGCGTCTGGAGGAAAGAAGGTTTGTACACAAACATAGAAGAGGATTCTTTACGGTAAGAGCAGTGAGACTATGGAACTCTCTGCCTGAGGAGGTGGTGATGGTGAGTACAATAAAGGAATTCAAGAGGGGCCTGGATGTATTTCTGGAGTGTAATAATATTACAGGCTATAGCTACTAGAGAGGGGTCGTTGATCCAGGGAGTTATTCTGATTGCCTGATTGGAGTCGGGAAGGAATTTTTTATTCCCCTAAAGTGAGGAAAATTGGCTTCTACCTCAAAGGTTTTTTTTTTGCCGTCCTCTGGATCAACTTGCAGGATGACAGGCCGAACTGGATGGACAAATGTCTTTTTTCGGCCGTATGTACTATGTTATGAACTATTAGACAAAGAAGATTATAGCACTATATTAGCTAAATTGCTCTATATTCATTTTTTTTCAAATATTCGCTATATTGCTATATATCCTTGTTTTAGAATATTACGAATATTCGAAAAACCAATATATTCGATATAGTGCTATATATAAGTTTTTTCGAATATTCACAATTTTTCCCATCTAAAGTCATAATTCCTCCCTGCTCAAGTTGCTTGTGGGCCAATTACTCATTGGCCCACAAGCAAGAAGCAGGGAGGAATCATGTTTTTACTCGGCAATTGAAAAATTAGCGATAAAAATTTGCATTGTGAAAATTCGCATTTTTGCATATTACGTGATCATTACCTTGCCGATTTTTCGAGTAAAAAATTGTAGAATATAACGAATATTCGAATTAGAGAATATTTCGACGAATATTCTACAAAATATTCGCGAAATATCGCAAATTCGAATATGACCCTGGCCACTCATCACTAGTAGCAGGGTGAAAGATATGCAGCAAAATTTGAACAAATTCCACAAATAATATGGAATTCACAGTGAAATTGAACTAGGATGATTGGAATTTTTCCAGTGGACAGTGCACAGTGATATGGCCATTTATGAGGTATATACAGAGAGTGACAAGAAATACTTTTGAGTAGGTTTGGTTCTCACACATGAGAACCTACAAAGATAGAATAAGTGTCATTTAAATTGTTAAAGAGGTTGCATCACCATTAGGCTGCCTTCACACAAGGCAAATTTTGTTGCAAAAGTTTCGCAACTGAAAATCAATTCATCTGAATCGGATTGTTTTGGCAGCAAGCACATGGGCCTCTGCAGACCTCATTCAGATGAATGGAACTGGTTTTCAGTCATAGAAATGTGAGCAACAAAACCTGCAGAGTTTGAAGACACCATTACAACCTTTGAAGATGTTAAAACCATCTATAAGACCTTAGGCGATCCACTGTTTCCACTTTGGAAATTGCTGCTAGCATCATATAATGGTCATTCAAATACAATAAATGGCTGTCCCTACATGGCCAGGCTGAATTTCCTTCATCGACTCTCTGTCTCTGCTATGGTCTTCAATAGAGGATTCCACTATATGATGTCAATATCAACTGATTGCACAAAGGATGTCAGTGATGCATTGACAGAATAATGGCTAATTAATGTCCACAAAGAATCCAGTGGCCTTTCAGTAACATGGGAACATTATTAAAGTTGGTCAAGAAATTCCATACCACACACTTTACTGATTTCATTAGCTCACCTAGGTGAAAGGTTTAATGGATGGTTTAAAGGTAATCCACTTTATAGCAAGACACTTAAAGGTCACAGCTTTTAGTTGTGTCCCACTAGGCAGCAGCAGATGACAGCAGATGAAGGGAAACCAAGAGACAAGGAAAAAGTCAAAGAACAGAAGTTAGGATGATCAGCATAAGATCAAGATAACAAGGCAGAGGTCAAAGGGTATGGTCAGACAGGAATTCTCAGAGAAAAAGTCAACCTCAGGTGATAAGGACTAAAAAGGTAACAGTATTAACTCAGATGCTTATAAAGTGCAGGAAGGAGGGATTTTTTTGAGTGAACACATGCCCAAAATGGGGATAACAGAAAATGCATGTAACACATCCATGCACCCTGTACGTCAATGCCTGACCCTTCAAGGAGCTTTGAAGCTTTACTTGACAATTTGTGCTGTGAACATAAGAATTAATATTATTATTTTTATTATTATTATTATTATTATTATTTATTATTAAAGCGTCATTCATTCCATAGTGCTGTACATATGAGAAGAGGTATACATACATAATACAGACAATTGCATGCACTAATCATAAATAGAGATGTCGCGAACATAAAATTTCCCGTTCGCGAGCGGCGAATGGGAATTTCCAGAAATGTTCGCGAACGGGCGAACCGGGCGAACCACCATAGATTTGGCTTGATTTTCTGGATGTGCGCGTCATGGTGAGAGATGGTGTATTACCCACCATGGGCTTTCGCAAGCCCACTGCGACTAACTCGCTCCTCCACCAGGCCAGTTTCCACCCGCCGTCGGTGAAAGAGGCCGTCCCATACGGACAATTTGTCCATCTGCGGAGGATCAATGACACCGATGCCGGGTTTTTTCGAAAGGCCAATGAACTTAGGAACCAGCTCCTGGATCGGGGTTACCCACCGCGGACCGTCTCAGCCGCACTTCGTAGGGCGGCCAATCTTGACCGTAATTCCCTGCTGGTGGAAAGGGAAAGAAACAAGAAACCATCCATCTTCGACTTCGCTTTTAAAAATAGTCCTGCGGCAGAAGTGATTAAGCGAGTTACCAATGAGAACTAGGACCTTCTAAAAGGGGATCCCTCTTTGAGCAACTTTTCTAGCCAGCGACCTTTGGTCACATTCAGAAAATGCCTAGCCCTCAAGGATAAGTTGGTCAATAGTGTATTCAGCAAACCCCAGGTGGAAACCTGGCTCACGAGCAAAAAAATCCAGAGGAAATTATAAGTGTGGGCATTGTTCTTTCTGTGCACTAAATGTATGCAACAAGTGACTGCAGATAGGAGGAGTGAAACATGTAGTGCGCGATTTCATCACTTGTCGCACACCCTATGTTGTCTATGTTGTCTTTTGCCCTTGCAAAAGATTTTATATTGGAAAAACAATCCCCCCACTTTTTGAGCGAATCCGTGAACATGTCAATTCTGTTCGCTCAGGGAAAGGATGTCCCCGCTTGATAGAGCATATTTGTGCCACCCATGACGCTCGTCCGCGTTGTCTTTCCTTTGCAGGAGTGGAACAAGTCCGACCCTTCCCAGGGGGAGGGGATCGGCATCGTCTGCTCCTGCAGAGGGACGCAAGGTGGATCCTACTTACTGGGGCCATGGGAGCAGCGGGCCTGAACGACAGAAATGACATGTTGTTTTTTCTCTAAGTGGGTTAATGTGATATGTACTCGTGTCCCTGATAGGTAATGCTTTACTCGCTGATCTCACAACAGGGTCGAATCCCTTGTTGTTGAGCGATTTGCTTCCTTACGCTAGATGATAGAGTACCGTCACTGCATAATAAGATGCATTATGATAGTGAAATCTGTGCTAAATTATTGGTACCAGTCTGTATTTTGTTTGTCCTTTTCTGTATTTCCATGGTTTTAATGTCATTAACCTGCGGCGAGCAGCTGTTGCCGATGGTCCCGGCTGCGGAGCGCCGCCTCTATAAAGCGCAACAAGGCGCGATGACATCTACAGCGGCCCGAAGAAGCACGAGAGTACGCACGAAATGTCCGTAGCCGCTACCATCTGCAACAAAGTGTCCGCTCCAGCATCCCGCATGTAACTTTTCTTATGAAGGAATAATAAAGAAGATACTTATTTACTACTTCGGTGAGTGCCGCACATCACTTTTATACCTTCTCTACATTGCTGCATAAACAAGACAAGTTACAAACTAGTACAGAAGGAGAGAGGGCCCTGCCTGTGAGGGCTTACAATCTACATGGTATGGGAGATGGACACAGTAGGTGCAGGTGAAGTTGGTCATGGCGGTATAGAGGCAGCAGGGTCACTGGTTGTAGGCTTGTCTGAAGAGGTGGGTTTTCGGGTTTCTTTTGAAGGATTCCACTGTAGGTGAGAGTCTGATATGTTGGGGTATCGAGTTCCAGAGTATGGGGGATGCACTGGAGAAATCTTGTAGTCGATTGTGGGAAGAGGCGATAAGAGGAGAGGAGAGAAGGAGGTCTTGTGAGGATCGGAGAGTGCGTGTGGGGATGTATTGGGAAAGTAGCTCAAAGATGTAGGTATTTGCTAGTACTTTGAAGTGAATTTTCTGGGCAATGGGGAGCCAGCGAAGGGATTGGCAGAGGGGAGAGGCAGAGGAGTAATAGGGTGAGAGGTGGATTAGTCGGGCAGCAGAGTTGAGGATAGATTGGAGGAGTGCGAGAGTGCTAGATGGAAGGCCACAGAGGAGAATATTGCAGTAGTCTAGGCGGGAGATGATGAGGGCATAATGAGGGAGATGATGAGGGCATAAGAATGTTCTGATTAAGTTGTACATTTCATAAATTTGGCTGGACGTAAATGCCATATTTTCATTAAACATAGCCATATAGAATACACAGAATAAAGTAAGGTATCACAGGTCTCTAAAGTTACCTATAGAGAAAACTTTATGAATTACGAGGAACACCTGGAAATAAATCTATTCCTGGATCAATGATAATAGTAAGCAAAGGTCATGTAATAATATAAATAACTGCTAATAATAATTGAACTAATGTTAATTTATTTTCCAGCAAAGACCTTGATTACATATACAGCATATACAAAACTAATGTATATATTACTGGGGCAGACATATCTTATGTGCAAGTTGTGCAGATGACCCAGTAGGTAAGGAGTGCCCAATGTCACCTTAAAAGCAGCTGTACTGTATATTAGATTACAACTAAGGAACTGAGCTGAAGAAATTTGTGGCTTATAATTACTAGAGGATTATTTGATATATATGTGTTTGTGTGTGTGTGTGGGGGGGGGGGGGGGGTCCTCTGCACAAAGATGCTCAACTGCAAGAGCCCCCTATACTGTTCTTTCTGAACTAGGACTCAACCAGATTTCATTTTTGTGAGGCAGTGCTGTGCTATCTGATTGTCTTCTATGGGTATTGGTTATAGTTTTAATTTGGCCATTTTTTTGCATAATGCTCAATATACTGTATATTCATTTACTGCAATAAATTAATAAACAGTAGCCACTGCGTGTCAAAAATTACCTTCAACATATATTTTTTTCTTCCTTTATTGTTCTTTGTTATCTTATACACCAATCAGCCTCTATATCAAAATCACTAGCCTTATATTATATTGCCCTGCTCCCCCACCCCAACCCTCCCGGCCTCATGCCACCAAAACAGCTCTGATTCATCAAGACTTGGACACCAAAATATCTCAGAAATTGTCCTATGGTATTTGGCCTCAAGATGTTAATAGCAGAGCCCCTAAGTTTTGTAAGGTACAAGGTGCGACCTACAAGGATCGGACTTGTTTTTCTAGCGTATTCCACAGATGCTCAAATGGAATTATGGAGTCCGAGTCAATTGCAGTATGGCAAAGCAAACTGCCATTAAGGAATACTGCTGCTGGCTTGCAACAATGTTTTGGTAGGTTGTACAAGTCAAAGTATCCACATAAGTTGCCTGGACCAAGATTTATTAGAGCACCACATGGCATCTGCCACCTTGTCTTCCCATCTAGCGAATTCTGTTGCGATCTCATCCTTAGGCAAGTGATGCTATTTACCCGGCCTACTTCTTCCGCTAGTTAATTTCTGGTGTTCTTTTTCCCATTCTAGTCACTTTCAGTGGGTTGGTACAGGCACTGTGACTGGTCTGTGGCTACACAGCCCCATATGCAGCAAGCTATGTTGCACTGTGTGTTCTGGCACCATTCTATCATATAAAAAAAAACTACCTGATCACTCAAACAGTATGTTTGTTGGTGTCAGAAAATGGATGCCTTGTATCCTAAAACTTTATGTTTATCTTAAAATGTGTGTATTTTTTCTTCTTCCTCAAAGTCTGAAGAAGGTCCGGTTTATTGGGCCAAAACATCACATATATTTGTATACTTATGTATACGGTTCTAAAATAAACTTACAAAAACAAAGATTGAAATGCCAAGATTTATTGATATGTTTGTCAAGATTAGGATCCTACTTGAGCACCACTAAGGCTGGGTTCACATCACATTTTTACCATCCATTTACCATATACAAAAAACATAAACGTGAAACGGATGCCTCAGACTGATGCCCTACAGTGGCATCCTTTTACCATAGAGTTCCATTGTAAAAAAAAATCATATACTTTTTTTTTTCCCATTTTCAAAATATACTTTTTTTTTTTTTACCAGACTCTGCAGGATACAAGAATTCTGACATATACGTCAAACTGAGGTGTAAAACGAGATGTGAACCCACCATAACATTTGAGGACTTCCACATAACTTTTTCAACAGTCATTCCAAAAGTGCTATCACACTATGGATGGAATTTATCAAGCCCCGCATTCAAGAATTCTGGCTTCAGAAAGTTGACAAACAAAGTTTTCAACATTTTGAGGTGAAACTGTTCAATAAAATAGGTTAAGTCCTCCTACAAATATGGTATCCAATGTGGGAATCCAACTTGCTTCCCAATCATGGACTTTGTGTCCTCAGTTTCCACTTCTAAGTGGTTTGCTTATTTTTTTTCCACACCCATGACACAAAAGATTGCCCTGATGTGAGCACAATTAATGCTTCCATGTTTCAATGGCCCTGCAGTGTTAAGTAATATTAGTTCAGTTGATTTACAATTGTACTAGTGCAGACTGGGAAAAACAATATTATTTTTGTCTGTGAAGGTTCTCATTTATACAGGTCATGGTATATCTGTAAAGAATAAATCAAGGCAGCTGGATGTACTGTAGATTTCTTGAATTCGTTTGACTCGTTCTTCCAACGAGCTTTCTCAATTCTGAGTGACTGTACAAGAATTCTCTGGGAATAAATATGTAACTGAATCAACATCTGGTCATTATACCCAGCATGGGGTCAAAGGTGTTGATTCCCTTATCCTACCAAAATATTATTTTTGGTATTTTTCCTATAAATCCAGATTCCAAAATGTATCATGTCAAAAGATGTCATCATTGCTTTAATATACATTTTTCATTCATTAAAGGGGTTATCCAAGACTTAAGCCCCCCCATATGCCCAGGCCCCTCACACAGATAGTACTTACCTCGCTCCCCGGTACCCACGTTGCTTCTGATGGCGGCACGGCCACCACTTTATCTACCCGTCGTGCAGATGAAAACATCCGACAACAAGGGGTGGGGGCAGCCAATAGCAGGCCATGGACATATGGGGGGGGGGGGGCATTATAGGCCTTGGATAACCCCTTTAATGTGAAATGTCCTGAAGTGAAAACATTTTTGGGGGGAAAAAGGTAATGTAGCATCTTACAGAAAAAAAAAATCTCAATATACTGTATATACTAATATTATATTTAATGCTATTGTTTATTTATGTTCATTGATTATAGCATTTAGGCGTGGAGTTGAGACAACTGATAATAATAATAATAATACGTAGTAGTAGTATATTCAAGGTAGCATTTAGTTTAGTTTATTGTAAATGTATCCACAATTTGAGTTTGTTGGTTTCATAAGAGTGTAGTCACATACACATACACAAATTAGGTGAAAATATATTTTACATTCTGAACTAGATGTTTGTTTCTTGACATAAAGAAGATGAAAGATGCATCCGACCTACTCATCTTTGCTTCATCTGACAAACTCAGCACATACTGTACATCAGGAAGACAAAACTAGGAGTGAATTCAAAAGAAAGTCATATCTGTTCGTTTATCCTTTCTCTCCACTCCTGATTATGGCTTCCAGAACTGCATGCATGATGTACCCTCATATCTGAAACATTGCCAATAGTGTATTTGTGTTATTTTTTTAATTCTTTATTAGACATTTATTGAAATTTTTATTCATTTACCATTCTAGGTGAGATAATACCAGATGATTATGTAACTACATGGCTATTCATAGTGCAGCTACTGTGCCGTCTGGATCTATTTTATATAATATGCAGCAGCAATCAAGCAATAGACTTTCCCACTGACCCCTATGTAGATCATATGGAATATTGAGCATTTGACAGTAACAACACAAAGGGCAGAGATCTCTCCCGCTGCCCCCCCCCCCTCCCCCCCATTATGCCTTGCAGCATTTTGCACTGGTTAATGGTGGGGAAGTAAAAAGTCTTATTATTAACTCTACGGTGTCTGGATCATATGTTTCCCTTTAATATACTAGTCAGTTAAGGTTGCTAGTGTATCTATCATGCACCAGATACAGTCATTAATAAATTATGCACAGTCGCTTGGTTTCTGAGAAATGCGAGATTTAATAATAAATTCATTTTCGTTGTTTTGATCTTTTTTCAAATATTTATTATTTTTCCATTGTAGGTTTAAACTGATTTACAACAGGTCACAGTTTATTTTGAAATACAATAAGATTGGGTTTGTTTTTTATGAGTCTTGTTTGTTTCTTTGGGTGTGCATTTCAAAATGATTGCAAAAAAATAAGCAGCACATTAACATTGTAGAACAGGCTGGAAATAAGTATCACTTTACTCACAATTATATTTATGCATATTTCTAGGAACATAGTGTAACATATGCTGTTCTAACACCATCTGGCCACATCTTGCCTTGCTTTAGGCTGTTGGTGATGTGATAAAAATTAAGATTTCTAGTCAATTAAATGGCCATAATTTCATAAATTATCATCTTTGATGGTGTCCCTTGCTAGTGGACTAGTCCCAGCAAATTTCAAGCAAGGTAAATGGAGATTTGTTATTTTCACAGAGCATGGCAGAACAGTCTGGGATGTGTCATAGATTACTCACTTATTATTATTGCTGACTGCTGATCATGAAATCCAGGATTTTAATTGATAGTTATAATATCAATACACAAAATCTATTCACACAATGCAATGAGTTACTGGTCAACAACAGAAGTCATCAAAGGGAATACACCTCTCCTGCGAATCAGTACAATGTATGTGTTGTACCTCACATGGATCCGGAGCCCCCCCTCATCATTCATTGCTCCAATTTCTCCACTAGATTCTCTTCAAGCTGACTGGCGTGGGGATGTGGCATTTCTGCTGCAGCTTTCTCCTGGTAATTGTCACAGCCTCTAAGGCCTCTTTCACACGGGTGTCGCGTGTGAGGGCCGGACAAGATGCAGGTGCGTGATTTTTCTGCGCAAGTGCAAAGCATTTTAATGCGTTTTGCACGCGTGGGAGAAAAATCGGCATGTTTTGGTACCCAGACCCAAACCCGGACTTCTTCACAGAAGTTTGGGTTTGGCTTAGTTGTTCTGTAAATTTTATTATTTTCCCTTATAACACGGTTATAAGGGAAAATAATAGCATTCTTAATACAGAATGCTTAGTAAAATGTCCATTGAGGGGTTAAAAATAATAAACAAATTTAACTTACCTCATTCACTTGATCGCGTAGCGGATCTCCTCTTCTTTCTATTTTCTTCAGGACCTGGGTAAAGGACCTTTGATGATGTCACTGCACTCATCACATGGTCCATCAACATGGTCCATCCCCATGGTGATGGACCATGTGATGAGCGCAGTGACGTCACCGCAGGTCATTTTCATCAAAAATAGAAAGAAGACATGCCAGGCTGAGCGTTCAAGTGGATAAGGGTGAGTTTATTAATATTTTTTTTATTTATTTTTAACCCCTCCATCACTATTTTACTAAGCATTCTGTATTAAGAATGCTATTATTTTCCCTTATAACCTTGTTATAAGTGAAAATAATAAAGATCGGTTCCCCATCCCACTTGCTTGCGGATGTTTGCGATTTTAATGCAGCCCCATTCACTTCTATGCGGCCTGTGTTGCGTGAAAAACGCACAATATAGAGCTTGCTGTGATTTTCACGCTCACCGCTCATGTACACAGCCCCATTGAAGTGAATGGGTCCGGATTCAGTGTGGGTGCAATGTGTTGACCTCACGCATTGCACCAGCATGGAATTCTCTCTCGTCTGAAAGGGGCCTGACAGTTGATATTGCTAATGACAGTTGAATGATGGAATTGAGCATGTGCGACCACCTCAGTGGGTGGACGTGCACATTACTATACAGATTAAAGACCAGGGGCACCATGAGATATAGATAATATGGCTCAACTGGAGAATTTTTGAAACATAAAGTAGTTTACAAAAAGTAACTCATTTTGCATGCTGAATTAAAATAACATTTATTGGTGGCACAGCCCTTTTCTGTCAATTTAAATTTTTGACTTGGGGAGGGGATTGAAAATAATATGAACCGTTGTTCAGTTTTTATCGCGCGGGTGCAATGCGTTTTGCACACGCGTGATAAAAAACTGACTGGTACCCAGACCCGAAATTCTTCACTGAAGTTTAGGTTTGGGTTCAAGGTTGTGTAGATGTAATTATTTTCCGTTATAACATGGTTATAAGGGAAAATAATAGCATTCTTTAATACAGAATGCTTAGTAGGTGGTCATTTGAGGGTTAAAAAATAATTAACTCACCTTCTCCTCTTGATCGCGTAGCTGCCGGTCTCTTCTTACTTCTTTAATCATGAGCTGCCGGCTAAAGGACATGTGGTGCCGTCATATCACATGGTCCAATCACATGATCCATCACCGTGGTGATGGACCATGTGATTGGACCATGTGATCTGACATCACCACAGGTCCTTTAGCCGGCAGCTCATGATTAAAGAAGTAAGAAGAGACCGGCAGCTACGCGATCAAGAGGAGAAGGTGAGTTAATTATTTTTTATTTTTTAACCCTCAAATGACCACCTACTAAGCATTCTGTATTAAAGAATGCTATTATTTTCCCTTATAACCATGTTATAACGGAAAATAATTACATCTACACAACCTTGAACCCAAACCTAAACTTCAGTGAAGAATTTCGGGTCTGGGTACCAGTCAGTTTTTTATCACGCGTGTGCAAAACGCATTGCACCCGCGCGATAAAAACTGAACAACGGAAAAATTGACTGCAATTGGGTACCTACTCACGCGGGTTTGCCGCAACGCATCCGGACCTTATCCGGACCTTATCCGGACACGCTCGTGTGAACTCAGCCTAAGGCCTCTTTCACACGACCGTTTTTTTTTTCCGTTTTGCGGGCCGTTTTTTGCGGTCCGTATACGGTCCGTATACGGAACCATTCATTTCAATGGTTCCGCAAAAAAAACGGAATGTACTCCGTGTGCATTCCGTTTCCGTATTTCCGTTTTTCCGTTCCGTTTAAAGATAGAACATGTCCTATATTTGGCCGCAAATCACGTTCCGTGGCTCCATTAAAGTCTATGGGTCCGCAAAAAAACGGAATGCATACGGAAATGCATCCGTATGTCTTCCGTATCCGTTCCGTTTTTTGCGGAACCATCTATTGAAAATGTTATGCCCAGCCCAATTTTTAATATGAAATTACTGTATACTGTATTTGCCATACGGAAAAACGGAACGGAACAACGGAACGGAAACGGAAGCACAACGGAAACAAAAAACGGAACAACGGATCCGCGAAAAACGGACCGCAAAACACTGAAATGGACATACTGTCGTGTGAAAGAGGCCTAAGGCCTCATGCACACGGCCTCCGTTCCGTTTTTTTTTTGCGGATAGGATGGGGACCATTCATTTAAATGGGTCAGCAAAAAAATGCTGATAGTTCATCAGTTTGTGTTCTGCGTTCGTTGTCCGTGTTTCCCTTCAGCAAAAAAAATAGTGCATGTCCTACTTTTTTCCCATTTGCGGACAAGGATAGGCATTTATTACAAGGGATCTGTGGAAAAAAATGGATCCTCCAAAAATAACGGATGCCGCCTCCGTTTTTTGGGGCGGATGCACAATTTGCAGATGCAAAAAACAACTGTTGTGTGCATGAGGCCTAAGTGTGACATTTACCAATGGCTTTGAAATTGCTGCATTACCACTAGGAAAATATGGGTAGGTACCAAGGTCCATTGGATTATGGAGGTCCATGGACAAATCTGCATATTTATTTGATTTTGATTTTGGACATAATTCCATTTTGCTAAATCTCTCCCACTGAGTCCAAAGATCTGAACATGAATGTTAACTTCTTAGAAGCTTAGCAAATCTGTTTCCCAAATGTTAATCATACACGTTTGCTTCTAGTTCAAAGATGGATTGGATACCATTTAATTTTTTTACATCTAAATTCTTTGGTCCTCCTATGAATCTTCTTCATTTTCTATGGCAATATATGTTTGCAATGCTGCTATAAAATATGTCCTGTGTGCTTTTGGTGAGGAGCAGTAAGTTTATGTCACTTCACATATCATAAAAAATCTTTGCCAGTATTTCCCATGATATATAATCTATCTGTATAATAATCTTAGTTTATTTCCTTTAACGGAGGTCAATAAATTTGTCTTTTAGGATATATTCCGAATATGATAACATACTGCTATGTAATACTCCTTAACTTTTGCATTTCCCACAAGTGCAAAATAATACATTGCCACCCTAACAAATATATTCTAACCTCATGAGGGAAATTAAACTATGTTCTGAGAATTCCCTTGCTGGGCCCAGTAATCTATTACTATTCTGTGCTGTATTTCTAAAGCATTCCTCAACAGGACATAATTTATTGGCTTACCATCAGAAACATAACTCATACATATCCCATAAGACAGGTGTATGTGTTTCTCTTTCGTGAAATATATCTGGCACATTTCTAATAGCATAACAACTAGAGCAGAATGCTATAAAACTAGCAGAATCATCATTGCTAGGAGTATTTCTGGATAGTAAATGACCCCCTTAATGCACAGATCTGTCATCTACATACAGTACACTGATAGCGCCAGCATGCAGCACTATTTGACATCAGGTGTCATCAGTGGTGCTTCGGATGTATGTGAGTGAACCCATAGAAACTATGGGATCAGCTTTGGCTTCAGTTCCCCTCCAGAGTTTTCTGCACCACACCCGAGGGAAACTGAGCTAGACAGACTGGATTTATAGGAAGCTGGCCTTAGTGTCCTGAAACAGACAGGATGTCAGAGATGCACTGCTATTGGCTTTTAGATACAGGTTTTTAGGCACAGAGTGTCAGACATAATTCTTCTGTTTAGTTCTGAGCTGGATTAGGACTGTGTTTATAGCAGAAAGGAGGGAGAGCTTTGTGGAAACAGTTACGCTATGTCATTCTTCCTTCCAGGCTGTAAAATTATTTAGATTTAAAAAAATAAATAAATACATTTAGAATATTTGATATATTTGTAAACTACTGATTTAAATAGATTTTACTGTAGCATTTTTGCAACCAATAAACGACTGCTTACTTAAAGTAACCCAGATGACCCTTCCTATTATATTAGTCTAGCCGTTAGATTTGTACTTTTTGAACTATGGTTGTAGTTGCTGACCATGTAGGTGGCTCATAAAATAAAATAAGGATTTGCACTTCAATTCTTTTTCTCATCTACTTTTTATAGAAAATCAATCAGTCCGCTAAGTAGTGAAGACTGGAAGGAGAATCAGGATGATGTCATTGAACAGTTTTAGTCATGACATAATGTGTCCTCCAGAAATCTGTCAATGAAGTTAATAAGAGTGATACATGTGTATCTGTTCCCTACATTCTACACACATACTATGAAAGCCATCTCAGCATCTCAGTGCCATTGGAAGTTTCCACAAACGATAGAAAGGGAGAAGCATCCTCACACATTTGTTCATGGTGTTTATTTTGTTTGCCAAAATAGCCTCACAAAATGTCAAGAAAAACACTATTAAAAATATCAACACACATTGCAAATATGCGTTTTTGAAGTAACAAAAAATAAAACAATGGAGGTCAATAGAAAAGGATAAGACAATGAAGGAAAAAGACATCATTGACCCAGAAAACATACCTCAATGGTGAAAAGAATGACACTTTTTCCCTAATAGTGACCACCCAAACGTATTTTTACTGACGTAAACAAAGGGGGTTTTAGTTAAACGGCTGGCTTTAATCAATCATTACATGTACTTAAAATTGTGCATTAAAAACTATAACTTGTCTTGCAAAAATTAAAACCTCATACAAGTACATTTATGAAAAAAAAAAAAAAAGTTATAGCTCTTGTAATGCAATTTTTTAAAAATGTGCTTGGTCACTAAGGGGTTAATATCTCCTATAGACATCCATACAACATCTAAAACGGAAGTTTTTTTTTTTTTTTTTACTTTAAAACACCAGGCAAAAAAACCTCCCTAAAAATTGCAAAACTCTCAAAAACACCAGGAAAAACATGTGTGTGACACCTGCCTAAGGGCTCATGCACACAAACGTTTTTCTTTCCGTTTCTGTTCCGTTTCTTTTGCGCACTCACTTCAATGGGCCCGCAAAAAAACAACAGAAGGTTCTCCGTGTGCATACCGTTTCCGTATTTCCGTTCTGCAAAAAAGTAGTGCATGTCCTATTATTGTCCGCAAATCATGGTCCAAGGCCCCATTCAAGTCCATCGGTCCACAAAAAATACAGAACACACATGGAGCACATCCATAGGTCATCCGTATTTTGCAGATCCATACTATAGAAATGCTATGCCCAGCTAATATTTCTCATGTGTTTGGTGATTAATAAGTTACTGTTTCCGTTTCCAATCTGCAAAAAAAGGATCACATACGGAAACCATACAGATATGTTTTGTCGAATAACGGAACAGAAGAGGACTTAGAGAAGAAAAAAAACCTCAGATACGGAACAACGGATCTGTGATAAACGAACCTCAAAACAACAGTCGTGTGCATGAGCCCTTGTTTTTATTACTTATTATTTGGATGACACTTCAGGACTTATGTTTTGGACACATTGTCCATTATTAGAATTTTTCATTACTATAACTTTTATTTTTATATTATTATTATATTTTTTTTTCTTCATTTTTTGTTATACTTCTACAAGAAAATCCTTTTGGGAAACTATTTATTAATTTTACACTACATATTTGTCTGTTAACTGGAATGGTCATAGCAGTCCCAGTTCCAGAGCAAAACAGATCTGAAAAAGCAACAGGTATCATATTCAGGTCCTGGGTCTAGTCAGACTAAGCAGCTATGCCAGCTGGAATCAACAGAGGTAGTGGCACTGCCTGCACAATTCTCCGTGTAGCTGCTATTCTTCAGTACTTTGCTTTTAACATAAATAGGCAGACACTCAAACATATAAGACTTGACCTAAGTTTTACAGTTCTAGAGTTTCTACTACCTGTAGTGACTACTTTTTCTAATAATAAACATGAAGACTTTTGGGGAACTTAAAATTTTCCACACATCAGCAGAATACAGCCAAAATTTAAAGCAGATTTCATTTTATTTTATTGGACTGCTCAGAAAGGCTGATTGTCTACTCATAAGAGCTTTCCTGTACTCTCCATTAACAAAATGCAAACTGGAATATCTAATAGTGCCTGCATGATGCTGGACAGCAGTGGTGGAAGTATAGTAGGTGATTATCAGATCACTTCCATTTATAAGTAGATAGTTCTGAAAAAAATTATCATAAGATACTAGCAATAAAGCCCGTTATGTGAAAAATACAATGGGTTCTGGGAAACTCTGTCCCCTAATATGCCATCACTCTCCCATCAGGGTAAAAAAAACACAATGCAACAGCACTCTGCAAACACAAATTACGTATAATAATGCCGTAGTTATAGAAAACATTCTGATTTAGTGAATTTGAGATTCTTGGCAAATACATTTTGTACAAAATTATTTGGGCCCGTCTGCCAGCGTCAAGGCGACCTCTTTAAGACGGGAAACTAATACTAAATCCTACCTGTTGTGTGCCATAATGGCCACCATAAAATACAGGGAATGCAGGTTCCACATGCATGCTGGGTCCACTCTTCCTTTTACAATTTTGTGTGCCATAATGGCCTCCATTAAATCCAGGGAATGCAGGTATCAACATGCATGCTGAGCCCACTATATACCTCTCCTGTTGCCAGACGGCTTCCTATCAATGTAGGGAGAGCAGGCTACAGTTTTAGTCTTCATTCACACGTCCGTATCATATAGATCATAGGAGTGTATTACTGTACTGCAGCGGCACAAAGCGCACAGCGTCATAGCAGCCAATGACGCTGTGCGCTCCTAAACAAAGCAGGATGCCAGTCCAGTATCTCACGGACTTGTGAATGAAGCCTTATACAAACAATAATTAAAGTCAGCCTACAGTTAGGTCCATATATATTTGGACACTGACACAAATTTTGTTTTTATTACCCTGTTTTTAAAGGGACCAAAAGTATTTGGGCAATTGACTCAAAGGCTGTTTCATGGGCAGGTGTGGGCAATCCCTTCATTATTTCATTCTCAATTTAACACATAAAAGGCCTGGACTTGATTTGAGGTGTGGTGCTTGCATTTTGAAGATTTTGCTGAGAAGTAAACAAGCGGTCAAGGGAGCTCTCCATGCAGGTGAAACAAGCCATTCTTCATCTGCGAAAAACAGATATTTTTTTTTTTAGAAATTGCTACACTATTACGAGTGACAACATCTACAGTTTGGTACATCCTGAGAAAGAAAGATTGAAAGCACTGGTGACCTCAACAATGCAAAAAGACCTGGATGCCCACAGAAGACAACAGTGGTGGATGATCGCAGAATAATTATGATGGTGAAGAGAAACTCCTTCACAACAGCCAACCAAGTGAACAACACTCTCCAGGATATAGGTGTATCTATATCCAAATCTACCATAAAGAGATGACTGCATGAAAATAAATACAGAGGGTTCACTGCACGGTGCAAGCCACTCATAAGCCTCAACAATAAGAAGCCTCAACAAAAATCCAGCACACTTCTGGAAGAACATTCTTTGGACAGATGAAACCAAGATCAACCTCTACCAGAATGATGGAAAGAAAAAAGTATGGCGAAGGCATGGAACAGCTCATGATCCAAAGCATGCCACATCATCTGTAAAACACGGTGGAGGCAGTGTGATGGCTTGGGCATGCATGGCTGCCAGTGGCGCTGGGTCCCTAGTATTTATTGATGATATGACACAGGACATATGCAGCCGGATAAATTCTGGGGTTTTCAGAGACATACTGTGTGCTCAAATCCCGGCAAATGCAGCCAAACTGATTGGTCGGCGTTTCATAATACAGATGGACAATGACCCAAAACGTAAAGCCAAAGCACCAGGAGTTTATTAAAGCAAAGAAGTGGAATATTCTTGATCTGAACCCAATAGAGCATGCATTTCACTTGTTAAAGACTAAACTTCAGACAGAAAGGACCACAAACAAACAGCAACTGAAAACCACTGCAGTAAAGGCCTGGCTGAGCATTAAAAAGGAGAAAACACAGCATCTGGTGATGTCTATGAGTTCAAGACTTCAGGCAGTCATTGCCAACAAAGAGTTTTCAAGCAAGTATTAGAAATTAACATTTTATTATTTACAATTATTTAATGTGTCCAATTACTGAAATGAAGAGATTAAGTTTAAAAAATGCTTTAGTTCCTCACATTTTTATGCAATCATTTTGTTCAACCCACTAAATTAAAGTTGAAATTCTGAAATTCGACTGCATCTGTTCTGTGGTAATGTGTAGAACAAAAATTAGAAAAATGTTGTCTTTGTCCAAATATATATGGACCTAACTGCATAATGCAGACAGGATGGTCAGGGGTGCAAGATTATCTGGAGTCAGACACACCTCCAGCTCAGTCCCACCACTCTGTCCCCTTAGTATGCCATCAGTGTCCCCTGTAGCCATCACATTCCCCTTTGTATCACCATTCTGTCTCCAGTATGCTATTACAGTCTCCAATACTTCCCCATTCTGCCCCATTTGTGGAAAAAATACAATGGTCTCCAAAAAATTGTTGAGGTGGACCACATTCTGCATGTTACTTAATCGTTTTTTTTAATGGTTTTATATTTTTTTTTGCCCCCCCCCCCTTTATCTATTATACTTACTGTATATACATGTGGACCTAGTGGAAACATAGTGAGTGGGAGAGTCCACCAACACATAACTCACTTCTTAAAGAAGCAGGCTCATGGCAACCCTCTCTTCACACATACCGAACGTGTCCCCTACTGAATACTCTTCTACTAGCACAAAGTAACCCACTGTACACCCATTCTAGCAGAGTCCAATATTCAATACACCTCTTTCTGTAGTGAAGCAGTAGAGGGGAAAAGTGGTATTCATTGGTGGACTCCTTTCTTGAAAAAAACAAAAAAAAACAACTTTGTTTTAATCTGATCTGTTGCAATTTGCTTTCTTCATAGTAATATTCACCTGTATGTACATTTGAAAAAACAAAGAGTTAAATCAGCTCACCTGTCATGTCATGTAGGTCCAAAAGTACAGTATATGCTGACTAGTTTCATAATATATTGTAGCTCTTCATGGGAGCACTGTTCTTGGTAAATTATATCATTCTGTGTAAAACCACCACTAGGGCGAGCTAACTGCATATGGATTTATAAAGATGGTGTTCATTTCATTTGGCAAGCCCTGTTGTTGCTGCCCCCTCGCACCAATCTACTGATGTGGAAAATTACACAAGAGGTACAGTACAGACCAAAAGTTTGGACACGCCTTCTCATTCAAAGAGTTTTCTTTATTTTCATGACTATGAAGGCATCAAAACTATGAATTAACACATGTGGAATTATATACATAACGAACAAGTGTGAAACAACTGAAAATATGTCATATTCTAGGTTCTTCAAAGTAGCCACCTTTTGCTTTGATTACTGCTTTGCACACACTTGGCATTCTCTTGATGAGCTTCAAGAGGTAGTCACCTGAAATGGTCTTCCAACAGTCTTGAAGGGGTTCCCAGAGATGCTTAGCACTTGTTGGCCCTTTTGCCTTCACTCTGCGGTCCGGCTCACCCCAAACCATCTTGATTGGGTTCAGGTCCGGTGACTGTGGAGGCCAGGTCATCTGGCGCAGCACCCCATCACTCTCCTTCATGGTCAAATAGCCCTTACTTTCAAAGTTTTCCCAATTTTTCAGCTGACTGACTGACCTTCATTTCTTAAAGTAATGATAGCCACTCGTTTTTCTTTACTTAACTGCTTTTTTCTTGCCATAATACAAATTCTAACAGTCTATTCAGTAGGACTATCAGCTGTGTATCCACCTGACTTCTCCTCAACGCAACTGATGGTCCCAACCCCATTTATAAGGCAAGGAATCCCACTTATTAAACCTGACAGGGCACACCTGTGAAGTGAAAACCATTTCAGGTGACTACCTCTTGAAGCTCATCAAGAGAATGCCAAGAGTGTGTAAAGCAGTAATCAAAGCAAAAGGTGGCTACTTTGAAGAACCTAGAATATGACATATTTTCAGTTGTTTCACACTTTTTTGTTATGTATATAATTCCACATGTGTTCATTCATAGTTTTGATGCCTTCAGTGTGAATCTACAATATTCATAGTCATGAAAATAAAGAAAACTCTTTTAATGAGAAGGTGTGTCCAAACTTTTGGTCTGTACTGTATATGATTGCATATGGTGAGGTGGGAACCTTGAAAAAAAAAAAAAAGGGATGGAATTGGAAAAGTTTTGTCTCTATGGTATTCCCTATGCAGTAAAACTGACCTGTTACCTTCATTATCAGGGTCAGTATGATTACAAGGATACCGCATTTATATAGTTTTTCTTGTGCTTATATTCAGCAGTATGATCTGTAGTCTTTGTTAATTGTGTAGTGTGTGTGACTTTTTGATTGCATTTTATAAAAAATAAAAAAAATAGCAAGTAAAACAAAGAAAAAATGGCAAATCATTAATTTTATTTTTTTCTGTTACGTCATTTGCTAAATGGGATAAATATTTTTAGGGACGCGGCAGTGCCTATGATCTTTATGTTTTTTATTGTTTATTTTAATTTAAATTCTCGTGAAAAGGGGATGATTGAAATTGTTATATTTTTTAAAGCATTTATTTTACTTTTCAACTTTTTTTTGTTAGCCCCTCAAGAAGGCAATAATACAAGATCTTCATATTACATTGTAGTTCAATAGTGCTACATTATCTGTTATCATATGGAGCCCTGCCACCTCTAAGGGTCCACATAAACTATAGCTCTGATATGCTGGGTCTCTTAAGAGAGGCCCAGCACATCAGAGCAAAGGAACGGCTCCCCCGATTGTCACATGGGGTAGCCGTTTTTGACTCAGAAGAGCAGCGCTCTTGTTCACTATTGTTCACCTTGGTCACTATTGTTAAGAGAATCGAAGTACACTTCATGATTGAATTAAATTCCCCGTGAAGCCGAATTTCCTCATTCTAAAATAGTGTAATAGTGATCCATTTGCTCTAGGTGAGCTGGCTGCCGCCATCTTGCTTGAAAATCTTGCACGAAATCCCGTGCGAGGTGATGTATGATGTCACCATACTGGCGAGCGTGATGACGTCATATTGAGCACCTCGAGATTTTGTGCCAGATCTTCAAGTGAGATGATGGCGGCCAGCCTGTTGCGAATGGATCAGGTAAGTATGATTTTTTAATTTAATTTAATTTTATTTTACACTGTTATTTATATGAGATGCCACAATCGTGTATGAATGCAGCATTTGAGGTGTACAGGGCAAATTTTGGGGGGGGGGGGGAATTCTGCGAAGCAGCTGAATCGAACTTTTGAATAATTTGCTCATTACTAATGGTCAAATTTGACCACGGCTCCTAAAGGGTAAAATGTCTGCAATCAGCGTTTAATACAGCAGAGACCAGTGGCTTTTGCTCCTGCTGCACTCGTGAGCAGACACCACATTAAAATCCCCTCCTTCCGCTGTGCATCTACGGTGCTAGGACTCAATGATTTAATCACTATGTCTCATTATTTCTATAACACCAATGCTTTTCCTAGCATTGTACAAAGAATACACCCACATGTGTGCCTCTAACAAAGGGGTCTGTCAGCTGATTACTCCCATCTTTCCATTCAAAACATGTGCATGCTCGGCCAGGCTGAGTCTGCGTATGTTTGTGTGGTGGGGAAAGATAGCTGTGGGCCAAATGAGCATATGGCCAAGCTTAGACTTAGGATTCCAGTGTTCCAAGGCAACCATATTGACCACAATCAGCACAGTCTAATTACTGTACAATAGTGTTGATCGAGAACCAAAGAGCTCGGGTGCTCGAGTAGAACACCTCGGGATGCTCGTGTGCTCTACCGAGCACCTATAGTAAGGTAAATGCAGGATAAGCAGCACTACAGATCCCTACATGGGAACAGAAAAGGTACCATTAGTAAGGGTGGTGGTGCTCGCAGATAGAGATCCTGGCCAAGGGTCCCGGCTTTAGTTAAACATGTATAGAAATCTGCAGCACTCCTCCATTCGTGAAAAAATCGGGTCTTTTATTAAACCAGCAGCATAATTACAGCAAAGTTTTGACCACCTCTGGTCTTTATCAAGCAGCACCTGAGCATCCGAGCACAATGGGAGTCATGGGGAGAAGCCGAGCATTAAACCAGGCACCCCCTGCTCTGAAGAGGGGAGAGTGTCTGGTTCAAATGAAAAGGTCATAAATTGATGTAAACACCACTGAAATGGTTCAGGAACAGCATGGGGAGGATGTCTGGATGCATCTTGGAATGTTGTCCGAGTAGTACACCAATTTTACAGTCTGACAATAATACGCACAAAACAGAAAATAAAATCGATTTAGTGGAAAAATTGTTAGGAAACATTCTTTCCTGTATATTTACTTGTATATAAAGTGCAAGTGCTGCCAAAAATTACAAGGAAGAGGCACTCTGATACAACCTGTATATAACATAAAGAAGGGCCTCATTCACATTGTGGTACAATTGTTCAGGTAGTGGGACTCCTACACTCATAAAGCCTATGCACTAAGTGAAAGGGCTGCCAAAAATTACAAGGAACCGGCAATCCAATACATCCTTTATTACACATAAAGGAGGGCATCATACATACCCTTGAAAAATTATGATTGATGACATGCTGGTGACCCTCAAAGACATTAGGAGCAAGGGCCTGCTGGTGACATCTAAAACATTAGGGATGAGGGCCTGCTGCTGATCTGACCATCTAAAACATTAGGGTTGAGGGTCTGCTGCTGAGCTGACCATCTAAAACATTAGGGGTGATGGCCTGCTGCTGAGCTCACCATCGAAAAATTATGTTTGAGGGTCTGCTGGTGAGATGACTCTAAAACATTAGGGGCGAGTGCCTGCTGCTGATCTGACAATGGACAAAATTATGTTTGAGGCACTGTTGCTGAGCTGACTATCGAAAAAATTATGGTTCAGGGTCTGCTGGTGAGCTGATTCTCTAAAACATTAGGGCAAGGGCCTGCTGCTGATCTGACCATGGAAAAAAATATGGTTGAGAGCCTGCTGCTGATCTGACCATCGAAAATAATTATTGGTTGAGGGCCTGCTGCTGAGCTGACCATTAAAAAAAATTATGGTTTACGGTCTGCTGGTGAGCTGACTCTCTAAAACATTAGGGGCGAGTGCCTGCTGCTGATCTGATTAAGGAAAAATTATGGTTGAGGGCCTGCTGCTGATCTGACCATGGAAAAAATTATAGCTAAAAGCCTTCTGTTGAGCTGACCATCAAAGAAATGATTGTTGAGGGCCTGCTGCTGAGCTGACCTTCGAAAAAATTATAGTTGAGGGCCTGCTGCTGAACTGACCCTCTAAAACATTAGGAGTAGAGTTGAGCGGACACCTGGATGTTTGAGTTTGACGGGTTTGGCCGAACATAACAAAAAAGTTTAAGTTCGGGACCCGAACTTGACCCGAACGTGATACCGAACCCGAAACCTATTGAAGTCAATGGGGACCCAAACTTTGGAGCACTAAAATGGCTCTAAAAAAGTCATGGCAAGGGCTAGAGGGCTGCAAATGGCAGCAAAATGTGGTTAAGAGCATGGCAAGTGCTCTGCAAACAAATGTGGATAGGTAAATTACTTCAAATAACATAAAATATGTAACAAAATAAAAATAAAATCTTTATCTAGGAGAAGGAGGTCCATAGGGAGTAGGAGGTTGAGGAGGCGGTGGATGTGGCGGTATAGGTTGAAGAGGCGGTGAAGGAGGAGGAGGTAGCCAACACTGTTTTTTTTGGGGGGGGGTTTGTAATTTTTTAAATTTGGGTAGACCCCAAAACATTGGGAAATATAAAAAATACAACTAAGAGAAAGTGCGCTGGAGTACAACAAGGGCTGGGTGAGGACGGTATACATGTCTATTCTGCACAAGGTACGGACAAGTCCTGTGGGATCCCTGTCTGGTTCATTTTATGAGTAATCGTTTTTTTATTGATTTGTTATTTAATATGCAAAGAGAGTATATATATGGAAAAACTGTTGGTGTTACACCATTAACAATACAATACAGTTGAGGGTGAGGCACAAACCCTCAATTTGCCTCATAAATAGAGTTGAGCGAACACCTGGATGTTCGGGTTCGAGAAGTTCGGCCGAACTTCCCGGAAATGTTCGGGTTCGGGATCCGAACCCGATCCGAACTTCGTCCCGAACCTGAACCCCATTGAAGTCAATGGGGACCCGAACTTTTCGGTACTAAAAAGGCTGTAAAACAGCCCAGGAAAGGGCTAGAGGGCTGCAAAAGGCAGCAACATGTAGGTAAATCCCCTGCAAACAAATGTGGATAGGGAAATGAATTAAAATAAAAATTAAATAAATAAAAATTAACCAAAATCAATTGGAGAGAGGTCCCATAGCAGAGAATCTGGCTTCACGTCACCCACCACTGGAACAGTCCATTCTCAGATATTTAGGCCCCGGCACCCAGGCAGAGGAGAGAGGTCCCGTAACAGAGAATCTGTCTTCATGTGAGCAGAGAATCAGTCTGCATGTCATAGCAGAGAATCAGGCTTCACGTCAGCCACCACTGCAACAGTCCATTGTCATAAATTTAGGCCCAGCACCCAGGCAGAGGAGAGAGGTCCCGTAACAGACAATGTGGCTTCATATCAGCAGAGAATCAGTCTTCATGTCATAGCAGAGAATCAGGCTTCACGTCACCCACCACTGTAACAGTCCATTTTCATAAATTTAGGCCCAGCACCCAGGCAGAGGAGAGAGGTCCCGTAACAGACAATCTGGCTTCATGTCAGCAGAGAATCAGTCTTCATATCATAGCAGAGAATCAGGCTTCACGTCAGCCACCAATGCAACAGTCCATTGTCAGATATTTAGGCCCAGCACCCAGGCAGAGGAGAGAGGTCCCGTAACAGACAATCAGGCTTCACATCAGCCACCAGTGCAACAGTACATTGGCATATATTTAGGCCCAGCACCCAGGCAGAGGAGAGAGGTCCCGTAACAGAGAATCTGGCTTCATGTCAGCAGAGAATTAGTCGGCATGTCTTAGCAGAGAATCAGGCTTCACGTCACCCACCACTGTAACAGTCCATTTTCATAAATTTAGGCCCAGCACCCAGGCAGAGGAGAGAGGTCCCGTAACAGACAATCAGGCTTCACGTCAGCCACCAGTGTAACAGTCCATTGGCATATATTTAGGCCCAGCACCCAGGCAGAGGAGAGAGGTCCCGTAACAGAGAATCTGTCTTCATGTCAGCAGAGAATCAGTCTGCATGTCATAGCAGAGAATCAGGCTTCACGTCAGCCACCACTGCAACAGTCCATTGTCATAAATTTAGGCCAAGCACCCAGGCAGAGGAGAGAGGTCCCGTAACAGACAATCTGGCTTCATGTCAGCAGAGAATCAGTCTTCATATCATAGCAGAGAATCAGGCTTCACGTCACCCACCACTGTAAGAGTCCATTTTCATAAATTTAGGCCCAGCACCCAGGCAGAGGAGAGAGGTCCCGTAACAGAGAATCTGGCTTCATGTCAGCAGAGAATTAGTCTGCATGTCATAGCAGAGAATCAGGCTTCACGTCACCCACCACTGTAACAGTCCATTTTCATAAATTTACGCCCAGCACCCAGGCAGAGGAGAGAGGTCCCGTAACAGACAATCAGGCTTCACGTCAGCCACCAGTGCAACAGTCCATTGGCATATATTTAGGCCCAGCACCCAGGCAGAGGAGAGAGGTCCCGTAACAGAGAATCTGGCTTCATGTCAGCAGAGAATTAGTCTGCATGTCATAGCAGAGAATCAGGCTTCACGTCACCCAACATTGGAACAGTCCATTGGCATATATTTAGGCCCCGGCACCCAGACAGAGGAGAGGTTCATTCAAATTTGGGTAGCCTCGCAATATAATGGTAAAATGAAAATAAAAATAGGATTGAATCAGTGGCGTTGCTAGGGCTGGTGTCACCCGGTGCGTTAGAAAATGGTGTCACCCCCCCCCCAGCAATAATTTTTTAGTCAGATAACCAAAAATATGTTATATAATGTGGTACATAATGTGGGCAAAATATACCTAATTACATAACTTTCCCAATACATAAACCTATTTTTATGTGAAAAATTGCCCTTTTTTTTTAATATATATTTTTTTTTTAAAGTGATACACTTTGGTGCCAGGTGGTATACCATAATAAAAATGCCAGGGTACACCACCTGGCACCAAAGAGTATCACTAATAAAAATGTTAAATAGCCTTTTTTCACATAAAAATAAGTTTATTTATTGGGAATGTTATGTAATTAGGTATATTTTGCCACATTATGTATTGTGGGACTCTTTATTTATTACATATAAATATAGGGGACACGTACTGTGCAGTAAAAATATTGCTATTGCCAAAGTCAGGAGGTAGGCAGGCTGGCAGCTTCAACAGCCCTCCGATGCGGCGCTTGCAGGAGTGTCACTGTATGGGCCTGCGCAGGCGCGAACATCCAGATCCTCGGCACAGGCGCGGTATTTGGCCACTGGAGGAGGAGGACGACAAGCTGAAGACACTGGGCGGGCCACCTGTGTGAGTGAGTCACTGCTGTCACGTGGACGTGACCAGGGCAGGTGGCAACACAAACGAAGCTACATCTCAGCGACCCCCCCCCCCCCAGCTCACCTTGTCCTGGTTCTGTCTGCAGCAGCTGGCTTCTCCTCTGTGTGGTCCTGGTATCTTCGCTCTGCTTCAATCGCTGGTTTGAGGACTGTACTTTTCGCCCTATAAGACGCACAGAGGTTTTAGAGGAGTATAATAAGAAACAATATTTTCCATTATACCTCAGGTCAGACCACCAATGTTAATCATACCTCAAATCAGCCCCTATATCAGCCGTCAGCCGCCATCCATCATGCCCCTCATGTCAGCCATCATGCCGTCATGTCAGTCCCCCATGTCAGCTGTCAGCCCCCATCCATCATGCCCCTCATATCAGCTGTCAACCCCCGTCCATTATGCTCCCTAATGGGGGACAATGTTGGAGTCTGCACCATCAGGGGGGTGACATGATGAGGGACAATTTTGGAGTCTATGCCAAATGGGGGGGAGGGGGGTGACATGATGTCACCCCCCCTTCCCCATGGCACAGACTCCAACATTGTCCCTCCATTCATCATTGTCCCGGGTCCCCTCATCATGTCACCCCCCCCCCCCCATGGGTGGCACATTTCTTTTCTTCCCCTCCAGGCTCCATGGTACAGACATGTTGTACATTTTGTCCCCCATCTCTTCTCTTCCCCTCTTTTACAATACAGTCCCCTCCCCCCTCTCCAATCAACTCAGCAGCTCTTCTGGGCTGAGTCGTGCCTCACTCAGTCTTCTCTGTGTTCTTCTGCTGCCAGCCTGGAGAGGCAGCTTTACAGGCCACAGCAGAGCAGCTGCGCCTCCTCGCCTCCCTCCATCCAGAGTCCTCCAGACAGCTACGCAGGCGCTGCCGTCCGCCGCGGCCCCACTGACAGACTCAGTCACGCCTCCTTGGGCCTGAGGACCGCATGCACCGCGCGGCACACGTAGGCTGGCCAGGCAAGACAGTAGCAGCCGCCAGCCAGACCTACGTAGGTGATTAATTAAATGATTTATATTTAAATTGCACTGCAGTAAGTCAGTGTGGTGGCCTGTGGGGGCGGGTGACACCCCATCAGACTGGTGTCACCCGGTGCGGCCCGCACCCCCCTTGCAACGCCACTGGATTGAATGAGGAAGTGCCCTGGAGTACAATAATATATGGTTAAGGGGAGGTAGTTAATGTCTAATCTGGACAAGGGACTGACAGGTCCTGTGGGATCCATGCCTGGTTCATTTTTATGAACGTCAGCTTGTCCACATTGGCTGTAGACAGGCGGCTGCGTTTGTCTGTAATGACACCCCCTGCCGTGCTGAATACACGTTCAGACAAAACGCTGGCCGCCAGGCAGGCCAGCACCTCCAAGGCATAAAAGGCTAGCTCTGGCCACGTGGACAATTTAGAGACCCAGTAGTTGAATGGGGCCGAACCATCAGTCAGTACGTGGAGGGGTGTGCACACGTACTGTTCCACCATGTTAGTGAAATGTTGCCTCCTGCTAACACGCTGCGTATCAGGTGGTGGTGCAGTTAGCTGTGGCGTGTTGAAAAAACTTTTCCACATCTCTGCCATGCTAACCCTGCCCTCAGAGGAGCTGGCCGTGACACAGCTGCCTTGGCGACCTCTTGCTCCTCCTCTGCCTTGGCCTTGGGCTTCCACTTGTTCCCCTGTGACATTTGGGAATTCTCTCAGTAGCGCGTCTACCAACGTGCGCTTGTACTCGCGCATCTTCCTATCACGCTCCAGTGCAGGAAGTAAGGTGGGCACATTGTCTTTGTAGCGTGGATCCAGCAGGGTGGCAACCCAGTAGTCCGCACACGTTAAAATGTGGGCAACTCTGCTGTCGTTATGCAGGCACTGAGCATGTAGTCGCTCATGTGTGCCAGGCTGCCCAGGGGTAAGGACAAGCTGTCCTCTGTGGGAGGCGTATCGTCATCGTTCTGCCTTTCCCCCCAGCCACGCACCAGTGATGGACCCGAGCTGCATTGGGTGCCACCCCGCTGTGACCATGCTTCATCCTCATCCTCCTCCACCTCCTCCTCATCCTCGTCCTCCTCGTCCTCCAGTAGTGGGCCCTGGCTGGCCACATTTGTACCTGGCCTCTGCTGTTGCCAAAAACCTCCCTCTGAGTCACTTCGAAGAGACTGGCCTGAAAGTGCTAAAAATGACCCCTCTTCCTCCTCTTTCTCCTCCTCCTGGGCCACCTCCTCTTCCATCATCGCCCTAAGTGTTTTCTCAAGGAGACATAGAAGTGGTATTGTAACGCTGATAACGGCGTCATCGCCACTGGCCATGTTGGTGGAGTACTCGAAACAGCGCAACAGGGCACACAGGTCTCGCATGGAGGCCCAGTCATTGGTGGTGAAGTGGTGCTGTTCTGTAGTGCGACTGACCCGTGCGTGCTGCAGCTGAAACTCCACTATGGCCTGCTGCTGCTCGCACAGTCTGTCCAGCACGTGCAAGGTGGAGTTCCACCTGGTGGGCACGTCACATATGAGGCGGTGAGCGGGAAGGCCGAAGTTACGCTGTAGCGCAGACAGGCGAGCAGCAGCAGGATGTGAACGCCGGAAGCGCGAACAGACGGCCCGCACTTTATGCAGCAGCTCTGACATGTCGGAGTAGTTGTGAATGAACTTCTGCACCACCAAATTCAGCACATGCGCCAAGCAAGGGATGTGCGTCAAACTGGCTAGTCTCAGAGCTGCAACGAGATTTCGCCCATTATCACACACCACCAGGACGGGCTTGAGGATCACCGGCAGCAACCACTCGTCGGTCTGTTGTTCTATACCCTGCCACAACTCCTGTGCGGTGTGGGGCCTGTCCCCCAAACATATGAGTTTCAGAATGGCCTGCTGACGTTTACCCCGGGCTGTGCTGAAGTTGGTGGTGAAGGTGTGTGGCTGACTAGATGAGCAGGTGGAAGAAGAGGAGGAGGAAGTCGAGTAGGAGGAGGTGGCAACAGGAGGCAAAGAATGTTGCCCTGCGATCCTTGGCGGCGGAAGGACGTGCGCCAAACAGCTCTCCGCCTGGGGCCCAGCTGCCACTACATTTACCCAGTGTGCAGTTAGGGAGATATAGCGTCCCTGGCCGTGCTTACTGGTCCACGTATCTGTGGTTAGGTGGACCTTGCCACAGATGGCGTTGCGCAGTGCACACTTGATTTTATCGGATACTTGGTTGTGCAGGGAAGGCACGGCTCTCTTGGAGAAGTAGTGCCGGCTGGGAACAACATACTGTGGGACAGCAAGCGACATGAGCTGTTTGAAGCTGTCTGTGTCCACCAGCCTAAATGACAGCATTTCATAGGCCAGTAGTTTAGAAATGCTGGCATTCAGGGCCAGGGATCAAGGGTGGCTAGGTGGGAATTTACGCTTTCTCTCAAATGTTTGTGAGATGGAGAGCTAAACGCTGCCGTGTGACATGGTTGAGATGCTTGGTGACGGAGGTGGTGGTGGTGTTGGTGGTACATCCCCTGTTTGCTGGGCGGCAGGTGCCAACGTTCCTCCAGAGGCGGAGGAAGAGGCCGAGGCGGCAGCAGCAGAAGAGGCCGAGGCGGCAGCAGCAGAAGAGGTAGCAGGGGGAGCCTGAGTGACTTCCTTGGTTTTAAGGTGTTTACTCCACTGCAGTCCATGCTTTGCATGCAGGTGCCTGGTTATGCAGGTTGTGCTCAGGTTCAGAACGTTAATGCATCGCTTCAGGCTCTGATGGCACAGCGTGCAAACCGCTCAGGTCTTGTCGTCAGCACATTGTTTGAAGAAGTGCCATGCCAGGGAACTCCTTGAAGCTGCCTTTGGGGTGCTCGGTCCCAGATGGCGGCGGTCAGTAGCAGGCGGAGTCTCTTGGCGGCGGGTGTTCTGCTTTTGCCCACTGCTCCCTCTTTTGCTACGCTGTTGGCTCGGTCTCACCACTGCCTCTTCCTCCGAACTGTGAAAGTCAGTGGCACGACCTTCATTCCATGTGGGGTCTAGGACCTCATCGTCCCCTGCATCGTCTTCCACCCAGTCTTGATCCCTGACCTCCTGTTCAGTCTGCACACTGCAGAAAGATGCAGCAGTTGGCACCTGTGTTTCGTCATCATCAGAGACATGCTGAGGTGGTATTCCCATGTCCTCATCATCAGGAAACATAAGTGGTTGTGCGTCAGTGCATTCTATGTCTTTCACCGCTGGGGAAGGGCTAGGTGGATGCCCTTGGGAAACCCTGCCAGCGGAGTCTTCAAACAGCATAAGAGACTGCTGCATAACTTGAGGCTCAGACAGTTTCCCTGGTATGCATGGGGGTGATGTGACAGACTGATGGGGTTGGTTTTCAGGCGCCATCTGTGCGCTTTCTGCAGAAGACTGGGTGGGAGATAATGTGAACGTGCTGGATCCACTGTCGGCCACCCAATTGACTAATGCCTGTACCTGCTCAGGCCTTACCATCCTTAGAACGGCATTGGGCCCCACCATATATCGCTGTAAATTCTGGCGGCTACTGGGACCTGAGGGAGTTGGTACACTAGGACGTGTGGATCTGGCAGAACGGCCAAGTCCTCTCCCAGCACCAGAGGGTCCACTAACACCACCACGACCATGTCCACGTCCGCGTCCCTTACTAGATATTTTCCTCATTGTTATCGTTCACCACAACAACAAAAATATTATTTGGCCCAATGTATTGTATTCAAATTCAGCTGAATATAAATTTGAGGCCTAGTATTTAGGCGCTGGGTGACCGGTATAGATTTACTGACAGAATTAGACTTGGAAATGCACAGTAGCGTGTGTGTGAAGTTATTCTGAATGACCCTATGTGCACCTTGAATATTATATACCCTTTTAGGGATAGATTTCAAATAGCTCTGATACAGCAGAAACCACTAAATTATGAAATTGCTAAATTGGGAATTGTATTTCAACCCAGAACAAAAAATGTGCTTTGACGGACACTAAATAACTTGCCCAGCCAGAACAGTACAGCGGTAAAGACAGATTTAGCGGGATATAAATTTGAGGCCTAGTATTTAGGCGCTGGGTGACCGGTATGGATTTACTGACAGAATTAAACTTGGAAATGCACAGTAGCATGTGTGAAGTTATTCTGAATGACCCTATGTGCACCTTGATTATTATATACCCTTTTAGGGATAGATTTCAAATAGCTCTGATACAGCAGAAACCACTAAATTAGGAAATTGCTAAATTGGGAATTGTTTTTCAACCCAGAACAAAAAATGTGCTTTGACGGACACTAAATAACTTGCCCAGCCAGAACAGTACAGCGGTAAAGACAGATTTAGCGTTATATAAATTTGAGGCCTAGTATTTAGGCGCTGGGTGACCGGTATGGATTTACTGACAGAATTAGACTTGGAAATGCACAGTAGCGTGTGTGTGAAGTTATTCTGAATGACCCTATGTGCACCTTGAATATTATATACCCTTTTAGGGATAGATTTCAAATAGCTCTGATACAGTAGAAACCACTAAATTAGGAAATTGCTAAATTGGGAATTGTTTTTCAACCAAGAACAAAAAATGTGCTTTGACGGACACTAAATAACTTGCCCAGCCAGAACAGTACAGCGATAACGAGAGATTTAGCAGGATATAAATTTGAGGCCTAGTATTTAGGCCCTGGGTGACCGGTATGGATTTACTGACAGAATTAGACTTGGAAATGCACAGTAGCGTGTGTGTGAAGTTATTCTGAATGACCCTATGTGCACCTTGAATATTATATACCCTTTTAGGGATAGATTTCAAATAGCTCTGATACAGTAGAAACCACTAAATTAGGAAATTGCTAAATTGGGAATTGTTTTTCAACCAAGAACAAAAAATGTGCTTTGACGGACACTAAATAACTTGCCCAGCCAGAACAGTACAGCGATAACGACAGATTTAGCGGGATATAAATTTGAGGCCTAGTATTTAGGCCCTGGGTGACCGGTATGGATTTACTGACAGAATTAGACTTGGAAATGCACAGTAGCGTGTGTGTGAAGTTATTCTGAATGACCCTATGTGCACCTTGAATATTATATACCCTTTTAGGGATAGATTTCAAATAGCTCTGATACAGCAGAAACCACTAAATTAGGAAATTGCTAAATTGGGAATTGTTTTTCAACCCAGAACAAAAAATGTGCTTTGACGGACACTAAATAACTTGCCCAGCCAGAACAGTACAGCGGTAACGACAGATTTAGCGGGATATAAATTTGAGGCCTAGTATTTAGGCGCTGGGTGACCGGTATGGATTTACTGACAGAATTAGACTTGGAAATGCACAGTAGCGTGTGTGTGAAGTAATTCTGAATGACCCTATGTGCACCTTGAATATTATATCCCCTTTTAGGGATAGATTTCAAATAGCTCTGATACAGCAGAAACCACTAAATTATGAAATTGCTAAATTGGGAATTGTATTTCAACCCAGAACAAAAAATGTGCTTTGACGGACACTAAATAACTTGCCCAGCCAGAACAGTACAGCGGTAACGACAGATTTAGCGGGATATAAATTTGAGGCCTAGTATTTAGGCGCTGGGTGACCGGTATGGATTTACTGACAGAATTAGACTTGGAAATGCACAGTAGCGTGTGTGTGAAGTTATTCTGAATGACCTTATGTGCACCTTGAATATTATATACCCTTTTAGGGATAGATTTCAAATAGCTCTGATACAGCAGAAACCACTTAATTAGGAAATTGATAAATTGGGAATTGTTTTTCAACCCAGAACAAAAAATGTGCTTTGACGGACACTAAATAACTTGCCCAGCCAGAACAGTACAGCGGTAACGACAGATTTAGCGGGATATAAATTTGAGGCCTAGTATTTAGGCGCTGGGTGACCGGTATGGATTTACTGACAGAATTAGACTGGGATATGGCCAAAAAATAACCACACTATTGCTGGTAAAATGCACTTGGTTTGACAGCTTGACCAACCACACTACTGAGGGTTAAATGCACTTGGTGACAGGTGCAGCTTGCCCCTGATGTAGTATATGGCCAAAAAATGAACAGACTATTGCTGGTTAAATGCACTTGGTGTGACAGCTTGACCAACCACACTACTGAGGGTTAAATGCACTTGGTGACGGGCGCAGCTTGCCCCTGATGTAGTATATGGCCAAAAAATAAGCAGACTATTGCTGGTTAAATGCACTTGGTGTGACAGCTTCACCCTGATGTAGGCTTTAGCCAAAAAACAACCACACCATTGAGGGTTAAATGCACTTGGTGACAGGCACAGCTTGCCCCTGATGTAGTATATGGCCAAAAAATGAACAGACTATTGCTGGTTAAATGCACTTGGTGTGACAGCTTGACCAACAACACTACTGAGGGTTAAATGCACTTGGTGACGGGAGCAGCTTGCCCCTGATGTAGTATATGGCCAAAAAATAAACAGACTTTTGCTGGTTAAATGCACTTGGTGTGACAGCTTCACCCTGATGTAGGCTTTAGCCAAAAAACAACCACACCATTGAGGGTTAAATGCACTTGGTGACAGGCGCAGCTTGCCCCTGATGTAGTATATGGCCAAAAAATAAACAGACTATTGCTGGTTAAATGCACTTGGTGTGACAGCTTCACCCTGATGTAGGCTTTAGCCAAAAAACAACCACACCATTGAGGGTTAAATGCACTTGGTCGCAGCTTGTGCTGGCGCACCACAAGACACAAAATGGCCGCCGATCACCCCAGAAAAAAGTGACTGACCAACGGTCTGGGCAGCCTAAAAACAGTGAGCAATTGAGTATCAGCAGCTCAATGATCCACAGCTGCAGATCGATCAATTAATCAAGTCCTTTGGAGGAGTTAATCTGCCTAATCTCGCCCTACTGTCGCAGCCGCAACCTCTCCCTATGCTGTTTAGAGCAGAGTGATGGCCTTTCAAAAAGCGCCAAGAAAGCATCACAAAAGCGCCAAGAAAGCGACGAACACCGAACCCGAACTTTTACGAAAATGTCCGGGTTCGGGTCCATGTCACGGACACCCCAAAATTCGGTACGAGTTCGGTACAGTTCGAGTTTGCGGATCCCTACTCATAAATATAAAAGTTGTTCAAGAAACAAAGCAATTATTCAATTGTCATAGAACTTACGTTCCTTTGGTGGAAACTAAACTCTGAGTACTTAACTTTAGAAATAATATAAAATAAAACTAAGACTGAAAAATAGAAGGTCTTTTGAGCAGCGCAATGGCCTTTCATAGGTGATGTGCCATTCATAGTATATAGTAGGGCCTCAACATCCAGGGGGACCAGGACCTTTTCTTTAAAGGTTGGCTTAACATTGAATCTGCGAGAAGTCTCTCAAGTCTACATGTGGCATTTAGAGTATGGATCACTTCGGAAAAAGCTGGAGGATTCACTTCTTTCCAATGTCTAGTGATAACCAATTTAGCACTGAGTAATATATGCCCTATAACACGTCTTTCATCATACGGAAGATCATCTATATAAAGGAATAGAAGGGCTAATGCGGGGGATGGAGATACCCGGATACCAGTAGTTTGTGCTATCAGATCGAAAATCAAACACCAAAATGGAATGAGTTTAGGACATGCCCAGAGAATGTGGAGAAGAGAACCGGTAATACCACATTCACGCCAGCAACAAGCCGAAGTTCCTGGGTATATTATGCTTAGGCGATGAGACGTATAATACCATCTAAGAAGGGTTTTAATCCCGGCCTCAAATTGTGTAACGCATTTAAATGTAGCCCCAATAAATCAGACTGCCTCAGCCCATCTCTCCTCTGGAAATGACAATTGTAGTTCGCTTTCCCATTTCAATATGGGAGGAGATTTGATAAATTTGGACTTGTCATTTAGTATGTTGTATAAATGGTGAGTAGTATGATGTTTAAATAAAGAAGGTGACTGGAAAATCCTAACCACCCCTGGGTGGGATTTAGGAGGGGAGAGGAGGAGACTGCTGAGGCAGTGGCTTATCCTCATATAAGAGAGAAATTGGGAAGTAGGTAAGTAGTATATTTGGCACAGTCTATCAAAAGAAATCATAACTGAGTTTTCCACTAATTGGGCAGAAGATAGAATGCCAGCCGCAGACCAGGATGAGAGATCAATGTTATTTATGCACAAACTTAGGGTATTCATCGATACATGTGTTAATATGTTGAGATTGGCTATACCCTGTGATAAGTGGAACTTAGACCAGAGTATGATGGCATGTTTCACTATAATCAAAGGATGGTCAACACTCTTAGGTTTTAATAGAGATAGGCAGAGTAGATCTTTCAACGATCCATTTGGGGTTAGAAGGGATTCCATATTAACCCATGGTTTTGTTGATGATGGATTCCACCACTCTCTAGTAAAAGAGAGATTAATAGAGTGGAAGTAGTCTTTGATGGAGGGAATGCCTAGTCCACCAGCCTGTTTCCTTCTGAACATAATGGATTGGGCCACTCTGGGACGTCTAGATTTCCATTGTAGCTATTAATAATTTTTTGAGCTTCTTTGAAAAAGGAATCAGGTACTGGAATAGGTAGCGCCTGGAAAATGTAGATAAGCTTAGGTAAAGTCATCATTTGAAATTACGCTATTCTACCAACCCATGAGATCTCTTGCATGCTAAAGTTTGCAAAATCATTTGACATAGTGGAGAGAAGGGGTACATAATTGTGTTGGTATGTGAGTGAACAAGGATAGGACAGTTTGATTCCCAAATAAGGGAGGTGTGATGATTGCCAATCAAGCGGAAACATATTTTTTAGGACTCTTAGCTCTGTCAGAGGGATATTAATAGGGAGTACTTGGGATTTGGAGTTATTAATTTTGTAGTATGAAAGACCGCCATAGTGGGAGAGGATTGAAAATGCGTGGGTAATGAATGGCGAGGATTAGTCATTGTTAAGATAATATCAACAGCATATAGTGATATTACATGTGACTTTGATCCTATTCGTAGTCCGTGTATATCGGGAGAGAGGCAAATATGTTGAGCTAGAGGTTCTAGGGCTAAAATAAATAAAAGGGGGGGGGGGAGAGGGCATCCCTGCCGGGAACCGTTAGTAATGTGGAAGCTTTTTGAGAGTACACCATTGACAAAAATCTTTGCTATAGGATCTGAATATAGACCACGGATTGCTTGAAAAATAGGGCCAGAAAAAACCCATGGATTCAAGGACAAAAAAAGCGTAATTCCAATGAAGGCAATCAAATGCCTTTTCTGCGTCAATTAAAGACGATTAAATTTTTTTTAGGTCCCTGTCACCTATGCAGAGCAGAGGTTTATTCACGGCAAAACTGTGTTTATGTCACCCACCAATTGAACAGACGATTTTACAAAAATTAGGTCCCTGTCACCTCTGCAGCCTTTCAAAAAGCACCATTAATTTGCCGAACACCAAACTTGAACCCCAACTTTTCAGTAAAAGTCCGGGGTCCAAAAATCCTAAAGTTCGGTACGAACCCGAACTTTATAGTTCGGGTTCGTTCAACCCTAATTAGGAGCGAGGGCAGCCTAATAAACATCTTGATATGATGGAGGAAGAGGAGGAGGACGAGAAAAGGACGATTAAACCATATGCCCTTTTGTATTGTGGAAGGGGTGAATGGGAATACAGTGTATTCAATACACCATAAAAGTCACATTTAGAGTGCCTTTATGTTCAGCCGCTTTACTCTGGTGGAGTGCAGAAGTCAGGGTAATCCAGGCCTTGTTCATTTTGATAAGAGTCAACCTGTCAGCATTTTCAGTTGACAGTCGGATGCGCTTATCAGTTATTATGCCCCCAGCAGCACTAACTACCCGCTCTGACAAAACGCTGGGGGCAGGGCAGGCCAGCACCTTCAAGGCATAGAGCGCCAGTTTGTCCAGCTTGGACATCCAATAGAGCGCCTCGTGTCCAGCTTGGACATCCAATAGTTCCAAGGCACAGAGGGATCATTGAGGACGCTGACACGGTCTGCTACGTACTCCTTCGCCATCTTCAAAAACTTTTCGTTCTGAAAACTGGGACATGAAGCTAGGTATCATGGATGAGTGTGTTTCTTGTGCTCTGGCAGCAGGCACAGTTTCTCAGTGCCCAGCGCCACGGCCTCTGCGTGCACCATCAGCAGCACAGCCACTTCCCCATCCCTTACTGCTCGCCTTCTGCATATTAAATGGTATATATGCTTGCAAGTATGTCACAAGGACACTAGCGCAGGTTTTGTAAGTGTATGCGCAAAAAAATTAAACTGAATGTCACTAATATTTAGGATGTGCAAATGTTATATACGAGATGTAGTGCAGGTAATGTCGCTGTGACCAGCGGCTAATAAAAAATTACAGGGAATGTCACAGCTATTTGGGATGCGCAAACGTTATACAGGAGATGTAGCGCAGGTAATGTCACTGTCCGCAGTGGACCCCATCTGCGGAAAAAGTACACTGGATGTCACAGATATTTTTAGGCTGCGCACACGTTACACAGCAGATAGAGTGCAGATAATGTCACTGTCTGCAGCGGCCAAACAATTGCAAGCTATTTAGCGCAGATTGCGCTAAAAATATATAATGCTGCCAGATACAACAATATTGGGTCTCTAACACCAACCCTGCCTAACAAAAAAATAAAATTCAATTCCCTTCACTGTCTGTCCCTTCTACAGCACAGCTCTCCCTGACTAAGACTGGCCGAACCACGTGTCATCGGGTGCTTTATAGCACCCGATGACGCATTTCGGCCAGCCAATCACTGTAATGCCAGTAACCTACATGGCTACGGCATTACAGTGAGTAGCAGCACTAACCAGCGTGTTTATTGGCTGCGTAGCAGCCAACAAACTTGCGGGGAGGAGACTCGAGCATGGTGCTCGAGCACATGCCGTATTCATGCTCGATCAACACTACTGTACAACCATTCAGAAACAGACATACTGATTCTTTATGTTGCAATTTTCACCCCCAACCTTGTAAAATAAACCCTTGCCATTTTACTTTCTATAAGTGGTATTAACACATGGCCACAATCTTCTACTGGCATATTCAGTTTCAAGCAGCCATGAAAACAAGTAGCATCTGTGCAAAAATGTCTTTTTGGAATTAACTGCAGTTATGAAGCCGGGTCCTTACAGCAAGAAACAAACTGCTCCTGAAGTTTATTTTCCTTTGCTTGGTTTTTCAAGACCATTGTTCCGCTTGAGGTGCCATGTTTGTTGGTTTTGGCACTAACTCTCATCTTCCTTAAGGCTGAGCTATTCTTTACCTCTAGTGCAAATATGCATTAGAAGACTTTGTAACAGTTTACTTTCTGCATCAGCTTAAGTGTGTGACTTCCTGGATTCAGAGGACTATCTGGAGAGTGGTGATAGACACCTCTGATGCATACATGCTAAGTCAACTGTGGGAAAAATAAGCCACTTGTATCTATTATTTCGAAAATGCTCTTTCTCTCGCTTTCTGCTCCTTTTGCAGTCCAACATTTTTACTTTCCACAGATGTCAAGTGACAATAAACTAAATCAATGAGATGCCATGTTCATAGGCTAAAGGCAAGGGCTTTCGTAGGAAATTCTGACCTTTATGGAAAGGCCATGGTTTTGTAATTAATACAAATAAGAGTCCATCACAGTAAGTGTTATAAGAAATTAGTGGGCAGATCTGCCCTTTGAACTTAAAGGAGCATTTGATCTTAGGCTATGGTATTGTAAACGCATTAACCCTTTTATTTTGTTATTCTTTTGCATGGTATTTAAATACTACGTTACGTGGATTAGTGGGGCTGCATTGTTCCACTTCATACAGCATAATATGCTAAAAATGAAATAAAGTTTAAAGAAGTAGAACTAATCTGCAGTCAGACATCAGTGACTTTTAAAAGCCAACAGGCTCCACAAATTAATTTATCCAAATAACCAGTCTCTTCCAGACCAACCATGGGGGGACACCTCAAATGGTGTAAGCAGGCAGACCTTCCTTTTGAAGTCTGGAATGTTTTGACTGACTTAAAACAGGCAGCTGGAATGAAAGGATAATATTCAGTGACCCATGGGATTCTGCTTTGCCATTTTCAAATATGAGTTAAAACATAGATAAATTGCATGTTGTAATTGAAAATAGCTGGCAATCAGGAAAGACACCAGACGTAAAAATTCTATTTATTTATTTGTTTGAGAGAAAAGTAACAAATTGAACTGTTTTCCATAAAACGTCATACAGCAGGAAGCAGAATATTTCAGGATGATTCTAAATGTGGTTAGTTTTTAGCTTTGTATAGGCTCACTCTGCATTAAAGGGAGAGTCCTGCGGGAGAAAATTCTTTAGAATGGGCTTAGTGTGGGGTAGAAAAAAAAAAGTAGTAAGGCTTAACCTAACTGATTCCCTGATAACCCCATTCCAACACTTAGCGGGTTCTGTTTTCAGGTGCCCCCTCGACATGCGGAAATGCCTACAGAACCTCATTCATTGGCTGCAGTAATGACCCACCTCCCACCTAGAGCAAGCATTTCCTGTGTGTTGAGAAAGGACCAACAGGTAGAGCCCAGTAGACACCTGGTAAGCATTAGAAAGGATGCAGCGAAGGGCTGGTGAAGGTGAGTATTCTTTTCTAAAGAATCTCATACCACCACCAAAAAACATTTTGGTCAGCAGATTTAAACCCACCAAAATGCTGATGCGATGTGTAGTAAAGTGTAAAGTGTATACATATCACCAATTTTCAGTGCACTAAAAAAAAGAGAAAATACCGCTACATGCAACATGCAAATGCTACGTGCAAATTAGCAAGTAAAGTGTCCACTAGGTGTTTCTGAAAATCCTGAAGTGCCCTGACTCTTCTGTAGGGATAAGCGAATTGATTCTAACAAATCAATTTGCCTTATTAGCAAGAGTTCTTCACCTGGGAGGCTCTGTCCCCACAGGTGAAGAATTGCCCACCTGCCTATTGATAGACAGCGTCGGATATCTCACTCGGCCCAGAAAATCTTGCACCTGAGCCGCTGCGGCTGTGTTTCCAATCACTAGGTAACAGTGAATGAACAGTCACTGCTCTGGAAGAGGAAGCAGAACCTCTGTTTTTGCACCGCTACTCAGAGCAGTGGCGCAGGCACCAGATTGTCAGGGATGGTTAAGATGTCCGGCCCTGTGAATCAACAGGCAGGTGAGTACTTCTTCACTTGTGGGGACAGCCCCTCACAGGTGAAAAACTCTTGTTGAAGGTCAATGGGGACGGAGCGGCAGTCCGGTGGCACGGCGAAATAGCGGCAGGATGGATCCCACAGGGTGAACAGCCTGTCGGATCCGTCCTGCCGCTAATGTGAAAGTAGCCTAAGTCAGTTCTACTTAAGACCAGTTTAATAAATAACCCCATATGATTAGAGCTTATAATTAGTATATGTATGATTACACATACGTGGGGATTACCCTCCACAAGACCTGTGTACAGTATCTCAAATCTGCTGATAGATTCCCTCTATCTCTTAAGGTATTCCATTAAGTTAGGTAGTTTACATGTAACATTTCTAACGCATCTTTTCCTTCATTTCTACTAGAATACTTCTGCAGAAATGGTATTTAGGAACACAGCATTACTTACTGGGATTTATTTTGTTAAATTTTTTAGGGATAACTATCTTTACCCAGTTTGGTATCATTTAAGTACACATACCGTATTTTTCGCCCCAAAGAAATGCCCTTGCGTCTTATAGGGTGAATAATAATGAGTGATTCCATTATGGAAGGACTCATTAGTACCGGAGGACCAGGAAGCTGTGAAGGCTCTATACTCACCGCTTCCTGGCCCTCGGCTGTCGGCTGTGCAGTGGCTGCTTGCAGCGTGAGGACGCTCTGTGACCTCACGCTGTGCACGTCAGATCACAGCACAGCCGACAGAGGAAGAGGAAGAAGAGCGCTGGAGCAGAGGAGTGGCAGCCTACGGAGCAGGAGAGGCACGTGTTTTATTTTATTTTATTGAAGATGAGGCAATAGGGGCTGCTGGGGGCTGATCTGAGACAATGGGGGCTGCTGGTGGCTAACATGACAGGTAATGGTGGCTGCTGGGGGTTAATATGAGAGGCAATGGGGCTACTGGGTGCTGATTTGAGGCAATGGGGGATACTGAGGGCTGATATGAGGCAATGGGGGCTGCTGGGGGCTAATATGAGAGGCAATAGGGGCTGCTGGGGGCTGATATGAGGCAATGGGGGCTACTGAGGGCTGATATGAGACTGCTGTGGACTGATAGGAGACATGGGGCTCTTATCTGAGGTCTGATTGGGGGTCATTTAAATTGGTGTCTGAGCTGAGGTCTGAGCTGAATTCTTGTTGGGTATTATTAAAATTGAAGGTCTGATAGGGGCTGTAAGCTGAGGTCTGATTAACACAAGGGGCCAGTGCATCTTATTGGGCAAAAAATATGGTAGTTTATGAAGTACTTATCAAGCTCTCTATTATTAAAATATAACAAGTGAGAGTGAATCTGGACCGCACATCCTCAATACTATGCTTTTGATATAACAACAGTTTTTCAGCATAGTAAAACATGTCTTTTCAGCACAATAAAAATAAATATAACCTTATGCTATGCACTAAAAGGAGGCATTGGTATACAGTTTGATCAAAGAGCATAAGTCCACTTACCGCAATAAGGTTGCCTCTCCAAGTGGTGACCTACTCTAACTTTAGCGCGGCACTGCGCAGCGACCACCAGCACCTCCGCACTGCGCCAGTAGGCGACGGGACCCAGTAGCCACACAGCGCCCTCACTGTGCGGCAAAGCCACCTTGGCCCTGGGTCCCATCGCTCCACCAGCACAAGCAGCAACGGCCACCGCCCAGCACGGCATAATGTGAACAGGTGCAAAAGGTTCACCTGCTCACAGACTCTCAGGAACTCCAACTAAGAGATGGTAGGAATTTATAGACTCCTGCCAATTAAAAACACCTGGGCCAAATGGGGAGAAGTGCTGATCCATAATTGGGGAAAAATAAATTAAGATAATAAAGTGAAATTAACTAGATGGTGTTTTTTAAGCTGTACACAATACGACACTATCATTATTCTGGCCACATGTATAGAAGGTCATAAACCTGTTTAATATACAGACCTTGGAGGGGTTTTTCCATTAGAACAACCACTGTTCATATGTTTTATTATGTCAGCCATTCGCATGAATGGATACCATGCAATTTCTACCTTTCCTCTAGAGTTGCTAGAGTTACTTTCAGACTTCTAATTTTAACAAGTAAGTTACACCTAACATTTCTATATCTCCTAAACAATTCATAGAATGGCCTCTTAATATACTTTTTTAGGAATCAATTAATAAAAAATTGCAACCTCTTTGTACATTACATGAAAAATCACTCCATGCCCAAGAGAGTAAAAATCCTCACAGATCTATGCCTTGTTCATTTTGACCAAAGTAATCTTTCATATACTGGAAGAGGACTGTTTGGGTGTTATAACAATCCCTCCAGCACTGAAAACCCTCTCTGAGATCACACTGAAATCTGGGCAAGAGTGAACAGAGAGAGCATACTGGGCCAGTTTGGACCACTGTTCAAGTCTGTCTGCCCAGAAGTCCATGGGGTCAGGGAACCCTGATTATGCCGGTAAAAGGCCACAGTCATTTAGAGAATGAGACAATTTTAATCAATCTTTTTAACAAACAAAAAAGACAGTGGGCCAGAAGTGCAACTATCATATAGCAGAATTGAACTTTGGTGAAGGTCACGAAGTGCACCACATTTCCATATTGACAAGACATGTTTTGGCAGTTGACGCGGCAGTGGAAAAAAGTGTTCCATTGTGTAGCTTGCTCATAACTGGATAACTGAGCTTGTAAAGTTATTTTCTGGCCACACATTTCATTATCGATGACAGACTACAGAGTGGAAGAGGAGGTCTGATGATAATTACTATAGAACAGTATTATATGTGGGTGAAGGTGTGGAAGTGCACCATATTTACCACAACTAATTGGTACGGCAGAAAATGCACCACCAGCAACTTGTCCAGGTGGGAGTCCAACTTGCATACAAGCTGCGGTCGAGAATAGTTTTCTCGTGGCCACACATTTTGTTATGGATGTCTTGCGATGACATCCATGACATCAGAGAAGACAAGGAGGAAGGGGAGTCTGAGCAGGGGAAGAAGCAGCTGATGATCATGACAAGGATTCTGTACTTCTTGGGTTTTAAATTATTTGAATTTTTTTGCCACCTTTTTTTAAGGCAAGCCAGCGCCACATAATTTTAGTGGATTACTGCATCAATGCTGCCATTTTCTCATAGTCCAAGCAAAGTTGGAGCCTGCAGTGCATCATGCCACTGCTACTAATGCCTGAGGGTCAGTTTCTGTGTACTCACTTTCCACATGGTTGAAAATTTTAGATTTTCCTGGGTTGGGGGGGGGGGGGGGGGTTAAATTACTTTAGGGCGCAGCATAAATGTATGTGATTACTGTATTAATACAGAAAACTTCTCACAGTCCAAACAGGCTGAATGCGATCAATACTCCCTTTTTTTTTTTAGATCTCATAACACTGTGTGTTTAAACATCATCTGACTAATCAGGGACAATTTTTACAAGCTTTGCAATATGAGAAAGCATAATACACGTGCCGGTGCAGTGTGTTATTAAGTACACTGTATGTTAACGCCATTAAACGTGTGTTTACCCATACGTATGTCAGTGTCACTCAGACACAATTTACTATTGCTGTCATTGCATTCCAGAGCTTGGAGAAAGGTAGATGAAAAAAATTCATAAAAATAAACAAAAAGAGATAACAAGTGTTCCTTAAAATAAGTCCTAGGAGGCTAGAGGGGGTTAAATACCAACTTTCATGGCAATTGGAGCAACTTCGGTTCGGCCCCAACCGATTCGGGTCTGAACCAAACTTTTTCAAAAATTTGGCAAACTGGACCAGAAACAAATCTCAACTAGTTTGGTCATCTGTAGTTTGTACTCTTCCCTTTTCCAGACATTTTATAATTAGCCCTATAAATGTACAGTTGTGGGTTTGGTACACACAGGTTATTAAATGGTACAAGTAAAATTGCAAGTGTTTTCTGTAATTTAAAGACAAATATGCAATTAAATGTCCCGAATCCCTCCCCTTCCACAAACACACTCCACACTGACATTGGGAATTTTAAATGGGAATAATGCAAAATTTGCTGTGAAATGTGTTTTAACTACACGCTCTGATGTAGTAATTGTGTCCCTTCACTAAAACTCAGGTGTGACTGCAATTTTTTTGAAGTGATAATATGCGTTTTTTTCAACTAGATGCTGTGATGCAGTAAAACCTTCACTAACACAGTGTACAATAAACACCGATATGATAATATAGTTTATATTTATTTACTTATATGGTGCTGACTAGAAATGAGCAAATCGAAGTTGACAAAGTAGAATTCAATCCGAATTTCAGGAAAAATTCAATTTGCACCGAATTCGAATTTCCTCACGCTTCATGGTAACGTATCGCATTTTTCCCTAAAATTGCTACTGCACATGTTAGGACATGGAGCAATGAACTCTGGAATCGAGGGATCAACCACAATGCCATGAATACAGCCAATCAGCAGCCAGCTAGCCCCTGTGATGTCACAGCCCTATAAATTGCCTCAGCCATCTTGGATTCAGCCATTTTCCAGTGTACTTACTGCAGGGAGAGACGTTAGCAGGCACAAGCGACTGTATTAAAAAATACTTTATTGTGCTGAAAAAATGATTTCCAAGTCAGGGAAAGATTATTCAATGTGTAGGGAAAGGATAGGGAGGCAATATCTACACTATAAAAGGAGAACAACAATACGGGAGTGTACAGCCTGGGTAACAGGAGCAATTCTATTACACCTTGCTGCACTGACTGGAGATCCAAATTGCTGTAATACTGCTGCTTTTAGGTTTGCACTATATGATAGCTCAGTAATTCCAGCAAACTTTGCTTGTTATTGGGGTGCAAGTGTTGTGTGATACAGCCATTTACAGGGTGTATTAATAGGAAATATACGTATTATTTGCTGTTCTTCGGTGAAGTTACATTGTACTACAGCTATTTACAGTGTTTATTAATAGGAAAAATACTATTATGATCCCACTAGCATGAATTTACATTGTTATACTTTTTTTGGGTGTACTAATAGGAAAAAAAAAACATCTTAATTGCCATTCTGTATTAAAGTTACATTGTACTACAGCCATTTATGGGATATAGTATTATGAAATATACGTACATCCTATTAGCCGTTTTGCGGTGAAGTTACATTGTACTGTAGCATTTACAGAGTATATAAATTGAAAATATACGTACGTCCTATTAGCCATTTTGCTGTGAATTTACATTGTAATACATTATTTTGGGGATGTATTAATAGGAAAAAAAAATGTATTTGCCATTCTGCGGTGAAGTTACATTGTACTACAGCCATTTACGGAGTTTATTAATAGGAAAGATACGTACGTCCTATTAGCCATTCTGCAGTGATTTTACATTGTTATACTTTTGTTTGGGTGTATTAATAGAAAAATAAAATATGTCTTATTTGCCCTTCTCCAGTAAAGTTACATTGTACTACTGCCATTTACTGGGTGTATTAATAGGAAATCTAAGTACGTACTACTAGCCGTTCTGAAGTGAATTTACATTGTTATACTTTTTTTTGGGGGGTGTATTAATAGGAAAAAAATACGTCTTAATTGCCGTTCTGCGGTGAAGTTACATTGTACTACATCCATTCATAGGGTATAATAATAGGAAATATATATATGTCCTATTAGCCTTTTTGCTGTGAAGTTACATTGTACTACAGCCATTTACAGGTGTATCAATAGGAAAGATATGTACTACAGCCATTTACGGGATATATTAGTAGGAAATATACAGTATGTACGTCCTATTAGCTGCTCTGCAGTAAAGTTACATTGTACTACAGCCATTTACGGGCTGTATTAATAGGAAAGATACGTACGTCCCATTAGCCGTTCTGCAGTGATTTTACATTGTTATACTTTTTTTGGGGTGTATTAATAGGAAAAAAAATATCTTATTTGCCCTTCTGCGGTGAAGTTACATTGTACTACTGCCATTTATGGGGTGTAGTAATAGGAAATATACGAACGTCCTACTAGCCGTTCTGAGGTGAATTTACATTGTTATACTTTTTTTGGAGGGGTGTATTAATAGAAAAAGAAAAAAACGTCTTAATTGTCGTTCTGCGGGGAAGTTACATTGTACTACATCCATTCACATCAGGTGTGAGTTGGAGTCTGGAAAATTATATATATGCCAGCTCCACAAAACTCACACCCCCACAGAAAAAAACGTCTCCTATGAGAGATATAGGGACTACAAAAAGGCCACAAAAACCAATGCAAACGTGGTCTACCCAATAGATATTGGAGTGAAGGTGCAGCCACTAGTAGTGTTTAAATGGACCACCTCCCCACTGAATCAGCAGTTCGACATTAATATATATCTATTGAAGCTGAACATGGAAAGGCGCTCTGTATTGCTCAATGCGTTTCCCTGCCGATATTAGGCCTCTTTCATACTTGCGTTGTCCGGATCCGGCGTGTACTCCACTTGCCGGAATTACACGCCGGATCCGGAAAAACGCAAGTGTACTGAAAGCATTTGAAGACGGATCCGTCTTCAAAATGCTTTCAGTGTTACTATGGCACCCAGGATGCTATTAAAGTCCTGGTTGCCATAGTAGGAGCGGGGAGCGGGGGAGCGGTATACTTACAGTCCGCGCGGCTCCCGGGGCGCTCCAGAATGACTTCAGAGCGCCCCATGCGCATGGATGACGTGCCATGCGATCACGTGATCCATGCGCTTGGGGCGCCCTGACGTCACTCTGGAGCGCCCCGGGAGCCGCACGGACGGTAAGTATGCTGCTCCCCCGCTCCCTGCTACACTTTACCATGGCTGCCAGGACTTTAGCGTCCCGGCAGCCATGGTAACCATTGAGAAAAAGCTAAACGTCGGATCCGGCAATGCGCTAAAATGACGTTTAGCTTAAGGCCGGATCCGGAACAATGCCTTTCAATGGGCATTCATTCCGGATCCGGCCTTGCGGCAAGTCTTCAGGATTTTTGGCCGGAGCAAAAACCGCAGCATGCTGCGGTATTTTTCTCCGGCCAAAAAACTTTCCGTTCCGGAACTGAAGACATCCTGATGCATCCTGAACAGATTTAACTCCATTCAGAATGCATTAGGATAAAACTGATCAGGATTCTTCCGGCATAGAGCCCCGACGACGAAACTCTATGCCGGAAGAAAAGAACGCAAGTGTGAAAGAGCCCTTAATTGGTATTTCCTCAGGAGCAAACGGCAACCTAACATAGAAACATAGAAACATAGAATGTGTCTGCAGATAAGAATCATTTGGCCCATCTAGTTTGCCCAATATACTGAATACTATGAATAGCTATTTTATTTGAAGGATGGCTTTATGCCTATCCCATACATGCTTAAACTCCTTCACTGTATTTGCAGCTGCCACTTCTGCAGGAAGGCTATTCCATGCATCCACTACTCTCTCAGTAAAGTAATACTTCCTGATATTACTTTCAAACCTTTGCCCCTCTAATTTAAAACTATGTCCTCTTGTATAAACCTAAAATGTTGTTGAAAAAACAACCAAAGAATGCCCAATATATTAAAAAAATATATACTGTATTTCATAATAAGCAAATCATGATTATTCAGATATAAAAGATAAAAAAAGGTTTGGAAAAGTCAGCAAAAAACCTGGATGCCATAGTCCCCCGGCCGGTGTCTCTGTAGCCCGCCAAAGAAATGGAACACATGTCAGGAGTAGAGTTGAGCGAACACCTGGATGTTCGGGTTCGAGAAGTTCGGCCGAACTTCCCGGAAATGTTCGGGTTCGGGATCCGAACCCGATCCGAACTTCGTCCCGAACCCGAACCCCATTGAAGTCAATGGGGACCCGAACTTTTCAGCACTAAAACGGCTGTAAAACAGCCCAGGAAAGGGCTAGAGGGCTGCAAAAGGCAGCAACATGTAGGTAAATCCCCTGCAAACAAATGTTGATAGGGAAATGAATTAAAATAAAAATTAAATAAATAAAAATTAACCAAAATCAATTGGAGAGAGGTCCCATAGCAGAGAATCTGGCTTCCCGTCACCCACCACTGGAACAGTCCATTCTCAGATATTTAGGCCCCGCACCCAGGCAGAGGAGAGAGGTCCCGTAACAGACAATCTGGCTTCATGTCAGCAGAGAATCAGTCTTCATGTCATAGCAGAGAATCAGGCTTCACGTCACCCACCACTGCAACAGTCCATTTTCATAAATTTAGGCCCAGCACCCAAGCAGAGGAGAGAGGTCCCGTAACAGACAATCTGGCTTCATGTCAGCAGAGAATTAGTCTGCATGTCATAGCAGAGAATGAGGCTTCACATCAGCCACCACTGCAACAGTCCATTGGCATATATTTAGGCCCAGCACCCAGGCAGAGGAGAGAGGTCCCGTAACAGAGGATCTGGCTTCATGTCAGCAGAGAATCAGTCTGCATGTCATAGCAGAAAATCAGGCTTCACGCCACCCAGCACTGTAAGAGTCCATTTTCATAAATTTAGGCCCAGCACCCAGGCAGAGGAGAGAGGTCCCGTAACAGACAATCTGGCTTCATGTCAGCAGAGAATTAGTCTGCATGTCATAGCAGAGAATGAGGCTTCACACCAGCCACCACTGCAACAGTCCATTGGCATATATTTAGGCCCAGCACACAGGCAGAGGAGAGAGGTCCCGTAACAGAGGATCTGGCTTCATGTCAGCAGAGAATCAGTCTGCATGTCATAGCAGAGAATCAGGCTTCACGTCAGCCACCACTGCAACAGTCCATTGTCATAAATTTAGGCCCAGCACCCAGGCAGAGGAGAGAGGTCCCGTAACAGACAATCTGGCTTCATGTCAGCAGAGAATCAGTCTTCATGTCATAGCAGAGAATCAGTCTTCATGTCATAGCAGAGAATCAGGCTTCACATCACCCACCACTGTATGAGTCCATTTTCATAAATTTAGGCCCAGCACCCAGGCAGAGGAGAGAGGTCCCGTAACAGACAATCTGGCTTCATGTCAGCAGAGAATCAGTTTTCATATCATAGCAGAGAATCAGGCTTCACGTCACCCAGCACTGTAAGAGTCCATTTTCATAAATTTAGGCCCAGCACCCAGGCAGAGGAGAGAGGTCCCGCAACAGAGGATCTGGCTTCATGTCAGCAGAGAATCAGTCTGCATGTCATAGCAGAGAATCAGGCTTCACGTCAGCCATCACTGCAACAGTCCATTTTCATAAATTTAGGCCCAGCACCCAGGCAGAGGAGAGAGGTCCCGTAACAGACAATCTGGCTTCATGTCAGCAGAGAATTAGTCTGCATGTCATAGCAGAGAATGAGGCTTCACATCAGCCACTACTGCAACAGTCCATTGGCATATATTTAGGCCCTGCACACAGGCAGAGGAGAGAGGTCCCGTAACAGAGGATCTGGCTTCATGTCAGCAGAGAATCAGTCTTCATATCATAGCAGAGAATCAGGCTTCACGTCACCCACCACTGCAACAGTCCATTTTCATAAATTTAGGCCCAGCACCCAGGCAGAGGAGAGAGGTCCCGTAACAGACAATCTGGCTTCATGTCAGCAGAGAATTAGTCTGCATGTCATAGCAGAGAATGAGGCTTCACATCAGCCACCACTGCAACAGTCCATTGGCATATATTTAGGCCCAGCACCCAGGCAGAGGAGAGAGGTCCCGTAACAGAGTATCTGGCTTCATGTCAGCAGAGAATCAGTCTGCATGTCATAGCAGAAAATCAGGCTTCACGTCACCCAGCACTGTAAGAGTCCATTTTCATAAATTTAGGCCCAGCACCCAGGCAGAGGAGAGAGGTCCCGTAACAGACAATCTGGCTTCATGTCAGCAGAGAATTAGTCTGCATGTCATAGCAGAGAATGAGGCTTCACGTCAGCCACCACTGCAACAGTCCATTTTCATAAATTTAGGCCCAGCACCCAGGCAGAGGAGAGAGGTCCCGTAACAGAGGATCTGGCTTCATGTCAGCAGAGAATCAGTCTGCATGTCATAGCAGAGAATCAGGCTTCACGTCAGCCACCACTGCAACAGTCCATTGTCATAAATTTAGGCCCAGCACCCAGGCAGAGGAGACAGGTCCCGTAACAGACAATCTGGCTTCATGTCAGCAGAGAATCAGTCTTCATGTCATAGCAGAGAATCAGTCTTCATGTCATAGCAGAGAATCAGGCTTCACGTCACCCACCACTGTAAGAGTCCATTTTCATAAATTTAGGCCCAGCACCCAGGCAGAGGAGAGAGGTCCCGTAACAGACAATCTGGCTTCATGTCAGCAGAGAATCAGTCTTCATGTCATAGCAGAGAATCAGTCTTCATGTCATAGCAGAGAATCAGGCTTCACGTCACCCACCACTGTAAGAGTCCATTTTCATAAATTTAGGCCCAGCACCCAGGCAGAGGAGAGAGGTCCCGTAACAGACAATCTGGCTTCATGTCAGCAGAGAATCAGTCTTCATGTCATAGCAGAGAATCAGGCTTCACGTCACCCACCACTGTAAGAGTCCATTTTCATAAATTTAGGCCCAGCACCCAGGCAGAGGAGAGAGCTCCCGTAACAGACAATCTGGCTTCATGTCAGCAGAGAATCAGTCTTCATATCATAGCAGAGAATCAGGCTTCACGTTACCCACCACTGCAACAGTCCATTTTCATAAATTTAGGCCCAGCACCCAGGCAGAGGAGAGAGGTCCCGTAACAGACAATCTGGCTTCATGTCAGCAGAGAATTAGTCTGCATGTCATAGCAGAGAATGAGGCTTCACGTCAGCCACCACTGCAACAGTCCATTTTCATAAATTTAGGCCCATCACCCAGGCAGAGGAGAGAGGTCCCGTAACAGAGGATCTGGATTCATGTCAGCAGAGAATCAGTCTGCATGTCATAGCAGAGAATCAGGCTTCACGTCAGCCACCACTGCAACAGTCCATTGTCATAAATTTAGGCCCAGCACCCAGGCAGAGGAGAGAGGTCCCGTAACAGACAATCTGGCTTCATGTCAGCAGAGAATCAGTCTTCATATCATAGCAGAGAATCAGGCTTCACGTCACCCACCACTGCAACAGTCCATTGGCATATATTTAGGCCCAGCACACAGGCAGAGGAGAGAGGTCCCTTAACAGAGGATCTGGCTGCATGTCAGCAGAGAATCAGTCTGCATGTCATAGCAGAGAATCAGGCTTCACGTCACCCAACATTGGAACAGTCCATTGGCATATATTTAGGCCCCGGCACCCAGACAGAGGAGAGGTTCATTCAACTTTAGGTAGCCTCACAATATAATGGTAAAATGAAAATAAAAATAGGATTGAATGAGGAAGTGCCCTGGAGTCCAATAATATATGGTTAAGGGGAGGTAGTTAATGTCTAATCTGCACAATGGATGGACAGGTCCTGTGGGATCCATGCCTGGTTCATTTTTATGAACGTCAGCTTGTCCACATTGGCTGTAGACAGGCGGCTGCGTTTGTCTGTAATGACACCCCCTGCCGTGCTGAATACACGATCAGACAAAACGCTGGCCGCCGGGCAGGCTACCACCTCCAAGGCATAAAAGGCTAGCTCTGGCCACGTGGACAATTTAGAGACCCAGAAGTTGAATGGGGCCGAACCATCAGTCAGTACGTGGAGGGGTGTGCACACGTACTGTTCCACCATGTTAGTGAAATGTTGCCTCCTGCTAACACGTTGCGTATCAGGTGGTGGTGCAGTTAGCTGTGGCGTGTTGACAAAAGTTTTCCACATCTCTGCCATGCTAACCCTGCCCTCAGAGGAGCTGGCCGTGACACAGCTGCCTTGGCGACCTCTTGCTCCTCCTCTGCCTTGGCCTTGGGCTTCCACTTGTTCCCCTGTGACATTTGGGAATGCTCTCAGTAGCGCGTCTACCAACGTGCGCTTGTACTCGCGCATCTTCCTATCACGCTCCAGTGCAGGAAGTAAGGTGGGCACATTGTCTTTGTAGCGTGGATCCAGCAGGGTGGCAACCCAGTAGTCCGCACAGGTTAAAATGTGGGCAACTCTGCTGTCATTGCGCAGGCACTGCAGCATGTAGTTGCTCATGTGTGCCAGGCTGCCCAGGGGTAAGGACAAGCTGTCCTCTGTGGGAGGCGTATCGTCATTGTCCTGCCTTTCCCCCCAGCCACGCACCAGTGATGGACCCGAGCTGCGTTGGGTGCCACCCGGCTGTGACCATGCTTCATCCTCATCCTCCTCCACCTCCTCCTCATCCTCGTCCTCCTCGTCCTCCAGTAGTGGTCCCTGTCTGGCCACATTTGTACTTGGCCTCTGCTGTTGCCCTCTTCCTCCTCCTCCTCCTCCTCCTGGGCCACCTCCTCTTCCATCATCGCCCTAAGTGTTTTCTCAAGGAGACATAGAAGTGGTATTGTAACGCTGATAACGGCGTCATCGCCACTGGCCATGTTGGTGGAGTACTCGAAACAGCGCAACAGGGCATACAGGTCTCGCATGGAGGCCCAGTCATTGGTGGTGAAGTGGTGCTGTTCTGTAGTGCGACTGACCCGTGCGTGCTGCAGCTGAAACTCCACTATGGCCTGCTGCTGCTCGCACAGTCTGTCCAGCATGTGCAAGGTGGAGTTCCACCTGGTGGGCACGTCGCATATGAGGCGGTGAGCGGGAAGGCCGAAGTTACGCTGTAGCGCAGACAGGCGAGCAGCAGCAGGATGTGAACGCCGGAAGCGCGAACAGACGGCCCGCACTTTATGCAGCAGCTCTGACATGTCGGGGTAGTTGTGAATGAACTTCTGCACCACCAAATTCAGCACATGCGCCAAGCAAGGGATGTGCGTCAAATTGGCTAGTCCCAGAGCTGCAACGAGATTTCGCCCATTATCACACACCACCAGGCCGGGCTTGAGGCTCACCGGCAGCAACCACTCGTCGGTCTGTTGTTCTATACCCCGCCACAACTCCTGTGCGGTGTGGGGCCTGTCCCCCAAACATATGAGTTTCAGAATGGCCTGCTGACGTTTACCCCGGGCTGTGCTGAAGTTGGTGGTGAAGGTGTGTGGCTGACTGGATGAGCAGGTGGAAGAAGAGGAGGAGGAAGCCGAGAAGGAGGAGGTGGCAACAGGAGGCAAAGAATGTTGCCCTGCGATCCTTGGCGGCGGAAGGATGTGCGCTAAACAGCTCTCCGCCTGGGGCCCAGCTGCCACTACATTTACCCAGTGTGCAGTTAGGGAGATATAGCGTCCCTGGCCGTGCTTACTGGTCCACGTATCTGTGGTTAGGTGGACCTTGCTACAGATGGCGTTGCGCAGTGCACACTTGATTTTATCGGATACTTGGTTGTGCAGGGAAGGCACGGCTCTCTTGGAGAAGTAGTGGCGGCTGGGAACAACATACTGTGGGACAGCAAGCGACATGAGCTGTTTGAAGCTGTCTGTGTCCACCAGCCTAAATGACAGCATTTCATAGGCCAGTAGTTTAAAAATGCTGGCATTCAGGGCCAGGGATCGAGGGTGGCTAGGTGGGAATTTACGCTTTCTCTCAAATGTTTGTGAGATGGAGAGCTGAACGCTGCCGTGTGACATGGTTGAGACGCTTGGTGACGGAGGTGGTGGTGGTGTTGGTGGTACATCCCCTGTTTGCTGGGCGGCAGGTGCCAACGTTCCTCCAGAGGCAGAGGAAGAGGCCGAGGCAGCAGCAGCAGAAGAGGTAGCAGGGGGAGCCTGAGTGACTTCCTTGGTTTTAAGGTGTTTACTCCACTGCAGTTCATGCTTTGCATGCAGGTGCCTGGTCATGCAGGTTGTGCTCAGGTTCAGAACGTTAATGCCTCGCTTCAGGCTCTGATGGCACAGCGTGCAAACCACTCGGGTCTTGTCGTCAGCACATTGTTTGAAGAAGTGCCATGCCAGGGAACTCCTTGAAGCTGCCTTTGGGGTGCTCGGTCCCAGATGGCGGCGGTCAGTAGCAGGCGGAGTCTGTTGGCGGCTTGTGTTCTGCTTTTGCCCACTGCTCCCTCTTTTGCTACGCTGTTGGCTCGGTCTCACCACTGCCTCTTCCTCCGAACTGTGAAAGTCAGTGGCACGACCTTCATTCCATGTGGGGTCTAGGACCTCATCGTCCCCTGCATCGTCTTCCACCCAGTCTTGATCCCTGACCTCCTGTTCAGTCTGCACACTGCAGAAAGACGCAGCAGTTGGCACCTGTGTTTCGTCATCATCAGAGACATGCTGAGGTGGTATTCCCATGTCCTCATCATCAGGAAACATAAGTGGTTGTGCGTCAGTGCATTCTATGTCTTTCACCGCTGGGGAAGGGCTAGGTGGATGCCCTTGGGAAACCCTGCCAGCGGAGTCTTCAAACAGCATAAGAGACTGCTGCATAACTTGAGGCTGAGACAGTTTCCCTGGTATGCATGGGGGTGATGTGACAGACTGATGGGGTTGGTTTTCAGGCGCCATCTGTGCGCTTTCTGCAGAAGACTGGGTGGCCACCCAATTGACTAATGCCTGTACCTGCTCAGACCTTACCATCCTTAGAACGGCATTGGGCCCCACCATATATCGCTGTAAATTCTGGCGGCTACTGGGACCTGAGGTAGTTGGTACACTAGGACGTGTGGATGTGGCAGAACGGCCACGTCCTCTCCCAGCACCAGAGGGTCCACTAACACCACCACGACCATGTCCACGTCCGCGTCCCTTACTAGATGTTTTCCTCATTGTTATGGTTCACCACAACAACAAAAATATTATTTGGCCCAATGTATTGTATTCAAATTCAGCTGAATATAAATTTGAGGCCTAGTATTTAGGCGCTGGGTGACCGGTATGGATTTAGTGACAGAATTAGACTTGGAAATGCACAGTAGCGTGTGTGTGAAGTTATTCTGAATGACCCTATGTGCACCTTGAATATTATATACCCTTTTAGGGATAGATTTCAAATAGCTCTGATATAGCAGAAACCACTAAATTATGAAATTGCTAAATTGGGAATTGTATTTCAACCCTGAACAAAAAATGTGCTTTAACGGACACTAAATAACTTGCCCAGCCACAACAGGACAGCGGTAACGACAGATTTAGCGGGATATAAATTTGAGGCCTAGTATTTAGGCGCTGGGTGACCGGTATGGATTTAGTGACAGAATTAGACTGGGATATGGCCAAAAAATAACCACACTATTGCTGGTTAAATGCACTTGGTGTGACAGCTTGACCAACCACACTACTGAGGGTTAAATGCACTTGGTGACGGGCGCAGCTTGCCCCTGATGTAGTATATGGCTAAAAAATGAACAGACTATTGCTGGTTAAATGCACTTGGTGTGACAGCTTCACCCTGATGTAGGCTTTAGCCAAAAAACAACCACACCATTGAGGGTTAAATGCACTTGGTGACAGGCGCAGCTTGCCCCTGATGTAGTATATAGCCAAAAAATGAACAGACTATTGCTGGTTAAATGCACTTGGTGTGACAGCTTCACCCTGATGTAGGCTTTAGCCAAAAAACAACCACACCATTGAGGGTTAAATGCACTTGGTCGCAGCTTGGATGCACTTGGTCGCAGCACCGCACAAGACACAAAATGGCCGCCGATCACCCCAGAAAAAAGTGACTGACAAACGGTCTGGGCAGCCTAAAAACAGTGAGCAATTGAATTTCAGCAGCTCAATGATGCACAGCTGCAGATCGATCGATTAATCAATTCCTTTGGAGGAGTTAATCTGCCTAATCTCGCCCTACTGTCGCAGCCGCAACCTCTCCCTACGCTAATCAGAGCAGAGTGACGGGCGGCGCTATGTGACTCCAGCTTAAATAGAGGCTGGGTCACATGGTGCTCTGGCCAATCACAGCCATGCCAATAGTAGGCATGGCTGTGACGGCCTCTTGGGGCAAGTAGTATGACGCTTGTTGATTGGCTGCTTTGCAGCCTTTCAAAAAGCGCCAAGAAAGCGTCACGAAAGCGCCAAGAAAGCGACGAACACCGAACCCGAACCCGGACTTTTACGAAAATGTCCGGGTTCGGGTCCGTGTCACGGACACCCCAAAATTCGGTACGAACCCGAACTATACAGTTCGAGTTCGCTCATCCCTAGTCAAGATAGCTTTGAGTCCGAACGAGTCGCGAAGTTCATCAAGATACGTCACTAAAGATTTTACTGCATATAACCGCAGCTCTGACCGCAAAATAAATTTAGTTTTTCGGCCGAAATAATTCAATAAAGATTTTACAGCATATTACTGCAGTGCTGAACACTGAATTAATTTTGTTTTTTGACCGACATACTTCTATAAAGATTTTACCACATTATTACTACAGCACTGAACGCTGAATACATTTTTTTTCCAATGAAATAATTAACAAAAGATTCCACCGCATATTACTACTAGTGATGAGCGGCATAGGCAATATTCGAATTTGCGATATTTCGCAAATTTTGGGCCGAATATTCGCCATAAATTAGCAAATTCGAGAATTCGTGATCTCCAGTCATTGTTTACTTCATTTCAAAAATCGGCAATGTAATATATTTGTGACAAATTTGCAATAAATTAATGATTAGAATATTCAACACTATTCGCGAATACGAATATATAGCACTATATTCTAAATATTTGCGAATTCTGGAAGTGGCGATATACGTGATTAAAATTCATGATTCGAATATTTGCGCTCAACACTAATTACTACAACGCTGAACCAGAATTGTTTTACCACTGAAATACTTCACTAAAGATTTTACCGCATAGAACTGCAGCACTAAACGCTTATTGCAATTCGTTTTTCCACCGAAAGTCATCACAAAAGATTTTACCGCATATTACTATAGCACTGAACACTGAATAAGATTTATTTTTCCACCAAAATATGTCACTAAAGATTTTACTGCATGGAACTGCAGCGCTGAATGCTGAATAAAATTAGTTTTTACAACAAAATAAGTCACAAAAGATTTTACCGCATATAACGGTGCATGGAGATAGAGAGGGTGTTCGGATTCCCCCCGGACTATACGGACGTCTCAGAAATTAACCTCTGCTCTGACTGCTGAATAAATTTTGTTTTTCAACCAAAATACTTCAATAAATAAAGATTTTACCACATATAACTGCTGCACTGACTGACTGCTACCGCCGCTACTTCCGTGAACCCCTGCACCACTACTTCCCGGGTAGGTAGGCTGCTGCGAAGTAGGTGCTCTACCCCAGGCACATTTGGCTCCCGAGCTCCCACTGCTGCCATCCTGCTGACTCCCAGCCATGCTTTCAACACATATAACTGCCTGCGTGAACTGAGAATATATTTTTATTTTGTACTGAAATAAGCCAGTAAAACTTTCAGCAGAAATAAATGCACCAGTGAAGTGCGTATCCATTTTTCTTTCTGTACTGAAATAGGCCATTGAACGCTTTTGCCACAAATAAGTGCACCAGTGAAATGCATATATATATATTTATTTTTTTACTGCAATATGCCCCTATATGCTTTAAACAGAAATAACTGCAGCAGTGAACTGAGGATATATTTTTCCTGCAGTTCTGATATACGCCCCTATGCGCTTTCAACCAGAAATAACTGCAACGGTGCAGTACGTACATATTTTTATTTTTTTACTGTAATACGCCCCTATACACTTTCAACAGAAATAACTACAGCAGTGAACTTAGAATATATTTTTCTTGTTGGACTGAAATAGGCCACTATACGCTTTCACCAGAATTAAATGCAGAAATGCACTGAGAATATATTTTTCTTGCTGGACTGGAATACGACCCTATATGCATTGACCAGAAAAACTTAAAAAGTTAAGTGCGTATATATTTTTCTTGTAGTACTGAAATACACCCCTATATGCTTTCACTAGAAATAACTGCAACAGTGCGTTTATTTTTAGTTTTTTTACTGAAATACACCCCTACACGCTTTCATCAGAAATAACTGCAGAAGTGAAATACGTATAGATTTTCCTTGTAGTACTGACATAAGATACTAAGATATAAGCCACATACAACATAGCACTTGCAGTCCAATAACAAATAGCTGGAATGACAGAGCTGTCTAATGGCTATTTGGATTTCCAAATAATCTTTCCCTGCACTTCTAAATCGCTTTCCTATCAATGTCCCTAGCGCCTTCTGACGTCTCTCCCTGCACAAAGATGTTGTGAAATGATTCCTCCCTATCCTTTCCCTGCATTTATAAATAGTTTTTTATTTTTATTTTTTTTCCAGAATGAAGTTTTTCCAATTGCTGTCTCTAGCACCTTCACATGTCTGTCCCTGCACTCTGAATGCTGGAAAATGCCAGAATCTAAAATGGCTGCCGTATTTATAGGGCTGTGACAGCTGGCGGCTGTCAATCTGGGTGATCCCGCCTTCCCAGAGTTCCTTGCCCCATGTCCTTAGTCTTCACACGTATAGCCACCATTTTAGGAAAATTGTAATTCGCTACCATGAAGCACGAGGAAATTTGCATTAATTGAGAATCAAATTTATCCTGAAATTCGGATCGAATTCCACTTCGTCAGCTTCGATTTGTTCATCTCTAGTCACTGCACACAAGATTTTGCATGGGATCTTCAATCAAGAGCATCTTCGCGCTCAAATGGATACTGTGAGTATGTTGGGTTTTTTTACCGCGATTTTAAGGAAAATTAATTCGTTACCATGAAGCACAAGGAAATTCGGCCTCGCGACGAATCAAATTTTCCTTGAAATTTGGATCAAAGCCCACTTCAGATACTTTAAATCCCTCAACCCTAGTCAGAATGTTAGTAAAATGATAGTTAAAATTTTAACAAAGCAGTAATCAGCAATAAACTAAACAGAATAACATTTCATTGATTTATTTTTTAACACAGTACACTGCAATTATAGGGTGAATAACACGTTATTTTACTGCTTTGAATAAACCAATATTTGCTAAGCCCTGTCCATGTGAACCATTTCTGTCCAAAATGGTAGCAGTCAAAATACCTTAATGGAATTAATAGTTATCTCTGCTTCATGTGAAGTAATTGTTTTCCCATGCATTGCATCACTTTATCCTTAATGTATATTATACCCTGTTATCTGTAAGGATTTACCTTTGTTTAAGGCGTCATTAGTAATGTCTAATCTAATTAGTGCAATCTAATCAGAGAGCCTCAGAGAACTCATCTGGAGCATAGACTTTGTTTTATGCTAAGTGTCTTCTATTGCATTACAGCACAGTAAAGAGTCACAAGCTGCTACAGATGTTTATGTGAAATAGAATTAACATGCTGACAGTTTGGGTACTATATAGACACAATCAATGATTATCTGATTAGAAACAAAAATGCCTTTTTATGGTATGCGTCCTTCAATTAGCCCATATCCATTCAAATAAATTTTGTGCACATGCTAAATAGCATCCTTATATTTTTTTCTTTGATATAAGCCTAAAAACTACTCTGTTCCCGACTGCTTGCCAACTTTAAACTCTGGACATTTCCTTACAACACCATATGTTTTTACTGTTTTTCTTTCTTTTTTTAACATTTCTATCTTTTTCAGGTGTGTTTAAACTAGCATAGAGAAGCCTAAAGCCAAAGAATGTTACAAAAACGTACAAACACAACTCAAAATGCGCCATGCAGTGCTTATCGGAATTCTCACTGCTCTTTTTATTTTTATTTTTTATTCTTATTTTAGCCCCTCCCCCCGCACACCTTATTTCGAAGGTCTGAGGTCTGGGACCCAATAGTTTTGTTACCAAATAATAAAATCCACCACTGGTTTGTCAAGGGAGTGGCTACTTGCAGTCTTCACTCAATTGGGAGTGATCTTCTACCCCCTGATGCTGTCTAATCATTGGCAATAATAGAAACTGATTTGGAGGAACAAATGATCACACAAATGATCGTGTTTACAAAAAAAAATTATTTTTGGATATAAATGCAAGTAAACCACACTGTTTGATATATCTTTAATTGATGCTTGTAATGGGAAAGGTATCTGTCTGTGTAAAAAGACCATTAGTCAAGGAGTCGCATGCCTGATTTGCAATTGACAACAGCTCAACATCCTAAGGCATCAATAACGTCTTGTCCAGCTTTGTCCATATTTCTCATTGATGAAGGGCCAATTTAAGACTTTTGTTTTATAAACTCATCATTAAATTTGAAGTTCTTTTCTAGGTCATTCATCCTTGGTCTATCAAGTGCCAAGTGCAAGTCTGGATTGTATTTCGTGACTGTTAGATCATTTGTTGTTAATAATTGATCCAAGTAGGCAAAGACTGTCTATTACTTCTATGTCTTCACTGTCAACTCTACAAAGAGTGCTCTTTCCTGTTGTCTTTCATGTCGATCAATTATTTTTCTTTTCAACTGTCTGAATTGCATTGGTCAGTCATTTCCTTTATATTACATTCAGCGATATGTAATGTGGCATCCATTTCTCATAATTTACTGAATATAAAGATTATTGCATATAATCTAAAACATTTTAATAAGCTAAGAGCTTAAATTGCTTTTTTAATATAACATGTTTTTCCAAACGGTTTCACCAAGGTTTAACCCTTTCCTGACAAGATGATTTTCATTTTTTTTTCATTTTTTTTTTTGCGTTTTTGTTTTACGCTCCCTGGCTTCCTATAACTTTTTTATTTTTCTGTTCATATAGCTGTATCAAGGCTTGTTTTTTTTGTGTGAAAAAAGCCTCTATTTGATATTGCATAGGATGTAGTGGAAAGTGGGGGAAAAATCCAAATGGGGTGGAATTGGGGGGGACATTTTTAAAAACTTTTTTTCTTTATTTTACATAGGGAACTATAGCAAGCAATCATTGGATTGCTATTCTCATAGACTAGAAAGCACTTACATTGCAGTCTATGATGATTTTACTGTGTTTCTATGGAGCCCTGCCACAGGCAGAGGTTTCATAGAAACTACTATGCAGCAGCCTCCTGTCATTCTCAGGGGCTGCGGCATACACGCTCTAGCTACTCCAATCGCCACACGGGAGAGCCAGAGCATACCCAAAAGCGTGTGCTTACGGTATTTCATGCACTGAGATGCCATGGTCAGATTTGACCGTGGACATTAGCCGCAGGTTCCTATTGTATGAAACAGAATGGGAGCCATCTTTGAAGACCCAATGTGACGTAATATTACATCACATGTTGGGAAGGGGTTAAACTGTATGAGACAGTTGTCAGAATGCTCATTCAAGAGCTATATGTCCCAAATTCACCATACATATTCATGGTAAAGTATTTAGCATACAGATATGTAATGAGAGGTGAATTAGATCTTATCTGGGGTCTAAGTTATGGGGTCTGATCTGGGGTCTGAGTATTGGGTCTGATCTGGGGTATGGTCTGAGGTTTAAATAATAAGGTTGGAAATAGTGTCTGAATGAGTGAGAAGGCCGTTATTATGGAGTCTGGCTTCGTGTTTAAAGGGACTCTGTCACCAGGTTTCACCCCTGTCAGCTAAACATATGCTGATGTTCAGGGCCTCATCAGGATTCCTAATGTGGGCTTCTAAATGTGATCCGTAGCCTTATTTTGCTAAAAAAAACAGGTTTTACTACCTCCCAAGGGGTTGTCAAGGGATGCAAGGTGCCGGCCGCACCCACTGCCGTTCGTGCCCAGCGCCGCCTTTCCAGACTTCTGCACCTCGTCCTAATCCTCTGTGCCGCCTCTCGCTCTCCCTCCCTCCCCCCTCCTCCTGCTGTAAGATCTTGCGCGTGCGCACAGGGCTCTGCCTGATGCGCCCGTGCAGACTTCTCGATTTGGTTTCTTAAAGCGGAGTGCGCATGCGCCAGCACTTTGCTCAACCCAGGTATGACCTGCACTCTGGCGCCAGCCTCTCAGAGCCCTGTGCGCACGCGCGAGATCTTACAGCAGGAGGAGGGGGGAGGGAGGTAGAGCGAGAGGAGGCACAGAGGATTAGGAGGCGGTGCAGAAGTCTGGAAAGGTGGCGCTGGGCACGAACGGCGGTGGGTGCGGCCGGCACCTTGCATCCCTTGACATCCCCTTGGGCACCTTATTTCTTTGAGTGACAGGTTAGTAAAACCTGTTTTTTAGCAAAATAAGGCTACGGATCACATTTAGAAGCCCACATTAGGAATCCTGATGAGGCCCTGAACATCAGCATATGTTTAGCTGACAGGGGTGAAACCTGGTGACAGAATCCCTTTAAATATTGAGGTCTGGCCTGATATTGTGCTATGCCTAATTTCATATGAAGATATTACCATAATCAAATATTTTAACCATTCTAGGGGTCTAAATTTTGCCTCTCTGTCCACAAATTTTAAAATGAAAGCTTATCTGATTTCTCAAGTTAGTGTGCAGTGCCTCTACACTTATTATCAATGCAGAAGAGGTCCTTGCAGTATTACAGGGAATAACATAACATACATATGCTTTTCCCATTTTAGCAAGTAAAAATAAAAATGTAAATGAAAATGTTAGTTGAAGTTCTAAAAAAATCATATATTTGGATTGGCAGTTGGTTACTTCATAGCCCTACAGCAAAAGTATTCCTATTCACTATTCATAAAGTTATGATACACTTACAGAAACGCATTGAAGCCATCTCAAGTTATGTAAGTGTCACTCCAACTTCTGGTTTTTAAAATGTTTTTAGAATGTTCCAAAATATCCCAAAAGCAGACAATTTAAATAAAAGGTATGTCTTCGAATAAATGTTAACTTGTTCTACCTGTCTCTTTGAACATACACCTCGCTAGGAATAAAATTGTATCTTTATAGCTGAGAAAGGACACTCCTGAAGCCAAAAAGGATATAACAAAAAAAGAAAAGGTAAAGTAAAATGCTATCTAAAAAAAATGTTATATTTAAAAATTTATTTTACCAAAACCTTAGGGGATCTCTTCTAAATAGCTTTGCTTTTCAAACATAGAACTTTAATCAAAGTTTGTATTGGGGCAGAGACAGGAAAACAATTGTTCATCATAAGTTGTTGCAAATATGCATAAGCCTACTTGCAAATACCTTGTTTTTTAAGTTTTGTGGGACTCAGAAGATATTTCATTGGGCCCTCCCCATTTCTTTTTTTTGTGAGAAGTTTTTACAATGGTTGTCGCCACTGCTTTGATTCTGCACTTCTGGCCAACCTTGCTCAGCTACTGTGTATTTTCCAGACTGGCCAGATTTCTAGGAATAGATATTGCTAGAGCATGCTGTATTAGCTCCCTGCCCAGCAGTGGTAGATTAAGTAGCTCTTCGGACCTGGGCAGCATCCCAAACTTGCAGACCCCAGACCAGACCCCTACATGAAATAAGACCCCAGTCCAGACCCCGCACCAGACTTCTAAATAAATGCACAACCCAGAACAGACTTCACAATAAATGCAGACCCAAGACGAGACAAATAAATTTATGCAAACTAAGGCTACTTTCACACTAGCGTTCGATCGGATCCGTTCTGAACGGATCCGCTCATATTAATGCAGACGGAGGCTGCGTTCAGAACGGATCCGTCTACATTATATTGGCAAAAAATGCCTAAGTGTGAAATTAGCCTGAGCGGATCCGTCCAGACTTTTACATTGAAAGTCAATGGGGGACGGATCCGTTTGAAGATTGAGCCATATTGTCGCATCTTCAAACGGATCCGTCCCCATTGACTTACATTGTAAGTCTGGACGGATCCGCTTGCCTCCGCACGGCCAGGCGGACACCCGAACGCTGCAAGCAGCGTTCAGGTGTCCGCCTGCTGAGCGGAGCGGAGGCTGAACGCCGCCAGACTGATGCAGTCTGAGCGGATCCGAATCCATTCAGACTGCATCAGGGCTGGACGGAAGCGTTCGGGTCCGTTCGTGAGCCCCTTCAAACGGAGCTCACGAGCGGACAGCCGAACGCTAGTGTGAAACTAGCCTTAACTGTAAGCAATTTCAGACCCAAACCAGACCCCTAATTTCAGACCCCAGGTAACACCCAATTTTTGACCCAAGAGCAGTATCTAAATTTGTGACCCCAAATTAGATTCAAAACTTCAGACCCAGACTAGATTAATGTATTTATCTTTCTTGCTCCAGGGCTCTTCTTCAGATACAGGAGCTACCACACGCAGTCCTGACACTTTCCAACACCAGGACAATGTTCAGCCTGCTTCCAGGACCTAAATATAAGCCTGAGCAAGGAAAGTAAGTATGCCTGGCCATTATCTATAAAAAAATAAATCTGTGCAGTAGCAGGTTAAATCAAGGGCAATTTGAGTTGTCAACATGGGCTCACCAGGATTTTTGAGCACCACAAGGCCACTGAAACTGCCCATATAATATGCCAATACAGCCTATAGCTTATCACATACCTAAAGAGCACTTATTAGGGTTGCAACAGTTAGTTTGCTTCAAAGCACTGTTCTATTTGTATGGAAATGTGGAGATAACAGTGTGTATTTGGGAACAAGCTCACTGTGTGAGATTGTTTCTGTAAGTTTGCTCTGTCAAATGATGCAAAGGGAAGCATTCCACCCACAAAACTTTACAAGCGAAAGGGTGGGGAAGACAAGTGTATTCTTTATTGAATAAGGGTACTTCCCAAAAAAAAATAAAAAATAGGGAAATGAGAATAACATTTTTAAAATGGTGTCAACAGGTAACAGCATGCTCCTCTTTGTGTGTTTTCCACGCAACGCAGGCCCCATAGAAGTGAATGGGGCTGCGTGAAAATCGCAAGCAAGTGCGGATGCGGTGCGATTTTAACGCACGGTTGCTAGGAGACGATTGGGATGGGGACACGATCATTATTATTTTCCCTTATAACATGGTTATAAGGGAAAATAATAGCATTCTTAATACAGAATGCGTAGTACAATAGTGCTGGAGGGGTTAAAAAAAATTGATAATTTAACTCACCATAATCCACTTGCTCGCGCAGCCCGGCTTCTCTTCTGTCTTCATCTTTGCTGTGAACAGGAAAAGGATCTGTGATGACGTCACTGCGGTCATCACATGGTCCGTCACATGATCCATCACCGTGGTAAAAGATCATGTGATGGACCATGTGATGAGCGCAGTGACGTTACCACAGGTCCTTTTCCTGTGCACAGCAAGCATGAAGACAGAAGAGAAGCCGGGCTGTGCGAGCAAGTGGATTAAGGTGAGTTAAATTTTATTTAATTTTTTTAACCCCTCCAGCCCTATTGTACTATGCATTCTGTATTAAGGATGCTATTATTTTCCCTTATAACCATGTTATAAGGGAAAATAATACAATCTACACAATACGCAACCCAAACCCGAACTTCTGTGAAGAAGTCCGGGTTTGGGTCTGGGTACCAAACAAGCCGATTTTTCTCATGCGCGTGTAAAACGCATTACAATGTTTTTCACTTGAGTGGAAAAATCGTACATTTTCCCGCAACGCACCCGCATCTTATCCGGGCCAAAAACATGACGCCCGTGTGAAAGGGGCCTTAGTGCCGCTTCTGCTACATCTTTTATTTTACATTTGCGCAGCTTAAAAATCTGTGACATTCAGCGCAATTGTTTGGCCGCTGGTGAGCATCCTAAATATCAGTGACATTCATTTAGTGTAATTTTTTATTAGCTGCTGGTGACAGCGACATTACTTGCGCTATACCTCCTAAAATTATCTGTGAAATTCAGTGTACTTTTTTCATAGACGCTGCGGACAGCGACATTATCTGTGCTACATCTCCTGTTTAACATCCTATAAACGTGACTTATGACGTATGCTGGAAATGATGTTGTCTGAGTAGTACGCCACTTTTACAGACTGACAATAATACGCACAAAACCGAAGATAAAATTGATTTTAGAGGCAAAATTGTTAGGAAACATTCTTTCCTGTATATTTACTTGTATATATAAAGTGCAAGTGCTGCCAAAAATTGCAAGGAAGGGCACTCCGATACAACCTGTATATCTCATAAAGGAGGGCCTCATTGACATTGTGATACAATTGTTCGGGTACTGGGACTTCTACACTAATAAAGTCTATGCAATAAGTGAAAGGGCTGCCAGAAATTACAAGGAACTGGCACTACAATACACCCTTTATTACACATAAAGGAGAACATCCTACACACCCCTTGAAAAATTATGATTGATGGCCTGCTGGTGACCCTCAAAAACTATTGGAGCAAGGGCCTGCTGATCTGACCATCTAAAACAACTATTTTTCTCGTCCTCTCCACCACAGGAATGAGAGATGATAAGTTTTATTTGTAGCGAGGATCAAAAAGGGTGAACAACCAGTAATCGGTGTTGGCCAAAATGCGTATAACGCGAGGGTCACGGGAAAGGCAGCATAATATAAAGTCAGCCATGTGTGCCAGAGTCCCAACAGACAAGACTTTGCTGTCCTCATCAGGAGGATGACTCTCAATCTCCTCATCCTCTGCCTCCTCTTCTACCCTCTTCCACATGCAAAGCGTCCGCCTTAATTGTGAGCAGCGAGCGTTTGAGTAGACACAGAAGTGGGATGGTTACGCTGATAATAGCATTATCTCTGCTAATCATCTTTGTTGATTCCTCAAAGTTGAGCAAAACCTCACAGAGGTCAGACATGAATGCCTACTCAACGCTTGTGAAGAGCAGAAGCTGGCTGGAAAGGTGACGACCATGTTGCAGCTGGCATTCCACTACTGCACCCTGCTGCTCGCAAAGCCTGGCCAACATGTGAAACGTGGAGTTCCAGCACATGCTCACGTCGCACAACAGTCGGCGAGCTGGCAATTGCAAGCACTGCTGCAGCGTTGCCAGACCGGTGGAAGCTATCGATGACTTGCGGAAATGGGCACACACACGCCGCACCTTCACCAGTAGATCAGGCAAATTGGGGTAGGTTTTGAGAAACCGCTGAACCACTAAGTTTAACACTAGGTTGAACATGTGGGCTAGGCATGGTATGTGTGTGAGCTTGCCAAACTCCAAAGCCGCCACCAAGTTACGGCCATTATCAGACACAACCATGCCTGGCTCTAGGTCCAGTGGCGAGAGCCACAGCTCAGTTTGGTCCCTTATTCCCTGCCACAGCTCAGCGGCGGTGCGCTGTTTGTCACCTAAGCAGATCAGTTTAAGCACAACCTGTTTCCTGCTTCCCCACTGCAGTGCTACACTGCTTCCAGCTACTGACTGATGGTTGACTGGTGCTGCAAGATGATAATTCGGAGGGGGAAGTGGAGGAGGTGGAGGAGGAGAAGGGGGGGTTCAGCCACTAACGTAGGTGATGGCGGAAACCCTGATGGAAGTAGGGCCCGCAATCCTTGGCGTCCCTACATCACCTAGCACCTTGCCATCCCAGGGTACGACTTGCCCCTGGATTCCCCAACATTCATCCAGTGTGCGTCGTCAGGGAAATGTAGCGTCCCTGGCCAAAAGCACTTGTCCATGTGTCAGTCGTTAAGTTGACCTTCCCAATAACTGTGTTGGTTACGCCATGGGTGATGTTATAGGACACATGCTGGTGTAAGGCTGGGACTGCACACCGAGAAAAATATTGGTGGCTGGGAACAGAGTAACGCGAGCCGGCCACCGCCTTTAAGCTGCAAAAAGCCTCAGTGTCCACAAGCCTAAATGGCAACATTTCCAGGGCCAGCAATTTGGAAAGGTGCGAATTTAGTGCTATGGCCTGTGGGTGGGTGGCTGGGTATTTGCACTTTCGTTCCAAGGCCTGGGGTTTAGAGATCTGTATGCTGAGCTGGGACACAGAAGTTGATGTGCTAGCCGATGGTGCTTGCGAATGTCCAGGTGCATGGCGGGAGGCATCCGGGCCTGCTTCTTGGACATGGCATTGGCCAGCACATAACACAGGGGAATAAGGAGGTGGTGATGTGACCCGCAGACACTGATTGTGGACCCAGGCTTTTCTCCCACTTATTAGGGTGATTTGATGCCATGTGGCGGATCATGCTGGTGATGGTGAGGTTGCTAGTGTTCACGACCCTGCTCATTTTGGTACGGCACAGATTGAAAATGACAATTCTTTTATCATCCGCACTTTCCTAAAAAAAGCGCCAGACTGCAGAACACCTACCCCTTGGCAAGGGAGATTGCCGCAAGGGGATGCTACGGAGAACAGTTGGGGGCCTGTTTGGTGTGGCCCACCTTCTCCCTTTTTCCACCCCACTGCTTCTTCCAGCCTGTTGCGCTGCTGTCCTCGCTCGCCTTTCCACCTTCCCAGGTTGGGTCAGTGACTTCCTCGTCCAGAACCTCCTCTTACACTTCCTCACTCTGGTCATCATCCTTACTTGTTGACCTAACAACAACCTCAGTTATTGACAACTGTGTCTCATTCTCATCATGGACCTCTAGAGACACTAATTGCCATTGACTTATTGGCAACTGTCTCATCATCATCATCCACCTCGTGAAACACTAATTACCATTCCCCACCGCCATCTTCTTGTGATTGTGGATGCTAAAGAGTTTGGGAATCAGGGCACATGTCCCTTTTTAAGCGGGCTTGTTGAGAGGCCCAAATCAAGGAATGGTGATGAAAACAGCTCCTCAGAATATCCGATTGTGGGATCACTTGCTTGCCAAGACTCTATATGGTGAGAGGAAGGAGGATCAGGGTGAGGATTCTGTTGACCAGACCCTTGGGTACTGAGACTGGACTTTGTGGAAGACAGGGTGGTGCTTAACTGGAAGCATTATCTGCTGCAATCCAACTGACCACCCGCTCGCACTGGTCTGACTTCGAGAGTGGTGTCCTGTGTCGCACTGCACACTGGGACATGAAGCTAGGTATCATGGATAAGTGTGTTTCTTGTGCTCTGGCAGCAGGCACAGTTTCCCCGCACCCAAGGCCACAGCCTCTGTGTGCACCATCAGCAGCACGGCCACTTCCCCATGCCTTACTGCTCGCCTTGCGCATGTTAAATGGTATATATGCTTGCAAGTATGTCACACATACAGTAGCGCAGGTTTTGTAAGTGTATGCGCAAATAAAGTACACAGAATGTGAGACATTTTTAGGATGTTAAACAGGAATTGTAGCACAGATAATGTCGCTGTCCGCAGCGTCTATGAAAAAAGTACACTGAATTTCACAGATAATTTTAGGATGTGCAAACGTTATATAGGAGGTATAGCGCAAGTAATGTCGCTTCGCATAATTCATATTATATAGAGTATCAACTGACACTGGGGTTTGTAGCTGACCCCTTTCTCTATATAATGACGATATCCCTTTGAGTACCCCTATAACTTATTTATTATTAATCTAGTGCAACTTCGTTTTACTTGCACGTCTGCTTATATAATAATTTTTAATTTTCTATTTTTCTCTACACAACCTCAGCTCATTATGTGGAACAATGTCACTTCACCTTTTCTTTTCTCTTCAGAGTAATATCCAGCCTTGTCACTATATATTACATATATGGTCACATTACGTGGCTCCAGTCACGTGACTCGATTCATTGAAGTAGCTTTGCTATTTAATCTAATTTGGCTCCATCTCTTTTTTTTTTTTTTTTTTCATTATTTTTATTTTCAAAAAAGATATAAAAGTTTACAATATACCAATTCATTGTCAAAATTCAAAATACAGTACAACATAATCTCATCCTATATTATTTTATACCCACCCACCCCTCCCTCCAACCCCCCCATTTCTTCCGCAGAGCTGTCGTCAAGCCTAATGTTTATTTATTTTATTTTATTTCCAGCTACCCCATATCCGCTGCCAGGCTACTTTCCTTCCCACCGTTTGGGCAAGATTGTATTCGTACAACTTTACCCTATTCATATATTCTCTCCATTCCTGGAAGTTGGGATATTTACTGGAGCCCCAATGTTTAACTATTATTATTTTAGCCAGAGCGATACCCCGTAACCAAAGTAGTTGCTCCAATTTATTCTTATTTATCTCTGGAAAAGTCCCCAGGATAGCATAATCAATACACACTTCGTATTTTATGGAGGAACTATTCTGCAATTTCTGAAATATTTTAATCCAATACTCTTTTATCCCTGGGCATTCCCACAACAAGTGCTTGTATTCGCCTCTGTTTTTCTTGCATTTATAACAATTTTGTTCTCTGCCTTTGTAAATAGTATGGAGTAATACTGGTGTATAATAGAGGCGATGGCTCTGGGCTCCTGCATTAGAATTTCATCTGGTCTCTTTGCTGATATACAAGTAAATGACTGTTTTTTGTTCATCAGCTCTCCCCTATACTATAGTGCTCAGCGCTTCATCTATATATAGGTACCTCAATTGATAATGATTGCCACATATTGGGAGGTGTGATTAAACAACGACTGATGGCTTTTTGTACACTATTTTATAGGTGGCTGTGATATACGTCTACTGCTGTCCATCCTTTGATTTATCGGGGTACTTGGCTCCTGTACTACAGCATCATCTGTTTTTACTTTGTGGACACACAAGTAGACGACTAATTTTGAGCAACTCTCCCATTAACTGCACCATATCAATAAGCTGAAGTTGACATCTGGTACATTTATTCTTGCTATCTAAGCTGGAAACACCTATTGTATTCTCAGATCTAAGTCTTGATCTGATCCTGGTCAGGTATTAAGTTGAATATGTCCCCTGATGAGCCCAACTGCAGCATGGGTGAAACGCGTCTTGACGATGACGCTATGAACTAACATGGCGTCTTTTTGCTATAATATCAATTTTCTTTTTATCTGTAATCAAAATCGGCTTACCGGAGTCATATACAAACCTGGATTCCTATCTATTTTATTATAATTTTTTGTGTATGCTTTGTTTTATTTTTTGAGACTATAGTGTATTACTCATCACTGTAGTGACAATTATTTTGGTCAGCATATATTAACTGGTAGCTACATACCCTATTCAGAGCCATTGTAAGGCGCTCAGGAGGTTCCTAATACAGGATCGCCCCTATTGATGTGGCTATTCTGTTTATAGGCAGGGTACGATAGATGTAGGGCCAGCTTTAGGATCAGAGCCCATAGTATATTTGGCCCATACCTGCCTACTCGTGTCCCAAAGTGCTGAGTATTGACCCATTTATATTATAATTTTTTTTCTTTTTTTCTGTTATATCACTATTTGGGATATTTAGGTTTTTATTGGTATCCAATAAAGGCTATGTTTTAAGGGTGGTAGTCTGTGACTACTAAAGGGGTTGGCTGGCAAATAAAAGTATTTTTAAAAGGCTCTGAAAGGTGTCAAATGCATTACCTTAAATCATACCTTACCGATCCCTTACTTCTTCCATTCCGGCGCTTTCTAGCCTTACGCCTCTTGCAAAGTGTAAGACCCTTTATCCGTATCCTTTTTTTATAAATTCTGCTCACAAATCATTTCACCCTTTTACAAGACTAAATATTTTCTGATTTCAGGGTCATTTAAAATATAATGAAGGGTAACTTGTTTTTAGAGATTGCCCCATAAGCTGTATTTAAATATGAATGCTGATTGCTTCCATGTATGAACCTATTAGTAGTGTTGAGCGAAGCGAAGCATTCAGAGCTGAATTTGGTCTGAAGTTTAGGAAAACTGCTAATTTTCTCACATTTTACTGTAATGAATCAGATTCTTCTAAAATTGCGGCTGCACGTGTTGCAAAGCAAAACTAAGCGTAGATGAGACAAGCCCAGGAATGCAAGATCACCCATAATGCTGGGCAGCCAGCCTGGTTATACCCGTTTTATAGTGATTAGTGACAAATGAATTTAGTAACAAACCAAATTTCTTGTGGAGGTTTTTTGCAAAGCTGCCGAATCAAATTTTTCAAAACTTCACGTATCTCTACCTTTTAGTATACAATCCATGAAAACTAATGAGACAATTATCTAACTTTGTAGTCTATTAATTCATTAGAATCCAATCACCCTGAAAATGATGTCACTATTAGAATGTGTTTGTTACAAGTGCAGAAATATATCTTCTTGGTGTTTCCATGCAGAAAAGCAGTGAAGAATAAAATTGGGGTGTTTTTTTTGGGGGGGTTTGCATATATATTTTTTTCTATTACAATTTTTTTATCTTATTTTTTATTAGGTCCATTATGACAATGGGAATACTGACCCATATGAGATATTTACAATGCCAAATCATGACTAACAGCTTCTGCATATGCCAAAGGAATCTGTTCCAAAAGGCAATTAATTATTTTTTATATTGTTCAAATTGTGTTGGCCATACATAATACATTTTAGTCTTTATTATGTATATTTTTTTAAATGTGCATGGTAAGCACCAGTGCAGCACAACTTCCCATTGATCTTTTAGCTTTTTCATCTCCCAGGGATTTGTTAAATAATGCATAAACCCTCGTATATTAACCTTCTTCAGGAAGATATGTTCAAGCCATTAGCCAAATATAGTAACAACAGTATCTTTCAACCACTTCAAACCCATAGACTTTCATTTAATTAAATTATCCCATTATGAAACATCTATAATGAGATTAAAATTAATTATTTATTAGACACTTATTTGCACTATGGGGCTTATCAATTATTAATTGAGGTTCTAAACATTTTTCAATCCATCGCCTTCACTCTAAAATGTGATGTTTATTAAGTGCATTTAGATTGTTAGGACCTGTATATACCTTTAATGCAAAGGTCATTAGGAGCATATTTATTTAATACTATATAAGTTTTATGTAATTGCTAAATTGGTTTATAAAATTGGTTAATGTTGGCTTTGAGGTGATTTTAGAGAATTTTTTTTCTTCTACTTACTCAAGATTAGAGGCAATGTTTTTGCTACTTCAATATGGTGAAAAAAACTGATCATACAGCATGTAAAATCTGCATATATTTTTTAACATTTTCTAGAGTTGGATTGTCTCAATTAAAACAACAATCCACATATCAATAGGATTTAACATGGCTGATTTTTTGTTCTGCCTGGAGATAAGACGCTGTCATAAAAGACTGGCCTTATATGGGTTTAATCTTCTGGATTAACCCCTTGGTGAATAATTATGTACTGTGTACGTCATGATGTGGTGTTAGTTACTGCATCATGACGTGCTCAGTACGTCATGAGATCAGAGTGTCATCGCAAGTACACTTGCGGTGACACCAGCGTCTAAACGGGTGCTAGGGACAGCTGAGTTGTCCGGGCACCCAGCAGGGGACCAATCACAGTGGTTCCTGCCTTTAGATCGCTGCGATTGGTCAGTCAGATTTGACTGACCAATTACAGCTTTTAGCAGCACAACTCCGATCTCCTCAGTAAGTGTTGAGGAGATCGGACTGTGATGCTGTGTTCACTGTGCCCCGATTACCCCCCTTTCAGGATGGCCAAGCGGGAACAGGTTATAATGAGGGGGCCAACCCCCCACCCTTCCCGCCCCCACAATTATTCAGGATGGCCGAGTTTAGTAGATTTTCAACTGTAACGGCCAACATTGGTGCTGGAACTGATGTCGGCAGTTTAACCCCCTCCATGCCACGGTCTGTAGGGACCGCTGTATGGAGGGGGTTAACAGGTAGGAATCCCCCTCCCTCATTGGGCACTGCTGTGGTAGTGTCCCGATTGATCATAACAGAAGGAGGGATCCCCCTCCATACCCCCTCCCATCGGGCCGCTGCTCTGCTGTGGTAGCGTCCCGATGGTTACCATGGCAACTGGACACCTTACAGAGATTCCAGGCTTGCCATGGTATGTAAGCCTGACAGGGTCCTGAACAGGCTTACTGTGAATGAAAATACACTTCAGTACACTATGCAGTGTAAAAAAAAAAAAAAAATGTTAAAGTAAAAATAATTTAAAAAAATCTAACATTTTCCCATATACGCACATAAAGTACCCTAAACTTGTTTGGCATTGCCGTGTCCGTAACAACCAGCTCACATGACCTAAATATCACATGACCTAACTAATAAAAACTGTTCCAAAAAAGAACTTTTTTGTCACCTACCATCACAAAAAGTGCAACACTAAGCGATCAAAAGGGTGTATACCCCCCAATATAGTACCAATCAAACCATCACCTCATCCCTCAAAAATGAGTCCCTGCCTAAGATAATCTGCCAAAAAATTAAAAAGCTATGGCTCTCAAACTATGGAGACACAAAAACATTTTTATGGTTTCAAAAAAGCTATAATTGTGTAAAACTTAAATAAATGATAAAAAGTAGACATATTAGGTATTGCCACATCCGTGACGACATGCTCTATAAAAATATCACCTGACTTAACCCCTCAGGAGAACACCGTAAAAAAAATAAAGATAAAAACTGTGCCAACAAAGACATTTTTGTTGTCACCCACCATCACAAAAAGTGAAACACCAAGCGATCAAAAAGGCATATGCCCCTGAAAATAATACCAATCAAACCATCACCTCATCCCGCAAAAAATGAGAACCTACCAAAGACAATTGGCTAAAAGATAAAAAAGCTATGAGTATGACCTCAAACTATGGAGACACTAAACACTTTTTGTTTCAAAACAAGCTATCATTGTGTAAAACTTAAATAAATAAGAAAAAGTATAAATATTAGGTATTGCCACGTCCGTAGCAACATGCTCTATAAAAATATCACATGAACTAACCCCTCAGATAAACGCTGTAAAAATAAACAAATAGAAACGGTTCCAAAATTATACATTTTTTGGTCAGCTGGCCCCAAAAAGTGTAATAAGGAATAATCAAAAAATCATATGTACCCAGAAATGGTACCAATAAAAACTTCAACTCTTCCTACAAAAAATTAGCCACTGCACAAGACGATCGGCATAAAAATTAAAAAAATATTGCGTTCAGAAAATGGAGACAGGAAAACATATTTTTTTTTCAAAAACACTTTATTATGTAAAACTGAAACAAAAAACAAGCAAAGTAGACATATTTGATATAATTGCGTCTATAGCAACCTAGCACATGATCTAACCATGATCTAAGCTTCAAAACAGCAGAAATTCAGCTGTGTTTTTGGTGGCTACTCAGACACTCTGCTTCAAAACAGGTAAGGGATTTGTTAGACAGGTTTTTGCTATTGTCTGATCGCAAATGAGCATAGGGTGATTAAGGTGTTAAATTTGTTGTTGGGGAGGAGTTTTTGTTGGAGTATGTGTATATAGCAACATAGTATTAGCTTGCCTAATTATAGCTTGCATCATTCTCAAAGTGCAGCATCTCTACGTGCATTTGAGATTTTCAGGAAATACTCAGGAGGTAATCTAGAGGTGGATACAATCTAAAAATGTAAGATTTGTATGTTTAAAATCTTTGCCCTCTTAAAAATGGCAGACCTGGTTCTGTGCAGGAATTGTTGTGCTTTTATGTCATGTTCCACTCTTTGGAGGTTTGGATGCTGTCTGATCTGTAGACAGCTCTCCATAATGCATTTTTGAAATCTGATATTTTAAATTAACTTTTAAACAAACTCAGGCTGGGAATGTTGCAATGCCACTGCCACAAAGGCCCCCTAGAAATTACTGCAGGTTCTGGAGTTGTTGATAGAAGACATGTCCCCAGTCTGTGACTCTCCATAATTCATTTGCAGCACTTTCAGAGCACAAGAGCAACATAGAGGATGGCTCAGGCACAGTGGGTGAGGAACAATCATCTCCTATGCCTAAAGTATGCAAGACTGCAGCCAAAGACAAAAATGATAAGGTGATGACTGATAGTAAGCAGCTGTTAGTGGGCGATTCTATCATAAGAGGTGTGAAGTTTGAGGAAAATGGTTTTGTGAGATGTCTCCCTGGTGCTACCGCTAGCAAGGACAGATGACATATCCTTAATATTGTTAGGCAACCAAAGCAGGAAAGGGATGTGGATGTTATTGTCCGTCTTGGGACAAATGAGGCTTGCAATGAGGTTTGAAAGGTGAAGGAAGCTTTTCACACACTTGGTAATGATATACCGGAGGCTGCATCAACTGTTTCATTCTCTACAGTTTTGTCTTTGCAAAACCTTCACCATGACAGGCAGATGCGCATTAAGGAATTCAATGTATGGCTTGGTGAATGGCGTCTGAACCAAGGGTTTGGCTTTGTGTTTCAAGGTAGCTCTGATTGGAATGGAAAAGAACTGTACAAGAAAGATGGTTTGCATATTTCTCTCAAGGTAACGAATGTCCTCAGTGAACATAGTAACATAGTAACATACTACATAAGGCTGAAAAAAGACATTTGGCCATCCAGTTTGGCCTGTCATCCTGCAAGTTGATCCAGAGGAAGGCAAAAAAAAGAACTGTGAGGTAGAAGCCAATTTTACCCACTTTAGGGGAATAAAAAATTCCTTCCCGACTCCAATCAGGCAATCAGAATAACTCCCTGGATCAACTACCCCTCTCTAGTAGCTATAGCCTGTAATATTATTACGCTCCAGAAATACATCCAGGCCCCTCTTGAATTCCTTTATTGTACTCACCATCACCACTTCCTCAGGCAGAGTTCCATAGTCTCACTGCTCTTACTGTAAAGAATCCTCTTCTATGTTTGTGTACAAACCTTCTTTCCTCCAGACGCAGAGGATGTCCCCTCATCACAGTCACAGTCCTGGGGATAAATAGATGATGGGATAGATCTCTGTATTGACCCCTGATATATTTATACATAGTAATTAGATCTCCCCTCAGTCGTCTTTTTTCTAAAGTGAATAACCCTAATTTTTATAGTCTTTCAGGGTACTGTAGTTGCCCCATTCCAGTTATTACTTTAGTTGTCCTCCTCTGGACCCTCTCCAGCTCTGCTATGTCTGCCTTGTTTATAGGAGCCCAGAACTGTACACAGTACTCCATGTGTGGTCTGACTAACGATTTGCAAAGTTCAAAGTATTTGCTAAGGAGCATTTAAACTAGGAAGGGGGGCAAAAGAGTGATAATTCAGCAGTCCGACTGCCCCCTGGAACAATGTAAGTAGATGCCAGTAGCACATAGGTTAAGAAATGACAAGCTCAGAAACTTGTCTACAAATGCTCGCAGTTTAGGAAATAAGAACAATGAACTTGAGTCTATAATGGCATCTGAGAATATAGATTTAGTGGCTGTTACTAAGACAAGTTTCAATGGGAGTAATGACTGGGATATAACAGGGTTCTCTATATATAGGAAAGACAGAGAAGGCAAGAAAAAGGGAGGGGTGGCACTGTATGTGAAAGATATTGTGGCGAAACCAACCTCGCCACAGTGTTTTGGAGGGGGCTGTTTGCCAGCCTCCTGCCCCAGGATTACGGCCCTTTAAGATACTTTTACTAGCTTTTAAACCCCTGAACCTATTCAAGTGAATTTTGGATAGGTTTGTCCCCAAGTTATACTGGTTAAATTGATATAAGTTATATGTATATACAATGTAAACTCACAAATTTGTAACAATTTATAAGAAGTGTAACTTTTCAGCTTAGGAGATAGTTGAGTAAATACAGAAATTGACTCAATTATCTCCTAGACAGAGGGGAGGAATATGCTGGGTGTGTTTCTATTGTCCCATTGTCCTATTGTGTGTTTAAATGGTGATTTCTGTCCTGTTGTCTTCAAGTGTGTATTGGCGATGTCCTTTGTCCTGAGAGATAATTGAATTACTTCTCGGTTGTCTCCAGGACAGAGGATATTGTGTATTTGCCTGTCTGTGATGATTGCATCAACCCAGTGTGAGGTAATTCTATCACGGGGAGAGGGGAGGATTTTGTGTGGGAGTGTCTGAGTGTATTGTACGTGGTTATTGGCTGTTTTTACAATACCCTGTGGGTGTTAACCTTGTTGAAAGATGTGTATAAAATGCTTGTGTGTTAAAATAAACAGTTGCTGCTTTTATACCTTCATGAAGTTTTGGCTCATGTTTGGGGAATGCAATAACTACACTCTTGGGGATTGCTATATCACAATACTCCCCTGAGTATAAGCTCTTGTAAGAGCTTGTTCCTGGTTCCTGTCTCTGCATTTAGGAGAGGTTCACCCACTGGAGCCTTGTCGTAGGTCCAGGGTGGGTAGGAGACAGCCAGACCTTCACCAAGCTTCGGCGGTTCGTGGGATCTGCAGTGCTGACAGTGTGAAGTGGAGTGCTTGGAGTCCTCTGGAAGCACTAGGAGCATCTATCGACGGAGGTACTCGGTCGGGGTGCCAGGCGTTCCGTTACAGATATAATAAAATCTAATTTAATACAAATTAGCGAGACCAATTTAGAGTCAGTTTTGGTTACGTTGCAGCTTGATAATCATAAGGTAACTCGTGTAGCTGTGAAATATAGACCACCTGACCAAGTCAAAGAATTAGATGATCTACTAGTTGAGGAAATAGCTAAAATAACATTGATTGCGGAAGTTATCATTATGGGAGACTTGAATTTTCCTGATGTAAACTGGAAAACCAAAATAGCTAGTTCTGCCAGGAGTACAGATATTCTAAATTCCCTACTGGGATTATATCTACAGCAAGTAGTTGAGGAATTAACCCGGAAGGAGGCCATTTTATATTTAGTATTCACAAATGGGAATTTGGCATCTGATATTACTGTAGGGGAAAGCTTGGGACCTAGTGATCACCAGTCAGTGTGGTTTACTATAAGTACAGTGACTGAGTCACACCACACAAAAACTAAAGTTTTAGATTTTAGAAAAACTGACTTTTCTAAAATTAGATTAGTGGTATACGAGTCCCTATCAGATTGGAACAGTTTCAATGGAGTCCAGGAGAAATGGGACTACTTAAAAGTGGCACTATTGAAGGCAACAGATAATTGAACTACTACTGTAGTACTCAGCAGAAGTGGCCAAAATCATTAAAAATAAAAATATAGCATTTAGTAATTAGAAAAAAAAAAAAAAAAGAGGATTACAGGGAAATTTATAAGATTAGGCAGAGAGAGGCAAAGCAAGTTATAAGAGCTTCTAAAGCACAGGCAGAAGAGAAATTAGCTCAGTCAGTGAAAAAAAGGTAATAAGACATTCTTCAGATACATAAATGAAACAAGGAATTACCAAATTAAAAACAAAAGAAGGAAGGTATATGGAAGAAGATAAAGAACTAGGTGACTGCCTCAATGAATATTTCTGTTCAGTTTTCACAAAGGAAAATGAAGGAAAAGGAAGGAAGACTAATGAATCTTTTGATGCATGTGTCTTTGCAGAGGAAGAGGTTCTAAGTCAGCTGTATAAAATTAATACAAATAAGTCACAGGGGCCTGATGGGATACACCCAAAGGAAGAGGTTCTAAGTCAGCTGTCTAAAATTAATACAAATAAGTCACAGGGGCCTGATGGGATACACCCAAAGCTATTAAAAGAGCTCAGCGGCGAACTAGCAAAACCATTAACAGATTTATTTAACCAATCACTGGCAACAGGAGTCGTCCCAGAAGATTGGAAATTGACAAATGTTGTCCCCATTCACAAGAAAGGTAGTAGGGAGGAATCGGGCAACTATAGGCCAGTAAGCCTGACATCAATAGGGGGGAAATTAATGGAAACCATACTTAAGGAGAGGATTGTGGAACATCTAAAATCCCATGTATTGAAAGATTAAAAAGAGCATGGGTTTACTTCAGGGAGATCATGTGAAACTATTCTTATTTTTGATTGGGTGACTAGATAGATGGTGGATGTGCAGTAGACATCGCTTATCTAGACTTTAGTAAAGATTTTTATACTGTCCCACATAAAAGGCTTATCAATAAATTGCAGTCTTTGTGCTTGGACTCCTATATTGTTGAATAGATTAGGCAGTGGCTGAGGGACAGACAACAGAGGGTTGTAGTCAATGGAGTATATTCAGACCATGGTCTTGTTACCAGTGGGGTACTTCAGGGATCTGCTCTTGGACCCATATTGTTTAATATCTTTATCAGCGAAATTGCAGAAGGCCTTAATGGTAAGGTGTGTCTTTTTGCTGATGACACAAAGATTTGTAACAGGGTTGATGTTCCTGGAGGGATACACCAAATGAAAAAGGATTTAGGAAAACTAGAGGAATTTTCAACAATCTGGCAACTAAAATTTAATGTTTAATGTTTAAGTGCAAGATAATGCACCTGGGGCGTAAAAACCCAAGAGCAGAATATAAAATCAGTGATAAAGTCCTAACCTCAGTATCTGAGGAAAGGGATTCAGGGGTCATTATTTCAGAAGACTTAAAGGTAGGCAGACAATGTCATAGAGCAGCAGGAAATGCTAGCAGAATGCTTTGGTGTATAGGGAGAGGCATTACCAGTAGAAAGAGGGAGGTGCTCATTCCGCTCTACAGAGCACTAGTGAGACCTCATTTGGATTATTGTGCTCAGTACTGGAGACCATATCTCCAGAAGAATATTGATACTTTGGAGAGAGTTCAGAGAAGAGCTACTAAACTAGTATATGGATTGCAGGATAAAACTTACCAGGAAAGATTAAAGGACCTTAACATGTATAGCTTGGAAGAAAGACGAGACAGAGGGGATATGATAGAAACTTTTAAATACATAAAGGAAATCAACAAGGTAAAAGAGGAGAAGAGGAGAGAATATTTAAAAGAAGAAAAACTGCTACAAAAGGACATAGTTTTAAGTTAGAGAGGCTAAGGTTTAAAAGTAATATCAGGAAGTATTACTTTACTGAGAGAGTAGTGGATGCATGGAATAGCCTTCCTGCAGAAGTGGTAGCTGCAAATACAGTGGAGGGGTTTAAGCATGCATAGGATAGGCATAAGGCCATCCTTCATATAAGATAGGGCCAGGGGCTATTTATAGTATTCAGTGTATTGGGCAGACTCGATGGGCCAAATGGTTGTTATCTGCCGACACATTCTATGTTTCTATGTTTTCTATGCAAAATGTCCCGGTCATTAAAGGGTTAAATAAAATCCTTAAGGAAGTCAGAGGGAGATTCTTAAAGTACATCTAAGTGGACAATGTTACAGTGTGTATGGATACACCTTTTGACTAAGCTATTGGCACCATCAAGTTGTTGATTTATTCATACATTTTCACGTAGAAAAACAGAGAAATTACACAATATATGAGAATTACTATGGGGGTATGCAAGTATTTATTGTATAACAAGTCAGGAGAGCTAACAGGTTCTATTTAACTCCTTCAGAACCATAAACCAGTGAATACGCCATTATTATTATTATTATTTTTTATTGGTGATGTTCCAACTGCTAGGACCCTCACAGATCCTGAGAATAAAGGGCCCTTCAGGTTTCTCTCTTCACAGTGGTTCCTGCTGTGACAGAGAACTATAGCATAGACCCATTTTAAGTGTTGTAGTTGTGTTGCAATTCTGTTGAAGTTGCAATGTTAGGAGTTCTGTTGCAGAGCTGTGTTGCAGTTCCCTCTTTAAAGGGTTGGATGGGAAAAATTGTGAAGGGGCCCAAGTAAACAAGTGCTGCAGCTTACTCATTCTCAAGATTGTGTGGACAAAAAAATTTGCTTATTGTGTGCGTAACATATTGATCTGCGTTAAATTAATACAGTGTCTTTATACTGAACTGTGTCCAAGTACAAAATAGGATAAAGTGTCAAATTTCATTTAAATGAATACATTGATACAAATGATCCAGGCATGAGTGGCTTAACATCTTGGACATCATAGCGAAATGCCCCCAATGTCTGATAGGTGCTGGTCCCATCTCTTGAACCCACACCTATCCTTAGAACAGAGCCCGCAAAGCGACAGAGGGCACACTGTGCATGCTGGGCCGTCCTTCTTTCATTTCTCTATGACTGCAAAAAATAGTGTAGTGCTGGTTCAGCTATTTCGATAAGCCCCATAGAAGTGAATGGATCATTGGCCGTGCTTGCACGGTGCACTTCTTATTTATTTCAGTGGGAATTCCAAAGATAGCCAAAAGCTATTTTCGGCACTCTCATAACAATGAAAGGAGAGTGGACGTTAGAGATGAGAGAAGTTTTGAAAAATTCGATTTGGCGGCTTTGCTGAAGTTTGACAAGAAATTTGATTAGTTACAAATTAATTAAAAAGGAATCACTATGTTAAAACCCCATTCAGCCTATCAATCAATGGGGCCATTTTTAACGGCTGCTTAGACAGTTCACCCATCTAGAGACTGTTAAAACTGGTAATACGCTAGTGCAATAAGGCCTTTTGGGTTTAAAAAAAATCACTCACCTCCACTTGCTCACACAGAGGCAGTCCACTCCACTCCTCTCTTGATTGAAAAAGAGTTGCCGAAGGACCTGTGCTGAGTATTGGCAACAGGAGGGATAATAATTTTATTGAACACTTTGAGGAAGAATTATCAAAACTGGTGTAAAATAAAACTGGCTTAGTTGCCCCTAGCAACCAATCAGATTACATTTTTCATTCTTCATTGGATAATTAAAAATGCAATCTGATTTGTTGTATTAGGAAACTAAACCAGTTTTCCTTTAAACCAGTTTTGATAAATCTCCTCTTATGTTGTAGAATGCTAACAATTAGAGATGAGCAAAGTTTTCAAAAATTTGATTTGCCAAATTTAGCCAAGAAATTGTATTTGTTCCAAATTATTCAACACAAATTGCTATTAATCAAGTATACACAGGCCACTCTGCCCTAAGGTATGGTCACATGGAGCGGCTATGCTGCAGGCAGGTTGCGGCCATGTTACGGTGAAGATGCACTTTTAAACAGGGGCTGTTGCTGGTATCGGGTTTGGCTGGTTAGGTGGTGGACAATATGCATATTATTACTGTTCTTGCTGCAATATCCTGCAGGTTATTTTACAGTAAACAGAGAATATTAATTAGCTCTGGCATACCAACTTCTCAAACCCTCAGGCCCTACTGCCCTACAGGTGGGAGCCCTTCTTCTGCCATCTGCTTCTAATATTAATAAGAATATGTCATCAGGAACATCCAGTTACTCCTCTCTCTGAATCTTGCTGACTTTTCTAGGACATTGAGACTTTGAAGGATGATTTAAAAGAAGTAAAGCTAGTAAAAGATAAGGATCGTCATCATTAAGACCTGGCCCTTCTAAAGGGTGCAGACTGGATAATATTGGTTGGAACGCTGGGCATTGAAATAATAACGGTTTCCACCTCCCTGCAGTCTCACTGTGGTCTCCCTGCATTCTCCCTTTCCAATATTCTTCTATTAATCATTTTCAGCAACTCTGTCCCTAGTGCATGAGCACTTCCTAAGTCTCTCTCTATGCTCAGCTCACAGGACAATGGCGGATAACACGCGGGATGAAGATTTTATAGGGCTGTGACATCACAGTGGATGGCTATCTGCAGATTGGCTAGCTGCACAGCGTTATGTGTGATCTTGCTTTCCCAGCATATTTCTTCTACACTTAGTTTTGCTTTGTAACACATGTAGCTGCCATTTTAGGAAAACCTGATTTGTTACTACAAAACTCAAGATTCAATCCGAGAATTCAGATTCATTGAGAATCTAAGTTTTCCTAAACTTTGGGACAAATTCTGCTTTGAATGCTTCGCTCAACACTATAAACAATGTTAAGATCAAGGCCATGTTCACTAGTTTTTAATGCAGCAGAACACATAAAATGTTCATTTTTAATGACACATACTTTCGGAGCTAGTGTTAAGTGTCAATAAATAATTCTGCCAGTTTTCATTTTTTATTTTACTAGTCACTAAGTGCCTTTAAAAGTTCTCCCTTACACTACTGTAGCTTATTCTGGTGACTCAAACTATTTTGCTGGAAAACTCAGACAGTCCCTGCTTAAAGCATCATTAATAAGAAAATTAAAAACTGTCTATATAATCTGTATAAAATACATGTCACTATTTACTCAACATTGGGTAATGTGATGTGAGGCTACATTCTTGGACAAGGATAATAAAAAAAAATTGTAAAAAAAGAGGTGGGACGAATCTAATTTTTTTCGAATCCGAATCCGAAAAGGTTCTCGAATATATTGAATCTTTCGAATCTCAAATCTTATGAATCCTGTACATAAGAATTGTGTAAACGGTGTAAGAAACAAAGTGATCTGTGGATGACACACTATTATGGGGGATCTGTGGTTGACACGGTTATGGGGGATCTGTGGATGGGGATGTTATGGGAGGGATCACTCATGTGATGCGCCTGCTCCTCTCACTTTATGAATGAAGCATGCGGATCAGGCGGGTCAAGTGAGTAAGTGGCGTTACGCCGCTGCCCACTCTGGAGATTTATTGTAAGGTAATAAAGATACCCTGATTTAAAGTTAACGTAAACTGCTTGCTACCGCCCGCATTGCAACAAAACAGCCGATTATTCGATAACGGAATTCATCGACAACGAATCCCATTATCGAACGTCAGGATTCGAGTCCATGAATCCCACGAATCCAGCAAGATTCGAGGGATTCGTGGATTCGTCGTCCCACCTCTAAAAAAAAGCATTCTGTATTTGTTTCAATTATTTAGTTTTAGTTTTTGCTTTAATGGTGAAACCCACAGCATTGAAAAACATATGTAAAAGTCTGGAATCTAGGGGCATTTGCTAGAACTGTTTCATTAACAAACAAAAAAAGAATTGCACCATATTGCAGTTTTGGTGCATTTTCACTCTATACGAATGATGAATTGCACTAAAGCACAAAAAGTTTGGACAAAATCTTTCCTTTTATGCGCTTGTTTTTTAGGATAAAAAACTGATCAATAACTTTTCTAGCTTGTACTATGTAAATAAGACCTAAAGTTATTTTTAAGGGTATGGTTGCAGAATCAGGGGGATATGCTACAGTTTTTCCTGAATTGCATGCATGAAAATCTGCAGAATATTACAGTATGAGCAAAGTCAAGTCATTTTAGTAAATCTCCTCTTACATACCCTTGAAAAATCCTACAGTGCAAATTAAATATAAATTATGCTGCAGGTTTCCACTACTGATTTCATCTCTGGGAATTTTTTCCCATGTGGTCATACCCTTATGCAATTGCTTGCAGCCTGTCACTGGAACTCAAACCCAGCATTAAATATATAAATATGGATAGTGGTTACTTTCCAAGTAGAGATTAGCTAATTTCTTGGGATTCTCTGAGTCATTAAATTTTTTTTAATTGGTTCTAAATCGATTCTACCTGAAACAAAAGTGCTCCAATTCGTCTAAAAATTGTTATATGACACTTTTACGTCTAGGACTCATACATTTTTCTCTCTAGTCTTATTATTATTTTTATACATTTTTGCTCTCTCTCCCCATCCTTTTAAAACTCCTTAACACAATAACAACAATAGCAAATAATGTTCAAGTGACACTCAATGATGTACTGTATATTGAGGAAAATGCATGGATGTTGGTGTTAAACAGGTTGTTTAAAACCACACTACAGCATAACATTTGTTATGCTTGGAAAAACACTGTGTCTTGTTCTCAACAAGCATTTCAAAACTTATGTATTTACTAGAGCAGAAGTTTGCCTGTGTTTATACACATATAGTAGTGTGAGAAAAGGCAGTTGCTTGTTTTGGACAAGCATCTAAAAGTTATGCCTTAACGGGGAAGATGCCAGTCCCAGTTTATACACACAAATGTTAATGTCAAAAGAAAAAGTGTCATGTTGTGAACAAAAAGAAAAATAATCCCTTTTATTTGGGAGCAGCCACATTGCAGTGTAGAACTTAGATTGTGAGCTCTATTGGGGACTCTCGAAATCCTGTGCGTGGTGATGTATGACATCTCTATTCCGGCCACGAGAAATGTTGTGCTAGATCTTTAATCAAGATGGCAACGGCAGGCTTGATGAGATAAGTCTGATTTAATTTATTTCACACCTAATAATTGCTTCAGATTTCATCATGTATGAACGCAACATCTGAGGGGTACAATGAAGGGGAGCGGTGCAATCCCTGTCATTGTATCCACTACTTACAAAGAAATGCCCTTTGTGACTAAGTAATTAATCACAAAGCAAATTTTTTGGGGAAAATTCGGTGAGGCAGCCGAATTGTCATGCTTGTGACCTGGAAACCAACTAACTTTCCCTCCCTTTTTGCAGTTCAAGCCCTAGGTAGCAAGACCGCAAGAGAGAGAGCGGTCAAAAGCACAAAAAAAATCTGAATGTACCCAAGAACCTAGCTAGTGAGCCCAAACAAGACTATCACAGGCACTAGTATATTGAGAGAAAATGGAGAACCGCACTCCGAAAGTTTCGGTGCTAATCAAAGGCTAAAATAGCCACATTCATGTAGTAGAAATTGAGGCACTCAGGTTTTTGTTGCATTTAAGAATTTTTTATTCATGCATTATTTTCATATTCGAGTTGCCCAATTTATGCCGAAATCAGAAAATAGAAGAAGCTGACCGGACGTTTCGGTCTCAAACAGACCTTCCTCGGCGGTTATAAATTATTTTTATCTATGTGGCATATGGGGTAATCGACAGGGCACTAGTATATGGCCAGGAAGGGGCTTAGATAGAGCACCGAATCCCAGGATCAGAACCTGATAGGTCATGACTCAGTGCTCCTTTAGTCAGTACCATAGTACACAGGAAAAGAGCAGCTGAGCAATTATCCCACTGCTAGTCTCCTCCAGCATATGCCCACTGTGGGGAGAAAAATCATTGCATCCTGTTGCTAAGGATGCTGTCGCGTCACCAGGGGTATGGCTTAGCAGCACGTCTCTCCCGGCATGTTAGCGCCAAAGCTGGAGATCTCGCCGTTGGAGCCCTGACAAGAAAGAAAAATTTGTGACACTGACATTGACAAACAGCGACCATTACCTTAATTTGCAGCAGTGTCATGAATGAGAAACATAGACTGCTACAAACTGAAACCATGTAATTATTTGGTGATAAATCCAGTTTCTGTTTGGGATTTTACGATGGTCTGGTGATGAGCACTTCTATCCTGCCTTTGCCTCGGAGTGACACATTGCCCCTACTACCGGTGTGATTATGTGGGGAACCATTGCATTTGACAGTTGTTCACCCCTAGTAGTGACACGAGGGATACTAACAGCTCAGCAATATGTGCACAACATGATGTGGCCACATGTGTTGCCTCTCGTGACAGGGCTTCTAGCTCACTTTTTATTTGGGAGCAGCCACAGACGCAGATTCCTTCCAGCAAGGCGACTTACAGGCATTGTGACTATCACAACCATATATGGTAAGCACAATCAGTGTATAAAACTACTTGTAAGGTTCTACACACGAGGCGCTCCTCTCCCCTCTTTTCTTTTTTCATATTTCAAAAATGTAGAATATTGTAAAAAAGTTCAATATAGTAGACTCATGGTGTAATCAACACTAAACAACTATAAAGATTTCCTAAACCTTTAAATGGTTCTTCAGTCTGGTTCATTAGACTACACAATCATGGGGAAGCCTGCTTACTTAAAATTTGTTCAGAAGACACCTTCCATAAGGAATGTTAGCCATAAAAGGTAATTGCCAAAAAAGGGAAAACGAAAAGTGTCAAATAAAAACTAAAAAAATAAAGTGTTAAAAAAACAGTATTTTTGTCACCTTACATCACAAAAAGTGCAACACCAAGTGATCAAAAAGGCGTATGTCCCACAGCATGGTACCAATAAAACCATCACCTCATTCCGCAAAAAATGAGCCCCTACATAAGAAAATCGCTCAAAAAATAAAAAAAATATCGCTCTCAGAACATGGAGACACTAAAACATAATTTTTTTTGTTTAAAAAATACTATAATTGTGTTAAAGTGAAATAAATAAAAAAAAGTATACATATTAGGTATCGCCGCGTCCGTAACAACCAGCACTATACAAATATCACATGACCTAACCACTCAGATGAACACCATAAAAAAATAAAAATAAAAACAGTGTAAAAAAAAGCCATTTTTGTCACCTTACATCACAAAAAGTGCAACACCAAGTGATCAAAAAGGCATATGTCCCACAAAATGGTATCAATAAAACTGTCACCTCATCCCGCAAAAAATGAGCCCCTACATAAGAAAATCTCTAAAAAAAAATTAAAAACTATAGCTCTCAGAATATGGAGACACTAAAACATCATTTTTTTGTTTAAAAAATGCTAATATTGTGTTAAAGTGAAATAAATAAAAAAAGCATACATATTAGGTATTGCGTCCGTAACAACCAGCTCTATAAAAATATCACATGGCCTAACCCCTCGGGTGAATACCGTTAAAAAAAAATGTGTAAAAAAAAAAGCCATTTCTATCACCTCACATCACAAAAAGTGCAACACCAAGTGTTTAAAAAAATCTATGTCCTACAAAATTGTACCAATAAAACCGTCACCTCATCCCGGAAAAAAATGTGCCCCTACATAAATCACAAAAAAAAAAAAAAAACTATAGCTCTCAGAACATGAACATTAAAAAATGCTATTATTGTGTAAAACTTAAATAAATAAGAAAAAGTATACATATTAGGTATCACCACATCCGTAACGATCTGCTCTATAAAAATTTCACTTTAGCAAACTCTTCAGGTGAACGCTGTAAAAATAAATAAATAAAAACTGTGCTAAAACGACCTTGCACCATAAAGTGTTATAATGAATGATCAAAAAATCTTATGTACCCAAAAATAGTACCAATAAAACTGCCACCTTATTTCCTAGTTTCCAAAATGGGGTCACTTCTTGGGAGTTTCTACTGTAAGGGGGCATCAGGGGGGCTTCAAATGGGACATGGCATCAAAAAACCATGTGGTGCTCCTTTACTTCTGCACCCTGCTGTGTGCCCATGCAGCAGTTTATGACCACATGTGGGGTGTTTCTGTAAACCGCAGAATCTGGGTAATAATTATTAAATTTTGTTTGGCTGTTAACCATCAATATGTTAAAGAAATAATTGGAATAAAATGGAAAATCTGCAAAAAAAGTGAAATTAAAAAATTTGATCTCCATATTCCTTTAATTCTTGTGGAACGCCTAAAGGGTTAAAAACGATTGTAAAATCCGTTTTAAGTAACTTGAGGGGTGTAGTTTCTACAATGGGGTCATTTATGGGGGTATCCACTATGTAAGCCCCACAAAGTGACTTCAAAACTGAACTGGTCCTTAAAAAGTGGGCTTTGGCAATTTTCTTAAAAAATTTAAGAATTGCTTCTAAACTTCTAAGCCTTCTAACGTCCTATAAAAATAAAATTATATTTCCAAAATGATGCCAACATAAAGTAGACATATGGGGAATGTTAAGTAATACATATTTTATGAGATGTCACTTTCTGTTTTAAAATCAGGGAAATTTTGAAAATTGAAAATTTTTCAATTTTTGGGGTAAATGTGGGATTTTTTCATAAATAAAGGTGAAATATATTGACTCAAATTTATGACTAACATGAAGTACAATGTCACGAGAAAACAATCTCTGAATGGCTTGGATAAGTAAAAGTGTTCCAAAGTTATTACAACATAGAGGGATATATGTCAGATTTGTAAAATTATGCCCGGTCAGGAAGGGGGCAAATGGCCACTCATGATCCAGAGACAATGTCAGAAGCATCTTACCTGGGATAAGGATAAAAATGACTGGAGTTTTGCTCAGTGGTGCAAAGTGGTCCAAACTCCTGTTTTTAGATAAAAGTAAATTTTGCATTCCATTTGGAAATCAAGGTCCTGGAGTCTGGAGGAGAAGTGGAAAGGCACACAATCCAAGTTGCTTAAGGTCCAATGAGAATTTTCAACAGTAAGTGATTGTTTGCGGAACCATGTAATCTGCTGGTGTTGGTCCATTGTGTTATATCAAGTCCAAAGCCAGCGCAGCCATCTACCAGGAAATTTGAAAGAACTTCAGTCTTTCCTCTGCTGAAAATCTTTTTTGAGATGCTGATTTCATTTTCAGCAGCATTTGGCACCTGCCCACACTGCCAAAAATACTAATACCTGGTTTTATAACCCCAATATCAGTGATGATCAGTCTGCAGTGTTCACTGGCGAACACTGCAAACTGACCATCACTGCCCAATATCACTGTGCTTGATTGTCCAGCAACTTGCCTGATCTGAACTCCACAGAGAATCTATGGGGTATTGTCAAGATGATGATGAGAGACACCAGATCCAACAATGCAGACGCACTGAAGGACGCCATCAAAGCAACATAGGATTCCATAATGCCCCAGCAGTGCCACAGGTTGATTGCATCCATGCCATGCCACATTCATGCAGTATTTCATGCAAAAGGAGCCTGGCCATGTATTGAGTGCATATACTATACATACTGTTCAGTAGGCCAAGTTTTAGACTTTGGGTTTTCATTAGCTGCAAGCTATAATCATCTACGGTAAAATAAGTAAATGCTTGAAATAGATGACTGTGTGTTTAAATAAATCTATAGATTCACTTTTTGAATTGAACTACTGAAATATCTTCTTGATGATATTCTAATTTATTGAGATGCACCTGTATAACATCATTACATTCACACATAGAAAGTTTCATCCTATTTCAGCAACTCCTCCTTGGTGTGCTATTGTCTTTGCCAATGAGTGTGCAACCATTTGTCTACTCATGTAGCAAATAATGGATTCTTAACCTTATAATAAGTCTTTACTATAATGTATAAAAAGGTTGCAAATGTTTACTTTTTTAAACCCTTTATAATGTAATGTTTATCTTTTGGGGGATTCACTCTCTAAAACTGAGATTGTTGTAATAATACATATATGTATGTACTCAATATACAGATGAATTTACTATAAAAAGGTTTTATTCTACAAATCCCCTAAACGTTCAATTATTTGTGATACCAAAGGCCCAACGATCAGTAGTTTTAAACATATTTACAACATTTATAGCCGCCACCACATTTCAAGAGCACTTTAAGTTTCTGCCTTTGCCATGCCACCTTCTTCCCACAATGAATCTTATTGTTATGGGGTTATTTTTAATCACAGTAATCTATGCATAAAAATATGGAATATTTATATTGTTCATATACTTCACTACAGAGAAACTCTAGATGATGTTACGAAGTTACATAGTTGTTAAGGTTGGAAAAAGGCAAAAGCTCAACAAGTCCAACCTGTAATCCTGCTATAATGATCCACGGAACAAATCCCTGGATCAAGGCCCATCTTTCTTTTTAAAAGGGGTTGGGCCAAAGGGAAAGGGTGTGTAGAACATGATTTCTATACATTGTCATAAGCCTTAATGCTTTTGAATTGTATTTGCTGTGACCAGCTCCTGTGGCTATTCCAGAGATTCACAGCCCTTAGTGTAAAGATTGTTTGTCACCTCTTATGAATGAATTTTTTTTCTCCAGGCATAGGGAGTGGCACCTTGTTTTTTAAGGGAATTTAACGCAGAATAGCTTCCCTTGATATTTTTTGTATGGTCCGTTTATATATTTGTACAGGTTAATCATGTCCTCTCTTAGCTGTTTTTTATTAATGCTAAACAAATTCAGTTTTTTTAAAGTATATTCATCTTAATCTGCCATGGCGCTTTATGAGTTTAGTTGCTCTCCTTTGCACTTTTTCTAACTCCAGGGTATCATCGTTATGGACTGTGCAGAGATACTCCCCTAATTGCTAATACCTAGCTGAACCTTTATTGCAAGCTGGAAATTTATTCCTAAATTTCTAAAAATAGAGGAACAGTACAACATAGAGTAACGACAGACATTCCATATATTTCCAATAGATCAAGGCTTGCTCAATCATTTTCAGAATTCCCCTAGAAATGAATGCCGATAACCACAAATGCTGGACAACCTCTACATTCACAGTGGTTGCAGGACAGAAGTTGAGGGTTTTCCATCAGAGAGATATATGGAGATCCCAGTGGTGAGACCCTCATCTATCCATGCCATAAATGTCTAAGGCTGCTTTCACATCAGCACTTAACATTTTTGTTCTTCTGCTCCATTATAGGAGCAAAATAACAAAAATGATGGAAGTGCTGGATTTGGCACATAACTGACAGGAATGGAGCCTAACAGATCCCATTGACTATGATAGGAACAGTTAGAAAACGTTTTTTAGTGGAGGACTTTTCCCTCTGCTATTTTTGACGAATTTTGTAACAAATGGAGCCTCTGATGCAGATGTAAATGTAGCCTTAGATGTGAAAATTCCTTTAAATCAGATACTACATGATGCCATATTTTTGAAGAATTTGAATATAAAATCAAGTAATATATTATAATATTAAAATATGGTTTATGTTCCAATGGCATTGCAGATTTTCATGCATTTTGATCTAAACATATAATTGTGTTTTACTGTGTCTTACACATACTTTGTATTTGTTGTATTATTGTTAACGATGATAATAAAAATGATAATAATGTAACAACATTTTGAATAGGAGTTTAGTGCAAAGCCAGTAAAGAAGTTTATGTATTGTACCTGTTTAGTGTAGTGCCCTAGAGCAGAGAGTACTTTGACATTTGGACATTTGTGGTCATTTGCCTATATCCCCTATGCAAAGTTAAAACTTCTTACTCTTGAAAGGGTTAACTTATACAGTATTAAACAGTGTAACCCTTTATATGTTGTGATATATATCCTGTTCATTATCACTGTATTTACATGGCTCTGTGGAAAATGTTAACCCCTAAAGGACCCTTGCCGTACATGTACGTCACAGCTGGATGTGACATAAGGACCAGGGATCTACATGTACAGCGGGCTGATCGGACAGGTGCAGGAGCTGCGCCAGCCCGATCAGCGGCACAGACCTGGCAGTCACTGACAGCCGGGTCCCTGCTGCATACACCGACATCAGTGAAGATACTGATGGTGGTGTATTAACCCCTTGTATGCCGCAGTAAAAGCTGACCGAGGCATGCAGAGGGTTTGAAGAGGGTACGGGTGCCCTCCTGCAGTGGCAGGGACCCAATGACAATGAAGGCAAGCTCAATGCCTTCCATAGGCATCGGGGCTTGCCTCCTATGGAAGCCTATGAGACCCAGCCCTTAGTCTGGGTCTCACAGGCAGGCTGTCAGCATAAAAGCTGACATCCAATGCATTACAATACAAGTTGTATTGCAATGCATTGCAGAGGGGATCAGACCTCAGAAGTTGAAGTCCCAGAGTGGGACAAAAATAAGAAGCAAAAAAAAAAGGTAAAAAAAAATAATAATCCCAAAATAAAATACATAAAATTGTGAGAAAATAAGAAAAACAAACATATTGGGTATTGCCGCATCCATAACGACCGGTTCTATAAAAATATCACATGATCCACTCCCTCACCTGAATGCCATAAAAAAAATACTGTGCTAAAACGACAATTTTTTGTCACCCACCATCACAAAAAGTGCAACCTCTAGCGATCAAAAAGGCATATGCCCCCCAAAATAGTACCTATAAAACCGTCACCAAATCCTGCAAAAATGAGCCCCTACATAAAAAAAAAATATGGTTCTCAGAATATGGAAACACTAAAACATGATTTTGTTTGTTTCAAAAATGCTTTTATAGTGTTAAAAAATAAGTAGACATATTAGGTATCGCTGTGTCCGGAGCAGCCAGGTCTATTAAAATATCACATGAAGTGAACACCGTAAAAAAATTTAAATAAAAACGGTGTCAACAAAAGCAATTTTTTGTCCCCTTACATCACAAAAAGTGTAATACCAAGCGATCAAAAAGTCCTACCCACCCAAAAATAGTACCAATCAAACCGTCATCTCATCTTACAAAAAATGAGACCCTACCTAAGACAATCGCCCAAAAAATACAAAAGCTATGGCACTGAGAATATGGAGACAGTACAACATGATTGTTTTTGTTTAAAAAACTGCATTTATTGTGTAAAACTTACATAAATTTTAAAAAGTTGACATATTAGGTATTTCCGCATCTGTAACAACCTGCTGTATTAAAATATCAAATGACCTAACTCCTCAAATGAACACCATAAAAAAAAGTGTCAAAAAAGCCATTTATTGTCATCTTATATCGCAAAAAGTTTAATACCAAGCGATCAAAAAGTCATATGCACCATCATTTCATACAAAAAAGGGGCCCCTACAGTCACCTAAAAAATAAATATATTTGGTATTATCACGTCCGTAACAACCTGCTCTATAAAAATATCACTTGATCTAACCTGTCAGATGAACATTGTAAAAAACAAAAATAAAAAACAGTGCCAAAACAGCTATTTTTTGTTACCTTATCTCACAAAAAGTGTAATATAGAGCAAATAAAAATCATATGTACCCTAAAATAGTACCATCAAAACTGCCACCATATCCCGTAGTTTCCAAAATGGGGTCAATTTTTTGGAGTTTCTACTCTAGGGTGCATCAGGGGTCTTCAAATGTAAACTACAGAATCAGGGCAATAAATATAGAATTTTGTTTGGCTGTTAATCCTAGCTGTGTTACTGGAAAAAATTGTTCAAGTGAAATTTTGAAATTTTACATACATTTTCTTTTAATTCTTGTGGAACACCTAAAGGGTTAACACAGTTTGTAAAATCCGTTTTAAATACCTTGAGGGGTGTAGTTTCTAAAATAGGGCCATTTATGGGTGGTTTCTATGATGTAATCCCCACAAAGTGACTTAAGACCTGAACTAGTTCTTAAAAATTGGGTTTTTTTCTTAAAAAATTGAAATACTTGCTACTAAACTTCTAAGCCTTCTAGCGTCCCAAAATCAGAAAATGTCATTTACAAAATGATCCAAGCATAAGGTAGACATATGGAAAATGTAAAGTGATAATTTTGACTCAAATTTACCACTGTCATGAAGTACAATATGTGACGAGAAAACTATCTCAGAATGGCTTGGATAAGTAAAAGTGTTTTAAAGTTATCACCACATAAAGTGACACATGGCAGATTTGCAAAAAATGGCCTGGTCCTTAAGGTGAAAAATGGCAGGGTCCTGAATGGGTTAATGAATACTGAGAGACTGTTAGGGCTTTGATTGAGAAGCTGGTCATTTTTTACAGCTGGCATACGTTTTAAAGAAGACCATGTTTTGGAGGGAAAAACCCAAACTTGTTTACCACCAAAAAGCAGACAGCCTGACCTTTTAAATGTCTGGTTTTAGCTATGTTATTATATCTGGAAACTTGTTTTTGTCTGGAAAACCTGCTGTGTCATTGCCATTGAGTATCATTAAAGCTTTAATGTCAGTCTATACCAGATGGGAGCTAAAACAATGTATCTGTTTGTGCTGAGTTTCTCCACTCCACTCCTGCCACTATAAGGTTCTAGTCTAGCAAAAACTGTGTGCTGAGGTTAGGAAACAGTGCTAGGAAGAGGAGACTCTGCCAGACTACTGAGTGACCAGATGAAGACCAGAAGAAGACTCTGAGACGTGGATACGCTGCCACAGACCCTGGATCACCAGCCTTGGACCAGGGTACCAGCCTTCTGAAAAGAAAGAGGGACAGCTAGCTCAGGGCTTTCCTCAGCATCAAACCCTTCTTCTGCTTGGAAGGAGACTGGAGAAGCCAGCTCAAGGCCTCACCTGTATTATTTTCTACCTGAATTCCTCAAATAAAGATGCACCCTGGTGTACTGCAGACCCTGACTCTGGACTTATTTCCCATTGGGATGCACCACGCCTTACCATCCCTTCTGGAGATCAGCAACACGTGGCGACAACTAGACGGTGTCCGTGGGACCCAGCGTAGCGTTGGGGCCACCCCAAACTCGGCCACTGCATTAGTCAAACCATTCAGTTCTTCATAGAAGCTACACTAGCAGCCTCACCTAAAATGCTTCATTTAGCATACAAGTGACTTGTGGCTTAGGTGGTTTTCATTTACAAAAATATAACTAAAGAGCATAAAACCTTTGTTGTCATGCAAAATTTCTGTCATTTTAATATTCCTAATGTATAGTCGAACTTGTCAGGTCATCGAAACTCACAGTATCTGTTCATATCAATTACATGTGAGCAATCATGGGAAAGCATTGTTATATGTATTGTGTTTAGTTTTCCAAGGACAAAGAGTGAACTAATATGATATACCATACTATATTTTTACCATAGAAAGAGATATTCTTTTACAATGTTATAACCTGAGGGTTATGATAGAGTCCATGAAACACAATACATTCAGCCCTACTACATATATTACATTGTAGTATAAATAGAAGAATAATTATTGTCTCAGTATTGTCTCATCAATACCCCACCCTTTTAGGCCTTTTTAACAACCAAATGCTCAAGGCAGCGTGGAGCTGTTTTCTAGTATACAAAACACAATATTGCTATAGTATCTATTTCTAGAAGAACAAAAAACTAGGGCTTTATTTATACACAGGTGGGATATGCTCAATTTGTTGCATACTGTGCTAAAAATTATTTTATCACAATCAATTACAGTTCACAAAGTGGCTAATAATACTGTAGGATATTGAACATGATCGACATTCAGTCTTTAGATCCTTTTACTTTTTTCACGTTTTGTTATGTTGTGACCTCATGCTAAAATAAAAAAATTAAAAATTGTACCCATCACTTTGCACTCAATACCCTTTAATGAGAAAGTGAAAACAGAATTTTAGAAATGTTTGTAAATATATGAAAAAGGAAAAACTACATTTTTTAATGGACCTGAGTATTCAGACCCATTGCTATGTCACTTGAAATTAATGTCAGATGGCCTCCTATTTCTCTTGATCATATTTGAGATGTTTCCAAACCTTGATTGGAAAGACACCTCCCTGTCTATAAAAGGTCTCATAGCTGACAATGCATAACATAGCAAAAAAACTAGTAATAAAGAGGAAAAAACTGCCTGTAGAGCCCAGAGACCGGATTGTGTGGAGTCACAGAACTGGATAAGGGTACAAAAAAATTCAGCTGCACTGAAAGTTACCAAGAGCACAGTGGCCTGCATAATTATTAAATGGAAGAAGTTTGGAGCAACCAGGATTCATTCTAGAGCTGGCCTCCACTCCAAACTAAGTAGTGGGGGAAAGGTCCTTGGAAAGAGAGGTGAACAAGAACCTAATGGTCACTCTGTGTTTTGGACCTCAGCATTCAACTTATTCTTCGGGTGATTGGAGCTATATTTACAGCGGCAGATCATCACTAACAAGCATTTCTGCGAACATTTGTTAGTGATCCTCTGGCTTTAAGTCCTAAGTTAAGGGTCTTAATTAATGTTGGTCGAACACTAAAGTGCTCGGGTGCTCAAGTAGAACACCCTGGGATGCTCTACCGAGCACCCGAGCACAATAGAAGTCAATGGGAGAACCCGAGCATTAAACCAGGCACCCCCTGCTCTGAAGAGGGGAGCGTGTCTGGTTCATAGTAAATGCTCATAAATTGATGGAAACACCACTGAAATGGTTCGGGAACAGCATGGGGAGGATGTCTGGATGCATCTCGGACTCCAAGGTCGCTGCTGGGAACAATTTTGTCCGAGTAGTACGCCACTTACAGACTAACAATAATACGCACCAAACCGAAGATAAAATCGATTTTGGAGGAAGAATTGTTAGGAAACATTCTTTCCTGTATATTTACTTGTATATAAAGTGCAAGTGCTGCAAAAAAATTACAAGGAACCGGCACTCCAATACATCATACACACCCTCGAAAAATTATGATTGATGGCCTGCTGGTGACCCTCAAAAACATTAGGAGCTGACCATCTAAAACATTTTGTGGGTGAGGGCCTGATGCCGAGCTGACCATCTAAAAGCATTAAGAGTGAGGGCAGCCTAATAAGAATGTTGATATGATGCAGGAGGAGGAGGATAAGAAAAGGGCGATTGAACCATATACCCTTAGGGGTGCATGGGAAAACAGAGTATTCAATACACCATAAAAGCCACATTTAGAGTGCCTTTATGTTCAGCTACTTTCCTCTGGTAGAGTAGAGAAGTCAGGGGCAATCCAGGCTTTGTTCATTTTTATAAGAGTCAACCGGTCAGCATTTTCGGTTGACAGACGGATGCGCTTATCAGTTATTATGCCCCCAGCAGCACTAAATACACACTCTGACAAAACGGTGGCGGCAGGGCAGGCCAGCACCTCCAAGGCGTAGAGCGCCAGTTTGTGCCACGTGTCCAGCTTGGACACCCAATAGTTGTATAGCACACAGGAATCACTGATGACGCTGACACAGTCTGCTGCGTACTCCTTCACTATCTTCTAACATTTTTCCCTCCTTGTGACACTAGGCCATGCATGAGGTTGAGGATGCTGGCGGAGTGTCAGAAAACTGTCCCAGGCCTTGGAGAGTGTTGCCATGACTCTGTTGGAACTGCTGTGGTTTCCCCTCGTCTCCACTCCTCGTTTGGCCAAGGAACTACGTACTCTGCAGCCAGTGTTGTCAATAGAAATATTGGGAGCAATTTTTCCACAATTTTTGCACCATTTTGCTCGTCCTCTCCACCACAGGAATGAGAGATGAGAAGTTCTCTTTGTAGCGGGGGTCGAGAAGGGTGAACAACCAGTAATCGGTATTGGCCAAAATGCATGCAACATGAGGGTCATGAGAAAGGCAGTATAACATAAAGTCAGCCATGTGTGCCAGAGTCCCAACAGACAAGACTTTACTGTCCTCATCAGGAGAATGACTCTCAATCTCATCCTTTTCCTCCTCTTCTACCAATCCACACTGAACAGATGGAATAAAACTTCCATGGGTACTTGTCAAGGTTGAGGGAGGTAGAGAGGAAGTGCACCCCCTTGACTGCCACCCTCAACCCGGTCCCTGCCTACTTTCACCACCCGCCCTAGGTGACGGGGCGCAACTGGGTGACGGTCCCTGTCCTACGCAAGTGCAAAGTAAAGAGGATAGAGACAGAGAGGAACCGGACAGTAAGGCAGAGAGCGGTACACGAGACGTAGGCTAACGGACAGACAGTTAAGTAGACAAGACAAAGGTACCCAGTAATGGGAGAGGCACAGTGACGTACATACAGGGGTCGCAGTTGCGACCAGGCTCGGCACTCCAGGGGGCCCGTCCGCCTGTGGACCCCTGGCCCCTGCAGTAGTGCCACTCAGACTTAAACGTGGGCCCGCGGCAGCGATGGCAGCAGGTGACAGGGAGATGAACATTTCCATTGTGGAAGCGTTCATCTCCATAGTGATCTGTATCGCCGTCCTCCGGACAGCGATACAGATAGCTGTGCTGCGGCCAGGCAGGGGAGGGAGGCGTCTCCCTTCCCTGTTCCTCTGATAGGCTGCGGGCCTTGTGCCTGCAGCCTATCAGAGCGGTGCAGGCGGCGCGATGACGTCATCGCGCCGCCTGAGCCGTACAGCGCGGGACACAGGCCAGAAGAGGCCTGCATCGCACCGCTGCTAAGGAGGTAAGTATAAGGGTTTATTTTTATTTTTTAATACCAGACTTTACTGGGACATGAGGAGGCACTTCATACTGACAAATAAGGGGGAGGGGGTTGGCACTTCTTACTGGCAAATAGGGGGGTTGGCACTTTTTACTGGCAAATGGGGGGTTGGCAACTTGGCACTTACTTGCAAATGAGGGGGGTTGGCGTTTACTGGCGAATGAGGGGGGGTTTGGCACTTGATACTGGCAAATGAGGGGGGGTTGGCACTTGATACTGGCAAATGAAGGGGGGTTGGCACTTGATACTGGCACATGGGGGTTTGGCACTTGATACTAGCAAATGGGGGGTTTGGCACTTGATACTTGCACATGGGGGTTTGGCACTTGATACTGGCACACTGGGGGTTTGGCATTTGATACTGGCGCACAGGGGGGTTTTGGCACTTGATACTGGCACACGGGGGTTTTGGCACTTGATACTGGCACATGGGTCAGTTGGCACTTGATACTAGCACATGGGGGGTTGGCACTTTATACTGGCACATGGGGGGAGAGAGGCACTTGTTACTGGCACACTATTGGATGCACTATTGGGGACCACAGGGCACAGTATTGGGGAGTAGTAGGATGTTTTGTCCAGAAGATGGTAGGATGATGGAAAAGTTGTAAACTAAGATTTTTTTTTTGTCAAACTGCAGAGATTAAAAACGGCATAACAATGGTGGTCTGGTCTAAAAGGAGAAGACGAGGACAGAGAACATCTACATTGAAGGAGACGTCACTGGTAGGGATGAGCAAACTCGAACTGCATAGTTCGGGTTCGTACCGAATTTTGGGGTGTCCGTGACACGGACCCGAACCCGGACATTTTCGTAAAAGTCCGGGTTCGGGTTCGGTGTTCGTCGCTTTCTTGGCGCTTTTTGACGCTTTCTTGGCGCTTTTTGAAAGGCTGCAAAGCAGCCAATCAACAAGCGTCATACTACTTGCCCCAAGAGGCCGTCACAGCCATGCCTACTATTGGCATGGCTGTGATTGGCCAGAGCACCATGTGACCCAGCCTCTATTTAAGCTGGAGTCACATAGCGCCGCCCGTCACTCTGCTCTGATTAGCGTAGGGAGAGGTTGCGGCTGCGACAGTAGGGCGAGATTAGGCAGATTAACTCCTCCAAAGGACTTGATTATTGATCGATCTGCAGCTGTGGGTCATTGAGCTGCTGATACTCAATTGCTCACTGTTTTTAGGCTGCCCAGACCGTTTGTCAGTCACTTTTTTCTGGGGTGATCGGCGGCCATTTTGTGTCTTGTGGTGCGCCAGCACAAGCTGTGACCAAGTGCATTTCACCCTCAATGGTGTGGTTGTTTTTTGGCTAAAGCCTACATCAGGGTGAAGCTGTCACACCAAGTGCATTTAACCAGCAATAGTCTGTTTATTTTTTGGCCATATACTACATCAGGGGCAAGCTGCGCCTGTCACCAAGTGCATTTAACCCTCAATGGTGTGGTTGTTTTTTGGCTAAAGCCTACATCAGGGTGAAGCTGTCACACCAAGTGCATTTAACCAGCAATAGTCTGTTTATTTTTTGGCCATATACTACATCAGGGGCAAGCTGCGCCCGTCACCAAGTTCAGTAGTGTGGTTGGTCAAGCTGTCACACCAAGTGCATTTAACCAGCAATAGTGTGGCTATTTTTTGGCCATATCCCAGTCTAATTCTGTCAGTAAATCTATACCGGTCACCCAGCACCTAAATACTAGGCCTCAAATTTATATCCCGCTAAATCTGTCGTTACCGCTGTACTGTTGTGGCTGGGCAAGTTATTTAGTGTCCGTCAAAGCACATTTTTTGTTCTGGGTTGAAATACAATTCCCAATTTAGCAATTTCATAATTTAGTGGTTTCTGCTATATCAGAGCTATTTGAAATCTATCCCTAAAAGGGTATATAATATTCAAGGTGCACATAGGGTCATTCAGAATAACTTCACACACACGCTACTGTGCATTTCCAAGTCTAATTCTGTCAGTAAATCCATACCGGTCACCCAGCGCCTAAATACTAGGCCTCAAATTTATATCCCGCTAAATCTGTCGTTACCGCTGTACTGTTGTGGCTGGGAAAGTTATTTAGTGTCCGTCAAAGCACATTTTTTGTTCTGGGTTGAAATACAATTCCCAATTTAGCAATTTCCTAATTTAGTGGTTTCTGCTGTATCAGAGCTATTTGAAATCTATCCCTAAAAGGGTATATAATATTCAAGGTGTACATAGGGTCATTCAGAATAACTTCACACACACGCTAATGTGCATTTCCAAGTCTAATTCTGTCAGTAAATCTATACCGGTCACCCAGCGCCTAAATACTAGGCCTCAAATTTATATTCAGCTGAATTTGAATACAATACATTGGGCCAAATAATATTTTTGTTGTTGTGGTGAACGATAACAATGAGGAAAACATCTAGTAAGGGACGCGGACGTGGACATGGTTGTGGTGGTGTTAGTGGACCCTCTGGTGCTGGGAGAGGACGTGGCCGTTCTGCCACATCCACACGTCCTAGTGTACCAACTACCTCAGGTCCCAGTAGCCGCCAGAATTTACAGCGATATATGGTGGGGCGCAATGCTGTTCTAAGGATGGTAAGGCCTGAGCAGGTACAGGCATTAGTCAATTGGGTGGCCGACAGTGGATCCAGCACGTTCACATTATCTCCCACCCAGTCTTCTGCAGAAAGCGCACAGATGGCGCCTGAAAACCAACCCCATCAGTCTGTCACATCACCCCCATGCATACCAGGGAAACTGTCTCAGCCTCAAGTTATGCAGCAGTCTCTTATGCTGTTTGAAGACTCCGCTGGCAGGGTTTCCCAAGGGCATCCACCTAGCCCTTCCCCAGCGGTGAAAGACATAGAATGCACTGACGCACAACCACTTATGTTTCCTGATGATGAGGACATGGGAATACCACCTCAGCATGTCTCTGATGACACAGGTGCCAACTGCTGTGTCTTTCTGCAGTGTGCAGACTGAACAGGAGGTCAGGGATCAAGACTGGGTGGAAGACGATGCAGGGGACGATGAGGTCCTAGACCCCACATGGAATGAAGGTCGTGCCACTGACTTTCACAGTTCGGAGGAAGAGGCAGTGGTGAGACCGAGCCAACAGCGTAGCAAAAGAGGGAGCAGTGGGCAAAAGCAGAACACCCGCCGCCAAGAGACTCCGCCTGCTACTGACCGCCGCCATCTGGGACCGAGCACCCCAAAGGCAGCTTCAAGGAGTTCCCTGGCATGGCACTTCTTCAAACAATGTGCTGACGACAAGACCCGAGTGGTTTGCACGCTGTGCCATCAGAGCCTGAAGCGAGGCATTAACGTTCTGTACCTGAGCACAACCTGCATGACCAGGCACCTGCATGCAAAGCATGGACTGCAGTGGAGTAAACACCTTAAAACCAAGGAAGTCACTCAGGCTCCCCCTGCTACCTCTTCTGCTGCTGCCGCCTCGGCCTCTTCTGCTGCTGCCGCCTCGGCCTCTTCCTCTGCCTCTGGAGGAACGTTTGCACCTGCCGCCCAGCAAACAGGGGATGTACCACCAACACCACCACCACCTCTGTCACCAAGAATCTCAACCATGTCACACGGCAGCGTTCAGCTCTCCATCTCACAAACATTTGAGAGAAAGCGTAAATTCCCACCTAGCCACCCTCAATCCCTGGCCCTGAATGCCATCATTTCTAAACTACTGGCCTATGAAATGCTGTCATTTAGGCTGGTGGACACAGACAGCTTCAAACAGCTCATGTCGCTTGCTGTCCCACAGTATGTTGTTCCCAGCCGGCACTACTTCTCCAAGAGAGCCGTGCCTTCCCTGCACAACCAAGTATCCGATAAAATCAAGTGTGCACTGCGCAACGCCATCTGTGGCAAGGTCCACCTAACCACAGATACGTGGACCAGTAAACACGGCCAGGGACGCTATATCTCCCTAACTGCACACTGGGTAAATGTAGTGGCAGCTGGGCCCCAGGCGGAGAGCTGTTTGGCGCACGTCCTTCCGCCGCCAAGGATCACAGGGCAACATTCTTTGCCTCCTGTTGCCACCTCCTCCTACTTGGCTTCCTCCTCCTCTTCTTCCACCTGCTCATCCAGTCAGCCACACACCTTCACCACCAACTTCAGCACAGCCCGGGGTAAACGTCAGCAGGCCATTCTGAAACTCATATGTTTGTGGGACAGGCCCCACACCGCAAAGGAGTTGTGGCAGGGTATAGAACAACAGACCGACGAGTGGTTGCTGCCGGTGAGCCTCAAGCCCGGCCTGGTGGTGTGTGATAATGGGCGAAATCTTGTTGCAGCTCTGGGACTAGCCGGTTTGACGCACATCCCTTGCTTGGCGCATGTGCTGAATTTGGTGGTGCAGAAGTTCATTCACAACTACCCCGACATGTCAGAGCTGCTGCATAAAGTGCGGGCCGTCTGTTCGCGCTTCTGGCGTTCACATCCTGCTGCTGCTCGCCTGTCTGCCTGTTTAAATAGTGGCGGAAAGGGATCATGTGACGTGGCCAGCGTCACATGACCCCTCCTCCCTGACAGTAGCCGAGCGCCGAGTGCCTAGCTCGGCGCTCAGCCCCACCTGGTTCCTATGGTGACGGGGAAAGCCGACCACTCCTGCAGGAGGAGTGCGGCCGGACGTACCGTGTCCCCTGTCACCATGACGATGGAGACGCTGGGAACTGGGATCGGGGACCACCTGCAGCGCAGGGGGACATAAGCCCGCCGTCTGCCTCTCATGACAGGTACTACCATCTGTAGCGGCAGCAACCGTCTCCTGCTCCTCCTCCTCATCATCATCCAATTTGCGCTGAGAAGACAAACTTAGCGTGGTCTGGCTATCACCCTGTGTACTTTCCCCCCCCATTTCCACCTCTTCCACATGCAAAGCTTCCGCCTTAATTGTGAGCAGCGAGCGTTTGAGTAGACACAGAAGGGGGATGGTTACACTGATAATAAACTAAGCCCTCACTCTATTGATAAAATCTGAAACACTTGGTCAATACATTTTGATCAAAACACATCTAAGCCTTTCTATCAAGCGACAAGGTTGTCTCAGTTAAGGCAGGTCCTACGATAAACCTGCCTATGCCGTTATGCATTTATGTTCAGGAGCACAGACCCCACACATATGTGTTGCTACTAGTTACCTCCATGTGCAGCAGCAACCGGTGGGAGGAGGAGCACACACAACTATATGTACCACCTTAATCAAGGTTGCCTATTAGATAGGTGGGGCAAAAGTGCACATGAATACTACTCCCAAGATAGGAGCGCATTTACAAATAAAGGTGCCACTCCTTCAAGACAAGTTAAACAAATCATGGGATAAAAAATAAAGTAAGACATCCTGCACGATATGATAATGAATGTTGCGGATGTACATGGCTACATTTATACAATCACTAAAAATAGTGCACTATAATAATAGATGCAAGCATAGCATAACTAAGCCCTCACTCTATTGATTAAATATGAGACACTTGGTCAATACATTTTGATCAAAACGCATCTAAGCCCACCTACCAAGCGACAAGTTCAGGAGGGTCCTACGCTAAACCTGCCTATGCCGTTATGCATTTATGTTCAGGAGCGCATTTTTCCCCACAAATTTTATCAGGCAAAATGGGGTCGCTTTTGAGAAACCGCTGAACCACTAGGTTGAACACGTGGGCTAGGCATGGTATGTGTCTGAGTTTGCCGAGCTTCAAAGCCGCCACCAAGTTACGGCCATTATCCGACACAACCATACCTGGTTCTAGGTTGAGTGGCGAGAGCCACAGCTCAGCCTGGTCCCTTATACCCTGCTACAGCTCTGTGGCGGTGTGCTGTTTGTCACCTAAGCAGATCAGTTTAAGCACGGACTGTTGTTGCTTCCCCACTGCAGTGCTACACTGCTTTCAGCTACTGACTGATGGCTGACTGGTGCTGCAAGATGATAATTCAGAGATGGAAGTGAAGGAGGAGAAGATGGGGTTGCAGCCACTAACGTAGGTGGCGGCAGAAACCCTGATGGAAGCAATCCTTGGCGTCTATGGCACCTGTGCCATCCCAGGGTACGACTCACTCCCGGCCTCCACAACGTTTACCCAGTGTTCTGTCAGAAAAATGTAGCATCACTGGCCAAAAGCACTTGTCCATGTGTCAGTCGTTAAGTGGACCTTCTAAATAACTGCGTTGATCAGGGCATGGGTGATGTTACGGGACAGATGCTTGTGTAAGGCTGGGACTGCACACCATGAATAATACTGGCAGCTGGGGACAGAGTACCATGGGACAGCCGTCGCCATCAGGCTGCAAGTAGCCTCAGTGTCCACAAGCCTAAATGGCAAAATTTCCAAGGCCAGTAATTTGAAAAGGTGCGCATTTAGTGCTATGGTATGTGGGTGGGTGGCTGAGTATTTGCACTTTCGTTCAAAGGCCTGAGGTATAGACATCTGTAAGCTGCGCTGGTACATAGAAGTGGATGTGCTAGCTGATGGTGCTTGCAAAGGTCCAGGTGCATGGCAGGAGGCATTTGGGCCTGCGTCTTGGACAGGGGACTGTCCAGCACGTAACACAGGGGAATGGGAGGCAGTGGTGTGACCCGCAGACACTGGTTGTGGACCCAGGCGTTCGTCCCACCTATTAGGGTGCTTTGATGCCATGTGGCGGATCATGCTGGTGGTGGTGAGGTTGCTAGTGTTCATGCCCCTGCTCATTTTGGTACGGCACAGGTTGCAAATGACAATTCTTTTATCATCCGCACTTTCCTAAAAAAAAGCACCAGACTGCGGAACACCTACCACTTGGCTAGGGAGATTGCCGCAAGGGGGTGCTCTGGGGTACAGTTGCGGGCCCTGTTTTGTTGTTTCCCGCCTTCTCCCTTTTGCCACCCCACTGCCTCTTCCAGCCTGTTGCGGTGCTGCGGATCCCTCCCCCTCTGTACTGCTGTCCTCGCTCGGCTTGCCACCTTCCCAGGTTGGGTCAGTGACGTCATCGTCCAGCACCTCCTCTTCCACTTTCTCACTCTAGTCATCCTCCTGACTTGTTGACCTAACCATAACCTCAGTTACTGACATCTGTGTCTTATCCTCATCATGAACCTCTTGAGACACTAATTGCGGTTGACTTATTGGCAACTGTGTCTCATCATCATTATCCACCTCGTGAAACACTCATTTCCGTTCCCCACCGTAATCTTCTTGTGACTGTGGATGCTCAAGAGTTTGGGAATCAGGGCACAATATCTCCTCATGTTCCTTAGCAAGCAGGCTTGAGAGGCCCAAATCAAGGAATGGTGATGAAAACAGCTCCTCGGAATATCCGAGTGTGGGATCACTTGTTTGCCAAGACTCTCCATGATGGGAGGAAGGAGTATCAGGGTGAGGATTCTGTTGACCAGACTTTTGGCTACTGAGACCAGACTTTGTGGAAGACAGGGTGATGCTGCAATCTAACCGACCAGGTCGCACTTGTGACTTCAAGTGTGGTGTCCTGCGCCGCCCTGCAAACTGGAACATGAAGCTAGGTATCGTGGATGGGTGTGTTTCTTGTGCTCTGGCAGCAGGCACAGTTTCATCACGCCCAGGGCCACGGCCTCTGCGTGCACCATCAGCAGCATGGCCACTTTCCCGTCCCTTACTGCTCGCCTTGCACATATTAAATGGTATATATGCTTGCAAGTATGTCACACGTACAGTAGTGGAGGTTTTGTAAGTGTATGTGCAAATAAAGTACACAGAATTTCACAGATATTTTTAGGATGCGCACACATTAAACAGGAGGTATAACACCAGTAATGTCGCTGTCACCACCGCCTAACAAAAAATTTCACTGAATGAGTGTCACTGATATTTAGGATGCGCACACGTTAAACAGGAAGCATAGTGCAAGTAATGTCTAGAGTTGAGCGAACACCTGGATGTTCGGGTTCGAGAAGTTCGGCCGAACATCCCGGAAATGTTCGGGTTCGGAATCCGAACCCGATCCGAACTTCGTCCCGAACCCGAACCCCATTGAAGTCAATGGGGACCCGAACTTTTCGGCACTAAAACGGCTGTAAAACAGCCCAGGAAAGGGCTAGAGGGCTGCAAAAGGCAGCAACATGTAGGTAAATCCCCTGCAAACAAATGTGGATAGGGAAATTAATTAAAATAAAAATTAAATAAATAAAAATTAACCAAAATCAATTGGAGAGAGGTTCCATAGCAGAGAATCTGGCTTCCCGTCACCCACCACTGGAACAGTCCATTCTCAGATATTTAGGCCCCGGCACCCAGGCAGAGGAGAGAGGTCCCGTAACAGACAATCTGGCTTCATGTCAGCAGAGAATCAGTCTTCATGTCATAGCAGAGAATCAGGCTTCACGTCACCCACCACTGTAATAGTCCATTTTCATAAATTTAGGCCCAGCACCCAGGCAGAGGAGAGAGGTCCCGTAACAGACAATCTGGCTTCATGTCAGCAGAGAATCAGTCTTCATATCATAGCAGAGAATCTGGCTTCCCGTTACCCACCACTGGAACAGTCCATTCTCAGATATTTAGGCCCCGGCACCCAGGCAGAGGAGAGAGGTCCCGTAACAGACAATCTGGCTTCATGTCAGCAGAGAATCAGTCTTCATATCATAGCAGAGAATCAGGCTTCACGTCAGCCACCACTGCAACAGTCCATTGTCATAAATTCAGGCCCAGCACCCAGGCAGAGGAGAGAGGTCCCGTAACAGACAATCTGGCTTCATGTCAGCAGAGAATCAGTCTGCATGTCATAGCAGAGAATGAGGCTTCACGTCACCCACCACTGCAACAGTCCATTTTCATAAATTTAGGCCCAGCACCCAGGCAGAGGAGAGAGGTCCCGTAACAGAGGATCTGGCTTCATGTCACCAGAGAATCAGTCTGCATGTCATAGCAGAGAATCAGGCTTCACGTCACCCACCACTGCAACAGTCCATTTTCATAAATTTAGGCCCAGCACCCAGGCAGAGGAGAGAGGTCCCGTAACAGAGGATCTGGCTTCATGTCACCAGAGAATCAGTCTGCATGTCATAGCAGAGAATGAGGCTTCACGTCAGCCACCACTGCAACAATCCATTGGCATATATTTAGGCCTAGCACACAGGCAGAGGAGAGGTTCATTCAACTTTGGGTAGCCTTGCAATATAATGGTAAAATGAAAATAAAAATAGGATTGAATGAGGAAGTGCCCTGGAGTACAATAATATATGGTTATGGGGAGGTAGTTAATGTCTAATCTGGACAAGGGACGGACAGGTCCTGTGGGATCCATGCCTGGTTCATTTTTATGAACGTCAGCTTGTCCACATTGGCTGTAGACAGGCGGCTGCGTTTGTCTGTAATGACGCCCCCTGCCGTGCTGAATACACGTTCAGACAAAACGCTGGCTGCCGGGCAGGCCAGCACCTCCAAGGCATAAAAGGCTAGCTCTGGCCACGTGGACAATTTAGAGACCCAGAAGTTGAATGGGGCCGAACCATCAGTCAGTACGTGGAGGGGTGTGCACACGTACTGTTCCACCATGTTAGTGAAATGTTGCCTCCTGCTAACACGTTGCGTATCAGGTGGTGGTGCAGTTAGCTGTGGCGTGTTGACAAAAGTTTTCCACATCTCTGCCATGCTAACCCTGCCCTCAGAGGAGCTGGCCGTGACACAGCTGCCTTGGCGACCTCTTGCTCCTCCTCTGCCTTGGCCTTGGGCTTCCACTTGTTCCCCTGTGACATTTGGGAATGCTCTCAGTAGCGCGTCTACCAACGTGCGCTTGTACTCGCGCATCTTCCTATCACGCTCCAGTGCAGGAAGTAAGGTGGGCACATTGTCTTTGTAGCGTGGATCCAGCAGGGTGGCAACCCAGTAGTCCGCACAGGTTAAAATGTGGGCAACTCTGCTGTCGTTGCGCAGGCACTGCAGCATGTAGTCGCTCATGTGTGCCAGGCTGCCCAGGGGTAAGGACAAGCTGTCCTCTGTGGGAGGCGTATCGTCATCGTCCTGCCTTTCCCCCCAGCCACGCACCAGTGATGGACCCGAGCTGCGTTGGGTGCCACCCCGCTGTGACCATGCTTCATCCTCATCCTCCTCCACCTCCTCCTCATCCTCGTCCTCCTCGTCCTCCAGTAGTGGGCCCTGGCTGGCCACATTTGTACCTGGCCTCTGCTGTTGCCAAAAACCTCCCTCTGAGTCACTTCGAAGAGACTGGCCTGAAAGTGCTAAAAATGACCCCTCTTCCTCCTCCTCCTCCTCCTCCTCCTGGGCCACCTCCTCTTCCATCATCGCCCTAAGTGTTTTCTCAAGGAGACATAGAAGTGGTATTGTAACGCTGATAACGGTGTCATCGCCACTGGCCATGTTGGTGGAGTACTCGAAACAGCGCAACAGGGCACACAGGTCTCGCATGGAGGCCCAGTCATTGGTGGTGAAGTGGTGCTGTTCTGTAGTGCGACTGACCCGTGCGTGCTGCAGCTGAAACTCCACTATGGCCTGCTGCTGCTCGCACAGTCTGTCCAGCATGTGCAAGGTGGAGTTCCACCTGGTGGGCACGTCGCATATGAGGCGGTGAGCGGGAAGGCCGAAGTTACGCTGTAGCGCAGACAGGCGAGCAGCGGCAGGATGTGAACGCCGGAAGCGCGAACAGACGGCCCGCACTTTATGCAGCAGCTCTGACATGTCGGGGTAGTTGTGAATGAACTTCTGCACCACCAAATTCAGCACATGCGCCAAGCAAGGGATGTGCGTCAAATTGGCTAGTCCCAGAGCTGCAACGAGATTTCGCCCATTATCACACACCACCAGGCCGGGCTTGAGGCTCACCGGCAGCAACCACTCGTCGGTCTGTTGTTCAATACCCCGCCACAACTCCTGTGCGGTGTGGGGCCTGTCCCCCAAACATATGAGTTTCAGAATGGCCTGCTGACGTTTACCCCGGGCTGTGCTGAAGTTGGTGGTGAAGGTGTGTGGCTGACTGGATGAGCAGGTGGAAGAAGAGGAGGAGGAAGCCGAGAAGGAGGAGGTGGCAACAGGAGGCAAAGAATGTTGCCCTGCGATCCTTGGCGGCGGCAGGACGTGCGCCAAACAGCTCTCCGCCTGGGGCCCAGCTGCCACTACATTTACCCAGTGTGCAGTTAGGGAGATATAGCGTCCCTGGCCGTGCTTACTGGTCCACGTATCTGTGGTTAGGTGGACCTTGCTACAGATGGCGTTGCGCAGTGCACACTTGATTTTATCGGATACTTGGTTGTGCAGGGAAGGCACGGCTCTCTTGGAGAAGTAGTGCCGGCTGGGAACAACATACTGTGGGACAGCAAGCGACATGAGCTGTTTGAAGCTGTCTGTGTCCACCAGCCTAAATGACAGCATTTCATAGGCCAGTAGTTTAGAAATGCTGGCATTCAGGGCCAGGGATCGAGGGTGGCTAGGTGGGAATTTACGCTTTCTATCAAATGTTTGTGAGATGGAGAGCTGAACGCTGGCGTGTGACATGGTTGAGACGCTTGGTGACGGAGGTGGTGGTGGTGGTGTTGGTGGTACATCCCCTGTTTGCTGGGCGGCAGGTGCCAACGTTCCTCCAGAGGCGGAGGAAGAGGCCGAGGCGGCAGCAGCAGAATAGGCCGAGGCGGCAGCAGCAGAAGAGGTAGCAGGGGGAGCCTGAGTGACTTCCTTGGTTTTAAGGTGTTTACTCCACTGCAGTTCATGCTTTGCATGCAGGTGCCTGGTCATGCAGGTTGTGCTCAGGTTCAGAACGTTAATGCCTCGCTTCAGGCTCTGATGGCACAGCGTGCAAACCACTCGGGTCTTGTCGTCAGCACATTGTTTGAAGAAGTGCCATGCCAGGGAACTCCTTGAAGCTGCCTTTGGGGTGCTCGGTCCCAGATGGCGGCGGTCAGTAGCAGGCGGAGTCTCTTGGCGGCGGGTGTTCTGCTTTTGCCCACTGCTCCCTCTTTTGCTACGCTGTTGGCTCGGTCTCACCACTGCCTCTTCCTCCGAACTGTGAAAGTCAGTGGCACGACCTTCATTCCATGTGGGGTCTAGGACCTCATCGTCCCCTGCATCGTCTTCCACCCAGTCTTGATCCCTGACCTCCTGTTCAGTCTGCACACTGCAGAAAGACGCAGCAGTTGGCACCTGTGTTTCGTCATCATCAGAGACATGCTGAGGTGGTATTCCCATGTCCTCATCATCAGGAAACATAAGTGGTTGTGCGTCAGTGCATTCTATGTCTTTCACCGCTGGGGAAGGGCTAGGTGGATGCCCTTGGGAAACCCTGCCAGCGGAGTCTTCAAACAGCATAAGAGACTGCTGCATAACTTGAGGCTGAGACAGTTTCCCTGGTATGCATGGGGGTGATGTGACAGACTGATGGGGTTGGTTTTCAGGCGCCATCTGTGCGCTTTCTGCAGAAGACTGGGTGGGAGATAATGTGAACGTGCTGGATCCACTGTCGGCCACCCAATTGACTAATGCCTGTACCTGCTCAGGCCTTACCATCCTTAGAACGGCATTGGGCCCCACCATATATCGCTGTAAATTCTGGCGGCTACTGGGACCTGAGGTAGTTGGTACACTAGGACGTGTGGATGTGGCAGAACGGCCACGTCCTCTCCCAGCACCAGAGGGTCCACTAACACCACCACGACCATGTCCACGTCCGCGTCCCTTACTAGATGTTTTTCTCATTGTTATGGTTCACCACAACAACAAATATATTATTTGGCCCAATGTATTGTATTCAAATTCAGCGGGATATAAATTTGAGGCCTAGTATTTAGGCGCTGGGTGACCGGTATGGATTTAGTGACAGAATTAGACTTGGAAATGCACAGAAGCGTGTGTGTGAAGTTATTCTGAATGACCCAATGTGCACCTTGAATATTATATACCCTTTTTGGGATAGATTTCAAATAGCTCTGATATAGCAGGAACCACTAAATTATGAAATTGCTAAATTGGGAATTGTACTTCAACCCAGAACAAAAAATGTGCTTTGACGGACACTAAATATCTTGCCCAGCAACAACAGTACAGCGGTAACGAGAGATTTAGCGGGATATAAATTTGAGGCCTAGTATTTAGGCGCTGGGTCACCGGTATGGATTTAGTGACAGAATTAGACTTGGAAATGCACAGAAGCGTGTGTGTGAAGTTATTCTGAATGACCCAATGTGCACCTTGAATATTATATACCCTTTTTGGGATAGATTTCAAATAGCTCTGATATAGCAGGAACCACTAAATTATGAAATTGCTAAATTGGGAATTGTACTTCAACCCAGAACAAAAAATGTGCTTTGACGGACACTAAATATCTTGCCCAGCAACAACAGTACAGCGGTAACGAGAGATTTAGAGGGATTTAAATTTGAGGCCTAGTATTTAGGCGCTGGGTGACAGGTATGGGTTTAGTGACAGAATTAGACTTGGAAATACACAGTAGCGGGTGTGTGTGAAGTTATTCTGAATGACCCAATGTGCACCTTCAATATTATATACCCTTTTTGGGATAGATTTCAAATAGCTCTGATATAGCAGGAACCACTAAATTATGAAATTGCTAAATTGGGAATTGTACTTCAACCCAGAACAAAAAATGTGCTTTGACGGACACTAAATATCTTGCCCAGCAACAACAGTACAGCGGTAACGAGAGATTTAGCGGGATATAAATTTGAGGCCTAGTATTTAGGCGCTGGGTCACCGGTATGGATTTAGTGACAGAATTAGACTTGGAAATGCACAGAAGCGTGTGTGTGAAGTTATTCTGAATGACCCTATGTGCACCTTCAATATTATATACCCTTTTAGGGATAGATTTCAAATAGCTCTGATATAGCAGAAACCACTAAATTATGAAATTGCTAAATTGGGAATTGTACTTCAACCCAGAACAAAAAATGTGCTTTGACGGACACTAAATATCTTGCCCAGCAACAACAGTACAGCGGTGGGTAACGAGAGATTTAGAGGGATTTAAATTTGAGGCCTAGTATTTAGGCGCTGGGTCACCGGTATGGATTTAGTGACAGAATTAGACTTGGAAATGCACAGAAGCGTGTGTGTGAAGTTATTCTGAATGACCCTATGTGCACCTTCAATATTATATACCCTTTTAGGGATAGATTTCAAATAGCTCTGATATAGCAGAAACCACTAAATTATGAAATTGCTAAATTGGGAATTGTACTTCAACCCAGAACAAAAAATGTGCTTTGACGGACACTAAATATCTTGCCCAGCAACAACAGTACAGCGGTAACGAGAGATTTAGCGGGATATAAATTTGAGGCCTAGTATTTAGGCGCTGGGTCACCGGTATGGATTTAGTGACAGAATTAGACTTGGAAATGCACAGAAGCGTGTGTGTGAAGTTATTCTGAATGACCCTATGTGCACCTTCAATATTATATACCCTTTTAGGGATAGATTTCAAATAGCTCTGATATAGCAGAAACCACTAAATTATGAAATTGCTAAATTGGGAATTGTACTTCAACCCAGAACAAAAAATGTGCTTTGACGGACACTAAATATCTTGCCCAGCAACAACAGTACAGCGGTGGGTAACGAGAGATTTAGAGGGATTTAAATTTGAGGCCTAGTATTTAGGCGCTGGGTCACCGGTATGGATTTAGTGACAGAATTAGACTTGGAAATGCACAGAAGCGTGTGTGTGAAGTTATTCTGAATGACCCTATGTGCACCTTCAATATTATATACCCTTTTAGGGATAGATTTCAAATAGCTCTGATATAGCAGAAACCACTAAATTATGAAATTGCTAAATTGGGAATTGTACTTCAACCCAGAACAAAAAATGTGCTTTGACGGACACTAAATATCTTGCCCAGCAACAACAGTACAGCGGTGGGTAACGAGAGATTTAGAGGGATTTAAATTTGAGGCCTAGTATTTAGGCGCTGGGTCACCGGTATGGATTTAGTGACAGAATTAGACTTGGAAATGCACAGAAGCGTGTGTGTGAAGTTATTCTGAATGACCCTATGTGCACCTTCAATATTATATACCCTTTTAGGGATAGATTTCAAATAGCTCTGATATAGCAGAAACCACTAAATTATGAAATTGCTAAATTGGGAATTGTACTTCAACCCAGAACAAAAAATGTGCTTTGACGGACACTAAATATCTTGCCCAGCAACAACAGTACAGCGGTGGGTATCGAGAGATTTAGAGGGATTTAAATTTGAGGCCTAGTATTTAGGCGCTGGGTGACAGGTATGGGTTTAGTGACAGAATTAGACTTGGAAATACACAGTAGCGGGTGTGTGTGAAGTTATTCTGAATGACCCAATGTGCACCTTCAATATTATATACCCTTTTAGGGATAGATTTCAAATAGCTCTGATATAGCAGGAACCACTAAATTATGAAATTGCTAAATTGGGAATTGTACTTCAACCCAGAACAAAAAATGTGCTTTGACGGACACTAAATATCTTGCCCAGCAACAACAGTACAGCGGTAACGAGAGATTTAGAGGGATTTAAATTTGAGGCCTAGTATTTAGGCGCTGGGTGACAGGTATGGGTTTAGTGACAGAATTAGACTTGGAAATACACAGTAGCGGGTGTGTGTGAAGTTATTCTGAATGACCCTATGTGCACCTTCAATATTATATACCCTTTTTGGGATAGATTTCAAATAGCTCTGATATAGCAGGAACCACTAAATTATGAAATTGCTAAATTGGGAATTGTATTTCAACCCAGAACAAGAAATGTGCTTGAACGGACACTAAATAACTCGCCCAGCTACAGCACTAGGGACAGATTTAGCTGGATATAAATTTGAGGCCTAGTATTTAGGCGCTGGGTGACCGGTATGGATTTAGTGACAGAATTAGACTGGGATATGGCCAAAAAATAAACAGACTATTGCTGGTTAAATGCACTTGGTGTGACAGCTTCACCCTGATGTAGGCTTTAGCCAAAAAACAACCACACCATTGAGGGTTAAATGCACTTGGTGACAGGCGCAGCTTGCCCCTGATTTTGTATATGGCCAAAAAATGAACAGACTATTGCTGGTTAAATGCACTTGGTGTGACAGCTTCACCCTGATGTAGGCTTTAGCCAAAAAACAACCACACCATTGAGGGTTAAATGCACTTGGTGACAGGCGCAGCTTGCCCCTGATTTTGTATATGGCCAAAAAATGAACAGACTATTGCTGGTTAAATGCACTTGGTGTGACAGCTTCACCCTGATGTAGGCTTTAGCCAAAAAACAACCACACCATTGAGGGTTAAATGCACTTGGTGACAGGCGCAGCTTGCCCCTGATTTTGTATATGGCCAAAAAATGAACAGACTATTGCTGGTTAAATGCACTTGGTGTGACAGCTTCACCCTGATGTAGGCTTTAGCCAAAAAACAACCACACCATTGAGGGTTAAATGCACTTGGTCGCAGCTTGTGCTGGCGCACCACAAGACACAAAATGGCCGCCGATCACCCCAGAAAAATGAGACTGACAAACGGTCTGTGCAGCCTAAAAACAGTGAGCAATTGAGGATCAGCAGCTCAATGATCCACAGCTGCAGATCGATCAGTTAATCAAGTCCTTTGGAGGAGTTAATCTGCCTAATCTCGCCCTACTGTCGCAGCCGCAACCTCTCCCTACGCTAATCAGAGCAGAGTGACGGGCGGCGCTATGTGACTCCAGCTTAAATAGAGGCTGGGTCACATGGTGCTCTGGCCAATCACAGCCATGCCAATAGTAGGCATGGCTGTGATGGCCTCTTGGGGCAAGTAGTATGACGCTTGTTGATTGGCTGCTTTGCAGCCTTTCAAAAAGCGCCAAGAAAGCGTCACAAAAGCGCCAAGAAAGCGACGAACACCGAACCCGAACCCGGACTTTTACGAAAATGTCCGGGTTCGGGTCCGTGTCACGGACACCCCAAAATTCGGTACGAACCCGAACTATACAGTTCGAGTTCGCTCATCCCTAGTAATGTCGCTTTCACCATCGCCTAATAAAAAAAATTACACTGAATGAATGTAACTAATATTTTGGATGTGCACACGTTAAACAGGAAGTATAGCGCAAGTAATGTCGCTGTCACCACCACCTAATAAAAAAATGACACTGAATGAATGTCACTGATATTTAGGATGGGCAAACGGAATACAGGAGATGTAGCACAGGTAATGTAACTGTCCGCAGCGGACACCGTCTACAGAAAAAGTACACTGCATGTCACAGATATTTTTAGGCTATGCACACGTTACACAGGAGATATAGCGCAGATAATGTCGCTGTCACCAGCAGCGAAAAAAAATTACACTGAATGTCACTGATATTTCGGATGCTCTAACGTTATACTGGAGATCTAGCGCAGGTAATGTCGCTGCCAGCAGCAGCAAAAAAATTAGACTGAATGTCACTGATATTTTGGATATGCAAACGTTATACAGGAGATGTAGCGCAAGTAATGTAACTGTCCGCAGAAGACACCATCTATGGAAAAAGTACACTGGATGTCACAGATATTTTTAGGCTGCGCACACGTTAGAAAGGAGATGTAGTGCAGATAATGTCGCTGTCTGCAGCGGCCAAACAATTTCAAGATATTTAGCGCAAGTTTGCGCTAAAAATATATGTTGCTGCCAGATACAACTATAGTCCTTAAAGGGACTTTTGGGTCTCTAACAAGTTTTCACAATTTAGCACAGGTTGCGCTAAAAATATATATTTTTTGCGAGTGTACGGGCCGTTTTTTTGTGTTCCGTATATGGACCCATTCATTTCAATGGTTCTGCAAAAAAAAGGAATGTACTCCGTATGCATTCCGTTTTCGTATTTCCGTTTTTCCGTTCCGTTGAAAGATAGAACATGTCCTATATTTGACCGCAAATCACGTTCCGTGGCTCCATTCAAGTCAATGGATCCGCAAAAAAAACAGAACACATACGGAAATGCATCCATATGTCTTCCGTATCCGTTCCGTTTTTTCTGAACCATCTATTGAAAATGTTATGCCCAGCCCAATTTTGTCTATGTAATTACTGTATACTGTACATGGCATATGAAAAAACGGAACGGAAAAACGGAAAGGAAACGGAAACACAACGGAACTCAAAAACGGAACAACGGATCCGTGAAAAACGGACCACAAAAAACTATAAAAGCCATACGTTCGTGTGAACTAGGCCTAAGACTGAGCCGAACATGTGTCATCGGGTGCTATATAGCACCCAATGACGCATTCCGGCCAGCCAATCACTGTAATGCCAGTAGCCAACATGGCTACGGCATTACAGTGAGTGCCAGTACCTCCACGCACCTTTATTGGCTGCGTTGCAGCCAACAAGCGTGCGGAGAGGAGACTCGAGCATCGCGGTATTCGACAGAACACTGCGATGTGCCGAGCATTGCGATGCTCGAGTAAAATTAGTGTTCGGCCGAGCATGCTCGCCCAACAGTACAGGTGAAACTCGAAAAATTTGAATATCGTGTAAAGTTCATTCATCTCAGTAATGCAACTTAAAAGGTGAAACTAATATATGAGATAGACTCATTACATGCAAAGCGAGATATTTCAAGCCTTTATTTGTTATAATTTGGATGATTACGGCTTATAGCTTATGAAACCCCAAATTCACAATTTAGAGGTACCCTTTGCTCAGGGGATATGGATTAATTAGTTGACTAGAGTGTGACACTTTGAGCCTAGAATATTGAACCTTTTCACAAAATAAAACATTTAAGCTACATTAATGCAATTCCATTTAATTTGCATTACTGAAATAAATGGACTTTTGCACAATATTCGAATTTTTCAAGTTTCACCTGTAGTCTTAATACTTGTGTCAATGTAAGATTATATATATATATTTTTTTTCAATAAATTAGCAAAGATTTCTAACATTCTGTTTTTACATTGACATTATGGGGTATTAAGTGCAGGAAGATGAGGAAAATTAGATTTTTTTTCATATTTTAGAACATAATAAAATGTTAAAAAAGTAAAAGGTTCTAAAGACTTTCTGAATGCACTGTATTTTGTGCAGTTTTTAGTATCACATCAGGATTTTTTTTTAAACAATTCAAGCATATGGCAAGAAACATTTGTGTTATAAAAGACATATAATTTTTAATTTTATGAGATTCGCCAGGCAATTCGAGCTTTTTCAATTCAGATTAAATTTTTTCAGACTTGAATCGAATTGTGTGGTCGATTAAACCAAATTGGACCCAAACTGAATTTGAAGATATTCGCTCTTCTCTAGTGACACCTTGATAAGTTCAGTTTTAATATTATAAAGATCAAGGGTGGTAGGGAAGAAGAATGTGTGTAACTATATACAGAAAAAAACTGTAAATAAAAAATCTGCCAAGTAAGTCTTTTTGGAAAGTTTCAAATTTGGCAAGGGACCGAGGCAATATTGTTTCTAGGGATGGAAAATGTTTTTTGTTTTTTTTTGTAGCAACAAGGAATGGAACAAATTTAGTAGTGCTCATTTTACTAAATAGTCATCATCCCCTTGTTGGTTGAGCTTACCTCATATTGTACTATTTAATTGTCAGAATACATATTAGCGTGGAGCTGTGAAGCTGAAAAACCTGAGGTTATATCGACATATAGTCATATGTTAAAGCAAGAAAACTAAGACCCTGTAGGAGACATGACTTGTGACCTTGTAAAAAGCAGAAATGATCAGAACATTCTCATTGACTGATGAGGTGCAAACACCCTGAAACAGCTGTCTACGGATGGATATTTGGCCTGACTATATTCCCTTGTCAAATCCCAAAGCTGTTGGAAAGTCAGATCTTGACTCATAGAGAGCCAGTTCCAATAGGAATTTCTTGAGAGATACCTCTTTGCATAAGGCACATATGTTGAAATGTTGGGAGTTGGGGTGCTTCAACACTGTAACGAGGTTGTATTTGAACAGCAGAATGTAACTCCTGCAGTTTAACTGAACCAAAAGTAGATCATTTTATAACCCTATGGATATCTAAGTTCTTTTCCAGTCTCATTTGCAGGAAGTAGGCAGGCTACATAGCATGAGGAGCTGAGCAGATTGATGCAATGTTCTGTTAGAAAATATTCAGTATAGCTTGCACTTGACCTAAATCCATCCTTTCCACTGGCCATCGATTGGAGCAATTATTGGAAAGAAGTGTTCCTAGAAACGGTTATTTTCAATAATTACCCTGTGTGAAGGTGCCACCAATCAGCCAATGAGCACTTGTTTATCAAATGAAAGCATTGTTGATGTGAACACCAAACTTATTGTTCCTGAGCAGCAGATCGTGCTGTGTAATCTGTGATCCGCTGACCAGAAAAAATTAGTCACTTGTTCCCATATAGGGGAGGTCATTTCTGCATGAACCGTAAATACAGCTCTTATCTCTGCTGATGATCAAGCAATTATTGGGCTGAACAGTTTGTTCCTGATATTTGTCTATGTAAGGGATCCAATGATTGAAAGCCTTCCTAGCTGTTGATGATGTAATAGAAACTCCTACTCCTAAGTCCCAACTGGATTACTAAGCTAGAATTTAACTTTAAAAATTACAAGTTATGCTTAATCTTTCCCCACTAAACTATGTATCAATCTATTGACCTCATTATTCTCTATAAAACAATAGCTGCAGATCTAAATGCAGTTTCAATTGACAGGTTCTCTTTAATAACTATTTGCCGTGTTACGTGGGCAGGTCTTAAAGTCAGATCCTTTGGGATGTATTTCTGCTGGTCTTCTTGTTTCGTAATAAATATTTCAGTGAGTCACATGCAATAAGTATGTTGTGCCGGCCTCCCTTGCACACAACTGTCCTGCTTCCCCCTGTGGGCACTGGAACCAAGCTACTCTCCCAGGCTCTGGCTTTCTGTCCTGCCACTGTCCTGTTTCTTTCCTTTGGTCAACATTCCAGAGCACCAGCTGCAGCCTGTAGCCTGTGCTCTATTGTTAGGCCTTTGGGAATCTCATGTTGGGCATGTTTGTTTTCAGCCAGCACAAGCATGACCACATTTTTCCCAAACTATGGCTGGCTGTCCCTGGTTTCTTAAGGCACCCTCCCTAGTTGGAGGGTGTCTGAGCTTAAGGTTCCTAGTTGACCAAGTGAAGGTGGAATCATCTGTCTGACTACTTGTGTACCGAACCTCTGACTGATTACTGATTCTGTATCATGCCATCTGTTCTGACTATAGCTTTATTACTGAATTACCCCATTGCTGCCTGGACCTTGGACTTGTTTCACAGACAAGCATGAACTCCGCCAGTCTTGACCTCAGCCTGTATTCTGACTAGCGATGAGCGACTTTTAAAAAAATTTATTCGCCGGTTCCGCAAATTTTTGTGGAAAAATGTGGTTCTATCCGAATAAATTTGTAACGAATTACGTTAAAAAACTGCTATTTCCTGGCTGCATAAACCCTTTATAGTGGTGTAGAACACTGTACCTTCTGTAGGAAGGAACAAGGGGCCATTATTGATGGTCGCTACGTGTCACCGAGGTTCCGCGGCCTTGGTGAGGTAAGAGCCGTATTTTTTCCTGAAGTGTCATTATTGCTTTGGAGTCTGACACTTCAGCAGTATGGCTGTAAATCTGTAAAGCTGATCCGGGATGGCTCTTACTGGGAGTAGCCAAAGTGCTGCGTGGGTGGCTACTCCCCACTAGTGTTGAGCATGAATATTCGATTAGCGAATATTTATCTTGAATATCAACACTTTGCTAATTCACAAATATTTCGAATATAGTGCTATATATTTACTAATTTGAATATTCTTTTTTTAAAGTTGTTCCCAATTCCCAAAAGCAGTTCTTCTTACATGTCCGCGGAACTCCATGCTCCTTGCCCGCTCCAGTCAGTGCCCGTTGGCGCGTCTGCCGAGTGTCGACTTCCCGTGCGTATGGAGTGTCCACATTACCATGGGAACGCCTCCATGCTAGAATGTACTGTCGGATGTGAGAATCACGGTCATCTAGACCACGCTCAAAGTTGGATGAACAATGCGAGTAAAATTAAGCATTGAGCATCCAACTTATCTTTGTGTATAGGCAACGTTCCTAATGGTTGGTTTGCTAGAATTAACGAATATAGAGAATATAGCGCTATATTCGTATTTGTTATATTCGTTAATTCTAGAAAGCCAACCATTAGGAACGTTGCCTATACACAGAACTAAGTTGGATTTGCAATGCGAGAATATTACTTTGCTTATTTTTTGCAATAAAAAGAATAATGACTCAGTGTTCTATTTATTGCAAAAAATAGGCAAAGTAATATTCTCGCATTGCAAATCCAACTTACAGTGGGGTATAGCCAACTTTCCTATTGGTTGGCTTGCTAGAATTAACAAAGATAACAAATATAGTGCTATATTCTCTATATTTGTTAATTCTAGCAAGCTAATAGGAAAGTTGCCTATGGACAGCTCTAAGTTGGATTCGCAATGCAAGAATATTACTTTGCCTATTTTTTGCAATAAATGGAATAATGACTCAGTATTTTATTTAATGCAAAAAATAGGCAAAGTAATATTCTCGCATTGCGAATCCAACTTAGAGCTGTCTACAGACAAATTTCCTATTGGCTTCTTGCTTGATTTAACGATTATAGAGAATATAGCGCTATATTCATATTCGTCATAGTCGTTAATTCTAGATAGCCAAACAATAGAGAAGTAAGTTGCTTTCCTAAGTTGGATGCGCAATGCGAGTAATATTACTTAATCTTCTCACATTGCGCATCCAACTTAGAGCTGGGTATAGCTAACTTTCCTAATGGTTGGCTTTCTAGAATTAACAAAGATAACGAATAAAGTGCTATATTCTTTATATTCGTTAATTCTAGCAAGCCATTAGGAAAGTTGCCTATGGACAGCTATAAGTTGGATTTGCAATGCGAGAATATTACTTTGCCTATTTTTTGCAATAAATTGAATACTGAGTTATTATTCTATTTATTGCAAAAAAAAGAATAATGACGAATATTCGTGAAATATCGCAAAAAAGAATATGGCACCTCCCGCTCATCACTTCTCCCCACATTCCAGGCCGGGACTTGGGAGGCTTAGAAAAAGCAGTCACCATTAATCAGGTGGTGTGGATTATCCTCCATCTCACAGTGAAGCTGTGGAGTCTCTGTGGTTTGCGATCTGAAAAAGGACTGAGAGCCGCATGCTGGAAAACAGGCCCCTAAAGCCTGCTGGGGACCGCTGATGGAAAACTGCTATCAAGGTGAATGTTTGTGTTCTGTGGACTTTTCATGGTGTGAACAAATACCAAGGCTGCAAACTGTTATTTTGTTTTGCCTTCTGTGTGAATAAACACTGAACAATTTAAGTTAAAGACTTTGTGATTGCCTCTATACTGTGTCCGCTAACGTGCCTACCATAACGAATCTTCATACTTCCAGTAACACGCATAGGGAGTCTGCTTTGGTAGTGAAATAATACTATCTGTCTGTATGACATGCATATGACAGGCGTTTCACTTAGAATCACTGCACACTTCACTTATTTGGAAAGTCACAGGGCCAAAACTTACCAAATAAATCAAGCATAACCTCAGCCTTACAGGCCGATGTTAGCGCCAAGAAGAAGTGCACTCCTTTTACACTGTTGTCAGCTGATTCCACATAGTTGTCTACAGAACCTGTTCTATTAATCTCTTATACAAGTAGAGCCCTCCGACAGAGTGGAGAGGGTGTCAGCAGTAAGTATGTTTTGACATCACAGATTATTTTGCCCTTCCTTTAATCTGTCAGAACAATAACCCACAAAAAACGGATCTTGTCTGTGAAGCATCTGCCTTCACTCGGTCAGCATTTGGTAAGTAATATATCAGTATTGCTAATGCAAAAAAAAAAAACAGGAGTGGATCCAAAACAGAGATGACACGCGAATGGAATAGTTGCATGTCGTCTGTGTTTTGTACCCATTCCTGCTTTTGGCTACCAAATCATAAGCCAATTCTGATGGGACCATATAAGCATTACAGCTGCTACACAGACAGGATCCATTGTGTGTCTCATTTTTTCTTCCTTCTGACAGATCAGGTTAAAATAATGATCATGTCATCTAAGCCAAAAAGGCTAAATATTGGCCCAGTCATGAAGTGGAGAGGGTGGGAACAGCATGAGAACTCCACAGAGTGGCCATATGGCATAGTGGTTAGGTTGTAGCAGCATGAGGAGACCACAGAGTGGCCCAGTGACAGAGTCTGCAGGTGGCACAAAGTATCAGGGGGCTAAGAGTGGCACAATGACAGGGTGTGGTGTTGGCGGCAGCATCTGGAGGCCACACAGTGGCTAGGTGACATAGTGTGGAGGTGGAGGCAGCATGAGGAGACCACAGATAGGCCCAATGACAGAATCTGAAAGTGGCAGCAGCATCAGGAGGTCACAGAGTGGCACAATGACAGAGCCTGTAGGTGGCGGCAGTATCATGAGACTAAGAGTGGCACTATGCCAAAATATGTGGTGGTGACGGCAGCATCAGGAGGCCCCAGAGTGGCTAGGTGACATAGTGTGGAGGTTGCGGCAGCATAAGGAGAACAGAGAGTGGCCCAATGACAGAGTCTGAAGGTGGTGGCAACATCAAGAGGCCACAGAGTGGCCCAATGACAGAGTCTGAAGGTGTCGGCAGCATGAGGAGACAACAGAGCGGCCCAATGACAGAGTCTGTAGGTGGCGGAAGTATCAGGAAGCTAAGAATAACACAATGACAGAGTGTAGTGGTGGCGAAAGCATCAGGAGGCCACAGAGTGGCTAGGAGACATAGGGTGGGGGTGACGACAGTATCAGGAGGCCACAGAGTGGCACAATGACAGAGTTTGGAGGTGGAGGCAGCATGAGGAGACCACAGAGTGGTCCAATGACAGAGTTTAAAGGTGGCTACAGCATCAGGAGGCCACAGAGTGGCACAATGACAGAGTGTGGAGGTGCAATCAGCATGAGGAGGCCACAGAGAGGCCCAATGACAGAGTCTGTAGGTGACGGGAGTATCAAGAGGCTAAGAGAGGCACAATGACAGAGTCTAAAGGTGGTAGCAGCATGAGGAGGCCACAGAGTAGCCCAATAACAAATTCTGAAGGTGGCTGCACCATCAAGAAGCAACAGAGTGGCACAATTACAGAGTCTAGACGTTGGGTCAGCATGAGGAGGCCACAGAGTGGCACAATGAAAGAGTCTGGAGGTGGCGGCAGTATCAGGAGGCTAAGAGTGGCTAGGTAACATAATGTGGAGGTGGTGGGAAAATGAGGAGACCACAAAGTGGCCCAATGACAGAGTCTGGAGGTGGCGGCAGCAACATGAAGCCACAGAGTGGCACAATGACAGAGTCTGGGGGTGGCGGCAGCATGAGGAGAGCACAGAGTGGCCCAATGAGTCTGTAGGAGGCGGAAGTATCAGGAGGCTAAGAGTGGCACAGTGACAGAGTGTGGTATTGGCAGCAGCATAAGGAGGCCAAAGATTGGCGCAATGACAGAGTCTGAAGGTGGCAGCAGCATGAGCAGACCACAGAGTGGCCCAATGAGTCTGTAGGAGGCGGCAGTATCAGGATGCTAAGAGTGGCACAGTGACAGAGTGTGGTATTGGCAGCAGCATAAGGAGGCCAAAGAGTGGCGCAATGACAAAGTCTGAAGGTGGCGGCAGCATGAGGAGACCACAGAGTGGCACAATGACAGAGTCTAGAGGTGGCGGCAGTTTAAGGAGGCCACAGAGTAGCACAATGACAAAGTCTGGAGGTGGAGGCAGTATCAGGAGACCACAGAGTGGCCCAATGACAGAGTCTGTAGGTGGCAGCAGTATCAGGAGGCTAAGAGTGGCACAATAACAGAGTGTGATAGTGGCATCAGCATAAAGAGGCCTAACAGTGGTGCAATAACAGAGTCTGAAGGTGGCGGCAGCATGAGGAGACCACAGAGTGGCCCAATGACAGAGTCTTAAAATGGCTGGAGCATCAAGAAGCAACAGAGTGGCACAATGACAGAGTCTAGAGGTGGCGGCAGCTTGAGGAGGCCACAGAGCGGCCCACTGACAGAGTCTGAAGGTGGCGGCAGCATGAGGAGGCCACAACGTGGCACAATGACAGTGTGGAAGTGGCAGCAGCTTTAGGAGGCCACAGAGTGGCACAATGACAGAGTCTGTAGGTGGCGGCAGAATAAGGAGACAACAGAGTGGCCCAATGACAAATTCTGAAGGTGGCTGCACCATCAAGAAACAACAGAGTGGCACAATGACAGAGTCTAGAGGATGCGGCAGCATGAGGAGGCCATAGAGTGACACAATGAAAGAGTCTGGAGGTGGTGGCAGTATCAGGAGGCTAAGAGTGGCTAGCAGACATAATGTGGAGGTGGTGGGAAAATGAAGAGACCACAACGTGGCCCAATGACAGGGTCTGGAGGTGGCGGCAGCATCAAGGAGCCACAGAGTGGCACAATGACAGAGTCTGAGGGTGGCGACAGCATGAGGAGACCACAGAGTGGCCCAATGACAGAGTATGTAGGAGGCGGCAGTATCAGGAGGCTAAAAGTGGCACAATGAAAGAGTGTGCTATTGGCAGCAGCATAAGGAGGCCAAAGAGTGGCGCAATGACAGAGTCTGAAGGTGGCGGCAGCATGAGGAGACCACAGAGTGGCCCAATGACAGAGTCTGAAGGTGGCTGCAGCATCAAGAAGCAACAGAGTGGCCCAATGACAGAGTCTACAGGTGGCGGCAGTTTGAGGAGGCCACAGAGTGGCACAATGACAGAGTCTGAAGGTGGAGGCAGTATCAGGAGACCACAGAGTGGCCCTATGACAGAGTCTGTAGGTGGCGGCAGTATCAGGAGGCTAAGAGTGGCACAATGACAGAGTGTGGTAGTGGCAGCAGCATAAAGAGGCCAAAGAGTGGCCCAATGACAGAGTCTGTAGGTGGCGGCAGAATAAGAAGACAACAGAGTGGCCCGATGACAAATTCTGAAGGTGGCTGCACCAGAGTCTGTAGGTGGCGGCAGAATAAGAAGACCACAGAGTGGCCCAATGACAGAGTCTGTAGGTGGCGGCAGTATCAGGAGGCTAAGAGTGGCACAATGACAGAGTGTGGTAGTGGCAGCAGCATAAAGAGGCCAAAGAGTGGCCCAATGACAGAGTCTGAGGGTGGCGACAGCATGAGGAGACCACAGAGTGGCCCAATGACAGAGTCTGTAGGAGGCGGCAGTATCAGGAGGCTAAAAGTGGCACAATGACAGAGTGTGGTATTGGCAGCAGCATAGGGAGGCCAAAGAGTGGCGCAATGACAGAGTCTGAAGGTGGCAGCAGCATGAGGAGACCACAGAGTGGCACAATGACAGAGTCTGGAGGTGGAGGCAGTATCAGGAGACTACAGAGTGGCCCAATGACAGAGTCTGTAGTTGGCGGCAGTATCAGGAGGCTAGGAGTGGTACAATAACAGAGTATGATGGTGGCGGCAGCATCAGGAGGCCACAGAGTGGCACAATGAAAGAGTCTGGAGGTGGCGGCAATATCAGGAGGCTAAGAGTGGCTAGGTGACATAATGTGGAGGTGGTGGCAAAATGAGGAGACCACAGAATGGCCCAATGACAGAGTCTGAAGGTGGCGGCAACATGAGGAGGCCACAACGTGTCACAATGACAGTGTGGAGGTGGCAGCAGTAGGAGGTGGCCACAGAGTGGCACAATGGCATAGTGTGGTAGTGGCAGCAGCATAAAGAGGCCAAAGAGTGGCACAATGACAGAGTCTCTTAATTTTCCCACCACCTCCACATTATGTCAGCTAGCCACTCTTAGCCTCCTGATACTGCCGCCACCTACAGACTCTGTCATGTAGGTGGCGGCAGTATCAGGAGGCTAAGAGTGGCTAGCTGACATAATGTGGAGGTGGTGGGAAAATTAGGAGACCACAGAGTGGCCCAATGACAAAGCTGGAGGTGGCGGCAGCATCAAGAAGCCACAGAGTGGAACAATGACAGAGCCTGGGGGAGGCGGCAGCATGAGGAGAGCACAGAGTGGCCCAATGACAGAGTCTGTAGGTGGCGGCAGTATCAGGAGGCTAAGAGTGGCACAATGACAGAGTGTGGTGATGGCGGCACCATCAGGAGGCCACAGTGTGGCTACGTGACATAATGTGGAGGTGGTGGCAGAATGAGGAGACCACAGAGTGGCCCAATGACAGAGTCTGGAGGTGGCGGCAGCATCAAGAAGCCACAGAGTGGAACAATGACAGAGTCTAAAGGTGGCAGCAGCATGAGGAGACCAGAGTGGCACAATTACAGAGTATGCAGGTGGCGGCAGTATCAGGAGGCTAAGAGTGGCACAATGACAGAGTGTATTAGTGGCAGCAGCATAAGGATGCCAAAGAGTGGCGCAATGACAGAGTCTGAAGGTGGCGGCAGCATGAGGAGACCACAGAGTGGCCCAATGACAAATTCTGGAGGTGGCTGCAGCATTAAGAATCAACAGAGTGGCACAATCGCAGAGTCTAGAGGTGGCAACAGCATGAGGAGGCCACAAAGTGGCACAATAACAGAGTCTGGAGGTGTCAGCAGTATTAGGAGACCATAGAGTGGCCCAATGACAGAGTCTGGAGGTGGCGGCAGTATCATCAGGCTAAGAGTGGCACAATGACAGAGTGTGATGGTGGTGGCAGCATCAGGAGGCCACGGAGTGTCTAGATCACATAATGTAGAGGTGGTGGCAGAATTAGGAGACCACATAGTGGCCCAATGAACGTATGGAAGTGGCAGCAGCATGAGGAGGCCACAGAGTGGCTTAATGACAGAGTTTGAAGGTGGCGGCAGCATCAGGAAGCTAAAGAGTTGTACAATGACAGAGTCTGAAGGTGGCAGCAGCTTTAGGAGGCCACAGAGTGGCACAATGACAGAGTGTGGAGGTGGCGGCAGCACGAGGAGGCCACAGAGTAGCTCAATGGCAGTCTGAAGGTGGTGGCAGCATGAGGAGGCCACAGAGTGGCACAATGACAGTGTGGAAGTGGAAGCAGCATGAGGAGGCCACAGAGTGGCACAATGACAGAGTTTGGAGGTGGTGGCAGCATCAGGAGGCCACAGAGTGGCACAATGACTGAGTATGGAGGTGGCGGCAGCATGCGGAGGCCACAGAGTGACACAATAACAGAGTGTTGAGGTGGAAGCAGCATGAGTAGGCCACACAGTGGCGGCAGCATGATCTGAAGGTGGTGACAGCATCAGGAAGCAACAAAGTGGCACAATGACAGAGTCTGGAGGTGGCGGCAGCACAAGGATATCACAGAGTGGCCAAATGACAGAGTCTAAAGGTGGCAGCAGCATGAGGAGACCACAGAATGGCTCAATGATAGAGTATGAAGGTGGCGGCAACATCAGAAAGCCACAGAGTGGCCCGATGACAGAGTCTCAAGGTTGCGGTGGCATCAGGATGCCACAGAGTGTCACAATGACAGAGCCTGGAGGTGGTGGCAGCATCAGGAGGCCAGAGTGTCACGGTGACATAGTGTGGAGGTGGGTGGCAATTTCAGTACTCGATGAAGATGGTGGATGAAAGAAGGAGCACTTGGCATCAGATGTGTGGCATTAGGCGGGTGGCAGCATCAGAATAGTAGCTGAAACAGGTAGCCAGAAGAAACCGTGTTGGTGTGGCATCATGGATGATCTAGTCTGATGCATCAGGCATTGGTGGGTGGAAATCCTGGCTGATTCAGGCCTGATTCATCTTGACAAAGGTTAGTATCTCCACATTTTGGGTGGAGAGGCGAGTTCTTCTTGGGGTAACTATGGCCCCTGCCGCACTAAACACCCGCTCTGATGCCACACTACTGGCCGGGCAGGACAGCTTTTCCAGGGCAAACTCTGCCAAAAATCCAGTTTAGCTGCCCAGTAGTCTAGCGGACCTATAATGTGGGTTGGCAGGGTGCTATCACTGTTGCTTCCATGACAGAGGTAAGAAGATCTGAGAGACTGGCGGCACATGAGGGTGTCTTACAGTCTCTCTGTTTTCTCCTTGCAGTGTTGTGGTTTGGTAATGACCACACCTCTTGTCAGTTGCAGTCTGTGGTCATTATTAAGGCACTATTTAGTTTTGACTCACACTGCTTACCATGCGATTGTCATTTCCTGCTTGGTGTTGGTTGAGCTGCTGTGTTGTTCCTTTGGATCTCCTGCTCCTCCATTGTTCTTTAAGATAAGTGCATTTCAAATTGCATTTAGTTGTTCGCTTGTGTGTTTCGTTTTCTAGGCCTCAGGGAGACGCTGGTTCCTTCATCTGGGAAGGAACCAGTAGTCTCATTCCCTGCCACCGTTCCTAGGGATTTTCAGGGTTTCCAGGGCTAAGGTTACGGTGTATGAGTATTTCCACCTTCAGAGTCTACTCATACAGCAGTCAGGGAGAGGTCTAGGGATTCCTAGGAGGTCACCATCCCTCTTCCTTATCTTTGAGGCCTAGATGCTGGTCTTTTTCCTTCTTTGTGTATTCGGGTGTAATCCACTACCATTACCTGTGACAGATGCTGTCCAAGTATGCCACCACCTGCTGGTTCAGGTCCTGCTCTATGTCTAGCTTCTGGAGAATAGTTTCATGACTATGCAGGTGAAGGAAGCGGCTCATCAGTGACTCTAGACTCAGGCTGCTGCTGATGGAGCTGGTACTGCTCCTGCCACCCCACCCCTCCCCAGCAGCTATGACAGTGGAACTTGAGTGCAGAGACCCCCCCGGCCCGGTCAGACCTATGAGAGGATGGATGATGGCACAGATAGGCAGCGGCTAACTGACTACAAAGGATGTCTCTATAGTAGTTCAGTTTGTCCTCCCTCTCAACGGGTGTAAAAAAAATGCCCCCATTTTGAACCCGTAGCAAGGGTCTAACAAGGTAGAGAGACAGAAGTCATCCCTCTGCCGAATGGTGACAATTCGGCTGTCACTACCCAAGCAACTGAGCATGCAGCGGGCCATTTGCGCAAATGACTCGGAGACACTCGCCATTTGCGCAAATGACTAAACTGAGTTGTCACAGAGAAAGCCAGGATTTTATTTCTTGCTGAAGGACACGGAGCAGTTCCTCCCCTGTGTGACTCAGTTTGCCAAGGCAAACGAGGTGCAGAACAGCATGACACTGCAGTGCCCTGCACATGTGGTATGCTGGAGGTGCACTGTGAATTGTCACTGTTTTGGAGGCTGAGGACATGGTGGTGGATGAGGAGGCAGAGGCGGACATTGTTGCTGGACCAACGGCGTGGCAACGTAGAGGCGGAAGCGGCATCACCTGGCCAAGTTGCTGGTGTGGCTGTGCAGGAACCACATTCACCCAGTGGGCCGTAAATAACATGTACTGTCCCTGACCGTAGTTACAGCTCTACACGTCGTTACTGTCACGCACTTTGTCAGACAAAAGGACTGGCCCACCCTCTGTTCTACATATTTGTGCAGGGCTGGTAATGCCTTTTTGGCAAATAAATGACAGCTTGGGACTCTCCACCTCGGCTCAGCACAAGCCATCAGTTCACTGAAAGGTGCACAGTCCACCACTTGGAAAGGGAGGAACTGCAGCACCAGCAACTTGGCAAGGAGCACATTGGATGTGTGCACTCATACTGTTGTCTCTTGGCAATCGCTTCGGTGATTGATTGCTGATGGAATGAGTGACAAGGAGTAGGAGCAGGAGAATCTGGGCCAGCAGTTAATGGGAATGACAGATAGCTCCCTTACACTGAGGTGGGGGAGCCTTGACTGCCTGAAATCACGTACTGCCCCTGGGTGATGCAGCTTGGCTGGACCACCATATCGGAGCCACAGTTCTCCCAGGCCACTGTATGGCGACGCTGCAAATGTTGACACAGGGCCGTAGTGCCAACATTGGCTCAATGGCCACACATCACCTTCTGCTCACAGATTCTATATATGGCAACGTTCACCTCCTCTGGCTTAAGAAAAAACTGCCACACTGCCGAGTAGGTGATTTTACCAACAACACTAAGCACTGACTGAATGCTACCGCCGCTGCCTCCATGAACCCCTACCCCACTGTTCCCGGGCAGGTAGGCTCCCGCAAAGCGAGTGGTCTACCCCAGACACGTTTCGCTCCCAACCTAACACTACTGCCACCCTGCTGACTCCCGGCCACGCTAGCGACTTGCAGGCTCATGGGCAAGCTGCCAACCCTCTTTTCCCGATGATGAAGAAGCCCCTTCGTCACCCGGCTCCCAAGTGCGATCAGCTACATCATCATCATTGAGTACTGTCTGCACGTCACTGATGTCCTCCTCATAGGTCTCTGGTTCAGGAGCCTGACCACTCGCAACACCAGCTCCCACGCCACTCTCCTCATCACTACTTTCCCACCTACCGGAGGAAGTGACAGATGTCTCCTCCAGATCTTGGCGGGACAGTAGCTCCTGACTGTCCTCTTGTACCTCGTCCTCGTGTAGTGTCCCACTAGGTAAATGTGGGCACTACACAAGGGTCAATTGGGCCACGTTGTTCCCCACCTCCTGTGGAACAGTGGCATTGTATTTTGCATTGCATTTTAATGTACATTGCTATGTTATTTATGTGCATTTCCCCTGTTATCTGTGTACCAGGCCTGTTAGGGTGTATTTCCTCCTCCTAGACAGTAGAGGGAGCTAGGGAACCCCTAATACATATAGTTAAGCCCAGACAGGGACGAGTCTGTCTGTGTGCAGAGTCAGAAGCAAGAAGACACTTTAGCCAGAGAGGAGCTGAGGTGCAGGCTCTGACATGCAGTTAGATAGCCCAGGCTTCTAATTGCCACCAGGAGAAGAAGCTACCTCCTGAGAAACCTGCAGTTCCCACAAAGCAAAGTGCAGAGCAGAGCATAAGTATTTCCAGCTGAACCAGAGAGCTGAAGGACAGAAGGATCTACTTAATGCAAGGATATATACAGTACAGACCAAAAGTTTGGACACACCTTCTCATTCAAAGAGTTTTCTTTATTTTCATGACTATGAAAATTGTAGATTCTCACTGAAGGCATCAAAATTATGAATTAACACATGTGGAATTATATACATAACAAAAAATTGTGAAACAACTGAAAATATGTCATATTCTAGGTTCTTCAAAGTAGCCACCTTTTTCTTTGATTACTGCTTTGCACACTCTTGGCATTCTCTTGTTGAGCTTCAAGAGGTAGTCACCTGAAATGGTTTTCACTTCACAGGTGTGCCCTGTCAGGTTTAATAAGTGGGATTTGTTGCCTTATAAATGGGGTTGGGACCATCAGTTGCCTTGCGGCGAAGTCAGGTGGATACACAGCTGATAGTCCTACTGAATAGACTGTTAGAATTTGTATTATGGCAAGAAAAAAGCAGCTAAGTAAAGAAAAACGAGTGGCCATCATTACTTTAAGAAATTAAAGTCAGTCAGTCCGAAAAATTGGGAAAACTTTGAAAGTGTCCCCAAGTGCAATCACAAAAACCATCAAGCGCTACAAAGAAACTGGCTCACATGCGGACCGCCCCAGGAAAGGAAGACCAAGAGTCACCTCTGCTGCGGAGGATAAGTTCAGCCGAGTCACCAGCCTCAGAAATCGCAGGTTAACAGCAGCTCAGATTACAGACCAGGTCAATGCCACACAGAGTTCTAGCAGCAGACACATCTCTAGAACAACTGTTAAGAGGAGACTGTGTGAATCATGCCTTAATGGTAGAATATCTGCTAGGAAACCACTGCTAAGGACAGGCAACAAGCAGAAGAGACTTGTTTAGGCTAAAGAACACAAGGAATGGACATTAGACCAGTGGAAATCTGTGCTTTGGTCTGATGAGTCCAAATTTGAGATCTTTGGTTCCAATCACTGTGTCTTTGTGCGACGCAGAAAAGGTGAACGGATGGACTCTACATGCATGGTTCCCACTGTGAAGCATGGAGGAGGAGGTGTGATGGTGTGGGGGTGCTTTGCTGGTGACACTGTTGGGGATTTATTCAAAATTGAAGGCATACTGAACCAGAATGGCTACCACAGCATCTTGCAGCGGCATGCTATTCCATCCGGTTTGCATTTATCTGGACCATCATTTATTTTTCAACAGGACAATGACCCCAAACACACCTCCAGGCTGTGTAAGGGCTATTTGACCATGAAGGAGAGTGATGGGGTGCTGTGCCAGATGACCTGGCCTCCACAGTCACCGGACCTGAACCAAATCGAGATGGTTTGGGGTGAGCTGGACCGCAGAGTGAATGCAAAAGGGCCAACAAGTGCTAAGCATCTCTGGGAACTCCTTTAAGACTGTTGGAAGACCATTTCAGGTGACTACCTCTTGAAGCTCATCAAGAGAATGCCAAGAGCGTGTAAAGCAGTAATCAAAGCAAAAGGTGGCTACTTTGAAAAACCTATAATATGACATATTTTCAGTTGTTTCACACTTTTTTGTTATGTATATAATTCCACATGTGTTAATTCATAGTTTTGATGCCTTCAGTGTGAATCTACAATTTTCATTGTCATGAAAATAAAGAAAACTCTTGGAATGAGAAGGTGTGTCCAAACTTTTGGTCTGTACTGCATATTCCTGAGGATGTTTTTTGTGACCAAGGATAAAGCCAGCATTAGGGCATATAAGCCTTGGGATAAAGATAGACAGGAGATCTGAGGAATAGTGCACAGGATTTCTGAGGAAAAGTGCAGCCTGTTCTGTAAATGTTTTAACCCTCTGAGTATCTTGCAAGAACATTGTGTCTGACATTTATAAAGCCTGCTTGTTATTGCTACTGCCATGTGGAACTGAACCTAGACTGTGCAAAGTTAACTGTTTCCAGTAAAAGGAAGTTTTGGTTCACCATAACATTGTGTTCCTCAATTATTACTATCATAAATCGGTGTGCCACCGTTACCGGAACTGGCGTCACAAATCTTAAAGGGATCTTGCCACAGGCACATTAAGCCTGCAACACCCAGGGCACCTCACCTACCACTGGCCTGGTCCCTATACACAGAGAGCGCCCCAGAGGACCGCTGTGCCAGCCTTTCCATCACTGCTGTACGCCTGCCCAGGGTCTTTCAAGAAACTGTGAATAAACCAGAGCAACCCTCGTTTGCCTAAGTAACCGTGACCTCACCATCGCATTACCCTGCAGGGCTGCATACTGCACTCGCTGTATAGTGGAGCTGAGCCCACAGCATACAATACTTCTGTGGCTCTGGGAACCAAAAAGGACAGAGAAAGGTTGAGTACAGGTGAGGGCGTAGGGACTGCTCCAGGGACATGCCAACTAAGGGTTGTGTCTGACGAACCCTCTGACTCTTGGCTGAGGGTGTCTGATGTCACTTGCGACAAAGTCAAAGATCAAGTCAACCACTCAAGAACCGCCGGGTTGCTGTTCATGACACCACCGCTAGCTGAGACTGGGAGCTCAAGCCTCTCGAAGTGACCAGTGCTGCCACAGCCCCTTACTCTGCTGCGACCTCTGCCTGCGCCAGAAACATTTAGGCCTCTGCCACTCAACTGTGCAGGGGCTGGCACGTCTCTCCCTGACATACCGTTAGATCAAATAAATAAAAATAAATTAAAACACCCCAAAAAAGCCTTTACTACAGATAACTGCACTGCTGAGCGGCAGACATATTTTTTTCTTTTTGTGCTAATACTCGTCACAAAAGGCTAAACAAGAAATAACTACTTTGCTAAACAGCAAATGTATTTTTTATTTTTGCGCTAAAACACCCCACCAAAGCCTTTACTACAGATAAGTGCACCACAGACCGGTAAATGTATTTTTTCTTTTTGCGCTAATACATGTCACAAAAGGCTTTACAAGAAATAACTACACTGTTGAGCAGCAAATATATATATATATATATATATATATATATATATATTAATATATATATATTTTTTGTGCTAATACACGTGACAAAAGGCTTAACAAGAAATAACTGCACCACAGAGCAGGAAATAGTATTTTTTCTTTTTGTGCTAATACATGTCACAAAAGGCTTAACAAGAAATAACTACACCACTGAGCGGCATATGTATTTTTTTCTTTTTGCGCTAAAACAACCCACCAAAGCCTTTACTGCATATTAGTGCACCGCAGAGAGGTAAATGTATTTTTTCTTTTTGCGCTGATACACGTCACAAAAGGCTTTACAAGAAACAACTACACCGCTGAGCGGCAAATATATTTTTTCTTTTTGTGCTAATACATGTCACAAAAGGCTTAACAAGAAATAACTACACCGCTGAGCGGCAAATGAATTTTTTCTTTTTGCGCTAAAACACCCCACCAAAGCCTTTACCACAGATAAGTGCACCGCAGAGCGGTAAATGTAGTTTTTCTTTTTGTGCTAATACACGTCACAAAAGGCTTTACAAGAATCAACTACACCGCTGAGCGGCAAATATATTTTTTCTTTTTGTGCTATTACATGTCGCAAAAGGCTTAACAAGAAATAACTGCACCGCAAAGCAGGAAAAAATATTTTTTCTTTTTGTGCTAATACAGTGGTCCCCAAACTTTTTTGCACCAAGGACCAGTTTCATGCAAGACAATTTTCCCAGGGACTGGGTGGGGGGGGAGGGGGTGGGGGTTCTTGGGCGGGGCTTAGGGGGTGGAGGGGCAGACTGACGCGCATAACAAAACACAAGGTGCATATTAAAATATATAACACTATACAACGACTATATAAACTGACTATGGTCTCTGCTGCACTGGTCTCTGCTGCACTGTACCGTATTATTTGCCCTATAAGATGCACCTAGGTTTTAGAGGAGAACAATAAGAAAAAAATATTTTTCATTACACCTCAGGTCAGACCAGCAATCAGACCCCCAATGTTAATCAGACCTCAGATCAGACCCCCAATGGCTCAGATCAACCCCCAAACCTTTAGCCATCTATCAGCCCCCCATGTAAGCCATAAGCCCCCCAATGTCAGCCATAAGCCCCCCAATGTCAACCATAAGCCCCCCAATGTCAGCCATATGTCTGCCCCCCATGTCAGCCATATGTTCCCCAGGTCAGCCATCAGCCCCCAGTGCAAAAAAAATTGAAAAAAAACACTTACCTCTCCTGCTCCTGGTCACCATCGCGATCCTCTTCATTCTGCTGTGGGCTGGCTGTGTATAGCGGCGCACCGTTTGAGGTCACAGAGCGACCTCACGCTGTGCGCAGCCCTGCACAGCCGGTAACCGAGCCGTGGACCAGGAAGCGGTGAGTACAGATCCTTCAGCGCTTCCAGGTCCTTCTCTACTAATGAGGCGCTTCCATAATGGAAGTGCTTCATTAATACAGAGTTAAAGACTGCCCTGTTCGGCGCGGCTTGGGAAACTATCTTCCAGGGCCCGCTCCTGGGCCGCGGCCCGACGGTTGGGGACCGCTGTGCTAATACACGTCACAAAAGGCTTAACAAGAAATAACTATACCGCAGAGCGGTAAATGTAATTTTACTTTTTGCTCTAAAACACCCCACCAAAGCCTTTACTACAGATAAGTGCACCGCAGAGCGGTAAATGTATTTTTTCTTTTTGCGCTAATACTCTGCACAAAAAGCTTTACAAGAAATAACTACACCACTGAGCAGCAAATATATTTTTTTCTTTTTGCGGAAAAACACCCCACCAAAGACTTTACTACAGATAAGTGCACCGCAGTGCAGTAAATGCATTTTTCTTTTTGCACTAATACACGTCACAACAGCCTTTACTACAGATAAGCACCCCACAAGGGTAAATAAAACGTAGAAATATTTCCTTGTAATAACCCCTATTAATGTCTGTATCCAACAGCACTTGCACCCTAATAAGAATGGTTTGCTGGAAGTGCAGAGCTGTATAATGGCAACTTAAGTGCCCAGTCAGTGCTGCAAGATCTAATAGGAATGTTCCTATTACCCAGGCAGTCACCTCCCTGAATGAACCCTGTTCAGCAGAAATGCAGTGTAATTTTTTCTCCCTATACTTTCCCTACACCTTGAATAATCTTTCCCTGCACTTATAAATCTTTTTTTTTTTTTTTTTTTTTTTTTTTTTTTAGTAGAATGACGATTTTTCTGTCACTGTCCCCTGTCCCTAGCCCCTGCAGACACGTATCTCCCTGCACTAAGTACACTGGTGAATGGCAGAATTTAAGATGGCTGCCGTATTTATAGGGCTGTGACATCACAGGGCTGGCTGGCTGCTGATTGGCTGCATGCATGTCAGTATGGGTGATCCCCCCTTCCCATACTTCCTTTCTGCATGTCCTCACACATGCAGCAGCCATTTTAGGAAAAATGTGATTCGTTACTACTAGAGTTGAGCGGACACCTGGATGTTTGGGTTCACCGGAAGTTCGGCCGAACTTCGCAAAAAAGTTCGAGTTTGGGACCCGAACTTGACCCAAATTTGACCCTGAACCCGAACCCCATTGAAGTAAATTGGGACCCGAACTTTGGAGCACTAAAATGGCTCTAAAAAAGTCATGGAAAGGGCTAGAGGGCTGCAAAAGGCATCAAAATGTTGGTTCAGAGCATGGCAAGCGATGTCGATAGGGAAATGACTTCAAATAACATATACTGTATATATATCTAATACGTACAAATAAAAAATAATAATCTTGATCTAGGAGGAGGAGGTCCATATAGAGTAGGAGGTTGAGGAGGCGGTGGATGTGGCGGTATAGGTGGAAGCAGTGGTGGATCAGGAGAAGGTAGCCAACACTGGTTTTTGGTTTATTTTTTTTATTAAATTTTTTTTTTCAAATTTGGGTAAACCCCAAAACATTTGGAAATATAAAAATAAAACAAAGAGAAAGTGCGCTGGAGTACAACAATGGCTAAGTGAGGCGGGTATACATGTCTTTTCTGCACAAGGTACAGACAAGTCATGTGGGATGCCTGCCTGTTTCATTTTAATGAACGTGAGCTTGTCCACATTGGCTGTGGACAGTTGGCTGCACTTGTCTGTGATAACCCACTCCTGCCGTGCTAAACAAACGTTCAGGCAATACACTGGCTGCAAAGCAGGCCAGCACCTCCAAGGTGTAAAGGGCAAGCTCAAGTCCAATTTGTAGACCCAGAAGTTGAAGGGGGAAGACCCATCAGTCAGTACTTGTAGGCGTGTGTACACATACTGCTCCACCATGTTGCTGAAATGCTGCCTTCTGCTAAGACGTTCCATATCAGCTGGTGGTGCTGGTTGTTGTGGCGTGCTGACAAATCTTTTCCACATTTCGGCCATGCTAACCATGCCTTCTGAGGTGCTGGCGGTGCCCCAGCTGCATTGGTGACCTCTTCCTCAGCCTTTTCCTTGTGCTCCCACTAAGCCCCTGCTGTCAGGTGGGAATGCCATCAGCAGCGCGTCGACCAGTGTGCGCTTGTAGTCGTGCATCTTCCGATCGCGCTTCAGTGATGGAAGTAAGGACTGTACGTTGTCTTTGTAACGGGTAACCAGCAGCGTGGCCACCCAGTAATCTGCACAAGTTAGAATGTGGCCAACTCGGTGGTCATTGCGGAGACACTGCAGCATGTTAAAGCTCATGTGTGCCAGGCTGCCCCGAGGCTGTGTCCTCTGTATACCCCCAGCTACGCAACAGTGATGGTCATGAGCTGGTTTTGGTGCCACCCTGCTGTGAACACGGTTACTTCTCCTCCATCTCTTCATTCTCCACCTCATCATCCTCCAGAACTGTGCCCTGGCTGGACAATTGTGTACCTGGTGTTTGTGGGTGCAGGAACCCACCCTCGGAGCCACTTGTGAATTACTGGCCTGAAACCCTTGTAAATAATCCCTCTTCCTCCTCCTCCTGTGCCACATCCTCTTCCATCATCGTCCAAAGCATTTTTTCAAGGAGGCATAGAAGTAGGATAGTAACGCTGAGAATGGCGTTATCAGCACTCGCCATGTTGGTGGAGTACTGGAAACAGCGCAACAAGGCACACAGGTCTCGCATGGAGGCCCACTCATTGGTGGAGAAGTGGTGCTGTTCCTCACCCTGCGTGCTGCAGCTGAAACTCCACTATTCTCGGATATAGCAGCCTGGTTAGTGTCCTGCAGTGATGTCTATATCCCTGTATAGGGTGAATACCAGATGACCACACACTTAGAATTATTCCAAAGTCGGCACAGTGGATCCCCTGTAACAGAGTATAATTTCTGACATAAGTGATGGTAAATGTAAAAGCCAGTTAATACTCTACCCCTTTTATCATCCTTTTTAATATGTTTTAGGGAAAGCTCAAAACAGCAAAAGGTCAATAACTTTTGCACAAATTGTGGCTACGAAAAAAATGACATTTGTACACTGAAAAACTAGTGTACAGCCTCTGATTATTCCCCCATAAAGTGCGGGAGATCCAAGTTTAGGACAGTAGTATGTAGTGAATAGGTATTTATGAGCCAGTTCTAGTAATATTATGTGACACATGTCTACTTGAAGAAATCTGTTTCCAGGATGGCTTACTCCAGTAAATGTTGGGGCAGATGTACAAATCCTATAGATGGTGTAAACCTGGATAGGCTGTCTAGACATGTATCACTGTGGCTCACCCTGGATGATACATTTGGTGGCTAGACACGTTTGTCTAATTTTGTACCAACTGTTGGTTAGTTTAGTTTGGGACAGAATTGTTACACAATTTTGGTGTAAAATGCTAAATATTAGGTCAAAGACTATACCTTTTATAGTAAGCTACATTTTACTGTGCCACATCAATAAATGTGGGGCTATGAGTTCTATAGGTCAATGGCTCATCTAGTTTAAACTTAATTATAGAAACAGGTTTCTAAAGGGAAGCAGAAAATGACTTAATCAGATTTTAATGTAAAGTATATTTTAAGGATTACTAGTAAATTTACAACATCCTAAAATCTTTCCGTTTTCACTCTGGCTACTGAGCCTCATTATAGGCTGACAATTCCTGTTCTGTACAGATAACTTTTCCATAGTTATACCATTATTATCAAAGTCAGGTTTCGAATGAAAGGTATAACAATAGATCCACAATTCACAATATGTGATGATCACATATCACCTCCTCCCCCTCCCTGAATAGTAACTTCTGCACAGGCCACAGAGAATGTCTAGAAAACTCTCCCATAGAAGTCAATGAACATTTCCATTCTACAGGTTCTTATAATCTATGGTATGTGGTCACTGAAAAGCCAATGCTGCTCTGAAGCTCAGGCAAGATGGCTGCTGCAATAATCATTTCCAGAAAATATAATATAAAAAAGCTACCATTATTTCATATATATATATATATATATATATATATATATACATATATATATATAACACATATATTATATAATAAAAAGTTAGGTGATGTTGACATAGTGTCTTATGTAAACAGGGTAGGTTCCTGCCATGTGCCCTCACTCACCCAAACGGAGGTGAACCTTTTCATAGGTTTCTCTGAGTGGCTTTACAAGGAACAGTTCAGCATTTTTTTGTACATTTACAGTGCAATTCAAATCTTATATAGAGAAGGATCACAAAATCAAAGAAATGATATGATAATCTTAAATTATAATTTTACACAAAGTCCCCATTTCACATTGACAATCTGCCTGATCCTTTTCTTTTCTTGATATAAAGAGTTTCCCTTCAACCAAAATAATAACTTGCCCATTCTGGCAAGCTGAATAGACATGTCTATGGGAGAAGTCAGAGAAGATGGCAGACAGCTAAATAACTTGCCACAAGATATCTTAGGGCCTTGGCCAACTAAGGATCTGTTCACATTTCAGTTGTTACTTATATCTGGTCATTTGCCAGGAAATATTCTTAACATAAATGCAATTCTCACAACCTTGCCTTTGTTTTCTAACCAATCCCATTTTAAAGGAAGTGTATATTCTTATTTTTGTAGAATATTCGTTTATGGTATAGGTTAAACAAAAGGTATACCAAAACACAGCACCTGAACATATACCAAAAATACATTGACACATTTACTAATGTGCCTGCACATAGAATCTGTCTATAAGTGGCCCAAATTGGCACAATTGGGTTCAAGTAGGGTTTTAAAAAAAAATCTGACTCACCCGGAAAGGAGATAAGGCTTAGCAGAAATTGGTTAGAGCATCACAAGAGAGGAGGAATGGTTTTGCACCAAAATTGTACCACAACTCTGGCATGACTTTCTTTCTCAAAGTAAGCCAGACAATAATTGTTATAGAGCAGGGGTGCACAACCTTTTCTGGTCGGGGGCCACACTGAAAGACTGAAGGAATCCCAAGGGCCGAAAAATAAAAGTTAAAGGGGTATTACCAACTGATATACTGTATTTATTGCATATTGTACATACAGTATATACCGTATTTATCGGCATATAACACGCACTTTTTCCCCCTGAAAATAGGGGGCAAATGATGTATGCGTGTTATACGCCGATTAGGAGGCCAGAGAGGCAGGACTGATCCGGCCGGCACAGCGGAGGGAGGAGGAGGGAGGAGGAAGGAGTCCCTCCCTCCCCACTGTGCGCGGCTGCCGCTGAACACCAATGAGGACAGAGTAGGGGGGAAGGGACTGTGGCCACTGCGCCACCAATGAATGTGCCGGCCATATCCCACAGGGTCCCCCTCCTCCCCCCCATCATTGGTGGCAGTTTGCAGTTCCGATCGGAGCCCCAGCAGTGTAATGCTGGGGCTCCGATCGGTTACCATGGCAGCCAGGAGTCACGCTACTGAAGTCCTGGCTGCCATGGTATGTTAGTGAGCAGAGAGCAGCGCATTATACTCACGTGCGCTGTGGCCGCCGGCTCCTTCTTCTGTCTGTGCGGCGGATTGCTAATGCTTACAGCATTAGCAATGCGCCGCACAGACCTATGAGAAGGAGCGACCGGCGGCCACAGCGCACGTGAGTATAATGCGCTGCTCTCTGCTCACTAACATACCATGGCAGCCAGGACTTCAGTAGCGTGACTCCTGGCTGCCATGGTAACCGATCGGAGCCCCAACATTACACTGTGGCCACTGCCACCAATGATTAATACTGGGGAGGGAGGGGGGGGGGTTGCGTTACCAGAGGGGGCAGATCAGAGGCTTTATTTGAAATTTAATTTTTTATCCTCAAATTTAAAAATAAAATAAAACAGGCACTCAACAACTGGTATGTCTATAGTAGAATATTTATATAGTAAAATGTGCAATACAATATCACATAAAAATTATAAAACATATAAAATATAACATAGTTATGAATGCACTGAGCTTGATTTAGCTTATCTGTAGTTGACAAATGCCACTGAGGAAGAGGGAGACCCCTCGAAACGCGTCTGGCTGGTCCTGCGAGTGATACACTACCCACCTGAACCCGAGTAAAGAGATTTACAAATTATCGGCAACATTATCAGCTAACACAAGCCTCTGGATACCAGCAATAGAGGAGTTGATTGGAACTATCGCGAGATTACGCGATTCCTGCATGCTGCTTCCTGGAAGGTGACACGCATCAACATCACGTGGTAACGCCGAGACCGGAGAGCAACAAGCGGGAAGTTGAAAAGCTCTATAACTGAGCGCTACAAAGTATTTTATACATAGCGATAAGCACTCTGAAAGTCAAGGTAAGAGGGTTTACAGTGAGGGGGACGCCCCATTCAAATAACCCCAACATCACCTATATCCTTGTACTTGGAGTGCGGACTCTGTGAGCTGCTATATTTGTATCTTCACTCTGCTACAGCAGTGTTACCAAATACTGGACTTAAATTGATGTAGGGAAATCAACAAGTTGCTACAACAATTTTATATGGACACAGATATCACTGTATTCTTCTTTTCTTCTTTTTTTCACAAAGATTATTAATATCATCTTTTTATATATATTTTTCCTAATTTTTCTAATATTATTATTTCACCAATTGTCACCTATTAATATCACAACGCATTTATTGATGTAAGCAATTTTCTGAACCCCAACAGCATTTGTCAACTACAGATAAGCTAAATCAAGCTCAGTGCATTCATAACTATGTTATATTTTATATGTTTTATAATTTTTATGTGATATTGTATTGCACATTTTACTATATAAATATTCTACTATAGACATACCAGTTGTTGAGTGCCTGTTTTATTTTATTTTTATTACGCAATTATTATATTGGATGATCAGGTGAAACATCCTCAAAACAGAGCACCTTGACCACACTAACAGACACGGGTGAGCCACGATATATTTGTGCCTTATCCTCAAATTTCCCTCTTAAAATGAAGGTGCGTGTTATACGCCTGTGCGTGTTATATGCCGATAAATACGGTACTATAAATGTCTGCTTACACCTCCAGGATTCACATCTAATGGGAGAATACATGAAAAATGCATGTGAGCAGCCACAAGACATAGTCATACATGTCTGTCAACAGATGGTTGGGGGCCACACAGAATGATATCGAGGGCCGCATGTGGCCCCCGGGCCGCAGGTTGTGCACCCCTCTTATAGAGTAAGACAAAAGTGGTTATCCCTGCACTACATTTACACCATCTACTGGATTAGCAAACCTGGGTCATTGTTTTAATTTTCATTGGACATGTTAAATTTATAACATTTGAGATTTTCCTGGCATATACACCAAATGTGGTGTAAACATAAGGGAACATTTATTATTATCTTTTCCAGTTTTCCTCTTTGCAATTTTTGTACCAAGTTTGAGGCCTTTTGGCCTTTTACATCTTCTTCCCATCTTTACAAAAAGTGGATGGAGCATGGGCAGGAGTGGAGGGGTCATGCGGAGAATACAATATGTATGTAATTTAATAATTTAACAATATGTGCACATAGTACTTTCATAGATTTCATATTTTGGTGCATGGAGCTCCTGAGGATGTGGCAAATAATTTTGGCACATTACGCACCAGTGAGTTTTCTTAATAAGACTGGTGTCAGAAATGACATAATCCAGCAAATGTGAGTAGCTAAACTATGGTCAGGATTTACTAATCAAAATGTGTTAGAATTCTGGTGTGCCAAAAAAACTGAAATACATGCTTTGTACTACATTCATTAAACAACAATTTTTTGGCTTCACCAAAGAGGAGTAGCCTAGTGGAAAGAGGTGTGGGTTTGCAGAAAGTTTTATGATTTAAAATGCACCATTGAGTCAGATTTACTAATGCAAATGCAGCAGAATTCGGTCTCTAATGGTGAACATTTATTAAGAATTCCAGATTTGCTTGCCTCTTCTGGCAAGGGTGCGTGGCTTAGTGATGGAGAGGGTATGGATTAGGATGGACAAAAATTGTACTCAAATACTAGCACTGTCTTTTGACACAGAGCAAGCCATCTAGGAGGTGGCATAAACTTAGGCCAGACAGTCTAAAGGTACCCCAGATTTATCATCCAGCATCATTCACTGTGATAAATCTGGTGGATCTTTAGACTATTTAGTCTAGGTTAACACTGTTAGAATATTAAGGCCCCCATGCATATTAGTATATTGTAGGCAAACCTGCTGAGTATGGCAGGTTCATCTGACAGTCTAATATGTATGGATAGCTACTGACTAGGGATGAGTGAACCCGTGGAAAGTTGGGTTTGGTGGGTTTGACCGAACTTCAGATCCCGAACTTGACCCCGAACCTGAACCCCATCGAAGTCAATGGGAACACCAACGTCACTTTATTATTTTCCGTTATAATATGGTTATATCGGAAAATAATAGCATTCTTGAGACAGAATGCAAAAGAATATGGTCAATTAGGTGTTAAAAAAAACCTCACCTCATCCACTTGATCGCGATGAGTGCGGTGACGTCATCACACACATCGCAGGTCCTTTGGCTGGTCCTGCTGAATAAAGATAGAAGAGACTGCTGCAGTGCGATCAAGTGGATGAGGTGAGTTGTTGTTTTTTAACCCCTAAATGGCCATATTCTTTTGCATTCTGTCTTAAGAATGCTATTATTTTCCGCTATAATCATGTTATAATGGAAAATAATAAAATCTCCCGAACACCGACCCCGAACTTCAGTGAAAGAGTTTGAGTTTGGTTCCCTGAACTCGCAAAGTTTGGTACTAACTTTGCAGTTCGGGCTCGCTCATCCCTACTCCTGACTCTCCCTGACTGATGATGTTGGGGGAGAGATAGATCCGGCGAAATTAATATTTTCACCCGATCCTTCTGTTCTCCCCTGAGATAACCCGTCACCATTAGTGTATGGCAGAAAATTTCTCTGATCTCCCCATAGAATACAGATATGTGTCTGGCTGAGCCAAACATGTATGTGTATGGGGAAGACAGGAGAGAACCGGGACAAATAGCTGTTAGCTGAACGATCATTTGGCCGACAACTATTGAATATGTATGCCCAGGGTATGACAGGATTAGTAAATCTGCCCCAGTATTTTAACTTGACAAGACAATAACATAAATGTATCTCCTTTCAAGATAATATTAAATATCGAGAACATTTCAATAAAAAATGATTATTCATTGAGAAATACTTAAGTGATAACTATCACTGTGAACATGAAGCTGAAATACACATTTTCTTTGGCTTTCCTTTTTCTGCATTTTCTCTTCCTCAAACTTAGAATGAGTAGTGACTTTTCACCTCCCTTACTGGTTTCATTTCTCTCGGGAGGTGGCTAAACTAAAACATATCAGTAGATACTAGGAGCCTCCTATGGGGGTAGAGTGGAAAGAGCAGCCAACCTTAAGAGTATTACATAACCCTTTCACTACTTGAAAAATTCAGTGAGTCTAAGGTAGCACAACTGAGGAAAAATATCTCTTATAACTAGTTACTACATAGGGCTAAAGTTTGCAAATTGTATTTTTTCAAATTGCTATTTATTTTGTACAGTTTTTCAATATGCTTATACTGACATACCTACCATAGAAACAGCTAGGTGGAGCACATAAAGGAGAACCCAGTTAAGGTTGGTGCCAATCCCCTTCCATCAGGTAGAATACACCCCCCTTCATGTACAAACACTATTTTTACTACGATGAATAGGAAGGGGGTCCTACTGTGTCAATATAGGGGGGATATAGCCTGAAACAAAATGGGAATGGGAGTGGCTTTTTACTATGCACATGGGACCATTTCCTGCTTAAAGGGATTGTTCAAGATAATTAGAAATTTGAACAATGCCCTTAAATGTTTTAAAAGAAAAATTACAAGGTCACCTCATTGCCATTCCTTGCACCACCGATACCTCTCCTGCTGTCTGTTTACAGATTGCAGCAGTGACATACAGGTCTATGCTATGTGACCAGGGGCAGGGAAATTTCCTGGTGGACCGATGCTCATGGGCCACATAAGCCCTTTTCAGGGCACCAGGTATGTAAAAATCCGACACTCTCAACATTAGTTAATGATAAGAACATCAGGTACTAATGTACCCAGCCAGGTACTACAAGTATCCTCTGAATTCAACTGTATCACCATTGCTCTTGGCTTCCTGCCCCTTAACCTTCATCCGAAACAGGCCACTGGACTTGAAGGAAGCCTATGAGGAAGTGTACAAATGGCACAGGAACACGGGCATCTCAGGCCCAAGGCTGGAAAAGGCCAGGGCCTACACTGCAGAAGGTATGGCTGAGCCCGCCTACTTGTGCTGCCGCCAATTTGTCAATTTGGATGGGCTCGTTTTATAGTTTTTTCCAGGGCCACGTAAAGTTGTCAGTCTGTCCTTGCATGTGACTGCTACAGTCAATAGCTGTCCTTAGCAGTATACAGAACAAGACCACTGAGGACATTGGGTATGTACCATATACCTGCACATGTCTGCTGCATTTTTTAAGTAAACAGCGGGAAAAGGGCCAGACCAGCGGTAGAGAGAAAGTTGCTTGGGAAAAGCATTAAAGCATTTAGGGGCATTTCTGATTTAGGGGCATTTCTAAGTATCTCGGACAACTACTTTACGTTAGCCCTACTGTTGCTTCCTGTTATCTGATAAGGCAGTATACAGAATTGCAATAACACACAGCAATATTCCTAAGTGAGCAGCATGTTTAGCAGCTGTACATCTCCTGTAACTTGTTGACTGTGTACTGTACATAAGCTTTTGCAGTACTTATGCTATTTTTAGTGAATGGCTGGCATCCGTTACTATTTTCATAGAATCCCCATTATCAAAAGCAGACAGCAGTGAAAGTGTATGTGAAAGTGCAGATGATATGCAGATGATTTCTTTAATGATATGTTTTATATAATATTAAATATATATATATATATATATATATATATATATATATATATAATGAATATATTTATATAATGTGTGTGCCTTATTCAGAGTAGTAGTCTGTTTGGGACAAGTGAGAAAAACACTCCACCAGACAGCCAAGTCCAGAGTCATATTTCATGATCACATCTGTCATACATTCTCACTTCGTTTTTTTTTTCTTGCAAATTTTATCATTGTATTTTATTTATAATGTGCCAACACATTGCACAGCTCAGTTTGATTGTTTTAGTGAACAATCAAGCATCACCATAAGTTTACATCGTTTGGAAGTAGGAGGAGGGGGCTCTTTCTGTGGTGTTTACTTGGATAATGGTAATAATGGGGTGTTTTATTAGTTGGCTAGATTGTATTTACAGGCAAAGAACTGAAGACATCAACATATGACTATCTATCTATCTATTTATCTATCTATGTGTTTACTAGGGTCTACATTTGATGAGGTGTAGTTTCTTAACGCAACCTTATTTGGAAGCCACAGCAGAAGTTCATAACATGTTGACAGGCTTCTTTGCCTAGGTGTTTTTTTTTGTTTTGTTTTTTTACACGCAGCTGTATACTGAGACACAGCTATGGATTCATTTACATAATACAATTTTCTGAAGCTCCAAGGTTGACTCAGAGAGCTCCAGCACACCACCACTCTGTCCAATTGTTATATTTCAACCGCTAAGATCTGAACAAGGGAATTGGTGTGGTTTGCCTTCCAAAAGGAGAAAAAAAAGCCCTCCGGCTACATGGGCAGATCTACTTGAGAAACCAAACAAATAGGAGGGAAGAGGATTCTTTGTCTAAGGATCTGAGATTTTATCTTATTTACAGAGGAAGAAACTGACTTGAGTGTGCAGTGTGATGGCCAGAGGCTCAGTGCTGCAGTGCAACAAGCAGGCTGCCAGCCCCTGCTTCCAACCTCCATGTGGAAGCTCCATTCCCTAATTCTTTCTCTCACAGCAGCTCGGCTTCAGTCCGTGGGACTTTAATCAGGATTTTGAACTATTTTCTTCTGGTTTCACTCTCCGGAAAGAAGGATTCTCTGAGCTCTGATGTTCACTCCAAGACAGTGCAAAATAAAACTTTGCTCTATTTTATCCTGGAATCTCCTTTTATAAGAATTGTGTGGGAGAGAAACTGAAGACAGCCCTGAACGGCTTCCCAAACTACTGTGAGTATAGATTTTAGTAGCAACTTTTTGATCAATTTCAAATGAAAATTTTTCAAGTTCGACCATTGTATATAAATAAGCAAAGCTAAACAGAAATAAATAGGTCATTTATTTTTACAAATTTTCTTTAAAAAAAATTCATGTATACAGTGTACAGAAAATAAATACATATATGATACCAGTTGCTGCAGTGAAATAAATAGCATTATTTCTAGATATTTAGTTTTTTCCTCTAGTTTTTATAGGCATGTATTATTATTATTATTATTATTATTATTGTTATTTTCATAATTTTAAGTAAAAACTAACAAAACTTTAAAAAGTGTAAGTGTTTTACTTCTAAATACAGAAAATCAAAAAAGAGGCCTACATTTTTATTTCCCATTATTAAGACCAAAGTCAATATAGATGAATTTTCTATAAGACAACTATAACAATATTGACAGTAGCAGTTATGTTTATTATTATTCTAACAATAAATATTTGCAATAAACATCATCATTATAAAGTAACTTCACAGATAATAATTATTTTTTTTCATTATTTACATAAAATATGCCATAATATATAGACAGATCAACATATTAAAATGTATTACAATTTGTATTTAATAAAAAAAAAATTCTAATTGAATAAATAGATATTTTATTCAAAATGATAACATCATGAATGCCAATCTTTGTAAGCAGATTTTTTTTTAATGACATGATTATATAAACACTAAGTACAGAAAATGGCCTGTTTTCTTTGGAAAGATTAAAAATACAACTCGACAAAAAAAAATTTTTTTTACGTCAGCTGCATTTATTTTGATAAGACTGCTGCTTCCATTTTGAAACTGTCCTCGCATTTGGAAAAAAGAAATATTTCAAATTATAGTCATTTTATTTGAAAAAATAAAAAAATGCTGGAAGTAAGCAAAAAATACAAGGCTTCAAACCCCATAATTTGCGTAGATTCTGCTTTTGCTTTGAAATTTCAAATCCTCTCCCATTTACAGTTTACGTTTCACAGAACGTTATTAAGTTTTTTTTTCCTTTTTTGGCCCGATCCGGAGTTTTGCTGTCAGACGCTTTTGATTTTATAATTTTGCTAAGTATAATAAACACTGTAAAGTCATGAATTCTCCTCCGCATCCTGAGCTCTGTGGTAGGGAAAATGTGAGAAAATGTGAACCTAAAGCCTTGTTTGATGATCTCGCGTAGCAAGTCTGCCTTCTGGAAATAATTTTTTGGAGGTTGAAGTGCATGGTATTAACAGATTTAATGTGGCTATTCAATGGATTGGTGGAATACCAGGCAAAGTTTAACCCCTCCATCCCCACAGGGCCTCGGAACACCCCTTTAATTCTTCCCAGCCTTATAGAGGTTAACAAAAATGATTCTGTCAGCCAATCAGAGAAATTTCCATCTGTGAAGAATTATGAGTTTAATTAGTAGAAACAGGCGACTTAACTACCTCATTAACTAATCAGTACTCGAATTTGCTGGTCCTAAATTTACATCCGAGGATTGTGCTCCTGATGCCCTGTGTCAGAGGCTGCATGCTGACGCTAGCACTAAATGCAGTCCCCATATAAAGGAGCTGGAGCTGCTTAGATTAGGGCTTTTTCAGGCTGTAAGCTTTTTCGCTCACGCAGATTTCTTGTATAATGGAAACGGTCCATATGTCTATCACTTATCAAGCAATAAGAGTGGGATCACTTTAGAATAACACATACAGTGGTGAAAAAATACATGTCAGCACTACCCAGAGATGAATTTTCCCTGTCCACATTTCTACCCCCCTCTTCAACATCATAATTTTTTAACAGGAACAGAGAGAGTATGAAGGGGTATGAAGGGGGGTGTGAGCATGTGAAGTGTAGCATTTTGTAAACTGTAACTAATTTTACTCACATCTGTGTCTAATTGTTGTCTGCCTTTACATTCTTAAGAGTCCATTTATTTTCTCTGGGCCACTATGTGGATTCAGCTGACCAGCCTAAGTGAGGATTAGTTGTCTTAAAGTTATTTTGATTAAGGAGTCATTTCTTCTTAATCTGGTAACACGGAACACATGGTTTAAATACTCATTGAAACACACTAGGATGTCGTGTTTTCTTCCAGAAAATATTCACATGTATACAGGAATGGCTCAATGTGTTTTTGTATTTGTAAATTTGGCTTAGTACTGTCATGCATATAATTGAAATGAGTGAATATTAAATCTATTTTTCTATTCAACAATCTATTATAATCTATCTATCTATCTATCTATCCACGTTCAATATAGGTTAAAGGAATTTACAGGCCTAGGTCAATCAATCTGCTATCTATCTATCTATCTATCTATCTATCTATCTATCTATCCATCTATTTAGCTGGCTAGCTATCAACACATATTCTATATGGGCTAAATGAATAGGCCTCTATGATAAGCCTAGGTCTATTCATCTGTTATCTATTTATCTATCTATCTACTATCTATCTATCTATCTATCTATCTATCTATCCATGTTCAATATAGGTTAAAGGAATTTACAGGCCTAGGTCAATCAATCTGCTATCTATCTATCTATCTATCTATCTATCTATCTATCTATCTATCTATCTATCCATTCATCTATTTAGCTGGCTAGCTATCAAAACATATTCTATATAGGCTAAATGAATAGGCCTCTATGATAAGCCTAGGTCTATTCATCTGTTATCTATCTATCTATCTACTATATATCCATCTACCTATCTATCTATCTATCTAGCTGGCTCAGTAACCACGCATATTCTATATAGGCTAAATTAATAGGCCTATATGATAAGGCTAGGTCTATTCATCTGATATCCATCTATCTATCTTTGTCTGTCTAACTATCTATCTGTCTATCTAATCTGTCTAATATGTCTGTCTATTAGCTTTGAAATTATATATCTATCTATAGATATGCTTCTATATCTATGTATCTATCTATCTATCTATCTATCTATCTATCTATCTATCTTTCTATCTACCTATCAATATATCACTATCTATCTAGACATCTGCTATTTATCATGTGTCTTACTTTTTTTTCTCTTTCTTTATCAACCAATATATGTATGTATGGGTTAAATTCACAGGCCTAGTTGATCTGTCTACCTAGAAAACAATCTATCTATTTACATTACTTACAGAAGGTAATATAATAATTGAATCAAATTCCATACAGATCAGATTAATCCAAGGCTTTATATATTAAAAGCGGACCACACAAATCACTATTAACAGTAAAGTTTTGAAATGGAAATAAACCAAAATGGATATAAAACATCTGACATGACATCTATCTATATCTACTCGTCCGTCTATCACTATACACACAACATTTATTTCATACAATAAACTTTAGTGATTCAATCTACTTACCTTTACATGCCCATCTATTGTACACACGCCTAAAAGAATAGATTTCAGAGACTGAGGGGGTATGGCTAATTTATGTTATATGTAAGAAATATTATATGTAGTAATGAGCGATCTTTACAAAAATTTGATTCAGCTGCTTCGCCAAATTTCGCACAGAAATGAGCATTTCTTTGTAAGTAGCCGGCTCAATGACGTGGAGCAACGATTGTGCTGCACCCATCATTGAACCCCTCAGATGCCGCGTTCATCACTGATCGCGGCATGTGAGATGAAAAATGAGGGCTTTCAGGGTTTAATCAGTAAAAAAAATAAAAAATAATACTCACCTTATCCAGTTCAGTGCAAAGAGGCTGCTGTGGCCATCTCGATTGAAGATCCCGCTCAAAATCTCATGCAGTGTGCGATGACATCATCCTACTGGCAGGCGTGGTGATGTCATGCATCACCGCGCACAAGATTTCACACAGGATCTTTAATCAAGATAGCCACAGCGGCAGCCACTTCACGCTCATATGGATGAGATAAGTATGATTTTTACTTTTTTATCGCTATGTCAGGGAAAATTGATATGTTACCACGAAGCACAAGAAAAATTGGGCTTCACGGCGAAACAAATTTTCCCTGAAATTCGGATCGAAGTCCACTTCGGATACGTTGCTTCGCTCAACCCTTATTATATTATATTCTCAAGCGAGAGGGTATGGATAATGTTAGTGGAATATAAAAAAAAATCTCAAACTGGCAATTCTTGTGTAAAAAGAACAATTAAAAAAAATATTATATATATATATATATATATAGAGAGAGAGATATAGATATATATATATATACATTAGCATTGGGTCAAGAAAAGTGAAAATTTCTTGACAGACTATATTGCACTTAAAATACCTCATCTCTACCTTTTGTGCTAAAAGCATCAAAGAGCCGTCAGTTTAGAATGAATGGAGGCACACATCAAAGTTTCTGGGTGCAGGCCCGTACACAATACATTCCTGTTACCTATGAACAGTTTGTTTGTGCCTCCTGAGCCAGAAGTCTTTCTACACCTTGGTCCTTATCACCTGTTTTCTGTATACACTGCCTGCAGTAATGCATCTGATCAACAAGCTACTGATCTCCCAAACCTACCCACCAAACTCACCCAAGATCCACTCTCCATCCAAGATAAAGGTAATATGCGTGAGATCCACAATATCACATACAAAAGAGAGAAAGGAAGCCTCGCTCTCTATTATACACATACAAATTGCAAACTCACTTATACAAATACAGAGATTGAGTCATCCTGTCTCCTGTGAATGAAGCCGAAGTCTATGGGTTTTCTAAGGCAAGCGCTGATTAAACAACATACAAATCTACGGCTGTTTACATTGCATTTCGCTGTTTACCTCATGTGCGGTTTTCAGGTTTGCCCAATTAGGGCGAGAAAAATAGAAGGACTGTAGAATCACATCACAAATTGCATCCCCGTTCCTCCATTTCCCCCTTAGAAAACCTGGAAATTGGCCTCCACCTTTTTGTTTTTTAATTGGCTACAAACAAGAAGTCCAGATGATAAAATTAGGAAACTGTCAAGAGTTAAAAGTGTCTAAAGGGGATATAGATTACAATGATCGCAAGAGATGAGATGTACTTCAAGGATGCTGCTCTTGGTTTAATGCTTCATCTACTTCTGTTGAGCATGGTTATTGTTAATAGCTACCTTCTCCATGCACCTTGTCCTAGCTACCTTAGAAAAACTGCTTTGCATGTTGATTGGGGGAGGGGTAATCCATTTTGCAGCTGTCATAGACCAATGATGAATCACTATCCCTGCCATTTGGCCGCCTTCCCCCTGACGGGGAGAAAGAGGAGGGGTACAGCAGGGAGAATCCACACTTCTGACTTCTAACATGAAGACAAAATGACTCTACTGCCACAGTGTCTTCTTCTATGTGTAGCTTCTGTCTAGTATCAGTCTAGTGAGACTCAACCGTGACTGCAAACTCAGGCTGGAGGTGGATATTATAATAACGCCACTTGTATATTGTGACTTCTAGGTATAAAGAAAGCTGGTTTATATCAGGTCAGATGTTGCTGTTTTCCCTTATCAAAGGTAAGAATCATTTTGGTTTTCTTCCATTTTTAAAAGTTTACTGTTTGCGTTATCTCCTTTTAATACATGAAGCCTCTGGTTGATCTGATTTGTATGCAATTTGCTTCAATTATGATATTATCTTGTATATATATATATATATATATATATATATATACATACAGATACATATGAGATAGATAAAAATTGGAAATGGTTTTGTATAGTCTATGGTGTTAATAAAAATTTATTTTCACCAATTGTATGTCTAACGTGAGTCTATGAATTCTTAGTTTTCCCCAAAAATCTGAACCATGCTTCACATAAAATACGTGTAACTAATTTTTAATATTAGCCTCACGTTTAGGCACTGCTGTTACATTGAGGCTGACATATCACTTCTATAATCAGTACGTAACTTTGTAAAACATTTTTTAAACTGCCCAAGGATCCATCATCTGATTTATTTCACACAGATGTGTATTATTATTATTAATAATAATAATTATATATATATATATATATATATATATATATATATATAAGTGACAAAAACTAGATAAGTCCACTCTTTGCCTCTAGGTTGAAAAATTAAACTATTATTTATTTTTTAACCATTTTGTTAACGCGGAATCGTGCAGAAAGTCTAAAGCGCTTTGTGCTGCAACTTATTGTGATGCGGTCTCATTGCCTCAGTGACAGCTGAGCTACAGCGCTGGAGTAAAATAGTTGTATGGACTCACTGTATGTTGGTCTTATCCCTTTTGAATTGGCCACGCTTTATATAATCCACAAAGCAAACAACTGAGCAGACATAATAAATGTTTTAATGCTGCATTTGTTTCAGCGGAAACAGAGGAACAATTAACTAGTTTGCCAGAGTAAACATGTGCATCATGAATACCCCATTTGCTGTCACAGGACTGCAGGCTACATCAATAGCTTCAAGTGTTTGTAGACCCTTTAAAACACAATTGGATGATAAATCATGGCAGCTTGTGAGTGCTGAGGGCTAATTCAATGACAGTAAGCTGTTTGCACTAATGGGCTGATAATGCTGATAATTATCTATATTGAAAAGCAGGAGGGGGGTTAATACAATACCATATTGAATGGGCACAGTCCCGCTGGTCACAGCAGCTGACCCCTTGGACATATTGGTATTTAACAGTGCTAATATCATGGGCCATAGTGTACAGTGTGCTACAACAAGTATAGTATTATAACACAGGCACAATGCAAATACAATCTATGTCATACTAATAAAAAGTATTCCTTTGTAGCCACAATGTATACACAATAATCTAAATATTATTATTATTATTACTAATAATAATACACAAGAAGCAATCATCATAGTACGATAATATTGACTAATATATTAATAATGTTTTGCATTATTATATGTAAGATATGTTTTCGACTTCACCAAGTGCTCTTAAATTTCATTCTTCACAATAGAAAATTCCTAGTTGATTACTGTTAAAGCACAGGCAGCAGTCTGCGTTTCTTATGCTATGGAGCCTAGAACATATGGTACAGCAGTGCACTGGTAGATTGTTTCTGTGGTGGAGTAGGGGGAGGTGGATTAGCTATGATAGCTGTCCATTGTATTCATGGCTGAAATTGGCTTCCTTTCAGGTCTATGGAAATGCAGGATCTAGCTAGTCCTCATAGTCGACTTAGTGGCAGCAGTGATTCTCCCAGTGGGACAAGCCTTGATAACTCTCACATAAACAACAATTCCATGACACCAAATGGCACAGAAGGTAAGTGGCCTCTGACTATTGCATTTACAAATGACAGAAGTTTTTTTTAGGGGGGGGGGGGTTCTTTCAACTTCAAAGGTAAATAATAAAATGATTATAATGTAAATACCCTAAGGTGTGTGCTTTTAATAGCATGACATATTAAAAACAAGGTTATGTATTTTAGAGAAAAATGTTTTAAGTCCAGTAGAAATCACTGACAGATAACACGTCAAAAGTTATTAAAACTATGTATTATGGTCTATCTAATACTGTAGCTATCTGGTGATATCCTATTTCTTGGTAGGGTGTCCATGCTATGGATTCATGGCATTTCTTTGAATAGAATAACTTTGAGTAGGTTACTATATCGAAAGCCTTGGAAATATGTTCTTAAACATTAGTAAATAGAAAATAAAAAGATACCTGAAATGGTGGTTGATGCCATCAATGAATTCAGATGGTTTGGCTGAGACTCTGACACCTGTGGATTATGATGAGCTTTGGTCTTAAGAAGGCCATCTTGTCAGTGACAACCTACAACTATTACCAATAAGACCTCTAAAGCTCCATAGTTGTTTTTGGTAGGCCTCATATATAAGCAGTCTGATTTAATAGCAGTTATAACTTAGATGAATTCTCACTGCCAATAGTTTCTCCAACAAAGGAGTAGAAAACAATATTAGTTAAATAAAATATAATACAAAATTTGGATGTTTTTGTTTGTTTCAAAATTTAGAGGTTTTTGGAGTATGGAATGTAAGGTTGAAAAGGAGAAAATAGTCTTGATTCACAAACATTTTATGCTCATTATGAGTAGAATTTTTCTTGAACCAAATGGTCAACTGTGATGACCCTCAAGAGCAGATGTTTTTCAGATTTAATGATGCCCCCTAAGCAGTTTTATGTGTCTCTGATGTTTTATGTCATATGTTTGCTAATGTAAGAAGCATATAGCACTTTACACTTATGGGATTATTCATAAATAAGTTGTGGGACAGACACATGTGGCATAACTATAAAGTGGACTATGATAGTTTTAATGTTTTTTTTTCTATCTGGGTCTGGACTGAAGCTTATACATTTTCCAATAAACTAAAATATCTTCTTAAAAAGTGTCCTGACATATCTGCTTTAGTAAATGCTTGTATACCCTATAACAATTATCAAGGCCTATTCTCAGAATTGTGCATTGTGCTGTTCCCCTGTTATTTTCTCCCAAATATTGAATAAATTGAATATATGAATAAATTCACAACTGAGTATTAGGGCTCTATTAGGCTGCCTGATAAAACATTCATCGGCACTTGTTTGCATGGGCCTGATTGCAAACTGAATGTGGGACGAACTATTAATACCGCAGTCCTTCCTCCCTCATTCTGTTCTATTCATTACCAGCAGCACATTCCTGATTGCACAGAGAGATGTGCTGCCAATAATCAGGCATTTTTCATTCTGATGAAAGATATCTATCAGCCGATAAACAAGAATTTGCTTATTCAGTGGCTTATTGGCAACTCAATTATACAAGCCAATTATTGGGAATAAACATTCCTATGAACACTCCCAATAATTGACCTGGCAATTGGGCCTTTACCATTCCCCTTTTTAAAGGGGTGTGTCCCCACACAGTCTGATATTGGCAACTCAGATTGGTCAGTGTAAGACATACTTCCAATACAGCCAGTTGTCGATTTATTATAATTGTATAGCAGTGATAGCAGAGAAACAGCATGGCGTAGAGAAGATCTAAGAAAAGATTCTCCAAAATTGTTATTTTAGGAAAAATTGATATATTTGCTAAGACAGACGTGACAGGAGAAGTGCTAGATCCTCTACAAAGCCTAAGCTTCATTGTAAGGGCTCCCTTGAATATAGCTCTTTTTCGTTATAGGTCACTCAAATTCCTCATGGTTTCCCTCCTTTTATATCAACAGAAGTGTGTAGTGAGAACCCTATGTGCAGACTACACACTGCCATCTTTAGCCTGTTGACTGAGCAGACGGAAACCACCGGGAATCTGAATTGCCTCTGCAGCTTGTCAGATTTTCCATTAATATCTGCAGGGTCATTTTAAACATAACATTGATTATGCACAGAAGTTATTAATTGAAGGCATATCAGTAATAAAAAAAAGTGAGTTAGAGTCTTGTTACATAGGCTGATGTTCAGTCACTAATGAGCACCAAATACACCAAATAATCATATATAAGTCAATTGTCACTCGTTTTAAAGGGCTTTTTACATGGCCTGGTGCCAAATGAATGGGGGAATGTGGTCATTTGTGCCCCCATTCAGATTGCATATTGTCAGCAGCACTGTTTACATGGGGCAATGTGCTATCAACAAGTGATGATTTTAGGAGCCACATAAAAGATGTGATCATTAGTGATGAGCGGCAGAAGCAATATTCGAATTTGCGATATTTCACGAATATTTGGGCAAATATTCGTCATAAATTCGCTAATTCGAGAATTTGCCATTATTTTCTTGATTGCGAAAATCGGCAATGTAAAATTCACATATTGCACGCGCAATACAGACGTGGGTCACTGTTGCTACATTTTTCAAGCTGCTAGAAGTTTCCTGAGACTGGAGAAAATGGTTGGCACGGCAGAACATTACAATAGCTTTATATGCAGATACAGTGCTCCAATATATTAGCGATTGCCCAAATCAGCAATTAATGATGCGCATATTTTGGTGCAATACGTGCAACTTCACATTTTAGCAGGTCTGACTACATATTAGTGATTGTTGCACTAAGTATTGTTGTGAACTTGTGACATCACAGCACTATGTATGTAGCATGTATGTACGGACAGCAGAACCTATCACACTACCTAACACCCTGCACTGGAACAGCTACACTATATCACTATCTAACCTACACTGACTATCTCCAACTAACTATCTGTATTATATATATATATATATAAGCTATCTAACTATCTAATGTAATGACACAGCAAAGCACAGAGCACAGCAATAACACTGCTGTCTCTCTCAGAACTACAAAAAACTGTAGAAAATGACTGCTGGGGAGGTTCTTATATAGTAAGGGGTAGGCAAATTACTTATTGGTTGCTAGGAATGTTGCTAAGCTCAGACAAAGACATTGCAGCCTTCTCATTGGCCCACAAGCAAGAAGCAGGGAGGGATCATGGGTTCAGAAGAACAAAAATCTAGAATATTTGCGAATACGAATATATAGCACTATATTCTAAATCTTTGCAAATTCTCAAAGTGGCGATATTCGCCATTGATATTCACAATTCGAATATTCGCGCCCATCACTAGTGATCGCCTGACAAACAAGCATTTGCTGGTTAATAGGGTGCATGGCAGGACCTTTACATAGGCCAATTATCGGGAATGCATACAAAGTCATGAGAAATGGCCCTTGGGCACATATTTGAAGTTTTAATGAACTGTTTCATTTATCATGTATTATTTTTTTTTTTATTGCCATTGCTCATATATCGACAACATATTCCTCAGTGCTGTGCATAGATTGCAATAATTCTCATCAATCCTGTTCTTATTTCCGTCACACACTAGGGACAATTTCATAGGAAGCCAGTTAACAACTCAGCACTGTATGTTTTAGGGTGCCATGTAAACTAGAAGACTCTGAGGAAACCTATTCAAGAATACGGAGAACATATTACACTATGTAGATGTTGCTCCGGTCAGATTTGAACCCAGTTTTGTAACTACAGTACTATGCTGCCTCTTGTCTAATAGTACATCTTATAGGATCCAGGTCCAATTCTGTGTCTATTATGTCCCATTTTGGGTCTTTCTTCTTAGTTTTAGACTGGCCTTCAAAAAAAGTACTGCCACTATTCTCCTTGTCTCCTAGTAGAAGACAACTGTTTGCTATACTCTAGCTAAGGTCCTTTCACCTTGAAACCAATAGCTTAGGATAACAAGTACCTTAGTGGTTAATGGTTTTGGATATAATTCACCCATTGGCAAACTATGACCTGTTTATTAAGCTTTAACTGATACCTGTCGCTTGACGATGGATGTGAGGAATAATTCCGATATGTGCAATCTAATGCTGGATTTCTTCTTGAAAATAATATGAAAACGTGTCAATGCCAAGTCTTGAAAATAATACTGTATATAGTACGGATATATGTAGTCTTTAAATAAAGGTTTCACAAACCTTTGTTAAATTGCCCATAATTGGGTAAAAGTCTTTTTTCTTTGAGTAATACCACATGAACCGAACATTATTTAGACTGCCACGTATACTAAAATATGTTCGAAATATAATCCTTAGAAGATGAACACTGATAAAATTGCCAATGGGACATAAAGATCATTCATTGTTTTTATAAAATCATGAGCATGCTGATGAAGAGATGATGCTTGTACAGTTATTGATCTTACCTACATTGGGTTAAAGACTTTTTGATAAGTGGTTTTGGGTGATGAAGAAAAAAAGTTTGGAAAGCACTGCTCTAAAGCAAACACTTCTATTTTTGTTTTATGTATTTTGCAGCAACTTCCTGATATTTTCCTTCTAAGTGTGCTTCTTTACTGTATTTTCTACATTTTATTTTGTATTTAAATATTTCATTTGTATAAATTACTTTACTAGTTGATTTAGATTTATTTTATTAACCCTATTATATTTTTATGGACTTAAAAGTCATTTATCCCCAAGATTTTACTGGTTATATTCTACTATTACATAGAATAAAATTAATAAAATGATTTTTGCTAAAATGATCTCACCTCATAAAATCAGCCCCTGATAACTATAAGGTCACTGTGATTTCTTCCCATGATCTGAACATGGAGATGGAGCCTCATTTTACATGATTTATGCCACTTCAAAGATATCATGTAAATAGACGTAAATCTGCTGTAGAGGTATACTTATCTCCACTGTAAAACCCTTGATTCTTACAGGGAGATTTATTATCGAACTTTCATATAAAAATTCTTCTGATGATATCTTAGTAATGTTTGAGGAGCATTTCACTGTTCTTCATTGTTTCAAATAGGGATTTGAAAAAACAGTTCAGTAAAAGTTGAATTTTTATAATATTACTTTTTTCAGTTAACCGTTTTCATGCTGCCAATCAGGATGGCATTTATAATGCTTACTTAATTTAGTATACTGATTTCACACTAACTTCTTAGTTCTCATTCCTGGGCTGATAGTTCTTAATAAATAAAGGGATTATGATTAGTCTGTAAATGATATAATTGATTTTGTATGATCCAAACTGATGATGAAACGTGTTATCATTATTATTATTTTAAAGAACCATTATTTCCTAGGAGTTGTACATAGGCAAATGGTTTCAATACATAGCATAACATTTTAAAAGTACAACTAACCTGAACTAAATGAATGAGAGACTCTTACAGAAAGAGAGAGGACCTGCCCACGAGGGCTTACAATCTGCAAGGGAAGGGGTACAAATGTATTTGTTTATAATGTTTTACTATGGAATTTTTTATACTATACAAAAAAGTATTAGGGCACTTTCACACTAGCGTTAGAGGAATCCGGCAGGCAGTTCCATTGCCGGAACTGTCTGCCGGATCTGGAAATCCGTGTGCAAATGGATAGCATTTGTTTCCAAATCCGGATGAGGATCCGTCTGACAAATGCATTGAAATACCGGATCCATCTCTCTGGTGTCATCTGGAAAAAACGGACCCAGTATTTATTTTTTTCACATTTTTAAAGGCCTGCTTTTTAAAGGTCTGCGCATGCGCAGACTGGAAAACCGGATCTATTTTTCCGGAACACTTGGTACCGGATCCAGCTGCAGTTTTTTCTCAGGCCAAATACTGTAAGAGTGACTGAACTGAAGACATCCTGATGCTTACTGAACGGAATGCTTTCCCTTCAGAATGCATTAGTGAGTTTTTTTCTGGTATTGAGCCCCTAGGACAGAACTCAATACCGGAAAACTTTAACACCAGTGTGAACGTACCCTTAGCCTACATGTGCACAACTGTATCTGTTTTGCTGACCATAAATCCACAAAATACAGATACTTTCTTTGTACAGTCCACATTTTTCTCAGTCTCATTAATAGAAATGGCTATGCTTGGCCACAAAATGGCCAAGAATAGGACATGTTCTAAAATTTGTGGGGTAACTAGACATACAGATGCGGACAGTACATGGATGGCATCTGTGTGTGTGTTAGCTGTGTTTTTGCAGTCCCATAGAAATAAAATGGGCCCATGTGAAATTCACAAAATATGTGCATGAGGCCTCACAATATAAAAATGCCAAGCTATTCTAAAAACTCCACAGCAGTCTGTTGTCATTAGATAAACAGTTGGGCCGTTTATGGCATCAATTTAGCAATGCCAATATGCAATAAACTTTCATTTACTTAAAAAATTCTTGGTCTAATCTACACCATAGGTACAGAGATGATTTTTTTCATGAATATAGCATAGTTTTTTTTGTATTATCTGCTGTCCAATCCTTTTAGACCTATTGTAAAACAAAAATAAAATGCCATAAAAAAGACGTTTTTGGACTATCATTGTAAACTATTGTCATTTACCTAGATAAATATGTCTAGTCTTTAGCATCACACTGGAAACCTTTGTGTGCATTGCAAATTTTGATATATTTGCTTACATTAAAGTGTCAAAATTTGGTTTGTTTTATACTTTTCCTACCTTACATTTCATCTGTTCTCAAACTGTTCATCTGGGCTAAAGTGCATGACTAGAGAAAGCAGTAAGGCAGCCAGCTCCCACTAAGTCCAAATAATGAATTATTTACACACAAAAAGTATGAATAAAGGAAGATATGCTTGAAATGATGCCCAACGGGTTCTTTTGTTTGCCTTTTGCCTTCAGGGGACAGCATGACTCTTCTGAACACTGCAGACTGGTTACTAGGGGCTAGTGCACAGACCACTGCAGGTTTGTGTACCTTTTATATCAACAAATATACTAATAACATACATTTTATTTTATTTCCCTAATCAGAAGGACTGTTGAAATATTGTCTGTAAGTCATTTAGAAGTTCAGGATTCTGTCCTAATAGAGTGTGTATATATGTTAAAATCCTAAGTTGTGAAAAAAAATGCTAATTAGTTTATAAACTTGTAAAAATTAAGGATAGACTTTGTAGTCTGTGTAAATAGTAGTATAAACTTTATATATACTACTTTAAAGGGACACTTCCACCAGAAAGGTATATATTTTTTAAATTCATGTTCATCGAAAATTTTAAATGTTCTGCTTTTTTATTTTGAAAGTACTATTCCATTGACAAATAAATGCTAAATATTGTGCTTCTGTAGCTATCAGAATAAAGAGATAAAACTCCTATATTGACAGTTAATCCATTATAAAATTTACTGTTTTACTGTTGTTGTGAAGGGAAGATGTTATCTGCTAGTATAATGGTAGATGTAGAATTGGGATACCAGTATGACTGGTGCAGTGCTGGGGTCCTGAGTTCGAATCCGACCAAGGACAACATCTGCATGAGTTTGTATGTTCTCCCCGTGGTTTCATCCCACATTACAAAAGACATATTGATAGGTAACTTAGATTGTGAGCCCCATCAGGGACAAGGTGGTGCTAAAGTCTGTAAAGAGCTGCAGAATATAGCAGCACTATATAAGTGTGCAAAATAAATAAGAACATTGCACTTATCAGTGTAATGTGTGACGCTAGGATTGAGTCACTCATTGCCTTACCTCTCTGGCCACAGTGAATGGTCTGACTCTTTTTACTGTGCTAAAACTCCAAGCAAAGGAGGGAGATAAAGAGATAGGCTAGGATGTAGAATACATGGATTGACTTCAAAAGAGTATATCCAGAAAACATCCACCTATCTTATGTAAAGAAAATAAAAATTACATAGAATATTCAAATATAGACTATTGATATGTGATAAAAAAATATGATGGTAGTGTCCTTTTAAAGCCACACATTACTTTCATAGTCTCATAGTGATACAATTGTTCTGAGCAGCGACGTAACTATATGGGGTCAAGATGATGTTGTTCCACCTGGGTCATGGTGCCTGATGGGCATGTATATACGTTCAGCTTTATGGAAGTAGTAGAAAGGCCCATCTATTCTGAAGATAAATAAATTTAGACTAGTCGCAATTCTGAAGTGTATGGGGAATAACCTGCCTATTCCCTATGATATCTGATGTGCAAATCATGTTCTCTTGACCATGTTGTTTGCTTGGTTAGAGGTTTGTTTATCAAGTGTTATGGTTGTTTTCTTTATTGAATACAATTTTTTTAATTTTATTTATTAATTAGATAGATAATATAAACAAGTCAATCAGAGCCATCTGTCCAATCTGGCCCACAGACTGCATCAATAGGCATCAAAAGTCAGTCTCCAGTCTGTAATATCTACTCAATATGTCCCAATTATTGCAATTGTGAATCACAAATCATACAGATGAGATTGTCTTTGTCACCAGCATCATTACAGGCATATCTGCTTTAATAAAAATAACAACACAGTATTATTATTTGTTTTACATATTATTTCTTTATTTTACTCACTTATACAGCATTGACATTTTCCACCACACATTACAGACATTATCATCACATACTGTCTACAATGGAGCTCACAATATAAGTACCCTATCAGTATGTCTTTGGAGTGGGGGATTAAACCACAGTACCAAATAGATATACATTTTTATGAGGTATTCAAATAAGTGTACAAAGGTGGTGCAACACATTTTTGTATGATAAAATACAAAAATAGAGAGGAAGTATGCAGGTTGCAATATAAAATATAGAAATAAGCAATTTTTTTAAAATTCATTTTATCTCTGATTTGCCCAAAAAAAAAAAAAAAAAAAATCAGATCCAAATTAATACTACCAAAATAAAATATGCTCCCCTTATGCTATAATATGCTATTATATGCTATAAAACTCTAAGGTCTCCTAGGACTGATATTTTCTTTCTCAAAAACAAAAGAAAAATTTAAGTCCAAGAAGACCAGAGAAACCCACGTATAATACTTCTCTGAGAGAGACATGCAAGCCAGTTTTCCTTCCAAAAGAACAAGAGTACAGAGTATTTCAAGAGAAAATTGCCACAGTTAAGTGGTCGGAGGGTGTTCTTGGTGGTGTTTTTTCTCATAAGGGAAACTGCCTTGTATGCGTGATGAGTATTGTAGTCCAGACTTATATTTCTGGGAAACATATTTGCAAATAAGCATATCATATCTGCTGGCATCAGATAGGTATAGTGTTCTTTTCTTTTTGGAAAGAAAGCTAATTTGCATACCTTTGGGTTTCTGGAAAATATATTCAAATTGACGTATTTTTTGCCCTATAAGACACACTCCCCCCCCCCCCAAAAGTGGGGGCAAAATGGCAATGCTTCTTATGGGGCGAATGCTGCAATTTACATTGATACACCGCCGCGATGCTGCACAGAACGGCCAGCGGGTGTATCAGCGGGGAGAGAGGAGGGGCTGGGGGCCGGCATCTGGTTTCGTAATGGCAGCGGGGCCCGATGCAGTCACTGTATTCTATTACACCGGGCCTCGCTCACTGTAGTAATCAGATCTAACCTGTAGGCAATGTTAAACTATAGAAATAATGTACAATCCAGCCTGTAGTACTTACTACAATCTTCCATAGTAGGCAGGAGGCGGGGTGGGCAGCAGCGTAACTCACTACGTCACGCGCCTGCTCCTCCCACTTTATGAATGAAGCAGGCGGCGCAGGTGCGTGACATAGTGAGCCCCCCCCAGTCTCCTGCCTGCTCCAGAAGATTGTAGTAAGTACTACAGGCTGGATTGCACATGATTTCTTATAGTTTAACATTGCCTACTGGTTAGATATGATTACTACAGTGAGCGGGCCCTGTGTAATAGAATACAGTGACTGCAGCGGGCCCCACTGCCATTACAAAACCAGATGCGACCCCCACCCTCTGTATTGGGGGTCATTCACTACACAGGGAAACTGTTATGGGGGGATCTGTGGATGACACATAGCATAAGAGGCTATATATGTGTCATCCAGAGATCCCCCCCATAGCAGTGTCATGCCATCCATATGTTAATTTGCATATATGTTTTCCAGAAATGCAGAACAGAGTTGGCTGGACTACAACACTTATCTTGCATACTAGGTGATCTCTCTAATGACAAAGAGCCCCCCAAGACCACTCATATAACCATAAAAATTGTCTCTTGAGACACTAAGTACTCTTGTCCTTTTGGAAGGAGAACTTGTTTGCATGTCTCACTCAAAGAAGTATTTTCAGTGGGTCTCTCTATCATTTGCCTGAAACAACCGACAAGGAATTCTGTTTTTTTAGAATCCGAATGTTGGGGGAAATTTGGGACAAATTCAGAATCAGTAGAAATGTTTTACTCATTTCTAATGAAATATATAATATCAATATTTGAGCAATGTCCACAAAAGAGAAAAAAAAGTGTTGGCAATATTTTATGGTAACAGATTATGGAGTTGAGGGTAGAGGTGCTGATTGGAAGGAGATATAATGGTCCAAGTTGACCAAACCTCTAGGAGAAGTTCATTCTGTTGGAACATAAGGTCATCATTTTCTCTATTCTGTAATACTCAATTTCCAGAGCCTGGAAATTATGACCTTCTCCTCTAGAATAATATGTGAGAGTAGTATAGTTTTATAGTGAGTAATGAGGCAGACTGTGTTTAAAATTGGTAAAACAGTTTGACACAATGTCTGAAAATTAGAATAATCAAAAAGTCAATTTTTTGAGCTGATTCATTTAGCGTATATTTTTTTAATGATAGCCCCATAGGAGCCAGATGGGAAGGGGGCAGGGCCACCATTGATTTGACAGATATAGTAAAATTTACACCAAAAATTATCATACATTAAAGCTAAAGATAAGCAAAATATTTTATGAAAAAATTTGCTTTGTAACGAATTACTTCGTCACGAAGCGCATTTTTTTTGTAAGTAGCAGGTGCAATGACAGGGAGCTGCAATGGCGCCGCTCCCCATCATTGTACCCCTCAGATGGCACGTTCATACATGATTGTGGCATCTGAGAGTAAAAACTGTGTAAAATGAACAGAAAGAAAAATTAAATCATACTTACCACCTCCATTTGCTCGCGACGGGCCAGCCGCCACCATCTTGCTTGAAGATCTGGTGTGAAATCTTGCATGTCCCAAGATAATGTAGTCACGCCGGCTGGCGTGGTGATGTCATACGTCACCACGCATGGGATTTCAGCTAATATTTTCAATCAAGATGGCAGCGTCCATCCCGTCGCAAGAAAATGGAGGAGGTAAGTATGATTTTTTTTTACCACTATTTCAGGTTAATTCGATTCGCTAACACGAAGCACAAGAAAATTCGGCTTTGCGGCAAATCAATTCAGATCGAATTCCACTTTGTTGGATTCGATTCGCTCAACTCTAATTATAGCAAAGTAAAAAGGCATATGTATCTTAATACATTTGCCTCATCTTACTCCAATGTCTATTGGTCTATGAATGGTGTATGAAGCGCCAGTCTTCGTACATTCCACCCTATGTTTAGGCAGACAATGGAGCTGGGAATGGGCCTGTTTTACTTTGTTTAAACACATCTCTAGTTTAAAGTAAATCACTTTAGATAATGGAGGTTGCGTTACTGATAATAAACTAATGATTAGTGTCATACTGAAGACAGATATTCTTTCAGGAGAAATAGCCTTCTCTGTGTGGATTTTTGAAGCACTTACAGGAACATTTTCCATTTACTGTACTTTAAATATTTTGCTATATGGAGCTACGTAAAATTGTAAACACTTTGTGGAATTATTATAGGAAATTACTAATATTTTTATAACAATTCCAGTTTATATAACTCAAGAGCTTTAAAGAAGACCTGTCACCACAATACGCAGTGCATTCTGCAGGCAGCATTTTATAGAGCAGGAGAAGCTGAGCGGATTGCCATATAGGTTTATGGGAGAAAATTCTGTAAAACTTGTATGGGCTGTATAAGGCAGATAGCCTGCCAGATCATAGCTTTCAACAGGTTTGAAAATCGTTGTTTCCCAGTGACAAATCGTGCTGTGTAATTCGGATCTGCTGCCGGCAAACAGTGATCAGTATGTGGACGAGCAACGGCATAAGGGATCGCTCCTCTCTTTATTGTGGAGGAGATCATTGCATGTAATAGCAGCGGTCTCCTCCACTAATGAGCAGGCGATTGCTTGGAAGGAACGCTTCCTTTCTGACAATCGCCTGTTATTCGGCAGTTGTAATCCAGCCTTAAAACAGCTTGTTACCATAAACTATTTGCCTATGAAGCACCATGGTATCTAATTGACTTTTATACTGTAGCATAATAAATAGCTTATGACACAGCTCTTCTGTTTGCATTTTGCGGATTGTTGCAGTTTTGATAAATCTCCCTACTAGTGTATAGCCACGACTGACACTGTAAACTAACTGTAATCTTAAAATCTTGAGAGAGATCTTTGAAATCTTTGAGTGAGAGATCTAGATCCATAGATACTTCTCCATTCGGTAAAGATCATTTAAAAAAAAATCCCAAAACTTGAAACAAGATCTTTATTATATCATAATGCAACATGTCCTTTTCCTGTTATTACTGAAGACATCATTTAAGGTGAAAAAGTTTTAATAATATGCAAATTGTCAGCAATTGTATATTCACCATATAAATGTAACAGAGTTCAGGAGGAGACTATCGATATTATACTGTGTACAGTAAAAATGCCACCAAGCCACTTGGTTGCTGCAGACATTAGTGGGGTAATTTATCAAATTGGTGTAAAGTAGAACTGACTTAGTTGCCCATAACAACAAATCAGATTCCACCTTTCATTTTCCAAAGGAGCTGTCCAAAATGAAAGGTGGAATCTGATTGGTTGCTATGGAAAACTAAGCCAGTTCTACTTTACACCAGTTTGATAAATGACCACATAGAGACCTTTGGAAGTCCCACCATATACAATACATCGTCAACAAATCCGAACAAAATATGCCAGAATGTGCCAACAACTATCTAGTGTCTACAGTCACTTTTACCCTTGTGGTGGAGTGTGGTGTGTATTTTGAAATGCAATTATAGGTGGAATTACTTTATAATCTGCATAAAATGTATTTAGTACGACCATGACTGAGCCGTGCTCTCAAGCTTTGTTCTATCCAAGAAATTTTCCCTCAACAAGAGTTGAATTCAATAAACTGACATGATTTCTGCTATGAAACAAAAATCCCTTAAGGGGACGTTCACTAACCTATTTACCCCACTTTTGTGGGGTAAATAGGCCACATATTTTGTCGCACGACATTTGTGCAGCAAAATGTGCAACATTTCTCCCTTCACACCACTTTCAGAAGTGGGCGGGGGTTGGGAGGTGGCGCAGGCCCACCACATTAATCTTTCTTCACGCCAATTTTCTAGTCTGAAGAAAGACTTAAATTTACAGCAGCCCTTTAGCTGCCTTAGATTTAAGTGTGTCGCATAGGTATCGCCGCATACCCAAACTCCTGTACTATTAAGAATACAGTTAATGATGAAACAGGAAAAAAAATGTAATGGCCTGTTTTTTCCCCTAAATTGACTAAAAAGTGATATAAAAAGTCCTACAAACTTCAAAATGGTATCAATAAAAACTGTGGATCACCCCGCAAGAAATGAGACTCCACACAGCTCCATAGATAAACACGTTATGTGTGTCAGAATATGACAATGCAAATAAAGTTTTTTTAAGTATTAAAACACAAGAAAAACTATATAAATGTGCTATCACTGTAATTGTACTGACCTGGAGAATAAAGGTAACAGGTCAATTTTATCTCAAGGGAATGCCATAAAAACTAAACCCATAAAACTGTGGCATTTTTTTTAAATTCCACCCCATTTGGGAATTTTTCCAGCTTCCCCGTCATAAATTGTGTTTTTAGAAAGTACAATATAGCCAGCAAAAAAAACAAGCCCTAATATACCTATGTGAATGGAAAAATACAAACGCTATAGCTCTGGGAAAGCAGGGAGTGAAAAACTAAAATTGAATATTGTGGAAGTGGTTAACAAAGACCCCACATCCTGATATTAAGTGGATTTTCTGTGAGTAAAATATTGATGACCTATCCTCAAGATAGATCATCAATTTCTTATTGTGGTTGTCATTATGTTTATCGGTCATATGGCCTATGTGCAGCCCCATTAAAGTGAATGGGCTTGGGCTGCAATACCAAGCACAGCCACTATACAATGTTCGGCGCTATTATTGGTATTGTGTGAGGAGTTCTCAGCTCTTCGACCCTTTCAAACGGTTGATTGGCAGCATTTCTGGGAATCGGACCTCCACTGGTCCTGAGGATAGGTCAATCGCTATTATACTCCCAGAAAAAACATTTAAATAATTACGTGATACATGTATTCAGGATAAGCACATCATAACCTTTTGTATCAGTTCCACAAACATGTATGTCATCATGCAGTGATCAACCAGTATGGTCCACTGTGTTTCCAGCATAGTCTTATCTTCTCAGCCTACTATTCAGAAGAATACCATAGAGCAGCTTAGTCTTTCTAGACCTCGTATTATTTTCAAACATCCTGACCATATTCCTTTAATTAAGAGGTGTAATAATCATTCTTATATCTTCAGTTAAAACAGAGCCAATGAGCGGCAGTGACATCACTGCAACAACGGCAGACGAATCTTTAGACAACTACTCAGGGTCAGGTGAGTAGGCCGTTATGACAAGGTGTCGATGTTTTTCCTTAAGTGCTTGAATAGCATACAGTGACAAAATGACAGCTATTTATTTTTCCTCTGCGGACACGTTCGTTCACAAGTTATACAGTTCTGTCTAACTGAATCATGGAATCTACATTATTTCACAGCCTGATAGTTTATAAAAAAAAAGGTTTCGACATTTAATACAAATAGAACTATATATTACATAGCTTTTGGAAAATTAATAAAATTCTAAGAAAACTATTGAGATCGATTGGATTACCAGATTATCCTACACATTCTAGAGGGATGTATTACAATTAGTTCAGATGGACGGTGTGGGTTACAGTATTGCAATGAAAACACGACATATTCATTTCTAATATCAAAGCTTACGATCAACCAGAGTGCCGCTGATGTTTTGTCCATCCAAACAATCTGAACATCAGCAGATCAAACTAACCTGGCATATCAGGGAGACTGTTAAAAAAAGAAAGAGTAGACTTGTCCAAAGCGGCAAATGTTCCCCATCAGCCAGTAATGCCTTAAATGTATAGTATGAGCTGATAATGGCCAACATATCCCAACAAGATAGACCACATTTTTGGCAGACACTAGTCTTCCATCAACCATCAAGCTTGTATATAACTTTCAAATGATCGTTGGCCAAAATGGTCAAAACTATCCGCTTCTATCTACAGTATGTATATGGGTATACCTAAGCTAAACAGTCCCTTATTTATGACAATGGTGTACTTTGTAGATTATAATCCATTTGGTGAATCTTGTGTAAGACAAGTTATAGTGGGTTTACAATGGCTGAGGAGCATCCAATTATCGGGAGTGAAGCGTTCCTTCCCGATAACTGGCTGCTCGTTAAGTGGAGGAGAAACATGCATTTGCATTTACATGTAACGATCACCTCCACAGTTTGAGGACCAGGGATTGCTATTGTGATCAATCGTTCTCATACAGCTGCATTGCTTCTGGGCAGCAGATCGCTGTTTAGACAACATGATCTGCTGCCCAGAAATAATAACTTACTTGCTTGCACAAAAGAGAGTTTCACCTGATGAATGAGCATTTCGCTTGTTTATCCTCGACTATTGTGCTGTGTAAACGCGCCATTAGAAGTTTTTCTCTGCCTATGCCACCTGTTCACTGGCCTACTGAACATTAGTATTTTCATGCCAATACATACCATACCCTGTTAATAAATCTGTTGAACTTGGTATAACATAAAATAAATTTGATATATAACAAACGAAAAAACAACTCACTTCTTGCTGGTGCTCGGAAATTCAGGCCAGGTCCAATGGCCTCTAAGTTCTCAATAGAGAGACATAAATGTTGGATCGAATGCTGGACTGTCTCGCTATTGTGATAATGAATTTGGTACATGGCATTTACGCCACTATTTTGGCTTCATTTGTGCCAGATTTCTGCCACATTTTGCTTAGTAAATCTCCCTTGATATGCTCCCATATCACAAAGGCCAGTCTATAGATGTTTTCTTTCACTGCTGTCTTTGAGCCTTTATCATATCGTATGTTTCCAAAGCCCCTTTGAAGACTATGATTGTGGTGCAGGAAAGCACAATTTCTGTATGCTTTCTAGCCTATTGCCACCTTTTAAGTTTACTATAGAGTACTTTAGTGTAAGCTACATGCTTTTATGGGAATTCATAGTAATTTATAGAAATCATCTATCCGCTACATAAGTAGACATAGATACCTCTATTTCTGGAAGTATTATACCGTTTCCATTAAATCAATGTTCTGTCCGGGCCATGCACAGACGTGCTCAGTCTTCAAGAAAGAGATGCTTTTTGTAGCTGCTCTTCATCCTTGATAAGAAATGACTAGTTGGCCCCAGTTTATTGATTCCGAATTCAGTACTTTAAAATACTGTAGGTTTCCCCCCCTTTGTAAAGAGGGGCGAAAACCTATTTTCAATTTTAAAGAGGTTATTTTCAGGTTTAAATTGACCCTGTCACCATGCATCGTAATGTTATAGAACAGGAGGAGCTGAGCAGATTGATATATAGATTTATGGAAAAAGATTCTGTAAACTTGCATTTATATAAATTCCTGCTCTTCTGGGCTTTCAGCCTTCCCTATATTCCCTCACTTATATTGCGCTACTATATTCTGCCGCTCTTTATAGACATTAGCATACCTCTGTTCCCAATTGGGCTCACAATCTAAGTTCCTTAACAGTATGTCTTTGACAGAAACCCCACACAAACCCCACACAAACACGGGGAGAACATACAAACTCCATGAAGATGTTGTACTTGGTCGGATTTGAATCTAGGACTCCAGCGCTGCGAGGCACCAGTGCTAAATCCTCAGCCACCCTGCTGTCCGCTATGACTGTGTATACAATGGCAGCTGTCAATCATTGATAGGACCGCCTCCTTGACCTCAAAGCCCATAATGATTAGGAATCTAAATGTATAAAATAAAGGTTATACAGAATTTTTTCCTATAAATCTACATATCATCTGCTCAGCTCCTTCTGCTCTACAACATGCACAACATCACAGGTTCCCTTTAAAGAGGTTTCACCAGAATGACAACTTATCACCTTTTTGAATAAAACAGAGGTCAAGCTGCTCCTCTATCCAGAGTGTACGGGACTGCATTAAATAGCCAAGTATGGCGCTCAGCTATCCCCTGCATTCCCAAAGAGTTCAAATGGAGTGGCAGTCCATGGCTCCCTTCAAACAGGGAATACAGGATCCTTATCCTCATGATTGCTGGGGATCCCGGTGGTCAGATTCCTGCTGATGCGATAGTTGTAAATGGTGATTCAGGGACAACTCCTTTAAATATTGAGCATTTATGGATTTTGTTTTCACTACGTATAGTTAGTCACTAGGTTTATATTTTAGGACAACATAGCTGGTTTAACGTTACCAGTATTGTGGATGTGTTGTACTTTGAGTATTGCAAAATCTAGAACGTAGAATAAAAAGTTAATCTAACTGTACAGTGGTCACTATTCATTGACTTTTTTTGTGTCAAATGTTCAGATATACATAATTGAAATTGAAGTTCTTTTACATATCAGCGTGGAATTGATAAAGGAAGCTGGCCTCTATAACGATAACATTTCTACAGAGGTTGTTGGATATGTTTTCTCTACAAGCGTAGTGTTATCATAGTGAAGGATAGCTGACCTCCTAGCAACCAGGCCTCACATTTTATTTTCTGTCCTGTCCTAATCACTTGAACGCAGCTTGCAGAAATCCATACACATGCTGCAGAAACATCCCTAATCAGGTGTCCGGAATGGAGATCTCCGTCACAGGAATGTCTGCAAAAAATCTACAGACTGAATAACGAGTGAATTAAAACATTTGACATTCTGAAAATGGCAATATGTGCGCATATTTCAGCAATACTAGGAATTTGTATGCCTAATAAACATTAGTCTAAGGCTGGCCATACAAGTTTGGGCCAACAGCTTTCTCTATCCTATACACATACAAGCTTTACCATAAACAAACAGGTACAAGGGAGTACTCCAATACCAGACACCTGTGGCAGTGGCTTACGTATGTCACTGAGAATAAAAAAGATCAGGCATGTTTACATCCAACTGTCCAATCATTAAAGGAGTTTTCTCACTTCAGCAAATTTATTGTGTAAAGAAAGTTAATACAAGGCTCTTACTAATGTATTGTGATTGTCCATATGGCCTCCTTTGCTGGCTTGAATTATTTTTCCATCACATTATACACTGCTTGTTTCCATGGTTATGACCACCCTGCAATCCATCAGCGGTGGCCGTGCTTGCACCCTGTAGGAAAAAGCTCCAGCCTATCCGCCGCCTTGACCACCAGAGAGGCCGCCACTTTTTCCTATAGTGTGCAAGCATGGCCACCACTGATGGATTGCAGGGTGGTCAGAACCATGTAAATGAGCAGTGTATAATGTGATGGGAAAATTAATCCACGCTGAAGTGAGACGCCCCCTTTAACTTCCCAATATCTGCTGTAAGGGAAAGTCAAGAGGCTCTACACTTTAGATGGTGGACTGGTTCTTCCAAAATTAACCAGTCTGGCCATTATGCATCAATGGTCAATTTCCATCTAGAATCATGCAGATACTATGTACTATGAAAAAGTATATATGTTATATATATATATATATATATATATATATATATATATATCATGATATGTACTCCATCTCCATACTTTTTGATATTCATATGTATACTGTTCTCTTTCTTTACCATGGCAATTTATTTTGGTTTCCTCTTTTCTATGTGTAGTAATCGGAAGCAGTGGATTTAGCCCTAGACAAACACACCAGTTCTCCCCACAAATCTACCCATCCAAGTAAGATTTCATTTTTTACAACTAAAGAAATAAACATATGGCATCCATAAACCTGTCATTGCCTGTTTTTTGTGTATTGCTGCCAGTTCATAGCAGAGGGAGTCTAGCACACTGTAGACAGCGAAGGCATTAGGTTACCACCTTTACTTGCTCTTGTGTCCTCTGTCCTGTCTCCCGCTGTCTCTTGAACTTTCTTCATCTTTTTCTTCGTTCTTAATCATTTCTAATTCAGGCACTGACATCTCCTTTTCCATATTTTACATTTTATCTCACCATTTTCTGAACTTGCTACGTGCAGTATATCAAGGTGTGGTCATGTCAGAGGGTTCCTAGAGTTAGCATGTCATACGATTCTGCCCCTTTAATCTGCAAGTTCCTCTTTACAAGTAGACGTACCCCTATTGTTGCTGTTTATACTGTTCCCTAAGATCTAACAGTTTTCTTTTTCCAATGGTGACCTACATTTCATGTATCTTTGTCTATAACAGCACATAATAAATTATTTGTTCACTTTACTATTCCACTCATTTCCTGGACCCCGTACTAGGCTTTAAAACGCAGCAAGCTTTTTGTTTTTCTATGCACTTCTCCTCTCATTTCCTGGAATCTGTTCTAGACATTTAAGCTCGGTATGCGTTTTTGGTGTTTAATTCAGCCGAGAAGTCATGTTGATGAAGATGTTGACAAGCCATTATTTTTAGTAAAGTATTTTTCATCTTGTTTCTGTATTTTTAATAGCAGAGCTTACCCACATATCCTGCCCACCCCTTCCTCACAAACGATGGCCACATATGGGCAGACTCCATTCCCCACAGGAATGCAGCAAGCCACAGCATATGCTACATACCCCCAACCAGGACAGCCCTATGGAATTCCTCCTTACGGTAGGCAGCCTGTCATTAATTATATGTCACTCTTTCCATTCTACCTTAGGTTTCTTCTTGACAGACACATGGAGAGCCTTTCAGCAAACTGTAATATATATATATATTTATATATAAAACTTCTCAGGGGTATATTAAATGGTTGCATATAGAATTTTATTTTATTTTTTTAAATTTGCTTAAAACATCGGCAGCATTGAGAAGTGTATATAGATGACGTCAGGAGAATACACTGTGGGTAGGTCATCTGTGTCTTTCCAGGTGCTGCAGTCATATTTCTCAACATACTTTACATGAAATGCTCTGGGTTTCAGTACTTATCTATAACACCTGGTCCTCACACTAATTTATCATAGTTTAAGGTTTTTGATTCAGAACAGGCTGAGTAGACGTTGAATGTTTGCAATGTATATCACTTGTCTCAACTAAGTGGCATTAAAACTCTTTACTTCTGGTATTGAAGCAATGCAGCTGGTGGAGTAGTGTAATTCTGGACTTTAAAACCATAGAGGTGGCCCTTGTAACTACTGGGGGGGCCATCGATATACTGATACCAATCTTCCTTCTTAATAAGTTTGAAGATCTATGCAGGGCAACCCTACTTCCCAACCCTTATTCCTTCACTTATGCAATGAGTGTATGAGGGGAGAAAGTGTCAAAGTGCCTATTGTCCCATTTCCCTCTGCACGATGGGGCAGTAAGTCAAGCATGTGCCCTTCTGCTCCATTCTTTCTATAAAGGACTACGAAAATACCTGGGTGCTGTACTCAACTATCTATAGCAATCACATAGAAAATGAATGATGGAAAGGCGCATGCTTGACTTTCTGTATCATCAGATAGAGGGAACTGGATCCCCATTCTCAGGATTGGTCACGCTCCTAGCAGTCAGACTCCCAGGAACCATTTAGTTATCTCCTATCCAGTGGATGGAGGATACATTTTGAACGTGGCACACTTCCTTTAAGTATAGGTTAATTGCTGAAGTGTAACATTTAATGCAGATTAGATTAATTTAACTGCATTTGCACACACAAATCTTATGTCACTAACTGATTTAGGTGCATTGTGGGCAGGCATCAAGACGGAAGGAGGATTACCGCAATCTCAGTCCCAAGGACAAGCAGGATTTCAGAGTTATGGTTCAAGCTTCAGTGCCCCTCAGCCAGGCCAAGCGCCTTACAGTTACCAAATGCAAGGTAAGAAGTTTATTTTTACTTTTGTTGAGCTGTTGTATATGACATGTTGTCCTCTATAATAGCTGGAGTTGAGCAAATTTTAAAACTGTGATTTGAGTCCTATTTGGCCAAATGATTTGGATTGAAGAAAGTGTCCCCAATTTTCCCTCTCTCTTCGATTCTCTCAAATTGAATCAGACAAAATTCAGGTTGATTAGAATCAGGACTTGGGTCAGAATTTGGGTCAATTTTTCAAATTGTGGAATTGATTTACTCATCTCTAATATCAGCTTTATATTGTTTCTTGCAACTCTTTTCCATATGACATTAGCATTGTTTTTAGAATATTTGGTCTATGGACTCTGGAAGACTTGTGTGTGTTTGATGTACTAGAAATAATACTTCTGTCTCTCTGTCTTAATGTATATTGATCCTGGGCATGTCAGGATCTGGTGAGGTCTCTGTACCTTTGAACTGTTGGTTGAGTAACCACAGTGCTGCTGGACTGACCATCTGATACAAAGTCCCTTAAGTGAGGCCACTCGGCTTGATCTGCTTTACAGATGGTTCAAATGCAAACAATTGATGCCATTTGTAAAGGTGCCCTTCAGCTGGCTAAATACCCTAGATAGTCTTTCAAGCTGTCCTTTTCTTTAACACAATGTCTTCATGTACTGAATATAGGTAAAATATGAATGTTTTATTACGTTTCCTCTATTACATTGTTAAATATGTGTTATATTAATTGCCACGAAAAACAAATTAATTAATTGGTAAACATATTTTTTACATCTTGAATTGTGTTCCAATCCTTTCTTAGACTCCTGCTTTTTATACAGTGCTTATAGTTGTTTCTGTGTATATGTGGAGAATAAGAAATTGATTAAGTAATTTATATATTGATATAACAAAATATGTAAAATGAAGATTTAATGTGTGTTCTGTGATGCAGATAGATATACCTTTTATATACAAAGTAGTCTAATTTGGGAAAGTGTTTTCTCACAAAAAAAAAGTCACTTAGGCAGTCATTGTAAAAGCCAACTGTTCTCTGTAAGGCCTATAATGAAAACAGATTTTCGGGAAAGTATTTTATGTTTGTGTCTAATGGCCAGGAACCGAGAGAGACATTTTAAAAACAGTGCAAATGATGTCTGAACAGCAGCGAATGTAAAAAGGGAAAAGATCTGGGATTAAAGAGCCCATCTGGCCTTCATAGAGCTTTCCCCAGAGGACGGCACTAACTTCTGCCTCGTATATTGTACACTGATGATAGACATAGCCCATGGCAAGAAGGCTGATTATATGAAGCAAATGAACTTCTGTTCGAAGTCTCAAACTAAGACCAATGTTGTAACTGTCCAAATAGAAGAGTAAAGAATATATGGGATTTCCCAGAACCCAAATGCATTGTGTTGTGGGGAATTTTCTAGAACAGTACCAAAAGTTTTGTTATGAACAGAGATGCCTTTCTGTATATGTAACAAATAGCATGCTGAGACCTCGATTTTTGGGTGTATTTGATATACAGTATATATTTGATATATATAATTTTTTGATTTATTTATTTTGTTACATATTTACATATGTACAAAATAGCTTTCTTTCTTTTATATACACTGTTCCATGGCAGCTATGTCCCATATGATATGCGAGATAGTTTGGAATACATATGTTTCCCTTTATTGTCTCTTATTGTTTAAGTCAAGTTTTTATTCTAAACATATTTTTAAATAATCTTTGGTCATGGCATTTTTTTAAATTTTCCATGTCACTATCTATATATTTTAAGAAAATTCCTAAAATCCAGCAGTTTTCACAATGGACACAAAGCCTTATAATAGCCGTCCCTTCTTGTTCTGTATAGATCACTTTTCTGCATTGATATCCTTATAATTACAGGCAGAATAAGGCCACGTTCACATCTGCTCTGTGAACTCCGACAGTGTGTTCTGGTGGAGGAATGGACTGCCGGAGTTCACTGTATCTGGTATAGCTGAATACCATTGTGCACTGATGGATCCCCATTCACTATAATGGGATCCAGTGGATCCAGGGGGGATCCTGTAGAAAGCAGGCCTATATGCTAGATACAGTCAGCAGATTAGAGTGCCGGAGTTCACAACGCAGATGTGAACCTGGCCTTACCTGGAAAGATAACTGTATTTTTCAATCAATAAGATGCACCGGACTATAACATGCATCCAGGATTTGGAGGAGGAAAATAAGAAAAAAATATTCTTCTTCATACCTCAGATCAGACCCCCAAATCAGACCCCCATTCTTCATCAGACCTCAGATCAGATCCATAAGCTCCATCAGTCTCAGGTCATACCCTCCAACCTTCATCAGCCTCAGATCAGCCCCCATCAGCCTCATATCAGGCCCGATCAGCCCAAGAACAGACCCCACCAGTCCAAGAACAGACCCCATCAGCCTCAGATCAGACCCCATCAGCCCCAGAACAGACCTCATCAGCCTAAGATTGAACCCCCATCAGACCTCAGATCAGACATTTAAAAAAATGTACCTCTTTTGCTCTGGACACTGCTGTCCCTTATTCAGTGCTTCATGCTCTTCTTCCGGCCCATGCTGCACTGTGATATGATGTCGCACAGCGCCAGGTCATAGTACGTGCCTACTTGCACTATGTCCTGATACTGTATGCTGTCAGGACATAGTGCAGAGCGGGGCCAGGAAGAAGACCAGGGAGGGTGAGTATTGCACAGCGCTTCCCTCCCAGCGTCACCCGTATGCTGATGACTGCATGATAGAAGAGATCATTAACATTCAGACTTTTTTTGTGGAAAAAAAGGTGCATCTTATATTTAAAAAAATACGGTATATATATATAGATAACGTAGGATCCACCATTCACGATAGGTGATATCACAGCTTATCTACTCCCTCCTAATCTCTGCACAAGTCACAAAGCATGCTTGGAAAAATGTCCAATAAAAGTCAATGAGTCAGCTTCTGTCCACTGTGTCAAAAACAGATTAGAAAAAGTATATGTGTCACTATCTGGTTATTACTGGAAGAAAACAATTATAGTTGACATATTCCCTTTAAATGTACATTGGACATTTATTTTACATAATGTAAAGCAGGAAAAAGAATGATATAATTTTTAGCCTGAACGTTATTTTGCCCACACTCATCCACCTCCATTTCCTCATTAGCATGTACATTTAACTTGCATGAATGTTAATTCTATTGAGGGGAGGTTGGGGGGGAGGGGGCACTACGACCGCAGGCTGGTTTGCTATGAATGGACTGCTTACAAATCCTGCCGAGCTGGGCAGACAGGTTATACCCATGTAAGTGACTTATTTGCAGAATATAGGTTGCCTTAGATCAGGGATGTCAAACTTGTGGCCCTCCAGCTGTTGCAAAACTACAACTCCCATCATGCCTGGGCATACTACAGCTATCAGGGAATGATGGGAGTTGTACTGTTGCAACATCTGGAGGGCCATGAGTTTGACATCCATGCCTTAGATGGTTCCTATATTCTGCTGATTTCCCTTATAGGCCTGTAGTATGATCAAGGGAGAAATGCAAACAGTAACATTATATTCCAGAATGGTTGATAACACCATTCTGTAATATCATTTGCCGCTAAAAACACATGCCTACTTTACTTTAAGAGGCAGACCACCTTAGTTAGTCTCTTCGGTAGCATACTGCATACTCAGGCTTGAATACTGACTGTCCTGAAGGTAACCATTGTGTGAACTGAACTAGATGAGAAGTGCAATTAAAGGAATCCAAAGAAACAGATGGTGTGACTGGTAGGGGGACTTCTAGAGGAACAATACTACACTTTGCCTTCTGGAACGATGTTAGAGCTCAGAGTCGGCCTGTCACCCCTCCTAAAATATTTGACTAAATACACATATTCCCCATAAAATAACTGGACCATCTTTTCTTATAACTCTGTATTGTGCTCGACCCTTGTTATTCATTCTAGAAATGTATAAATAAATTGGCAACTGAATGTTACCATCCCCCTTGCCAAATTGATAAGTCAAGACATAGGCTGATGCTGGCAGTATGAGCGTGTGCAGTGACGCCACCAAATAGTATCAGGTTAGCAATTTATACATATCTTTATAGTAGGCATAACAGAGGAATGGAACAACACAGAGTTAATGGAAATTGCTATATTATGGGGAATTCAATTATTTGCTAAAACCCGACAACTCAGGAGTGGTGACAGATCATCTTTACAGGGGAAACTATTAGTATATAAGAACTGATAATTTGAATTGTTATGGATATTAATATGGCTGTATGCATCTTTCCATTGATTAGGTCACCTAAAAAATGGACCTTATTATTCTGATAGTGCTGCTCCATCCTCAGCCCAGCAGTGATAGTCACAAGCACACCCTGCAATCTAGAAGTATGGCTTCAAATTTTTTTTAATTTTGGGCTCGCTTACACAAATATTTAGCAACTTTTTGCATTTTTACACCACTCACTCCAGTTTTAAAAAGTGGGTAGTGAAGTGGATGTGATTAACTATGTCAATTAGACTCACTCCAGATTTATCACTGCATAAAAAAGTTTATAAACCAGGAGAGTGAGTGGAAAACTGCTCCTACACACAGTCAGATGATCTTTAGTGCCGCAGTCAGTTAAAGGGAATGTGTCACCCAATTTTTTTTCTGCCAATTAAAATTAGATTGCGATACAGTATCCTTCTTTTCTAATCTGTTTTTATTAATTTATTATAACTTTTTTTCTATTTCCTCAGCATAATTATGGGACTGCCGTCTTACCTGAGCTGTCATTAACAGAATTTAGAGACATGCTTTACAGCAGCCACATGGGCCATAGGCACAAGGGACAGGAAGAGACCTCGTTGTCTTCTATGGGAGAGTTTACTAGGCATGTTCTGTGACCTGTGCATAGGTCAGGAGTAGTGTTAGCATGCTCGGCCGAACACCAGATCGGCTTGAGCATCGCTATGTTCGGCACATCGCAGAGTTCAGCCAAACACCACGTGTGCTCGAGCGCAATGCTCGAGTCAGTGTATTTAAATCTAATTTAGCCTCTATTTCTATGCAGAAGATCGCTATACAGTGAGGGAATCCCTCAGTGTGAGTCTGCAGCTTAGGAGTCCCTGCTTTCACTCCATATATAGCAATGTACAGTATAGTGCTTGGGGACACCCCAGTGCATTTTAATCGAATTTAGCCTATATTTAGGAAAAGTTTCTGCTGGGATTTAAACTCACAACCTTTTACATTAGAGGCAATGCACTAAACCACTCAGCTATAATAGCTGCATACCCAGTTACTTAAAAAAAAAAAGAGACTTCTACTAGTTCTAAGCTATGATGCAGACGTTTGAGGTTTAAATCCCATCACAAACATTTTCAGAAATAGAGGTTAAATTAGATTTATATTTTTTGGGGTAATTATAAAAAATGCATTGCACAAAATAAATGTGTATTTACAAAAATTAAATGACAAAAAATAAATAAATAAATATATATATATATATATATATATATATATTAGTGTTGAGCGAGCATGTTCGGCCGAACACTAGTTCGGCTCGAGCATCGCTATGCTCGGCACATCACAGAGTTTGGCCGAACAAGACGTGTGCTCGAGCGCGATGCTCAAGTCAGTGTATTTAAATCTAATTTAGCTTCTATTTCTATGCAGAAGATCGCTGTACAGTGAGGGAATCCTTCAGTGTGAGCCCACGGCTTAGGAGTCCCTGCTCTGACTCCATATATAGCTATGTCTATATATGGAGTCAGTGCTTGGGGACACCCAGTGTATTTAAATCTAATTTAGCCTATATTTTAGAAAAGCTTCTGTCGGGATTCAAACTTACAACCTTTTGCATTAGAGGCAAGGTCAGGTAGTCGGCCGTTTGACCATCTGGTAAGTCAAAAAACACCTGCTGGGGTCCAGATGCCAGGAACGGAGCGACAACCTCAGCCCATTGGTCTCGGGGTAACTTCTCCCTCATGGCCACCTTTCTAAATACTGCCAGATAGGTCTCGACATCGTCCGAAGGGGTCATTTTAGGGATCACCGCACGGACAGCTTTCCGGGCATCATAGACATTCTGGGACGCTCCTGCCACTTGTAGCACCATCACATGCTATAATAGCATTTGGTTGGTTTCCTTCTGCTGCTTGTTAGCTTCCCGCTGCTGCAAGTTAGCCTCCATGAGGGCTTTCACGACCGCCTCCATTTTGTCAGGGGACACGTGTCGTAACCTTGCCGGCTTAATAGAGGACATGCCCCCGTGCCCGAAAGAAAAACTAAAACTTTTCGGGCCTTCAGGCCAGCCTCACTGCGTGTGCACGCATCCTCCACCAGTTGTGTGGATTTGCTCTGGTAGACAGGTTTAGCGGAAGTAGTATAGAGGCAAGGAACCAGGTTGTAAATTAAACTTCAGTGTTTTATTCACACTCAGCAACACATAACAGTCTTGGTGTTTGTTCACACACAGCAAAAACAAAACAACGTTTACCGGGAATCCTAGGTGTCGGTTCATACCTGGTTGAATGCTCAGCCACAGAATAGTTCACTTTCAGGCTTCCAGGTGGCCTGCATGCCTGTTTGCAGTCTTCAGCCTAGAGGACTCCACAGCTTCACTGTCAGATGGAGGAAAATCCACCCCACCTGACAGAGCTGACTGCTTTTATAAGCCTGCCAAGACCTGGCCTGGAACATGGGGAGTATCCACCCACCCAGCACTTTGGCTACTCCCAGTAAGAGCCGTCCCGGATCAGCTTTACAGCTATGCTAAACAGCTGAAGTGTCAGACTGCAATCTGCAATAATGACAGTTTAGGGGGAAAAATGGCTCTTACCTCACTGAGGCCAGGAACCTTGGTGACACGTGCCGACCATCAATGAGGGCCCCTTGTTCCTTCCTACAATATATATATTTATATATATAGAAAAAGAAGAGTCCAACGGGAGCACCAACCGGGATGTGGGTGCAGAGTCCAATGTGGGGAAACGGCAATCCCCAATAGTATAAGCAGATAAAGTAGGACTGCACTCCAAAATAGTGGTGAAAGCAAAAAGTTTTATTCACCCATGTGGCAAATCTTGCAAGATTTGCCACATGGGTGAATAAAACTTTTCGCTTTCACCACTATTTTGGAGTGCAGTCCTACTTTTTCTGCTTATATATATATATATATATATATATATATATGGAAAATTTAAAATAGCATCACCAAAATTTATTTGAAATGATACATAAAAACTTAGTTTAAACAATAGCTCATTCTCTTTAAGTTGCCTCCAGAGGTGTCTGAAAGTGGTTAGTTCCTGTCTTTTTATTAAAATATAGAAGATGTTAACGGTTTTGATTTTATAGCTGAATTTAGCAGAATCAGCACATATCTATCTTTGGGGTACCTTTTATAGTTTATATTTTGAACTGCATTGTTTAAGAGAAAGTTGAGCAACTTAGTAAATATATTGTATTGCCTTCTTATTCTTAGTCAGCCACAACCTTTACTATAGTCTACGCTCACCCTTATGTTTACACATTATAATTCTGCAGACTTCAGACCTGAAATGTCCCAGTATTCCTTGCTGACCCAATGTCTGCACAATGTTAAAGAGGTATACCCATCTTTGACATTTATGGACATGTCCAAGCTGGTTAAACCCATTTAAAGGTAACTGGTCACCAAAAAATTGATGTCTGATATGTGGGCAGCAGTTTCTATTGCTGGAGAAGATTAGCAGATGGATATATAGTTTTATGGGGGAACATTCAGTAAAACTTGGACTCCTAAGCCCAGAATAACCAAAAAATGTAAATTATTTTTCCTGAAGAACTACATATCAATCAGCCCCTCCAGCTATATAGTAAGCTGCCTATAGACTTGCCTGCTTGCTAAATGTGACAGGTTTCCTTTGAAACATACCCATTATTTCAGATAACCTTTCAGAATAGGTTGTTATATGGATATACATGGTAAAGTTTTTCAGTTGTTCCTGAGTTAGTGGGTGAAAATTAGCTGTAATGAAGTCTGCCTATAGATTACACATGGAGCAGGTTTTGTTTCCTGTCTCTCACTAACTCAGAATCACTCAGAAGCAGCATATAGAACATTACAGAGAAGTACTGAACAGTATAGATGTGAATAAAGCACTTGGGATGACGTATAACACTTACTATGATGCAAAATCTGATGAATCATGTCTGTGGTGTGTCTTTACTTCTCTCTGCACTTCCTCTTTCTTTTTCCTGCTCTCCATAGACTTCTATGGGTGATATAATACTAATACTTTAAGGAGCTGCCATGCCTGTCTTGATTTTAACAAGATGAGTTTATCATAAATTTCAAAGACAATGTTAGTTTAGAAAATAGGGAAGGAAGAAAGCAGCTGAAAATCATAGACCAAGGCATTTTCTCTGATATATTTATGTATGACATAAAGTTTATGTATAAATATTCCATTTAATTAATATTTGCCCGTACAATTGTTTTGTGCAAAGTTTTGTAAAGTACAGTAACTACAAAGTTGGTTGAGTCTACAGATTTTTATAGGATCCGCTGATAATCTAATATTCTAACAGAGTTTATGCCCTTAACAGGGTGCCAAAAGTGAGATTTAATGGCTCTCAAGTGTTACCTCCATACTGTGTACTTTTGTCTGTGGGCTGTGTTGTGTATTGCAAATCACCCCCATTCTTTTTTGTATGAAGAGTAGTTTTTATTTTAGGCACAGTCCATGGACTAGAATAGCACTGTATATGTTAATAAATAAAGAAGATTTGACATTGATGGCTTTTGTATGTATGGGCTATATGAATCATTGACCTATCAGATACGTACGTGTGTGCTATTCTGCAAACAGCTATGGTCTATTTGTGACCATTTGACATTCCATATACTCTAATGTAAAGGCATTTGCTTCCACAGTGTTTGCAGCTAGCTGATACAAGGCAGTGAGCCAAATGCTCTACCCTTCTCTTCTGCTATAGAGATGTACAAATGCCTGCATTTATGTAATGAAATTATGCCATTTTCATATAGTATAGTATAAAAAAATATATATGCATATAAATATATATATATATATATATATATATGTTATACAAATATTTTTATAAATATATATGTTTTAAAAAATATATATATTTCTATAAATATATTTATATGTATGTTAATAGGGATTTATATATATATATATATATATATATATATATATATATATATTTATATATTGGGGCAATTTATGAACAGATATACACCACTTTTCAATATGACATGTTGCTGCAGAATCTGTGATTTCTTCCCCGCTCATGCCAGGTCTAAAAAAGGGGACGAGGCATGGGTGTGGAAGTGGCGGGCCGGCAGGTTTATGCTGGATAAGGAGTAGAAAATTGTCTAAATTTATGCCAGCAAGGAAGCTGTCTTACATTTAGAATCTGCGCTGGCTATGCCAACGTTATGTAGAGGTTGGTGCCTCTAAATAACTTTGGGGATCCATCGCCAGCACGGGGTCTTATTAAGATTGACATCTAAAACACCAGTCTTAATAAATGTGCACCATTGTACAGAGAGATAGATACATAGATAGATAGACATGGGAGAGGTAGATGGATAGATACATAGTACTTCTAGGTGGGTTTTGCCTCCACATTACTTCACATATCTCCTTACTTGTGCACGTCAGAAATGGTGCAAACCTGTTGTTTCTACCCAACACATGGAGCCTATTGATGCTGCAGTCTGGGAGGTCTGCATATACACATTTCAGTAATTTGAAGCATTTTCTCCTTTCATTTCAGGGAGCAGTTTCACCACAGCATCAGTAATCTATGCAGGAAGCAATTCACTCACAAATTCAACAGGATTTAATAGCTCCCAGCAGGTAAACGTTGGAGAAGGGATATTTCACTTGTACACAACAAGCCTTTTTTCCCTATTCCTTTTTCTTCTGTGTTCCTACCTTAATAACTCCTAGGCCGTGACGTTGTCCTTCCAACCTCCAAGTGTTTCCCCTTGCTGTGTTATAAATCCAGCCTTAATTCCATCGCTGACAGATGTGCTCCAGTAATGTTCTTGTAATGCGATGGAGAAGTACCATGTGTTGGGCCACCCCACAAACATTTGTTTTGCATTTGTATATCAGGCCATACTAAATAGATACATTTGTGGCATGCATAAAGCCTTCCGATCCCCTACGCTTATCTGTTTCCATGTGCCAACAAGCCGGTTGATATATTCCATGTGGAAAGTATCATCAACATGTGTTTGTACTAATATTTTGAAATATTTCCTCTGAAGTAGCAACATGTTGATATGGTTACTTGTTTTGTGTCTTAGGAATATCCTTCTTATCCCAACTTTGGCCAAAGTCAATATGCACAGTATTACAACAGTTCTCCATATCCGTCACATTACATGACAAGTAGCAACACAAGCCCCACTATTCCCTCAACTACTGCAACGTACCAGCTGCAAGAGCCGTCATCGGGTGTCACCAGTCAAGCTGTAACAGATCCTTCCACAGGTAAGCACGCTACAATTTATCACTGCATTGTGGTCAGCGTGACCAAGGTCGTTAAAGGATTTCTGTTATCTGTCTGTGTGCTTAGAATTATACATATTTGTTGGTATTACATTTTGATTCTATCTATCTATCTATCTATCTATCTATCTATCTATCGGAAATAACAGCAGCACTGTCACAAGAAAGACCCCATTATGCTGGGCTGGCTGAAACCAGGGGGGAATAAAGTGGGTCCATCACCCTTCTACCATCATTGGAGTGCTGGCTCATTCTTCATATCTGTCTGTCTATTTATATCTCTACTATTATTCTATCTATCTATCTATCTCTCTCTCTCTCTCTTATCTATCTATCTCTCTTATCTATCTATCTATCTCATATCTATCTAATATATATCATCTATCTATATATCTCTGTCTATCTATCTATTGCTATTATCTAATATGTAATATCTATCTATCTATCTATCGTTATTATCTCTTTTCTATCTATCTCATATCTATTTAGCTATTGCTCTATCGAACTGGAAACAAACAAGAAACGTAAACTTTGCAGGATGGCATATATGTTTTAAGAGTTGTAACCGTGGGATCAGCTTAGTGTTTCTTTAGACCATATTTTCTTATGATTGTGTCTCCAGGCTTCTCGATGAGTTCAGTGATTTTAGCAATCTATGTTGTTCCTGGTTATTCCATGTCTAACATCATAGAACTACAAACATATGAAGAAATAATGTTGCAGAATGAATCATCATATCATTTTCTTTGTCATTTTGGGATGTGTGTTGAGTGACATGACTTATCTTGGTGCAGCATGGTATGTTGACCTTTCACCATTAGTAGTACTCGTGGTTGACTGTGGATTTATATCTATTACAACATCCAAGCATTGCTTGAGTCAGTATGTGTTTCTCAGTCTTCTGGTCTCTTACAAAAATATTACTTCAGTTTCCAGTCCTTAGTGGAAAGGAAAGGTTCCATCTGATACTGAGATTGCGTTGCAGGTATACGGCATGAATAATATGTGTTGGTACTCAGCAGGGATCTGTGTTCGTTCTACTTGTAAATGTGAGCACAGCTGCAGAGCTGCTATTAAGACACAAGTGCACTGGGTTTTGGTGCCCAGATTGGTCTTTTTATCAGGAAACAGAGCTTGTAAAAGGAGGTTAACACCCGGCTCTAAGTCATGAGGAACAGCTGACTTGGTCCTGGTTTTAAGTTCCCGACACCATGCTGGCTGCCACTTGTAGCAGGGAGTCTTGAAAGTTGGCTTAACTCTTTCTTAGGAGCTTGTGGTAAGTATATTATATGCTGTGTGATTCCAAACACAGCAGGAGAGAAATTTGCCTTTTGTTTGCTCTTTTGGGTGACAGTAGGTGTTTGAGAGATCTCTTTCCTAATAAAAGTGACCACATGTGTAGGAGAGGCAGGTTTTTGTTGTCTTCTATAGGCACTACATACTTGAAACTGTGACACTCTTCTCTAATGGAACGTTATGACCTTGTATCAGTTGAGGTGTAAAAAATCAACTCCAGGATGAAGTTTTCTAAGTAATGATAGGAATATTTGATTTAGAGAATATTGGTGTCTGCTGTAAATTTCCACTTGCTCTCCTATAAAACTATATGGATCAAATGAAAAGGGGCCATGCTCTATGTTTATAACATTTTTGATCAAATGCTTGCTGTTACTTTTTCCACTGATCGGTAGACCTCAGATATTTGTTCTAGCCTAGCAATGTTGTGTTTCATAAAAAGCAAATAACATTCTTCGATGTGATGATAGGGCTGCCTTCATTTTTAAAGATGTGCAAAATACAATCCCTCTCTATAATCAGACTCAGTAATTATGCCATAGTCAGAGTCTGTTGTCCATTAAAACGACCACACACAGCATGGAAATTTTTTAAAAGATACTGATCAGCCATAAGATAACAGCCTTATATTGTGAAGGTCCTCCTTGTGCAGGCAAAACAGCTCTGACATGTTAAGGTATGGACTCCACAAGACCTCTGAATATGTGGTGTCTGGCATCAAGACGTTAGCAGCAGATCGATGTGACTTAACTTGGAAGCTAGATGAACATCTGGAACTCTTCCTGAACAAATTTTAGAGTGTGCCATCACACATTATTCTGATGAAAGAGGCCACTATCATAGTAAAGGAGTAATGGTTTTGCTCGCAAGAGCAAGGATATCTGAATGTGGCTGTGCCACGTGCATGAGTCCTACCAGTGATATTTCTTTGGTAGGCCTATATGTAATCCTTCTATAAATTTAATTTGTAGCAAAGTCGTTAAAAGTTATCATTCTCTGCGAGCTTTGCTTATAGCTGTCTTTGCCTAGAACAGTACATGTTTGTGGTCCGGTTGGCTGTGAAAAACGTACATTCCTTAATAAGTAGTCACAGGGTAGTCTGGGAATAAAACTCCTGTGGGCTGGAAGCTTTTGAATTCTGTTTTTTAAGATCTTAAAGTAAAACGTATGTTCAGCAGAGGAGGCCACTTTCAACGTCTGGAGTGAAAACACTGCCCAAAGCTTATTTTACAGAACATTTGAGCCACAGGTGGATTTGCAAGAGAATAACTGTGAGAGATATATGACATATGTTTTTTCTTCTCTAATCAGATGGGCAGAATCAGCTCTAGTCCGATTCTGGGGTTGTACGCATCCATTAGTGATGTCATCCACTTGCAGTGCGCTCTTGTCATGGATGAGGTATAGGAGGAAAAACCAAACTAACAACCAGGAGGGAAAGCCACTAGGCCTCAACGCTAGGGAAAGGAAAAGGTCACTTCCTAGTAACCCTACTCTGGCCCTGACTTCTAACCGTATGGGCACCCCTTGATAGTATAAATTCCCATACCCTGTAACCTGGGACCCTGGAGACCCTATAGATCCCTAAGAATATTGTCAGGACTGAGGCAACCAGTTTCTTCCCCGATAAAGGAACAGGCATCTCCCTGAGGCTTAGTAACAAAAAGCAAGGAAGGGAAAACAAACAAATGTGACACTTAACTTCTGTAGTGATGGAAGAGCAGGAACACTAAAGACGACCTCACACCAGCTCTGCCAAACCCAAATGAAGCTATCTATCACATAGTCAGAAGGGTGGGGCAACACTAAATAGGGTAGAGTAATGAGTACTAAGCTACACCTGAAACAGGGGATAAGGTGACAAACAAACACTGAATAAAGAGTAATCAAGGAGGCTGTTAGATTAGGTTTCCAATATTTACAATAGCCTACTGTTTGGGAAAAGTTTGTAAAAACTGTATTGAAAATTTGGTCATTGCAAATCATAATGTATCATGGGTAACCCAATGGCTTGGCAATTGTTATTTAGGTACATTTAATTTACTATTTAATTCTCCTTTAAAAGTTAATGAGGGACCACACAAAACAGAGGGCTCAACCGTAACCAAGAATATTTTAGTGTTTAACTATTACTTTAGCTTTATTTCATATGGAAGTATATAACATGAAATGCATGTGAAAATGATTATCCTGAATCCTCATGGTCTTGTGAGATCCTCTCTTACTCTCATGGTCTCATTTGATAAAATATACTTTGTGACTCCATAAATACCTACAGCACTCAGACAGCAATCAACATGGTCAGACTGGCCATATACTCTACAGGGAAATTTCCCAGTGGGCTGATGCCCAGAGGGCCTCTTGGCCGCCAGACAGGTACATAAATATCTGATGCTTTTGGTATTAATTAATGTAGGCAGTATTCTGTGCTGCATTGTAGTATTTGTTTCTGCTGAGGCGGTATTCTGTGCTGCATGGTGGTATTTGGTTCTGCTGGGGCAGTATTTTGTCCTGCACTACGGCATTGCTGGCCGATTTCTGTTGTCCTGACTTCTGTTAATTTGGACCTGCCTACAACATGGGGCCATTTTTATTTTTTTTCCATGTCAACTTTAAGTTTCCAGTGCCACTCTGGTATAAATATATTGCACAAATAGCACACATACAGTCCTAAGGGAGTAGACAAGCATAACCTATATAAAATAAGGAACGCAACAAAATAATAGAAAAGATCCAGCTGCCTCCCCTAAGGCTACTTTCACACTTGCAGGATCCATGCTACTGCTAGTCCACCGTGCCGCTGGAAGTCCACTCTGGCCCCATTCACTATAATGGGGGTGGGTCGGAGGTCCGACCGCTGCACGGCAAACATGCCGGGAGGCGGCCGGACAAAAACCGCAGCATGTTGTTTGCCGTGCTGCAGCCGGACCTCCGGACCTCCCCCATTATAGTTAATGGGGCCGGAGCAGACTTCTGTGGCATGGTGGACTAGTGGTAGCACGGACCGGGTAGGCTATTCCCCCACTGGAACAGCCTGCCGGAGAAGGTTGCCGCTAGTGGGAAAGTAGAAGTGTAGCTCCAGAAAACCATTGGAACAGGTTTCTCAGCTTATCATTGTTTATAAAATCTACAGATTTTATTTACTAGACCTTATATCTTTTTGTATTTTCATGAGAACTAAATAGACTTATCCTAACAAATAATGGTGGCTATATTGTGAATAATGTGATTTCACCTTATGATTGAGCTAGCATGGGAAATTTTCATGGTTTATTTGCTACTTTGGTATTTTACTGTAGAGGCTAGATGTACAATGTTAGTGACTGGTAATTTATGATTTATTTTTATTTACAATGATGTAGTTTAGAGTAAGCTGCAGTTATCACGTCAGGAAGTGCCCTGATGTCTTTATGGCACCAGGGCTGTGGAGTCAGAGTCAAGACTATGGCTTACCAACTTCACAGCACCATTGTTTGCATGGGCACCAGGGCAATAAAGTCAGATTTGGAAGTATGGCTTACCAACTAACTCCAAGGCTCTGATATTTGCATGGGCACAGGGTTAGTGTTTCTTGAGTACAACAGAATGTTTGGCTTTTATGTATCTCAGATCGCCACCATTTTGTCAGTTAAGCATGTTCATGTATCCTGTGCCAGTAACTGTATATTTGTTAGTATAGTAACAGCAAATGTAAAATATGTGTCCATAATTTCTTTGTGTGAAAATACACATTTAGTTTCCCTATAAACAGTCAAATTACCTAGAACTGCTTTAAACTTTCTATCACAGGAAGCAAAATTTTACTATTGTAAGGTTTGGTATATGATAGTAATAATACCAGGGCTGAGGAGTCGGTAAGCCAAAGTTCTGACTCCATCTCCTGCATTTTATTACACTCCAACTTTGGCTCCGACACTTTCATAAATGACCAATAATTTATTAATAACAAATTTACTGTTTTAACATAGTTTTTTTTATCATGTAATTATTCAGGTTACTTAGATAAAACTTAAACCATACTTATTGGAATACAATATATGATATTTCTGAACTTTTGTAAATTCCTGAAACTAGCAAATGTTCAATGCACTATTTTATAACTGGAAACACTCTTATACACTAAATTGTTAGAGATCTCTAAATTTGTCCTTTAAAAAAGTTAGGAAAGCTCTATATGTATGTCTTGGAAATGCAGAGAATCATATGCAAGCCCCAATTGGAATAAAAGACACATGTTAAAATGGAGCTGTTCAGCTTCAGCTATTCAGTGCTTGCTATGAAAAAGTTGTCTGGGAATAAATAACTTTTCACAGGTTCCCGCATCCTCCCTCTGCTATGGAAATATTTATACTTACCTGCTACGTGCTGCTCCAGTCCTGAGCACTGGCTCGTATATGTCTATCTTCTGGTCCACAGCATGATCATCTGCTCCCTTGCAGTCAATGACTGGATTCAGCGATGTCCACAAGAGATACATCACTGCCAAAGCCAGTCACTGCTGAAGCCCCAGCCTGGGGCTGGGGAATAAATGCCCATGTCAGAGACGAATTAAAAAAATGGTGGGCCATAAGATGGACAAACAGAAGCCGTCACACAGGATAAGAGCGGCAGGAAGTAGGTAAGTATGATTTTTTTTTCCATAGAAGGGCCCCTGTGATATGTTACTTATTACCAGACAATGCCTTTAATGCTGTCATCCTGTTTTGTCTAGAAGTTCTGAGATGACTTCAGACATGTTCAGTAGGGAACATTCTCGTTTGGTTTTTAGAGGAGTGACTTCACTTTTGAACATGTGCAGGCTTTGAAACTTGGGGCCTTAAGTCTTGAGTCTCACTGTTCCGGCAGGCTGTTCCGGTATAGAATGGCAGGAATCGGCTGGAGAAAAAAAACGCTACAGGCATCTGTATTTGTCTGGCTGATTCTCTGCATATTTCAGCACTATAGTTAATGGGGCTGAATGGCATTCCCGTAGCATCTGGCATCCGGCAGGCTGCTCCCGGATGGAACAGCCTGGTGGATCGGTAAGCGCAAATGTAAAACAAGCCTTTGCAGCATAAAGATAACTAGTATAAGGGACAGGAAAGAGCACAAGAGAGGTGAGAACTGCTTATCTATCACCACTAGAACACCCTGATTATCACTATTTATAGTATAAGTACAGGAGAGAACAGGAGAGGTGAGAATTGATTATCACCACTAGAACACCCGGCTTACCGTTGATTATAGTATAAGAAAAGGAGAGAACACAGGAGAGGTGAGAACTGATCATCTATCACCACTAGAACACCCTGCTTATGAATGTTTATAGTATAAGGACAGGAGAGGTGAGAATTGATTATCTATCAGCACTAGAAGAGCCTGCTTATCACTGTTTATAGTATAAGGATAGATGAGAACTGATTATCTATCAGCACTAGAAGACCCTGCTTATCACTGTTTATAGTATAAGAGACAGGGCAGAACACAGTAAAGGGAAGAACTGATTAGTTATCACCACTAGTGCACCCTGCTTATTACTGATTATAGTATAAGAACAGGAGAGGTGAGAACTAATTATCTGTCACCACTAGAATAGTGTTGATCGCAAATATTCTAATCGCAAATTTTTATTGCGAATATCGTCACTTCGAGAATTTGCAAAGATGTAGAATATTCTAGAATTTTTTTTTCATCAGTAACCTCGCTTTTTGCTTGTGGGCCAATGAGAAGGCTGCAATATCTTTCTCAGAGTTTAGTAACATCCCTAGCAACCAATAGGAAAGTTGCCTACCCCTTTACTATATAAGAAACTGCCCAGCAGCCATTTTTTGCAGTTCTGAGAGAAAGAGAGAACAGTGACATTGCTGTGCTCTGTGCTTTCATCTGGATCCTATTCCTTATCCAATTACATTAGATAGCTAGTTAGTTAGCTCATATATATAATACAGATAGTTAATGGGAGAAAGTCAGTGTAGGTTAGATAGTGATATAGTGTAGCTAGTTCCAGTGGAGGGTGTTAGGTAGTGTGATAGGAATGACTGTTTCTCTGCTGTCCATACATACATGATACAGACATAGTGCTATAATGTCATAACAATACTCAGACATGATAAAATGTGAAGTTGCATGTATTGCCTCAAAAAATATGTGCATCATTAGTGTCGATTTGCGCAATCGTAAAAATAATGAATGGAGATCACAAATTCTAGAATTTGCTAATTTATTGCGAATATTATGCGAAAAATTTGTGAAATATTGCGAAAATGAATATTGCCTATGACGCTCATCACTACACTGCCACACCCTGCTTATGACTGTTTATAGAATAAGGACAGGAGAGGTGAAAACTGATTATCTATCACCACTAGATGACCCTGCTTATCACTGTTTATAGTATAAGGGACAGGGGAGAACACAGGAGAGGGAAGAACTGATTATTTATCACCACTAGAACACCCTGCTTATCACTGATTAAGTATAAGGACAGAAAAGGTAAGAACTGATTATCTATCACTACTAGAATTTCCTGCTTGTCATTGTTTTTCATAAATAAGTAGTGATGAGCGGCAGGGGCAATATTCAAATTAGCGATATTTCGCAAATATTTTGTAGAATATTCATCATATATTCATGAATTCGCAAATTCAAGATTAAATTCTTGATTGCGAAAATCGACAATGTATTATTTGCATAATGCACGTGAAATATCGGCGTGGGGTAGGCAACTTTTATATTGGTTGCTAGGGATGTTGCTAAGCTGTGACAAACAACACCAATATAAGAGCATTGGCCCTAAAGTAAGGCTGTGAGGTAGCTACAAAGCAGATAATCCCTAAGAATACACTACACAGCTACTAGTAGTAGAAAACGAGTTTATTGTACAATTACCAAATATAATAAAATACCTGTATATGTGGCTATACAGACACAGTACACAGGACAAAAAACAAGGACTACATAAACTTTGTCAATAAATAATTGCATAATTTGATGGGGGGTGATGCTGGAGTTGAAGGTTCTTGGTTGCAGATGTGTCACATGTCCTGTGGCACTTGGCCGCGAACACAAGCGGCTCCGACTCCTCCCCCCTCCTTCCTATATACACTCTGGTTCAAATTCTTTATTGTAAGCGGCACTTGTTGTGATTTTCTCTTGATATGGGACCGGATCACTGAATTAGGCAATGGGTTCCTGCACTTGCATAATAATGGGGGCAGTACACATTATGAATAGATGTGACATCACATGCCAAATAACAATACCTGTCAATCATGCCAGCTTGTATTCGATTGGCTTGCAGCCCTCTCTACTCAGGTGTTTAGCATAAATTCCACTAATCATTGGGGATTTTTAAGACCACAGAGCACAGTCCATCTATACCCCTTGAGGAAGCGACAGCGAAAACGTGTGTTGGGGCCTGGACTACACTGGTCTGTATACAAATGGCAATTGATTGTCCCTTGGTTACTCTCTCCCTTATGCACTGTGCACTTTATATACCTGTATAGTGAGATTCTCTCTTGCAGGTAGCTTGGGAGTGTTTGGGATTATCTGCAATTATTTATCGACAAAGTTTATGTAGTCCTTGTTTTTTGTCCTGTGTCTGTATTGCCACATATACATGTATTTTATTATATTTGATATTTGTACAATAAACTCGTTTTCTACTATTAGTAGCTGTGTAGTGTATTTTTAGGGCTTATAAGCTGTGACAAAAGCTTCTCATTGGCCCACAAGCTAGAAGAAGGGAGGGATGATCACTGTGTTGATCGAGCATCAAAGTGCTTGTGTGCTCAGGTGTATCTGAGGACTATTGCCCTTCTTGTAATGACTCATGAACAGCGCCATCTATTGGTTACATAGTCTTATTAAAAGACTATGAAACCAATAGAAGGCGCTGTTCATGAGTAGTATAGATTGCGAATATTCTAATCGCGAATTTTTATCACTAATTTTCCATGCAAAAAGCTACACTAATAGTCTTGTCATAAGACTATGAAACCAATAGATGGCCCTGTTCATAAGTAGTGTAGATTGCGAATTTTCCATGCAAATGGTTTTTCAGCTGAAAAACTAGGCAGATTATGCTCATTTGTATGTCTTTCCCATATGCCCATATTTATGTAAGTAAGTTTTTACATGATAAAACTGTACAAAAAGGTTATTGAATATTATGTTAGTACAATCAGAAAACTTTTTTTTTACCCTAATGATATTGATCTAGGTGCACAGGTCCACCCAAGCCATCCAACAGTTGTGAAGTAACTTTGAGGCTTACTGACTCTCAGTCAGATGAGAGCTGGTTTGGAATCTCTCATAGTGCACAAGGCTGCCATTGTAAGGTGTGCTGACTAAGCCTGTCATCTGTCTCATGGAAAGATTGATGGCTTGCATATACCTGGCTTTTGGCATATAGCCTTTGTGTGGTTGTCCATTGTATGTCGTAGATAATAGAAGTCCAAGACACATCCAGCCATCCTCTTAATGTTGTTTCCAAACCATTTTGATGGGGTTTCCACCAATTTCTAACCTTTTTTTGTGAACCAGACACCCTCTCTTCTTCAGAGCAGGGGGTGCCTGGTTTGATGCTCAGGTCTCCCATTGACTTTCATTGTATTAAATTGTACTCGAGCACCTGCAGTATTCGGTCGAGCACTCGGATGTGCCGAGCATAGCGATCCTCGAGCCGAACAGCAGTTCAGCCGAGCATGCTCGCTCAACACTAATGATAACCTGAAATGTACTGTGTTAAAAAACAAAACAACAAAAAAAAATATTCGTCATTACGAATATATAGCACTATATTCTAAACATTCGCAAATTCTCGAAGTGATGATATTTACGAAAACAATTTGTTTTTCGAATATTCGCGCTTAACACTATAAATAAGGGCATTAGATTGATAGAACATAAAATATATTTATGATTACATTTCTAAATTTCCTACAATACCATAAGCAGAGGTAAATGTGCATTCACAGCATCAATCCAAATATGTATATATGTACCTGTTTGAACCTTGCTGTCACTTATCTGCGTGTACCAATCCTCCTTTGTATGCTGGTACTTGTATTCAGGGTGGGTTAGGGAGCCCTATATAATCTTATGAAAATTATCTCGCCCCGGCCAGTGGGGATGTGGCTGTGTCCTGCTATGTGATAATGACAGGTTTTGTGCGTACTAATAGGACAGCAGCCATTTTATTTCTCCTAATGACTGCTCCCCAGACAAAAGGAGCCTTTATAACTAATGAAAGACATTTGGGAATATATTTATAAGAAAGTAATATTTACGTATTTTCATTTTCTTAATTCGCGGAGAACCCCTTTAATAGAGTCTGTATATGCACATTCTTATTTCCCATTGCCTTGAACGTCATTTTTTCCAATGTAGTTTTTATTGTATTTGTAATTTTTTAAGTAGTTTTCTAAGAAACATGCCACGATATTTGGGAAATCAATTTCCCTATGATACGTATCATCAATATGGAAATTCAATTACCAATGCCCTGCAGTTGAAGCACTTACATTTATGTCAGTGATTTTTTTCTTCCCTGATAATTCTCCTGTGTCAGGCTTTCTTTGTATTTAGTAAACGGTTTTGGCACAACTCTATTCTTCACTCCCGTAATATGATCGTCTGAACTTTGCAGTGAGGGGGAACGCTTACTGTGCCTCTCATGAATATTCAAAAGCAATCAACGGACGACAACAGGAAGCCTGGCATTCTCAGTCCTCAGTGCAAAATTCCACATTATTAATACTGACAAAGTTGCATAACATTCAGGAGACAGACTATTTTAAAGACCAGACTGATTTTTCCAAGAGCTTGGGGAATACATACCAACAGAGATTAGTAGTCAGTAGTAGAGATATTATTTTCATTTTATTGCCAGCTCGGCTTTTTTTGTGCTTGGCTATTTACGGCAGCCTCGTAGCAAATGAATGGGGCGGCAGGGTGTATGCTTAACTTTCTACTCCATCAGAATGTGGGCACAGGACCCTATTCTGAGTGGTTGGACCCGCCACAATAACAAACCATCCTCTATCCTGTCCTATCCAATGGATAGAGCATAATGTTTAGTAACTGGAATACCCCATTTAAGTATTAATTTCTGATATTATTGGACACACAATTAAAACTGAATTGTTCGATGTTGATAAAAAAAAATACTTGATGAATATTTATCATTTCTGGAAATTTGATTTGGGTTCGATTGCATGCATGTTTTTATCTAATATATTATAAATAAACTGTCTCATTACCCTTTTTTTTATAGAATACAGCATCATTCATAGTCCATCAACACCTATTAAAGATTCAGATTCTGATCGATTACGGCGTGTATCAGATGGAAAGTCACGCGGACGAGGACGAAGAAATAATAACCCATCCCCTCCTCCAGACTCTGACCTTGAAGTATGTAATACAGTAACCTGAGTCCAATACTAAATTATTTTCCCAGTAGGATCAATTAAACAGTAGTATTGGATGGTCCTTAGAAAAACTGCACAGTCAGTGTGACAATTTTTTCTTAAATTTACAGACAGTTGGATTTCAGTTCAACTTAATTTACTGTACTAACGTGTAAGAATATGCAGAGTATGTAGGTATTAGTTAATTAATAATTATTTTTATTAATACTATATTTAAAGAATAGGGTAAAAACATGCTGGAAATAATACAAGCAAATTCCTGTGAATATTAGGCATTAATAATGTTGAATATTTTATTTTTTATTTTTTTATGTATATAATTTTCTCTCTATTTTTCAGAGAGTATTTATTTGGGATTTGGATGAGACAATCATTGTCTTCCACTCATTATTGACAGGATCATATGCTAACCGATATGGAAGGGTGAGTAACAAGGAATGGCTATCCACCCTTTATAGCTTGATGGTTGCAGTTCATTGTGTTGTAAGTACAGAACATTCACCTTCCAAGGGATTTTCATATAATTGTTGTGTGACAAATGTATTAGTCATGCGCAAGTTTGACTTGAAGCTGTAGAACCACATTGGTCTATGTCTAGTCTTCAGCCTTAAAGGGGCTATCCAAAAATTACTGCAAAAAATTAATCATCATATAGTACATGACAATCTCTCTTTAACACAGCTAGAACCAGCCCTGTACCTCACATGGGTCCAGAGATCTCCCCATTCATTATTCCAATTCTCTGCCAGATTTATATCAAGGGGAATGTCCTTTCAACTGCATCTACGGGGCTGTGCCCTTACTGCTGCAGCTCTCTCCCTCTCAACTCAAGAGGCAGTTAAAGGATTTAACTGAGCATGTGCGTCCACCTCAGTGAGGTAGACAAACAAATAAGAAATAGAACAAACAGCAGGCAACGTTATACAAATCCATTTTATTGAACAGCTCAGTGGCTATACAACATTTTTGCATTACAAACAGTGCCCAATCTTATGTATACTTGGAAGACAAACTTCCATGGAATGGAGACGTATTTCTCTATCGCCATTGAAATAAATATGTACTGTTTCTGATGCTTGCATGTTGATGGTAGAGTTGGGAAAAAAGCTGTCAGAAGAATGAGTTTCATATATCCTGTATTTGGCCATCTTAAGTTGAGGGATACATTATGCTTTTGCTTGTGTGACTGTAGTGCCCAGCTTAAGCTGAGGGCTACATTGTGCCTTTGATTGTAAGACTGAGGCTCCCATAGATAAGTATTAAATTGCAAGGTTGATTTAAGGCATCTGAAACTTTTGCAGTTGACTTTAAGATTGATTCATTCCATTATTATCAGATGTGCTGATTTAAACATTATGAGCCTACAGCAATTACAAGTGATGTGGCCCCTTTAAACAGCTGATCAGTGGGGATGCTGAGGGTCAGACCCCCTATGATCTGCTATTTATAGTCTATCCTAGGGATAGGTCATCAATATGTTTATCCCAGAAACACCTTTAAATTCAATAAATCTTTAAAATGACACTATTTATTGGTTAGTTAAAGATAAACATAAATTCTATGGTACTAAAATGATTGGTTCTTCTGACCAATGGACATCTTCTGTTGGAATAATGAAGTACCTGTTTTAAATTTTTCAGGATATGTATTACAATTTTAGCATCATCTAAGAAAAAAAATGTTTGTTCAATGCGGGATATGCAGATTCCCACAATACAAATGGTAATTCCTTGCAAAAAAAAAAATTTGTTGTATCGGGGAAATATTTTCTAACATATGACCTTGTTCCAAAAGAGCATCCTAAATACCATGCTTAGTTTAACCTGGCAAATCAATGCAAGTGCTCAACTTAAGTGAAGCACTCTTCACCAGTTGTGGTATTCTCTGAAATCCAGTAGCATTCACATACTAATTGTAGTAGAGCAGCTTGAGCAGATCTAGGTTTTGAGTCCTCCAATTTTCCCATAATGAAGACAGGGATCACATATTAAAACCAGAATGTGTTTAATAAAAGCTAGTAATTGAGGAGCTGGAGCTGATTTGTCTTAGGCGATGTCTACACATTTCAGACAGGACACGGCTCTACTCTTTTCTAAAGAACAATAGCCTGGGGCTGGGGAATGAATTGCCCAAAAGGTCAATTAGCCTACCAATGATAATGTGTGCTTTTAGTGAAAGGAGGGCGGAGATGGGAAGGTGATTCTCTTCTTATCTCATTAGACAGTACTTATTTTACCTAATGCCTCAGCAATCTTCACATTAGAGGTAATTGCTACTGTTCTACAGCCAGAGTAGATTAAAGATAGCAATTTCTAGTCACTAGCTATATGCGTAGTTGCCATAAGAAAATAAAGCCTCTATTCTTAACTTGATTTCCTGGAGATAGTACATTTGTCATCATAATGGATGAAAATTTTATTGTTTTAATGCAGTTGTCTTGGCAAAAGCCACTGTACACTGAATATGATGGAAATTGTAGTTTTAAAACTGATCTTCCAATGAAAAATCACTGTGCGGGATCTAAGCAGTCCATTCCCAATAGATCCCATCATGAAACAGCATTAATTAAGCGCTTTGCGGACAAGAATAGGCATTTATATTGAAGGCTGTCCGTGCCGTTCTTCAAATTGCCATGCGCGATTTGCGGACCGCAAAACACACCACGGTCGTGTGCATGCGGCCAAGGAGACAGTGTTTCTGTAACTGCGCTTGCTCTACATCTCTCTTCTGAGAAGCAAGACACTGCAGTTTAGAAGCAGCTGGGATCCTTTGCATACCTGGAGGAGCAGACTGAGATGCAAGAATAAGCTTGTGTGTCTCGACACATTTACTGAGGTGGACACAGTAAAGGCTATTCAATAAAATAGCATATTTGTAATAAGAGTAAATAAAATAAAATAAATTATAATTATGGCCTGGACTCAACTTGAAAAGTATTCTTTATGAAGCAACTCCTTTAAAGACTGTTTGCATTTGGCTTAAAGATGATGGATACGAAAACTAACTATATGATGGTTCCACTTTAAGAATAAGCAATTCACTTATATACTACCATGCTTCTTTATCTGAGCGTGTCTTATTTCATACCTCTCAGCCTGAGGTATCAAGCCAGCTGTTGCTTGTAGACTAGTTTTGGAAGGTGAATTATGTTGACAACTCATTCAGAGTACTGATGTCTAGGGACAGGTGGACAGTCATTGACCCTCCTAACAAGCAGCGATACTTTCCTTTCTCTCTGTAATTGATTATTTTTGGAACTCAATTTGAAAATAATAACTTGGCATTTTGAAGATTGTATGATTTAAAACATGTATACAAATATTATAATTTTATCTCCATAGTGAACAGTCTGTTTTGAGCTTAAGGGACCCAGGAATTGTTTGCATTTTTTCATTGTCATATTCTAAGAGATATATAGAGAGATGGAAGGGATTTTATTTTCCATTGAAAATAATTTTCTCAATGGAAAACGTTATTTTTTTGACTTGGAGATTCTTTTTATTTAATAAAACTTTACTAAACTTTTAGAGTTTATTAGTTCCACAAGGGAACTTTGACATGTGATCTTCTGATCGCTTTTATAATACACTGTACTGCTTATCAAGTCTCTATCGGTAAATCACTGAAGGCAGGCATGGGAGCCTTCATTAGGTTATTTAAAGTCTCCAACACCCCACAATCTTGTTCATTGTGGTGCCCTGAGAGAGGGAGCCCTCTCTCTCTAGACCAATTAGATGACACAGTCACTATTGACCACGACGTCTAAGGAGTTAAATGGCACGGATCACTGCACCTGCAAATCTGAGCCATTAGAGCAGGATCTTGGCCCTCGTGTGAAAGCCAAGCTCCTGCTCTCCGCTGCATAGGAGACCCATACAGCACTTAGACTAGTCTGCCATAAAAGCCTAAGACCCATTAGTTACTGCCATAAAAAGGAATATTGACAATCACTATTCTAATCACAATTTTTTATTGCGAATATCGGCACTTTGAGAATTTGCGAAGATGTAGAATATAGTGCTATATATTCGTAATTGCAAATATTCTAGCTTTTTTTTTTTTATCAGTAACCTCCCTTCTTGCTTGTGGGCCAATGAGAAGGCTGCAATATCTTTGTCAGAGCTGAAACGCCTTTGGAGACGGCTTATGGTAAAGAAATGAACATTCATTGCACGGGCAACAGCTCTGGTACACATTACTGCAGTCAGCATGCCAATTGCACGCTCCCTCAAACGTTGCAACATCTGTGGCATTGTGTTGTGTGATCAAACTGCACATTTCAGAGTGGACTTTTATTGTGGGCAGTCTAAGGCACACCTGTGCAATATTCATGCTGTCTAATCAGCACCTTGATATACCACGCCTGTGAGGTGGGATGGATTATCTCAACAAAGGAGAAGTGCTCACTAACACAGATTTTGACAGATTTGTGGGCAATATTTGAGAGTAATGGGTCTTTGGTGTATGTAGAAAATGTTTCAGATCTTTGAGTTCTGCTCATGCAAAATGGAATAAAAAAAACGAAAGTATTGCGTTTATATTTTGATTCAGTGTATATAGGGATCGATACATGTGTTCTCTCTATAGAATCATGAAAATGCTATACACAAATGAAAACAAGACAGACATCTGCATTATATTTAGAAACCACTGCTTTGGACACTGTGTTTTATTTTATTAGCTCAGCAAGGAGCCAGTTGATACGGCAATTTCTTCAGAGAACATAAAGTGTGTTATACGTTAATCGCAAATAAAAGGCCTTAAGTCTTTGTGGGTGGCCTGACTCACATAACATCAGTGATTCTCTACAGATATTTTTTTAGATCACCGATTTACTTGGAATATCAGCAACCTAAGAAGTGAATTTGGTTATGATGGTATCAGTCTTCTAAATACAAATATATTCCATGATGATAAAGCATTTCTGCAGTCCTTGTGTAAACCCTCTTATGCAGTATATAATGCCTTCACTTATTTATTATAGGTTTATTATGTATTTCAGTTCTCCATCTATATATTTTATTTTAGTATGTAGAGTTGATTAGCAAGGTACTAAAGAGAGAAAAAAGTCCTAGCAAAAGATTGCCTTCTCTCCCTTTATCCTATTCTATTTATTACTGCAATATACTGACTTAGGATACTTTCACACTGGCGTTTTGGCTTTCCATTTGTGAGATCCGTTGAGGGCTCTCACAAGCTGTCCAAAACGGATCAGTTTTGCCCTAATGCATTCTGAATGGAAAAGGATCGGCTCAGAATGCATCAGTTTGCCTCCGTTCAGTAAAAATTCCGCTCTGGAGTCGGACACCAAAAGCTGCCTGCAGCGTTTTGCTGTCCACCTGACGAAGCGGAGCCAAACCGAATCTGTCCTGACACACAATGTAACTCAATGGGGACAGATCCATTTTCTCTGACACAATCTGGCACAATAGAAAATGGATCCATCCCCCATTGACTTTCAATGGTGTTCAAGAAGACATAATACATAATATCACGGATGCATGCGGTTGTATTATTGTAACTGAAGCGTTTTTGCAGATCCATGACGGATCCACAAAAAACACTAGTGTGAAATTAGCCTTAGCCCCTTTGAATGGAGCTAAACTGCAAGTGAATGCTAACATATACGACCTGGCACGACAATAGCACATTCAAGGTATAGCCCATCTTTTTCTTCCACAAGTAACTGTTCCTACAATGGTTTGTGGTTGTTTATGGTTTATTATAGTATTGTTGTCTTCTGTGGCATTTGGGCCTCCTTGGTACCACATATAGGCTATGTATGTCTGTAACTCGCATGTCTAAAACGTAAGCAGGTCTGGGGCATTCAAATTGCAAAAGATATGGCAGAAAAAAGGATTCCTGCTGTGAAACATGTGATGAATTTTGCCTCTTCAAAATCCGTTGTATGAACTAGCTCTCAAACTTTTTTTCTTACATCAGTGATATGCCATCAATGTCTGAGATGGGAATACTCCCTTAAGGGGGTCATTTATTATCTCCTTACCCCTGTTTTCTGGTTTTTATACCCCATTGTCCCATGAATATTGTTTTATTTGCCCTGTATCATCCCATGTATCTGCTTTGGCTTAGGCTACTGTGATTAAGTCTACTTTCACACATGTCAAAGTAATCCAGCAGGCTGTTCCAATAGAGAGTAACGTGCCGGAGTTCTCTGGATCCAGCATAGTTGGATAGTGCTGTATCCCTGCCCTTGACTATAGTGGGATAGGGCAAAAATCCGGTTGTTCCCCAGAATACTGAATGAGCCAAAAATTGGTACACACAACGTTTTTTGTTTGGCCATATAGGCCAAGGAGTGGCTAGATCCCTCGGCCTCCCATTATAGTCTTTGGGGTTCAGCGGGCACGTAGCACTATCCAGCTATGCTGGATCCAGAGAACTCTAGCAGACTGCTCTCTACCAGAACAGCCTGCTGTATTTTTTTTAAACATGTGTAAAACTAGCCTAAAATATATATCTAGTAAACAATGAAGGGGAAGTAGTGCTTGTCAGAATTAAGCAATCCTTTGAAACAGCAGTTCAACAAAGGTGCGGAGAGTTGACCTTCCCCAGTCTAATATTAATGGCCTATTCTAATGATGACCAACCTGGATATCCTCTTTGATCTGTGTAAATAATTACTGAATAATTCCATTGACAAACACAAGTCTGACTGTTATTTTTGTCCCACAAGGATCCACCGACATCTGTATCACTTGGACTTCGCATGGAGGAAATGATTTTCAACTTGGCAGATACACATTTGTTCTTCAATGACCTAGAAGTAAGTACAAATGTTATTGGGGTTTTACTAGAGAACAGGGGATTTGGGTATTATACAGTATATAGTGTGTAAGTTAAGAACATGGTCTCTTGGGGTCCACCTTGATGAGTTACTCTCTGCTATTAAAGAGGACCTGTCATCTCTCCTGATATGTCTGTTTCAGTAAATACTTGCACCCACCATGTAAAAACAATTTTGGAGCTATCTATTCTTATGTATTTATGATATGACATTCCTCCACTATTCCTGCTAGAAGTTATGAATGAATTATTAGCAGTTTGCAGTGAAGGCCCAGATGGGTGTTACCAGTTGCAGAACTGTTTTTAATACATTGGTGGGTCCAGTGCAGCTATTTCATGAGTGCCCCCCCCCCTCCACTTAGTGCACTTATATAGTAGAATGCTCCCTTAGTGCCACCACACAGTAGTTATGCCCCATTAGTGCTTTACAGTAGTTATGCCCACTTAATGCCCCCTCATAGTAGTTATGTCTCCTTAGTGCCCAATCACAGTAGGTATGGTCTCTTAGTTCCCCTTACAGTAGTTATGCCCCCTTATTGCCCACTCACAGTAATTATGCTCTCTTAGTGCCCCCTCACAATAGTTATGATCTCTAAGTGCCCCCTTACAATAGTTTTCCACCTTAATGACCCTCACAACAATGTTGCCACCTTAGTGCCCCAATAGTGAAGTCCCTGTAGTTTTAATAACATTTAAAAAAAGCACTACTCCCCTAACCCCACTCCCCTGATAAACAGAGGATATTCTCCCTCTACTTGTGCTCCCTACTGCTCAGGGCAGTAGGGGCGATGATATCACTTCATCGCACCTGCTGGCTGACGGCCCCCTGCTTCACCATTGTATTCAATTGTATTTGCGTCCACAGATACAGTTAAAAGCAGGACTTACTGCATCCTCCCAACCATCTTGCTGGATGGTTGGGAGGCATGAGTCATGTGAGCTACTGCAGGTGATCCCGCTGCAGTTGCACCATTCGCCCTAAGGTTCAAGTTGTATTGATCAGTTGGGGGTGCGCTTGCACAGTCTGACATTATCCAATTAGTGCTGCCAGTGTCAGGCACACACCCTCAACTGGTAATAGCCATTTGAATTGCAGACTGGTAGCAATTCATTCATAATGTCTAGCAGGAATAATAAAGCAATGTCACAAAGTAGAGTCATAAGAATAGATGCTCGAGAATTTTTGTTGTAATTTGAACAGACATGTCAGGAAAGGTGAAATTTTGAGGGGGTGATATCAATTACAAACCATTTGGAGAACAATCGAGGCACCTATATTGAAACAGAAATGTACTGAATTGGTAGAAAATTATTATATCTGAAGAAAAATGTATTGGAATTGATATAAAATTTATTGTGATCACAAGTATGGCAAAGTTAATTTTTTAAGTTTAGAAACATGTGGATTCAGTTGATTTATAAATAAAAATGTTAAAATTGCTACAATATGAGACTGGACAAATTGTGTGGGAAGCAATTTATATTGTAAAGAACAATGATAAAGTACATCCAGGTAATGGCAAAGTGAGTACTAAAATGAGGCTAGCTGACTTAGCTTCTTTACACCTACGACCATCAACCACGCAGACATTCAGGAGAGCTGAGAGGGGTCATGCTACATTCCCCTATAGCCCTGACTCCTAAGAAACAGGAAGAACCCCATTTATTATATGTTTGTAAGACTAGTTGACTTCTTCTGCCCTTACTGTTTAGCACTCTGGGATAAAAATTAAATGCATTAGATTCCACCCACTATTCCAACTCAAAAGAAAGGCTAACAAAGCCTATTCTGGTTCTTGAAAATTAATCAGTCCACTTTCTAAAAGGTAGAACCAACAAGAATATATTGATATACTATATAGTAATAAACAAAATCAGACACAGTTCATAATAAATATATTACATTTTATTAATAATAAAGGTATAGACATGATTGACAAAACACAATGATTATAAAAACACTTAAAATTCATAGGAGTGGTGTTACAGGGGTAAGTAAATCCCATAAAGTGCAAATGCATAAACTGGTCAGGAAAGTCTAATAAAGGTGCATATACAGACTATATATCTACAATTAATAACCTTGGTGAAATGTTCATACAAGTAAAGGAACGAAAAATTGCAAAAAATGAATATACCAAAGTAGTACGAAAAACACAAATACCAAGTTCTAAGTATAGGGAATGCTACATACTGACCAGTGATTGAATTCCACCTCATCAAGAGACCACCAATCCGTACCCCGACGCGAGTTTTGCGGTCTGCTTCCTCAACGGGTAATGACTGGAGCTGTGGCTAGCGGAATCTCATATAGGGCCAGCAAAAGAAATATATTTCAATCACATGACTAACAATAGGTCAATACTTTGCAGCAAGCGCAAATGTTACACAATGGTCATCAAGGTCTACCAATAAAGAACCTTGCACACACCTGGAATTGGTCTAAAAATAGAGGTGCCGCTGATTACTTGGCTCTCCATCGTCTTCCCTTGATAAAAGTATATATATTTTTATTGTTATTTATTGTACGGTATATTAATTACGCCTTGAGGAAGCAGACAGCGAAACTAGTGTTTGGATACAGATTGGTGGTCTCTTGGTGAGGTGGAATTTTATCACTGGTCAGTATATTGCATTCCCTATACTTATAACTTCGTGTTTGTGTTTTTTTGTATTACTCTGGTATATAATTTTTTGCACTTTTTTGCTCCTTTACTGGTATGAACATTTCACCAAGGTTATTATAGTATCAGATATATAGTCTGTATATGCACCTTTATTAACCTATTCCTGACCAGTTTATGCACTTGCACTGTATTGGATTCCCCTACCCCTGTAACACCACTCCTATGAATTTCAAGTGTTTTTATAATCATTGTGTTGTGTCAATCATGTCCATACCTTGATTATTAATAAAATGTCATATATTTATCATGAACTGTGTTTGATTTCGTTTATTACTATATAGTATATCCATATATTATTGTTGGTTCTATGTGTTGTCACGTATATGGGTTATATATTATATGGGAAAGTATTTTTGGTGTTTCACTTTCTAAAAGGTGGCCTTTAATTGAAGATACACAGCTGGGGCATGGAGCCCTATATTTAGGCAGTGCTCCATCAGAAAAAAAAAGTATGTAAATTAGCTCCCTGCAGCAAGAAAACCATCTCACACTAGCCAAATCAGAGATTCATCCTAAAGAGAGAGACACATATGCAGAGACTGCAATTTCAAAGTTCTTGCCCCTCCTCAGTACAGGACAGGGTACAAGTTGGCAGGTTCAGTTGTCTTAAATGCAACTCAGGGGGAATACTGGTTCTCATTGTAGAGACCCAGTTGGCGTTTGGAAACTTATTTTCAGGCACTGTCTCATGGGGGGAAAGGGGCATGCAAGATTGGCATACCAACTGTATCTCTTCGATGAGAAGCAGTACCCAATGAGTTGCACTTAAGGGTGGCCATACACAGTCAGACAACAGCTATCTCTCCTAGCCCCCCATACATGTACACATTTGGCTTGGTTGAACATGTTTGTGTAGTCAGTGGAGAGAGCAGGAAAAGCTGCTGAAGGACACCTCTGGTTGTGGCTACTCTCCCGGAAAAACAAACGTTTGGTGAAAATAATCACTTCGGCTGAACCTCCTTACCATCAACATCACCTGTCAGGGTAAAGTAGGGAGCTCTCCACAAATATTAGACTTTGAGCCAAACCCGCCATTCTTGGCAGGTTCAGCCGACAATACACTAATGTGTGTGGGGGCCTAAAGGCACTTCATCCATCCAACCAGACCTCTGCTCTGTGCTGATGAGGAAAAAGATCCTCAAAACAGCTGTCTGTAGATGGGTTCCTCTTCCGTTTGGTTATTATGAGATTTCTTCCTTTAAGAGGAGAGTTAATTTGCAATTAATATATATCTTAAAAACTTTCTAACTATATGTAGTTAGCAGAGTCTCAGCTATATACTGTAGATATTAGTCATAACTGAGCACCACATTAGGCATTGTGCTTAGACATTGGTAGTTGATTTGTTAAAAACTTTGAAGAAGTTTTAGAACTCCATTCTTGCCTGTAGGTACAAAATGATGGGCATATTACTCATTTAATTAAGGAAACTGCTTTTACCCATACTAGAGCTCCTTATATACGCCACATTCAGTTTCACCAGAATATAGACAGCTGTTTATTTAAAGCCCGGCCGTTAAGCAAGCTTGTGGCATGGCTGCCAACAGGCATTAATCATCAAGATGCTGTTTCACTGGATTTTGGAAATGTATGTTATTTCAGACAGAAGAAGGAATCTGAAAGGTTTTGAATACATCTTCTCCTGATCAAAGTTAATTGGCCGCAATTGGCCTTTAAATATTCCCTGATGTTTCCTTCTTCAAAATCAGGCGAAATGCACCTTATTTAATGGATGAGCCAAAATCATTTAAAAATGCCAGTATGTGACGGGCTTCCAGTGTGGTTTCTTCCACATCTGTCCTATATTTTGATCTCTTTTCATCTGAAGAAAAAACCTCCTCGCAGATGAACTGGCAAATTATATTGCAATCAAATAATTTACATGTGCTTTATTTTTCTTACATTCCACGGCAAAGCATTCCTTCCCCTCTAGGTTCAAAATCAGTAGAAATAATTTTATGTCACCTTCATTATTGTTTTAGTTTTTCTTATTTATTTTTTATTTAGAAAAACTTAAACATGATCCGGTATTGCATTAGCCATGTAATTTATTTATAATTCTGTTTAATTTTCATTTATTATACATTAATCTATAAGATGACTGCCAGCATGAGTTACAGAAAAGTAAAAGGTCCAGTTGAAGTTAACTTCTTAAAATTAACTTCTTAGCTTCTTAAAATCTTAAAAAAATACCCTGTCACAAATAATTTGAAGAAGGCTGCAATTAAGTACCATGATAGTATCCTAAGTAAAAATTTAGATGCTAGTTTTCAAGTTTGTGCCAGTTCAAACAGGGCATTTTGTTGCATTTTAGCTGTCAAATATGATTTTTGCTGATGTTTCTGATGATGGGATAATTCTGATTCAAGTCGAAATTGCGCCTAGAAAACCAAGGCTAATGGCTCATGCACACAGATTTAAACCTCAGAGTTCTACAGACATGTCATACAGCACCAATAGAAGTCTATGGGGCCACACTGTGTTTCCATTTTCATATGGAGGTATATGGTAGTTGGAGTAGGAATATTTTGTATACCGTATTTTTCGCCCCATAAGATGCACTTTTTCACCCCCAAAAATTAGGGGGAAATGCCCCTGCGTCTTATGGGGCGAATGCTGACAGTTTAACATTGCATGCTGCGATGTACGAGCGAGCGGGGAGGGACTGGGAGGAGGAGCTGGGGGCCTGCAATTGCGGTGGGGCGGTACTGTGACTGTACTATAGCCCGCCCCGCAGCTCCAGTGCTGCACAAATATAAAATGTCTTATTCAATTAAAAGTGATTACACATGCCCCCTCACTCCTATTAGGTCCGCACAACCTAACAGCTTCAGTAGAATGCCGGCAGGCAGGTCGGGCGGGAGGCAGCGTAACTATCTGATGTCACGTGCCTGCGCAGCCTACTTTATGAATAAAGCAGGCAGCGCAGGCAAGTGACGTCAGTGAGTGACGCACCGGCCGTCCGGCCTGCCTGCCGGCATTCTACTGAAGCTGTTAGGATGTACGGTACTAATAGGAGTGAGGGGGCATGTGTAATCACTTTTAATTGAATAAGACATTTTATATTTGTATACTGGAGCGGCGGGGGGGATCTGTGGATAACATCCGTGGATTGCACAGTTAAGGGGTGGGGGACTGTGGATGGCACTGTTATGGGCTGGGGGGGTCTGTGGATGGCACTGTTATGGGGTGTGGGGTCTGTGGATGGCACATATATAACAGTGCCATTCACAGATCCCCCCTGTAACAGTGCCAGCCACAGATCCCCCCTGTAACAGTGTCCGTCATCCACAGATCCCCCCATAACAGTGTCCGTCATCCACAGATCCCCCCATAACAGTGTCTGTCATCCACAGATCCCCCCTGTAACAGTGTCCGTCATCCACAGATCCCCCCATAACAGTGTCTGTCATCCACAGATCCCCCCTGTAACAGTGTCCGTCATCCACAGATCCCCCTGTAACAGTGTCCGTCATCCACACATCCCCCTGTAACAGTGTCCGTCATCCAAAGATCCCCCCATAACAGTGTCCGTCATCCACAGATCCCCCCGAAACAGTGTCCGTCATCCACAGATCCCCCCATAACAGTGTCCGTCATCCACAGATCCCCCTGTAATAGTGTCCGTCATCCACAAATCCCCCCATAACACTGTCCGTCATCCACAGATCCCCCATAACAGTGTCCGTCATCCACAGATCCCCCCATAACACTGTCCGTCATCCACAGATCCCCCCATAACAGTGTCCGTCATCCACATATCCCCCCATAACAGTGTCCGTCATCAACAGATCCCCAGTAATAGTGCCATCCACAGACCACCATTAGTTCCAAACCCACCAAAAGCACACCTTTTGGTTAAAAATATTTTTTTAACTATTTTCCTCCCCAAAAACCTAAGTGCGTCTTATGGGCCGGTGCGTCTTATAGGGCGAAAAATACAGTACATCCCAACGAAAAATAATTGTTTTATAGCTCACTGGACACTATTTAATTTAGCTATTCTCTCTTTAGAGCCATTGCTTCTGGGGAAGAATATAGAATATAGCGGCATGTGGAGGTTCCACAAATTGGCACGATAGTGTTCAGGCCTACACACAGCTTCCATATATACAGCTTTCCTCAGTTGACTGCAGGATCTAAAATCAATGCTAAAATATAAAGCCATGCATATGGCTTTGCCAGAACCAGGATGGTGGTACGTTGCATCCCAGTGGTATCAAATGATGAGGCTTTGGGTACTTTGTGTGGCAATATGTTGTCATTCTGTACAAGAATACATCCATAAAACACCATGGGATGGAGCATTCCACAATAGTATGGCCCCATACATTTCTGTGGAACCAAAGGCCCTAAAAGCTAATTATCATGCTTGCATTATACTAATAAATGTGCCAAAGTATTTTAAAAAGTGTTTAGGATTTTACTGAATTCATCAAATAGGGAGATTACTCCATATACTTGTTAGGCTGAGATGAGATAAAGCACAGGTTTGTAGATTAGGACATAGAGAAATGCTTTAGAAATGCTTTAGAAATCCGACTACGTGAATTGACTTTGAGTTTGCATAATGTGGAATTCATACGTTGGCTGTTTCATCAAGGAGACAGCTGATCATTTTAAGCAGTCAGGCAGCATTTATAGAAATTGTCCTCAGCAGGTGCCAGCAGTAAATTTTTGGTGCAGCGTCAAACAGACTCCTGGGATATTCTTGTTCTGGCTATAACAAGAAGTCATAATTTAAAAAAAAATTACCGTAAGAAACGTGGGAGGTGATCATTTTCGCCAACAGCTTATTTTGGCTTACTTCACACAAATGTTTTGTGTGTTTTTGTACTTTTGGTGGCATTTATCTAAATACTAATTTCTGATCAAAATATCAACCTGCATTTATCCGTACATAAAATAGTTTTTTTTTAGTGTTCCTATTTATTTCACTTATGCATTTGCGTTTACGGCCTGTTACACCAGCACCATACTTGGGGCTGCTGCCCTGCACTCCTGACGATCAGCTGTTTTGCTGTAGCTCTGGTGCCAAAAAACAGTGCTAAAATTTCACAGCTCAGTTCATTGTGTAGTGGACTGAACTGGTTACTGCAGGACCATTCCCATTGAAGAGAATGCAATTAGCACTGTAGTAACCCACTGCATTTTGGGACACAGACTTATGACATCAGAACTACACTAAAACAGCTGATCGTAAGTTGTGAGGTGTCGAATCCCCACCGATTAGATATTTATGGCCTATCTTGAGGATAGGTGATCAATAGTAAAATCCTGGACAACCTCTTTCAAGCATTTTGCAAATACACCTACATATTTCAAGGCGTAAGTTTCTTTAATGATGCACATTTTGGGAAGAAGTTGCTCATAAGTGGGACAATCATTTTTTATTAAATAATCTTATTCTCATTTATTAAAAAATATTGTGAATAATTAAAGTCATTACCACACTACATAGATGTACCAAACCTGAAAAAAGAATTATACAAATAATAATAATACAAATTTAGTAGTTATAATTTATATAGTAGAGCAAAGGAAAATAATGATAATTTGGCTATTTGTGGAGCCAGGTCTAAACTGATGAATTACTGGATCTGCTTGAAGATCTTGATGTTTACTCTGGTAGCAGCACAGCCAAATTCCTCTTTACTCTCCTTTGCTCTTCTGTATAAATTATAACTACCAAACTTGTATTGTTTTCAGGTTTGGTATGTCTATGCTATGTTGTAATGACAATTATTATTATTATTACCGGTATATTCGCTTATGAATTCTAGTTTTTGGGTGACTGCTGAAAATCACCCTGAATATTCAGGAGTAGTTATCTGAAGTGTAAGGGAGCTGTATAAGATTTTTCAAATCATGTGCTACTAATAGCTTTAATATACAACCAATAGTATAGAGAGGCAATATAAACATGTTGTCTGCTCTGCTTTATTTGAATGATGGATCACTTTTCCTAACATTGTGGCATTATTTTCTGGTGTTGAGTTCTCACACTTCATTTTTCCAATTAGCCAGCTAAGTGTCTCGCAGATGTATCTCCTTTTCACAGTTATGACCAACATAATAAATACATCAGCAGGCCATCGTGTTAATGATTTGCATAACAATGACAGCAGTGAAAGGAATTTTTTAACATTCAACTGGGAAATAAAAATAAAGCACATAGTGATGAAAACCACAGAATGATATAGCAAATGTTACTAGATGTTGTTACTACTGATGGAATGGTGGCATCCTGGTATCTTTTATCTTAAGCACAGTAAGTGCACATCTTGTATTTTAAAGGTAGCTCCATGTCAATGTCATAGTTGAGTGGTTATAATAATACAATACTGTTGAACTATTTTTAATCAATTGGAATTATTTTGTTAAAAAGATGGTCCAAAGTTTAGATCTACTTAGAGAGATACTAAGGGAGATACATGAGGTGGCAAATCATAATGAGGTTGGTATTATGGGGGACTTTAAATTGCCAGATATAGCCTGGGAAACTGAAAGCTGTAGGTCTCATAAAAGAAACAGATTATTGGCAATAACCGAAGACAATTACCTTTCCCAACTGGTTCAGGACCCGACTAGAGGGATGGCCATACTGCACTTAGTACTAACCAATAGATCTGACAGAACAACAGATGTGTAGGTTGGGGGACACCTGGAAAATAGTGACCATAAAAAAATCTCCTTCCAATTGTCATTCAAATTAGTATTTCTTCAGGGATGCACAAAAATACTAAACTTCAAAAAAGCTAAATTTGAGCAGCTAAGAAAGACCATTGGCCTCACTAATTGGGACAATGTCATCAAAAACAAAAACCACCCTACACTCTAATTTTGAGAGGTACATACCTTATGGAAATAAAAGGGCAAGGAACAAGAAAAAAACTATGCGGATGAATAGAAATGTAAAGGAAGCAATAAATGACAAAAAAAAGCATTTAAAACACTAAAACAGTAGGATAGTGATGAAAAACTATAAGGAAAAAACTGAATAAGCAAAAGACAAATAAAACTAGCCAAACTGGAGACATGGACATTCTTTGCCAAAGAGAGTAAAACTAACCCTACAATGTTCTTCAAATATACAAATGGTAAAATCTAAAGGTGTCAGCCCTTGAAAGAGTGAGGAGGGGGGAGTTGCAGAGAGCGATGAGGAGAAAGCAAAGAAAACTGTATTCACTGAGGCAAATAAAATGTAAGATGCAGAATGTAATGATGCCTGTCTGACCCAGAAAGAAGTACAGCGATGTGTTAAAAAGATTAAAATAGATAAATCATCGGGCCAGATTGCATACACCCCCGTATACTAAGAGAATTAAGTAATGTCATAGACAGACCCTTATTTCTGATATTTAAGGACTCTTAATTAACAGGGAGTGTTCCACTGGATTGGCACTTAGCAAAGGTGGTGCCAATATTCAAAAGCGGGTCAAAAACAGAGCTCAGAAACTATAGGCTGGTAAATTTAATGTCTGTTAAACTTAAGGTTTTCTAAGATATGCTATCTTGGAATACCTCAATGAAAATAAGTAAAAATGCTGTATTAGCATGGCTTCATGAGGGATCGGGCATCGGTCATGTCAAACTAAATTAATCAGTTTCTATGAGGTAGTAAGTTCCTTACAATGGATGTCATATATCTTGACTTCTCCAAAGCATTTGATATAGTTTAAAGGTTAGTTTATAAAATAATAATGCTTGGACTGGTAGAAAATGTGGATAAATAACTTAGTGATAGAAAACAGAGGTAGGGTGGTTATTAACGGTACACACTCAGATTGGGTCACCTTCTCTAGTGCAGTACCACAGGGGTCAGTATTGGGCCCTATTCTCCTCAATATAATTATTGATCTTGTAGAAGGCTTGCACAGTAAAATATATTTTTTTCAGATGACACTAAACTGTGCAAAGTAATTAACACAGTATACTGCTACAGATGGATCTAGCTATATTAGAGGCTTGGGTAGAGAAGTGGCAGGTGATGTTTAACAAATGTAAGGTTATGAACATGGGAAGAAATAATGCAAGTCACCCGTACATACTAAATGGTAAAACACTCGGTAACACTGACATAGGAATTTTAGTGGATAGCAAGCTAAACTGTATAAACCAGTGTCAGGCAGTTGCTGCCAAGGTAAATAAGATAATAGGTTGCATCTAAAGGAGCATAGATGCAAGTGATGAGAACATAGTCCTGCCACTTTACAAATCACTAGTTAGACAACACATGGAGTGCTGTGTACAGTTCTGGGCTACTGTGAACAAGACAGATATAGAGCTGGAGAGGGATCAGAGAATGGCAACTAAAGTAATGACTGGAATGGGCTGCCTACAATATCCAGAAAGGTTATCAAAATTAGGGTAATTCAGTTTAGAAAAAAGATGACTGATGTGAGATCTAATTACTATGTATAAATATATTATTGGTCAGTACAGAGATCTATCCCATAATCATTTATATTCAGGACTGTGACTGTGACGAAGGGACACCCTCTGCATCCAGAGGAAAGAAGGTTTGTACACAAACATAGAAGAGGATTATTTATGGTAAGAGCAGTGATACTATGGAACTCTCTGCCAGAGGAGGTGGTGATGGTTAATTCACTAGAAGATGTATTTCTGGAGTGCAATAATATTATAGGTTATAGTTATTAGATTTCTGGACATGGGTAGTTGATTCAGGGAGTGTTCTCACTGCCTGGATGGAGTCAGGAGTCAGGAAAATGACCTTCTACCTCACAGGTTTTTTTCTCTCCCTTCCTCTGGATCAACTTGCAGGATAATAGGCTGAACTGGGTGCACATATGTCTTTTTACAAACTGTTACTATGTTACTAAACAATGTAAAGACGGTGTCAAATGTTTTAGCGTACATACTGTAGAAGCTGGTTGTTATTTATGCAGAATGTGGCCTACAGCTTAAATTAAAGTTTTTGCTGGACTTTAAATCATGTATTAGGCACCAGTATTAGGACTGCATACTCAGAGTACAGACTGCAGAAAATGGTATCCTGTATTCTGCTAAATATCTGCCTTACAAGTTGCCTCATCCCTGTTGATGGCAGGATCATAAACATTAGCTTAGGTAAATTCCCAAACTGAAAGCCAAAGGGCACAGCAGATATAACATTACCAGAAGCCCCTTTAGTCTTTTGATTGTTAAGGATACAAAGTAATGGATGTACTGTTAGTAAAAATGCTTTGAGAAGACAAGCATTTTGCCACATTTTGTATACTAAAGTTGGCTACACATACTAGTTAAATTAGTAAAAACAACCAATTTTAAGGGGTTGTTCACTTTTTTAAGTGATAGTCTATCCTCAAGATAGGCCTCAGTCAGCTGCATAACCACAGTGCACCATCAACATTGCGGTGGACAGTGAAATCAGTTGGAGTAGAGCTGCAGTAAAGAGCAATGCCCTCTACAATGTTCAGAGCAGTTCCACCGCTCACTTCCGTTGATGGAGCTACATCCAATGAGCTGATTGGCAAGGGTATGGGGTGCCAGACCGAATCGATCAGGTAGTGGTCGCCTATCCTGAGGACAGGGGATCACTTAAAAAAGGCTGAACAACTTATAGCTAAGCAGCCAAACTCAGCCCAATAGTTCCCCATGATCAAACACTTGAGCATAGAAGGATCGGACATGCTAGATTTCAACATGCTGGATCCTGGATCAGTAGCTTATTTGTCTATCCTCCTTAAAATAAACATGCACTGTCGGACAATCCAAGTCTACATGTTTATAAGGAAACTGCTGTTGGCTGATAGCTATATGTGTATTTCCGGCAGAAAAGGTTGGGGATTTGAAAAACATGTATCTATGTCTGTAGTTAGAGCAATGCAGACAGTAGTAATGAATATAAAAATCACAAACAGTCTGATATTTATAATAGATTACAAGAAAACCCCACAGGAGGTCTCAAAAACCTGCTGTTTTGGCAAACTAACAGTGAACTGATCTGTAGCTGTTGATGGCTCAAGCTGGTCTTTGGTGCTATTTTACATCAAAGTTCAAAATTACAGATGTGTTAGAGCTGAGTTGCTTTTATTTCCCCATAAACCTGGTCCAGGAGCCCAATAACTGGAACCAAGATGAATGTTCTCACGAAACCACATGTGCACGGGGCCACATTTCACACGTTCTGCTGCTGACTCTTCATACACATTCCTTCTTTGACTGATGTTATAGCTTTCTTCTAACATGGCAAATTACAAAGTAGATAATGTGTTACACCAACATCGGTGCCAATAAAATGAAAGAGAAAATATCACTGATTATAATATGCAATACAATTTGAGAACCAAATTGCAAAATAAAGTATAATTTGTCATTTTTGGCACAACCTTTGCTCTGTATGATAATGAACACTCCACAGTCCAGTTGGCGAAGCATTCCAGGGCAAAATAATAGAAACATAAAGGCCTCTTTGACACGGGCGTTGCGGGAACATGCGCGATCTTTCCGCGCGAGTGCAAAACATTGTAATGCGTTTTGCATGCGTGTGAGAAAATCGGCATGATCTATCACCATGGTAAAAGATCATGTGACGGATCATGTGATGAGCGAAGTGACGTCACCACAGGTCCTTTTCCTGCACACAGCAAAAAAGAAGACAGAAGAGAAGCCGGGCTGCACGATCAAGTGGATTAAGGCGAGTTAAATTATTATTAATATTTTTTAACCCCTCCAGCGCTATTGTACTATGCATTCTGTATTCAGAATGCTATTATTTTCCCTTATAACCATGTTATAAGGGAAAATAATAATGATCGGGTCTCCATCCCGATCGTCTCCTAGCAACCGTGCATGAAAATCGCACCACATCCGCACTTGCTTGCGGATGCTTGCGATTTTCAAGCAGCCCCATTCACTTCTATGGGGCCTGCTTGGCGTGAAAAACGCACAAAATTGAGTTTGCTGCAATTTTCACGCAACGCACAAGTGATGTGTGAAAATCACCGCTCATGTGAACAGCCCCATAGAATTGAATGGGTCCTGATTCAGTGCGGGTGCAATGCGTTCAACTCACGCATTGCACCCGTGCGGAAAACTCACCCGTGTGAAAGGGGCCAAAGATGTGGTCCATTAGCTAATGAATGTCCCATGGAGATGGAATGCTTGAGCTTGTTGGCATCATCACCCTTCCAAATATATATTGTGAACTTGAGCAAATGCCCGACATGCTAACTTATGTTGCTAGCACTAGAGTCCCAGGCATGGGAAAGAGGGTGGATAAACTAGTGCCAGTGTAAACACTGTTGATCTCTGGAACTAAGTGATATCTGGGCTATTATCAAATGTCAATGGTCGACCATGTGGCCTCTGAAACAATCAGAGCAGGTTGTTGAAATCCAAAGTGGCATAAGGCAGTTGCCAATTCATTTTAGCTAGCCTCAATGGTCACAGAAGTCAGAACTCCTTCGATCATTGAATGAATATCGTACCAATATGACATCAAAGTCTGTTAGGAGACTACCGCTTTAATACTGCAAATAGTTTAGTGCATATTCATAGTACAATAGTTGTTCTGATGTATAGGGTTTAGGTTTATCTATCAAACAATAATCACAGAATGAAGTATCGCACACCGCTGTCGCTGGTGCTCTCAAAAGACTTGTTAGTCGTAATCCGTAGTAGAAAAAATTGCTGCACACAGCTGGTTCAATTTGCCATTAATCAGTAAAGTTTATTATTCACAACTTATTTCATGTTGCATACATGATCCAGCAGATGCCCATATATCAGAGTCACCCGCCCGCCGTCACTGCCAGATCATATCCCGCTGAGGAAGGCCGATATAGGCCGAAACGTTCGGTACTTATATAATGTGACTCTGATATATGGGCATCCACTGGATCATGTATGCAACATTAAATAAGTTGTGAATAATAAACTTTACTGATTAATGGTAAATTGAACCAGCTGTGTGCAGCAATTTTTCCTACTATCTATCAAACAATGTCTTGTCTCGATATTTGTTTACGCTCTTTACTATTTTCTTGCCATGTCCCTTTTTCACATTTCAATTTTCTGCTTTTATTAATGCTTTCGTGTATTTTATGAATTGTGGGTGTTTTGGCATGTAGTTGCATTCTATATATGGTTTCTCAGAATTTCTTTATTTTTTAAAGAATTTTGCCTTAAACTCTAAAGAAAAAGACAATCTAAAATAGTTTGCCTCTACTCAGAATCGTTTTTTCAATGTTTCTGTGAACTAGCAAAGTATTTTAACAACCCCATGGCAGAAGGTTAAGTGAAGAGATAAGATAAGAACAAAAAAGCAAAGATGAGGTGCTGACATAACAATTAGACACCACACCCTGCGCTGCAACCTGTTGAAATGAAGATTTTTACACTTTGAAAGGACTTGTGTGGAGTCTTTGAAATTCTTTTTCATTGTTTGATGTTGGAGGGACAATAAAATCCCATAAGATTTTCTCCAGTCATTCTACTTGTCTGATAATACAGGCTTTTGATTATAAAAAGAAAGTAAAAAAAAAATATATATATAAATATATATGTTTCCCTGTTTTAGATAGATATTCTACAGTAACCTTTCCATACAGCAGCTGATATTAGGCATTTTTTATTTAGCATTATTGTATTATGTTTGAGGTTTAACCCCTTCAGGACCCTGACATTTTTCACCTTAAGTATCAGGCCATTTTTAGCAAATGTGACATGTGTAAATTTATGTGGGGATAACTTTAAACTTTTACTTATCCAGGCCATTCTGAGATTGTTTTCTCATCACATATTGTACTTTATGACAGTGATAACATTGAGTCAAAAAAGTTTATTTTTATTTATTAGCAAACTTCCAAATTTCAATTTCTCTACTTTTATAATAGATAGTAATACCTCCAAAAATAGTTATTACTTAACTTTTTCCATATGTCTACTACATGTTTATATCATTTTTTGAATCCCGTTTATTTTTTTTGGGACGTTAGAAGGCTTAGAAGTTTAGAAGCAAAGCTTTAAATTTTTTAGAAAATTTCCAAAACCAACTTTTTAAGGACCAGTTCAGGTCTGAAGTCACTTTGTGAGGCTTACATAATAGAAACCACAAAAAACTGATCCCATTTTAGAAACTACACTCCTCAAGGTATTCAAAACTGATTTTACAAAGTTTGTTCGACAAGAATCACTTTTTGGGCAGATTTTCAATTTTAGTCAATTTTTTCCAGTTACAAAGCAAGGGTTAACAGCCAAACAAAACTCAATAGTTATGGCCCTGATTCTTTAGTTTACAGAAACACCCCATATATGGTCGTAAACTGCTGTACGGGCAGACGGCATTGCGCAGAACGAAAGGAACTCCATATGGTTTGATGTAAGGTGACAAAAAATTGCTTTTTTGACACAGTTGTTATTTAATTTTCTTTATAGTGTTCACCTGAGGGGTTAGGTCATATGATATTTTTATAGAGCAGGTTATTACGGATGCGGCGATACCTAATATGTCTACTTTTTTTATTTGTGTAGGTTTTACACAATGATATCATTTTTTAAACAAAAAAAATCATGATTTAGTGTCTCCATAGTCTGAGAGCCATAGTTTTTTCAGTTTTTGGGCGATTGTTTTAGGTAGGATATAATTATTGCGGGATAAGATGACGGTTTGATTGGCACCTTTTTGGGGTGCATATGACGTTTTGATTGCTTGCTATTACTCTGACTGTGGCACATCAAGGGTTAATGCGCCGTCATTGGTGATTTCACTGATGCCGGCGCATGCAGCAGTGGTCCTGGCTATCAGTGACTGACGGACCCCTGCCGCGGATCATGGCAGGCGCATCTCCTGCACCCGCCCGATCACAAAACCGTACATGTATGGTGCTGGTCCTTAAGTCAGCGGACATCTGCGCCGTACATGTACAAAAACAAAAATCCTTGTTCAAAGCTGATCTTCTCAAAATTAAGACAAGGCTATCGTCACTGGTAAAATATCACCAAAAGCCCTTATAAACTGAGCATGTTATTAATTTTTACAGTATATTTTCACTGGATAAATGGCAGTGACATGCTGCCAAAAACATTTAAAAATTATTTTTATGAATCCTATAGATGGTGTAAACTTAGACAAGTTGTCCAGACATGCTCTAGATTTATCCCGCTCTGCACATATTGTAGGTGGTACTGCCTACAATATAAAGTGGTATTATGCCCAGGATATAATATGCCATTATAGAGTGGTTTGTGTGCAATTTATCATTTTTAAAAAGCTATGTTCACACCTGAGTCAGGCGCTCCATTTGGAGCCTCAAACGCATACAGGACTATTTTGTCGAACCTGACATTCCTTTTTTTTCATTGTTCTGCTCTTCTAACAAAGCAGAATGACGGAAATTGTTATTGTAAAATATTAATATTAAAATATTATTTCTGGTCTGAAGTCAACCCTAGTTTACACAATGCCATAGCTTTTCATAACTTAGATAAAGCAAATTTCCTTAAGATTATAAGTATAGAAACATTTTTATGTCTGTTCATTACTTTATATAACTGATTCTAATGTATTATGTGATGTGATTGACTTGAGGTAGTAAAGGACAAGGAATCAACATGATAAATGTGCAAGAATTTATAAACATTGAAATTTTGAAGCCATTGTTATAAAAGATTTAAGCTTTTTTTGTGGCCCAAGCTGAATTTTAAACTTGCTCCCTATTGGTTCCTTCATGGATTGTCAAACAAAATGCTGACTATTTGAAGATGTCTTTGTTCTCTGTATCCTGTATTGGATCCACAGGTAATCTGTACCTTTCTTTCCTCAGTAATTGTGGTGGGAAAGTAGAGAAAATGAAGGGGTCACAAAGTATATTCAAGCAAGGTGTGACAGGCTCTGCCAACTGTTAGTGCTGAAATCCTGTGAACTAAGGACACCTCTTATTCACATGCATTCATTCTGATTCTTAGGCAAAGTAATGATGGGCTAAAGACACTCATTCCTGATCAAAGGATTTAATTGACTTGAACAGAAAACCATAATCCAGTTTAGCTGTTCAATTTTAAAGCATTTTAAAATTCACCTCAAATACAGGTTGCTCTCCTGCCTTATCCAATTTTATTTTACATTTAGAATTATGTGACATAGTGCAATAGTTATTTTTTTATTTTAGCCCAGCATTTATTTTTTTATTTATTATTATTTATTTGGTTATTGCTTACACGAGCTACAAAAAACACAATTTATTTCATACAAAACAATAACTTTTTTGATATTAGAGATCATCAACATTGTTTTTGGTTTTAAACATCTGGTCAGCAGGATCAACCCTATTTTTAAAAAAGGCATAGTACCTGGTAGGGTTGACCCAGCTGAAATTGGTTGTGACGCTCCTAAGAAAAAAGATTATTTATGCAAATGAATCACAGAGAGATGTAGCCAGCACTGTAAAGCTGAGGAGCTGAGGTACATAGAGGTGCTATAGCCTGGCCCTTGGTGCACTGAAACTCTAATTTGCATAAACAATAAGCATCTTTTCTTTCTCTGGAACACCCCAACAGATTTTCACAAGTCAGGTATCATTTTAATCAACAAGATCAACCCTACAAGGCAATGTAACTTGCTATTAAGTGCTCTTCATGTGGCGCCAAAGCATTTTATTGTATACTGTATTGTGTAGAGAATAGGATTTACCAGTCCTGTCCATAATGGAGCTAACAATTTAAAGGGGTTGTCTTATGAAGACAACTCCTATCCATATGCTGTGTGAGATCATGCCGATATCAGAAAGGCATCCCCTCTTACAGAGGTTCTCTGGGAATTAAGAAAATGAAAATACTTAAATATTACTTTATTATAAATATATTCTCAAATACCTTATATTTTTTATAATGGCTCGTTTTGTCTGGGGAGCAATCATCAGGAGAAACAAAATGGCCGCCGTCCCATTAGTTCACACAAAACTTGTCCTAATCACATATGAGGACAAGTTACTTCACAACACTGAGGTAAAGAGCTGCCATCCTCCTCTGTGCTCTGCTTGTCAGGGATTATGATTCTGAATACAGATGATAAGAACTTTAGCTGGATCTCTGGGGAATTTAGTTAATGAGGAGACATGAAGTACAGAGAGGACAGACATGACAGACTCTGGTAATGTGGGGCTTTGTCTCCTCATCATCTCCATTCGTACGGAGATTCACCTATATTCAGGATCATAACCCCTGACAAGCAGAGCAGAGAGGAGGATGAGGCAGCTCTTTACCTCAGTGTTGTGAAGTAACTTGTCCTCATATGTGATTTGGACAGGTTTTGTGTGAACTAATGGGACAGCGGCCATTTTGTTTCTCCTGATGATTGCTCCCCAGACAAAACAAGCCATTATAACTTAAGAAAGGTATTTGTGAATATATTTATTATACAATAATATTTAAGTATTTACATTTTCTTAATTCCCGAAGAACCCCTTTATGAACCAGACTGGAGAGCCAATAGGTAATTTTCTCTACAGTTGAAATGTTCGGCTGAACGATAATGGTTGATCTAGACCCGCTGATCACAAGAGTAGCCCTTGGACTTTGTTTCTCAGTTCTCCAGACACATAGTTTAGACATAAACTTTATAAGAAATGAGTTAAGTTACTAGTATTTTTCTAGAGTGAAGAGTAAACTGGAGTTCCAGGAGAAATCCCATATCCAAGTCCCCGGACCCCATTTGCTGTAAGACAACAGTGCTTCCACTATGTTGATCAAACCTGCGCTGTGTATAATACATAGTCTAGATATTTAATCATCCATTGCACATATGTATAGTAAAATAATATTGTTAAGGTCAAGAATATTTATACATACATTTTAAAACAGAAGTTTGAACATCTTAATGTAACGCAGGTTCTCACAGACACGGTCAAGGAACTTTATTATTCAACGCAGACAAGGAAGGAGTTGAAGCAATTGTCTAATGACAGATATGAAGAGAACAGAGAATGCACTGATCATTTCCTGTATGCTGGCCCGCTTTCCAGCCGGTCTCAATGGGCTCGCTGATGTAAAAAGAAAACGCAAATTGCAGCTTCTAGGGGGAATTTTCTTTCTGCTTTACGGCTTCAGAATAAGGCATTGAAACAATTAAGCTTCAGGACGGTGTTAGTTTTCTCACGATAAACTGGGAATACTGAGTAAATGTGGAAGTGTGTTATTTTTTGCCATAATAATCATACTTAGAGGATTGTAACGCTGTTAAGACCTTTCACAAAACTTGTTTTTACATCATAAATGGTGTTTTATTTTCACCTTAACACACAATTATTGTTGGAATTCGTACCTCTCTAGGTCAACATTCATAATCACACCCTAAAACCACTCTAAACTAATAAAATAAAGACTTCAACATAAAAAACTTTGTAGCCATTTAGCAAAAGAGTGCCAACGGTGAGCTAGATTTATTTAAGCTGAACTTTATTATCAAAGCTAGAGGCCATTATATTCTCCATATGCAGCAAAGTGATTGGGCAACTCCAACTGGTCAGATAACCAGTCTATGTGCAGAGGCTTGTCCTGCTTCTTTATTTTATTTTTTTACTGAAGACCATTTTCTTATTTTATTATTTGTTTTTAATGCTAAGGAGATTTTTAGAATAAAAAATACTATTCATCTAAACCGGTATTAATATTCATTCTGCTCTTACAATCTACAAATATCATAAGCAATAATCTTTATAATGTGTTAATTATGATCCTATCAATCATTGGCAAGTGTAAATACACACAAAGAAATTAAAACTGATTATAGATATAGATTGATACACTATGAATATATATTACTGGTAACATAGTAACATAGTACATAAGGCTGAAAAAAGACATTTGTCCATCCAGTTCCAGTCCTGCAAGTTAATCCAGAGGAAGGCAAAAAACCTGTGAGGTAGAGGCCAATTTTCCTCACTTTACGGGAATAAAAAATTCCTTCCCGACTCCAATCAGGCAATCAAAATAACTCCTGGATCAATGACCCCCTCTCTAGTAGCTATAGCCTGTAATATTATTACGCTCCAGAAATACATCCAGGCCCCTCTTGAATTCCTTTATTGTACTCCCCGTCACCACCTCCTCAGGCAGAGAGTTCCATAGTCTCACTGCTCTTACCGTAAAGAATCCTCTTCTATGTTTTTGTACAAACCTTCTTTCCTCCAGACGCAGAGGATGTCCCCTCGTCACAGTCACAGTCCTGGGGATAAATAGATGATGGGATAGATCTCTGTACTCACCCCTCATATATTTATACATAGTAATTAGATCTCCCATCAGTCAGTCCTTTTTTCTAAAGTGAATTACCCTAATTTTGATAATCGTTCAGGGTACTGTAGTTGCCCCATTCCAGTAATTACTTTAGTTGCCCTCCTCTGGACCCTCTCCAGCTCTGCTATGTCTGCCTTGTTCACAGGAGCCCAGAACTGTACACAGTACTCCATGTGTGGTCTGACTAATAATTTGTAAAGTGGTAGGACTATTTTCTCATCACGGCATCTATGCCACTTTTGATGCAACCGATTATCTTTTTGGCCTTGGCAGCAGCAGCCTGACACTGGTTTTTGCAGCTTAGTTTGCTGTTTATTAAAATTCCTAGATCCTTTTTCATGTCAGTGTTACCAAGTATTTTACCATTTAGTATGTACGGGTGACTTGCATTATTCCTTCCCATGTGCAAACCTTTACATTTGTCAGTGTTAAACCTCATCTGCCACTTATCTGCCCAAGCCTCCAATCTATCCAGATCACTCTGTAGTAGTATACTGTCCTCATCAGTGTTAATTACTTTACATAGTTTAGTGTCATCTGTGAAAATTGATATTTTACTATGCAAGCCTTCTACAAGATCATTTATAAATATATTGAAGAGAATAGGGCCCAATACTGACCCCCCTGAGGTACTTCACAAATGACAGTGACCCAATTTGAGTGTGTACCACTAATAACCACCCTCTGTTTTCTATCATTGAGCCAGTTACTTACCCACATACAGACGTTTTCTCCCAGTCCGAGCATTCTCATTTTATATACTAACCTTTTATGTGGTAAAGTGTCAAATGCTTTGGAGAAGTCCAGATATACGACATCCATTGATTCGCCGCTGTCAAGTCTAGAACTTACCTCCTCATAGAAACTGATTAAATTAGTTTGGCATGACCGATCCCTCATGAAGCCATGCTGATATGGCGTAATTTGCTTATTTCCGTTGAGATGCTCTAACATAGCATCTCTCAAAAAACCTTCAAACAGTTTACCCACAACAGATGTTAAACTTACCGGCCTATAGTTTCCAGGCTCTGTTTTTGGACCCTTTTTGAATATTGGCACCACATTTGCTATGCGCCAATCCTTGTGGGACATTCCCTGTCAGTATAGAGTCTGCAAATATAAAAAATAAGGGTCTGGCTATGACATTACTTAATTCCCTTAGGATACTGGGGTGTAAATATATTATGGTAAATGTAAATATTATTTGTAGACATGAGTGAATCAATTTGTTAGAATCTAAATTCGACCCAAAATGATTTCTTTAATTCTTTCTCTCTCCCTCTCTTAGCCACTAAAACTGCACACAAAAAATGTATATAAATCTGTACTGTTTATAGCGGTTTTGATGCATTTTCTGTGGTTTTATTTGTCTTTTCTTGCAATTTTGGAGGATTTTCTATTCATGTTATCAACCACATTGAAGCCTTTGGGTAAAAGCACTCTACAGAAGGTGTGCAATCGCACATAAAATTTACATGATATTGATTTCAAAATCCACACAGCAGGTCAATTTCCACACTGAAGAAAAATGCTAATTGTCCATGAGATTTGTGTAATCTCACACAATTTGCTGGCACTGAATTATGCATCGTTTTTCTGCAGGAGAATCCACGCAAACTAACTGCATCTAATCGGCATCATGAGCAGTAAAGGCAGTATTAGACCAAGATATAGTCAATCATAGTCTGCCTGTGTAAAAGTGCCGCAGATTACCTAAAGAATGAGCAAACGCTTGTTCATCGGGCAATTATAGGCAAAAGCAGGTTGAAAAATCGTTTGACGGCAGCAGATTGTGCTGTGTAATGACGGCCTGCTGCCGGCAAATAATTATTTTGTATGCGGACGAGCGATGGCATTAGCGATCGCTCCTCCCCATACTGTGGAGGATATCATTGCATGTAATAGTAGAGGTCTCCTCCACTGACAAGTAGGCAATTGTTGGGAAGAACGCTTCTTTCTTCTTTTCTAACAATTGTAAGCCTCATCCGCTGGTCTAATATAATCCTTACCCTATGGACGATGATATATATTTGACCATTAAAAACTATAGGCGCAGTTGTGTATATATTGGTAGATTTCCCTGATGTATAGCCAGACCACGGATGTGCTGTGAATGTGTCAGCAATGACATGCTATGATTAAGTGAAGATTAGCCCCCTGCAGTTATTTCTCTTATTTCTGAGATGTTCTTAAAAATTCCATTTGGCTGCTCCTCGGAATTAGCCCCCAAAAATTTGCTTCATGATGAATTACTTCATCAAGAAACTAATTTCTTTGTCAGCAGCTGGTACAATGATGGGGAGCAGCCACCATCTCCCATCATTGAACCCCTAACAGATGCTGCATTCATTGCTGATTGCGGCATCTAAGATGAATATTAAAGCCTTTCAGGGGTTGATCAGTTTAAAAAAAATGCAATTGTACTTACCTCATCCATTTGAGCGCAAAGAGGCCACCACAGCCATCTTGCTTGAAGATCCAGTGCGAAATCTCTTGCAGTGCTTGATGATGTCATACATTACCGTGCACCAGATTTTGAGCGGGATCTTCGAGCAAGATGGCCGCAGCAGTGTCTTTGTGCTTAAATGGAAAAGTATGATTTTTTTTTTTTTACCTTTGCCACCATTTCAGGGAGAATTAATTCATTACCACGAAGCACAAAGAAATTTGGCTTTGTAGCGCGTCAAATTCACCCTGGAATTCGAATAGAAGTCCACTATGGATACTTTGATTGGCTCAACACTAGCAATTTCCTTAAACATTGAATGAAATCTCAGTGGCATTGTAGGCTCTTGCTAGCAGGGCCCTCATTCCTTTTGTGTTAATTGTTGACTTTTTTGCCGCCATGCAATGTATGTTTTTGTATGTACAGGAACCCTCTGATGCGGAATATGCTGGAGCCAGGGGCGTAGCTAACGGCTTGTGGGCCCTGGTGCAAGAGTTCAGCTTGGGCCCCCCTTCCCTCAGTGCATTGTGTGTCTTCTTATGTGGCACAAGGGTCTTTGGGCCCCCTCAGGCTCCTGGGCCCGGTAGCGACTGCTACCTCTGCACCCCCTATAGCTACGCCCATGGCTGGAGCTATATAAATATATGGTGTTATAGATTATGAGCTGTGTCCTTTCATTGAAGATAGCAGGCTGATGGCAATCAGAGCTCTTTAGGTTTTTCGCTATCTTGCTGTGAGCAAACACAAGTGGCAGTCCTCTCACAATAGTAAGCCAATAAGGAGATTTGCATAATAGCCCCATTATCAGTGAAAAGATAAGAAGGGTAAGGCAGTAGTTAAAGGTAAATATGTGCGGTTATCTTCAGTGACAATGAGGGCATGTTTAACTGGCTGAATGATATCTGCTGACACCAGTCACAGTGTTAATGATGAGCCAGAAAACAAATATTGGCAGTCAGCACCTAATTGTAATATCTTTATTGAAATCTATTCTATGGCTTCCTGTTTTGCAATGGATATTTTCTTGTTTTAATTAATGTGCCTCAAATGGACAATAAATAGCACACGCCAATTTTTCATTCTGAGGCATATTCCTAACAACGGATGGAAGAACTAAATGCTTAAAGGGAATCAGTCACCAGCGATGTCCCTCTCCAACTGTTTGTATAGACACATTGTCTTGGATTCCTGATTAAAACACTGTTTTTCTTTTGATGATCTGAGGTTCTGTTCCTGAGCTATGATACTTTTTCCTAATATGCAAATTACAACTTTGGTGCAATGAGGGTGTCACCATTGTTCTTGTCTCACCCATGCTCCGCTCCTTTCTGTGGTCAGCCCCTACCTGCTACTTTACCACTACCTTAGGTCTCATTCACACAGTCAGGGTTCGGTCAGCGATTTCCATCAAAAGCAAAAACACAGAACAAGTGCAGATCCTTCCTTAATACTTTATGTCTGTGGAGGCCCCAATCCTGGTTTTGGGTCACAATTGCTGATGGAAATCACTGACCAAAACACTGACATGTAAATAAGGCCTTACCCTGTCAATCAAAGCAGTGACAGAGGATCAGGTCACAGAAAGGGGCTGAGCTTGGGTACAACAAGAGCCATGACTATGCCCTCATTTTACCAAAGGCTTAATGTGCATATTATGAAAAAGCATGATAACTCGGGAAAGGAGCCACGAATCAACAAAATAAACACTGTTTTTTAATCAGATGAACCACATCTATGTGTATATACAAACATTGTGATAGAGAGAATTCTGGTGACAGATTCCCTTTACCCCTTCCCGAAATATGGCGCAATAGTACCTCATGGCGGCCAGTGACTTGCCGCATTTTGACGTACGATCACTGCAGAAGCCCGGTAGTCCCTGATAGCCAGGACCCTGCTGTAACTTCCGGCATCGCTGTAAAAGCCAAAGGCTGTGGATTAACCCCTTCTATGCCGTGGCCAGAGCTGATTTTATAAAAAAAATAGAAAAAAAATAAAAAAACACACATATTAGGCATCACCATGTCCATATATCATATGACCCACCACGTCCGATAAACACCAAAAAAATAAAAATAAAAACTGTGTCAAAAAAGGCAATTTCTGTGACCTTACATCACAAAAAGTGCAACACCAAGTGATCAAAAAGGCGTATGTCCCACAAAATGGTACCAATAATACAGACATCTCATCCTGCAAAAAATGAGCCCCAACATAAGAAAATTGCTTAAGAAAATAAAATATAGCTCTCAGATCATGGAGACATTAAAACATAATTTTTTTGTTTCCAAAATGTTTTATTGTGTTAAAGTGAAATAAATAAAAAAAGTATACATATTAAGTATCACCGCATCTGTAACAGCCAGTTCTATAAAAATATCACATGATCTAACCCCTCAGCTGAACACCATATAAAAATAAAAGTTGAGTGCCAAAAAAGTAATTTTTTGTCACCTTAAATCACAAAACTGCAACACCAAGCGATCAAAAAGGCATATGTCCCCAAAATAATACCAATCAAACCATCACCTCATCCCGCAAAAAAGGAGACCCTACCTAAGACAATCGGTCAAAAAATAAAAAAGCTATGGCTCTCCGACTATGGAGACACTAATACTTTTTTGGGTTTCAAAAATGCTACTATTGTGTAAAACTTAAATAAATAAGAAAAAGTACACATATTAGATATTACCACATCCATGACGATCTAACCCCTGAGGTGAACGCTGTAAAAATAAAAAAATAAAAACTGTGCCAAAACAACAAATTTTTGGGTCACCTTGCCCCATCAAGTGTAATAATGAATGATCAAAAAATCATAGGTACCCAAAAATGGTACCAATAAAAACGTCAACTCTCTTTTTAAAAAAAAAATGCTTTATTATGTAAAACTGAAATAAACAAACAAAGAAAGTAGACATATTTGATATTATTGCGTCTGTAACCACCTGCTTTATAAAAATAGCACATGATGAGTGTTTAGTGCAAATATTCGAAAAGCACATTTTTATTTCGGATATCTGCACTTCGAGAATTCGCGAATATTTAGAATATAGTGCTATATATACGTAATGATGAATATTTTTTTTTTTTTTTAACACAGTACACATCAGGTGATCCCTTCTTCTAGTTTGTGGGCCAATGAGAAGGTTTTGTCATAGCTTAGCAACATCCCTAGCAACCAATAGAAAAGTTGCCTACCCCACGCCAGTACTTTGCGCGCTTTACGCGAATGATACATTGCCGATTTTCGCAATCAGTAACTTAATCTCGAATTCGCGAATTCACAAATATATGACGAATATTCTTCAAAATATTCGCAAAATATCGTGAAAATCAGCCAGGCTATGAGCTGAGCGCTGCGATTGGCCAGCGCTACAGCATAGGAGAAAGAGACGCTGGCAGGTTCCCCTGGGTGGAGCCTAAGTTCCCCCGGGTGGAGCCTAAGTAGGAACATACCGGAGGCTATAACCGGAGAACGGAGCGGCGCCCGGGATAACAGTAAGTGCAGGGGGATCCCTGGGCGCCGCTCTACACGTCGCTATAGTCAGTTTACATACTTTTTTCTGATGAAAGGTCCTCTTTAAACATCCTCAATTTGACCTCTGTATTGAAGTACTCCATGCTAATGAGAGATGATCTAAAGCTGGCCTTACATTTGCAGCTGATTAGTCATCCATGGGATCACTTGTACGAATGATCCCACTAGCAACATGTGAGACTAAACTATCAGACCAGGGAGTGACTCCCTGGTCCTTGAGCACAATGGCAAATAATAGGCTGAATTTGGATGATCATGCCATAAGAATTCAGTTTTGACCAAAATATTCTAGCGTGGCTGATTAGGATTACATTTTTAAAAGAAAAAAGTCTGCCATTGGTCATCATGCTAGTTTTTCAAATGACAGTCGGCCGCAGGGTGGGACTGGGAACTTAAAGTGGCCCTGGAAAAAATACTAAAAATTGTCGGGTCCAAATTGATGGAAGGCAGGGAATCCCAAAAAATGTCCACTGGATGGCCGTGAGGAGGGCTCAGGCGGCCTCCTGGAAATTTTCCTGTAAGGTCTAAGGCCAATCCGCTCCTGGTTGGCTGCAATGGCCAAAATCGTCCACTCAAACCAATTTTTATCTCATGTTTAAGGGCAGTATAAGGTGAGTCTTCTGGTCTGTATTCAAGGATACCTTGAGTACTCTACTGTACTGTACTATGCTGACTTTTGATGCTGGCATGGTTCCTAGACACACTGATTGCTTATCTCTAAATTTATGTTGGTGGCCACCATAAATAGACATGTTTGACCCTATTTCCTACTACAATATCTAATGTCTTTGTATACATTCATATAGCTATTGGATAGATGCATTTTGAATAAAACATGAACCAGAGTGGGATTTAGTAAAACAGAGCTAAACTATTTCTAAACATTTGTAATTTAACTACATGTAAGAAGACTGCACTGTAGCCAATATTTTATTTACATTTTTCTTTTAGATTTCTCATCCAAAGCCTCATAATCTTTTTTTCCCTTATCTAGAACAGTTGACCTCAAGAGAGGAGTAACAGGTTACAGGGTCAAAGTCTTTTCCTCCTTGGGTCCTGCTGCTCGCTGAGAGAAGGGTGGCTGGAAAATAGATGTTTTAAAAGTGAGGTTGAGGGTCACTGTTTAATTCTGTTACAGAACAGCTGGTTTGAGTTTTTCTTTGACTCCAATCTCCCTCCCCTATCTAAAAATCTACAAAGAAAAAAAAAAGCCAAATATTCTGAAGGCTTTGTTAATGCAAAATATCTGCTTGTAAAATCTACAGAACAATATTTGAATTGTGTATTTTATGTGCACATTTTGATTTAATATTTGTACACATTTTATGCTACTTTTAGGAAACAGTAAATTCTGAACTTACTGTTTCTGGAAAGAAGTCAAACCCAGGTTATAGGGTGAGCGGTATTGTACACAGAAGGCCAATCAACTGCACGTTAAATATTTATTTTGCATTGATGGATAAGGGAATAGCAGTGTGTTAAGCATGAGCTAAGTGTTGCTGTCATGGTTGGAAGTTGAAAATGAACAATTCTCAAGGAATTGGAATCTGCCCTTTGTCTTGGGTTCAGTGTTTGTAATTCATCAGTGAGCGGAATTGCTATGAACCTTACAGGAATGATGTCTCTGTCTTGGAAAAAAATAAAATAGTAATGGCTCAGTGGCCACGTGCCATTCTGTCAAATGTGAGTTATGGAGGCCAGTGATTGGCAGCAGTAGTTATGTGAAACTCATCACTTCCAGTGCAGTGTGGAATAGAATGAGTAGGGACGAAAACTGCAATGTTGCAGTGGTGGCACTGTCAACGGGTGATTTTTATTTTATTTTTTACCAATTCTGTAATCAATTTTGGTTGCATTAACTCCTCTCTTGCCCCTTTTTAAATTATATTATAGCTAAAACATGTGGACACCCTTGAAATAGATCGCCATATAATTTTATGTAAGTTCAGTTCTATATAACTTGTAGTATGAAGGAGCATATGTTGCGTACATAACCTGCACATTAGAATTTCTGGAAATATGCTTGTTTCTTACACATTTTAATAATCAAAATATAATCTACAAGCATTAAAACATAATAAACTTTGTTCAGTATGTTAGATTTCTTTCTGTGAGCCATTGTGAGATATGAGAATCCAATATGTCATTTGCAATTGTTGGCTCTCTTGGTATGCCTGGATGCTAGGCATTCCTGGGTTTCCTGTATGTGGAATGTCAACATAAGGTTTTATTGTCAGTCATTCCACAATAGCATTGGATCGCAAGACCCTGAAGTCAAATTCTTAGTGCACTGTAAGGAGCTCTGTAATACAAGCATTTGGCTGAGGACTTGTAAATAAACACCTTAATGATCTCGCTTGTGAGATTCTATTGAATCATGTGAATCTTAGAACAAATTATTGAGAATTTCTTCAAGCAAATTGCTCTCATTCTAATTCATGTACTACTTTCTATTTTAGAAAAAAAAAGGCTAGTAACAAGGCTCTTTTGTGTAAGAAGTACAAGTAGCAGATACCGTTAAACTTAAAAAACAAAACAAAAAAAACCTGGTCTGATCTACTCCTTTCAGATTTCCTATTTTCAGAACCTGAACACTCTTATTTTTTTTCTATTTAACCAAGGCAAAATAAATAAAACTCACAAGTCTCAAATAAATGGAAAACTAGTAACAGATTTTTTGGGTGTACACTGTTCAGAAACATTGGCCCCAGGCTGTGTTAGTGTGTGGCTCAACAGCAATCAGAGGTCATAATTTCATTGGCGGTTTCCATCGGGTTTAATTTTTGTAGCATGTTACATTACTGAAAATGTCTGGTTTCAGTTAAACTAAGTACTGGCTGTGTCAGCTTTAAACAGTACAATATTTAAAGTACCTTAAAGAGTAAAGAGACTGCTATGAAGTATATATACTAATTGTTCTTAGCAGCTTAGTAAATATTGAGAATGAGTTGGAGGTCAGTAAAAAGTAATGACAGCTAACTTTTTTGAAGGCACTTAAAACGTAAAGTGGATATTTTACAAGGCTGCCACCTACGACTTTAAGAGCCTTGAGATAACATTTCAAGTTGGAGATATTAATTGAGTACTCATTTGTGTTAATTGGCAGACACAGTAAAAGCTCATGATTTCTGTCTTCTTTTAGGAATGTGACCAGGTTCATATAGATGATGTATCATCAGATGACAATGGACAAGATTTGAGGTACGTTTCTGGAAGGAATTCAAGTCTGGCTGTGGTTATAATATGGAAATAAAATGAGTGAAAATGGATATTGATGAGCGACAGGGGTCATATTCGAATTTGTGATTCTTCGCAAATATTTGTAGAATATTCGTTGATATTCGCGAATTCGAATATTCGTTATATTCTACATTCTTATTTTTTTTACTCGAAATATGCCAATATTATGCAATCAATACAGGCGTGTGTCAAAAACGAATATATAGCACTATAGAATATTTTTTCCTTCTGAACACATGATTCCTACCTGCTTCTTGCTTGTGGGCAAATGAGTCATTGGTCCACAAGCAACTTAGACAGGGAGGAATCATGACTTCAGATGGAATAAAATGACGAATATTCTAAAAAATTAATATATAGCACTATATAGAATAAAATGCTATATATTTGTTTTTTAGAATATTTGTCATTTTTTTTCATCTGAAGTCTCCCCTGTCTGTCAGTTATCTTTAAGCTTGAAAATCCTGATTTTTTTGCCCATAAAGACCTTGTTTATGAAGCAATGTTGTACTTGACATTACTATACATGAAAAAAAATTATATATATATATTTATATATATATATATATATAATGTTTATTTTCCATTTCCTTCAATGCTGACCTTTTTTATCATTGCAACATTGGCTCATGAAATTTCTTAATAAAAACTGTAAAAAACAAACAAAAAAAACCACCCACCTGTTTGTGGCCACACTGTCTCCATGCTACCTTATGGGAAGTGACCTGAAATGGCGGTTACAGCCAATCACTGGCCGCAGTGGTCACATGTGCTAGAACAGCACAACCCTAGCATGTCACTAGCAGTTATGTGCTATTCATGCACATGCAACCTCTGAGGCCAGTGATTTGCCATAGTGATCACAGAACCTGAGACACTTCTGGTCCAGCAAAGACCAGAAACAGTTGGGAATTGGGAAACCACATGGGAATAGTGGGACTGCATACAGGTGAGTTTTTTTGAATTGGTCAAAGGTTATGATCAGTGGGGCTACTGGCTCCTAGGCTGGTCAACCCTTTTCATCTACAAAATACTGTATGGAGATTATCTACCTGATTTTTAAGGAGTTCCTTTTTCTACTAATATAGCACATATAACTTTGGAACTGATGGCTTTCCAGCAGCAGCAACCAGTGCAAACCTCTGCCTTGCAACGGGGGTCCGTGGTGGTGTAGACTGGATGAGAAAACTGGCTTTTCGTTATAGAAGAGTAAAAGAAATCTACAACACCTATAAAAATAATGTCGGAGGTAAGAACAAAGTAAGAAATAAAATTAGACCAGCACCTCCAAATAACATGTATTAAAATTCAGGTACATACTATCATGGCTGACATATAAAAGCAAACAAACAGTATATGTGACAGCACCTTCACCTCCAAGTGAAAAGACACATGCAAACACTGGAAACATGGATTGCTCTGAATTGCATTACTACTATGCTTACAATGTATGAACATTTTATCTCTTTGCACACATTTTTGATCAAAATTGTGTTGAGTGCCATTTACTAACGTAGATTTTTTTACAATACAAAGAGGTATAGCTACGCCCCTGATTTCAATCATTACAAAATACTAGGATCCACCTTTATTTTGCAAAATTAATGGATACCATATGACTTTGCCATGAACAAACATAAATGGAAGGGGTTGCCTCATCATAAGACAACCATTTAATCTGAGAGTTACCTCGACATTCAGTGACTCACCAGACCCAGCATTAAGTGGGTTTCAACAGCCATACGCCCTCTTATTGCATATGGAGAGGGGTTGTCCCACCAGCACAATTAAAGGATAAACTGTTTTTGTTCTTATTAAATTGTACTTTTCTTGTAGGCTAAAATAAACTTTTAGACAAAGTTACAGTAAATTCTAAGGAACGAAACTGCATAAATAAAATTCTTTGTGTTATATCAGGTTTGCTTGGCCCAGCAAAGAGGGAAGCCTGGTTACAGCTAAGGGCCGAGATTGAAGCTCTGACAGATTCATGGTTAACTCTTGCACTGAAAGCCCTTACATTAATTCACTCCAGGTATTTTATTTCTAAATGCATAAAACCAGTTGATTAGTATACTTTGATATAAACAAAACGCATTGTTCTTAAATTTAATTATTCATATATATTGTAACTGCTGTCTTTCAGGACTAATTGTGTAAATATACTAGTCACAACTACTCAACTTATACCAGCACTAGCAAAGGTTTTGCTGTATGGATTAGGAGTAGCCTTTCCAATTGAAAATATCTATAGTGCAACTAAAATAGGTGAGTACCGAATGAAGCATTATGCATAAATTTATACTGTATTAGAGATGAGCAAATTGATGGTAAACCAATCACATTCATTACGAATTTCACAAAAATTGGTCTGCCAAGTGAATCCAAAGTTTTGGCAATTAGTTTCAGACAAATTACGCAAAACGATGTCAGCGCCATTTTACTGTGAAAATTGGAAGGGAAAACAGGAAGGAAGAAGAAGATGAAACATCACAAGACACTGGGAGAGAGGAGAGATGGGCTTGCCCTGATTGGCTTAGAGGTTAACAGACAGCCCATCAGGGAGCGGAGCAGGATTCTGGCAGGTCCTTTTGCTCAGAACAAGCAAGACACCGTTTTGTCCTTAGCTTGCAATCTAAAACCATACACTTTGGCTGTGTCTGCCAAATAGCAATTTCAGAAACAAGCTAGCAATTTAGGTATGATAGGAAGAGTATAGTGATATAATTAGGTAGATTTAGGGTTTTATCATATTATTATTCATTTTTTTCCCCAGTAACTGTACAGCCAGCCCGCCCCTTTTTTTTGTAAAAAAACAAAAAAAATGTTCATAGCCTAATTGTCAGCACCTCCAGCATCAATAGCATACATTCTGCTGCAAACTCTCAGTAATCGCCCCCTTTTTATTTTCTAAAAACAAACGTGTTCAATTTATCTATCTGTTGTAATTGGACATTTCAGCACATTTCATTAACAAGCTGAATCAGTTCAAGGTGCTGTGCAGTTACAGCTAATATATTTTACTGCAATAACTGCATTAGGATGTCTGTGTTAACACGTTCAAGAAACCATCCAGTTACAGCAAATGTATTTCACTTTACTGCAATTACTGCATTATTACCATTGCAAATTGTCAATGCCAGTGTGAAGTGTGATTTGTAGAAGAGGAGGTACATTTAATTGTGCCTCTGTAAAATACAAAAAAAAAGAACACTTGCAATTTTGCTACCGTTTAATAATCTGTGTAAACTGTTTGGTAATTGGAAGAGTGGAAAATGAAAGACTCATTCCTTTTTCTCCAAGAGTCAGAATGTGGGTAGTAGTGCAAACAGCAGTAGCTCTCTGTTGTCAGCCATAGATAATTAAATGTGTGGCCAGGAAACAACTCTATTTGCCCAGTAATCCTCTTGTATGCAAGCTTGACTCCAACCTGGCTGTACCTCTTAGTGGATTCTACTGCCTTTAAGGAAATGACGACGTGCACTCAGCCTCACTGGAAGATACCTAGCTAATATTGTTTCTCCAATAAAGACATCCTTGCCTTGTACTGAAAAGTAGTGGAGATCATGGGACACTCCTTGCAATTGACGGTGTCTGTCTAGCTCAGAGTAGTCACACAGCCGACCAGTGCAAAAAGTGCATCAAGCAGCAAACATCTCACAGGCTGTCTCCTAACTCCAACTTTGCAAGGTGTTCAGTGCCAATGGCAGGAACATCATGGCTGCTGTGTATTTGTTGTAACTAACACATAGTCCCTTTATAGGGCACGTGATACATTTAGTGATGCAACACTTTTTGAAAAAGTACTGTGGCTTGCAGAGGGTGCTGGCTATGTCTGGGAGACTGTCCTCACATGTCAACCATTCTTATGTGGCGAAAAAAAAATTCTTGGACTTGCAATGACAGAACCGGCATCCATTGCACCACTTGATCTGCAATATTCCAGCTTGCTGGAATTCCACCTTGCATATGCTAGAGTCTCTGTATGCACATCATAAAGCAGTAAATAATTTCTTGATGCACCACACCTCCTCAGCAGGGAGCATATGTTGGTTTAAGGTCAGGCAGAAGCAACTCATTACAGGCCCGTGTCCTGTACTCAGGCCCCTCAAAAATGCATCCAGATTTGTCAGTAGAGAAACTGCAGCATCAAAGATGTCATCTCACTGATATTTATCTTAGAGTAGATGCTCATACAACAATAGATGGCAGAAGAAAAACAGCTTCTACTTCTTGTTGGCCGCCTATAGCTATTAGGGACCCACACATACAAAGTCCAATGGAGTCAGAAGTGGAGGAGAAGAATGAGGAGCTACCAATGGAGGAAGAAGAGAAGGAGGAGTAGTTAGTGGAGGAGCACAAGACTGCTACTGATAATGACATTACTGGCCATGACGCGTCACTGCAGTGGGGTGCATGAAAGAACTGCATCCTAGGGCACGCTGGCTAGCATGGCAAGCTGTATGCTTGCTTGCTTGCTTACATAATAACAGCTGTATTTTTTTATTATCAAGCAGTCTGATCATTACTGGATAGTGATGCTTTTAGACCTTCACTATCCAAGCAAACTGGGGAATATTTTTCTGTTGCTGAAAGGGAGGCCAAATTGATGTATTCCAGGATAATCCGTGCACGCAGTTTGCCACAGATTTCAGTGTGTAGAGGCCTGCCGTCCGCATGTCTGGCCAGAAAGTTTGCCTCCGCCCCCACTAAGTCACACTAATCCTCCCATCTCTGCTAACACAAGTAGCAGAAGCCACAGAAACAGACACCTAAGTTTCATTAACATGATGGAGCATTTTTTTATGTACCATGCCAGGCTGATGTAAATGAACAAACTAAGATGTACTGACTACCTGTACTGCAAACTGAGACATACTGCCTACCTGTACTGTGGCATTTTTCTGGCACATACCATTTTTCTTGACCTCATGGACATCTGGGCAGGAAGACTGGAACAGTGTCCGGAACCGGCCCTGTTTCCTCTCACTATACTGTCTTGTCCAGTCTCCAATGTAATCTCAAAGTGTGTTTTCACCACAGCAGAGGGAGTTGTCACACCTAAACAGACATATTTGTTCTGCACCAGTGTACAAAATACACTTTTGTCAGGATAAATCAGGAATTGATCTGTGAGGATCTTCACACACCTTTCACATGGTCACATAGTACATAAGGCCGAAAAAAGACATTTGTACATCCAGTTCGGCCTGTCATCCTGCAAGTTGATCCAGAGGAAGGCAAAAAAAAAACTGTGAGGTAGAAGCCAATTTTCCCCACTTAAGGCCGAATGCACACGCCCGTGAGCAGTCCGTGGTATCTCAGCAGGATGCCAGGCAGGGATACCACAGACTGCTCATGTCCGTGTTCCACGGCCGCGTGCATTTGGCCTAAGGGGAATAAAAAATTAATTCCCGGATCAACGACCCCTCTTTGACTGAGGTTGATGAATAAATCTGTCATTGCTGATGGTGGCTATTTATCGCTGGCCCCATCATGCCACTGTCACTTCTGTAGCTGTTACTTCCTACTGCTAATATTCCTATTGCCACTTTCACACAGCCACCACTACTGCTAATCTACTGTCATACTGAGCTTAAAAGGGATGGGGGAGAGCAATAATTTGAAAAAATTTCTTTAGAGGGTCATTTGCCAATTTCCAGGGCAATTGGAGAACTTTAGATTCATGTAGAATCCATTTGGCCACAAATTAAAATTTTTGAAGCTGTTTTGAAAGTTTTAGACACAAAAGAAATTTTAAGAAATATGCTGTATGTTCAACCTTGAATACTGCTTTTTGTATATAGAATATTCAAAGTTAAGTAATTGTAAATATATTGCGTTACTTATCTTGTATACTCGTCCTGAATTTGAACTTCTTGTATATCATGAAGCTGGACTGAAAATTCTTCTATTTAGATGATAAACATGAGCTAAAAACTCAATATTTTTAAATTTTATAACATTCCCCTTTCATTTTTTGCACAGGTAAAGAAAGCTGCTTTGAAAGGATAGTTCAAAGGTTTGGAAGAAAAGTAGTCTATGTTGTAGTTGGAGATGGTGTAGAGGAAGAGCAAGGAGCCAAAAAGGTAACTCAGTTGTTTCTATATTGCTAATATCTAGTTGTTAATATCTGTTCATTTACATTCATTATGTTTTCATGATTCCAATTACCCTAAAAGTATTTCATATGATTATTGTGTAAGTGAAAAAGGATGTTGAGAAACCTTCTAAACTTTTGGTATTCACATATATTATTATTACAATGGTGTCTGTTTCGCTTACCCTACCCAACGGCCCAAACCTGTCTCTCACCGTCTTCCTTCAGGTGGGCTTGGCAGCAGGGTTCATCCTCTCCCTTCACGCAGATAGGGCCTCTCCTCCTCTGCTTGTAGGGTGCATGTGGCGGTCGTCCCTCTAGCTCTTAAAAGGCCAGGGTTTGCGCACCTCCATCTTTACCAGACAATGGCTGCAAACCCTGTGGGAAGGTGCCTGAGCAATAGGTTACTTTGCTTGCTAAGTTCCTTAATATATGCTGTTCTCTGTTGTCTGCTCATATACCAACCTGTGCCCATTTACGGTATTCTGACCCTCAGCTGCTTGACCTGACCTGTGAATGAACTCCTTATTGCCCTTTCACTGCCTGCCCTGACCTCAGACTGCTTACAGTATTGCACGCACTCCACTTTCCCTGACCTTCAGCCTCTCACTAAGGCCTCATGCACACGACCGTTGTGTGCATCCGTGGCCGTTGTGCCGTTTTCCGTTTTTTTTCACGGACCCATTGACTTTCAATGGGTCCGTGGAAAAATCGGAAAATGCACCGTTTGGCAGCTGCATCCGTGAGCCGTGTTTCCTGGCCGTGAAAAAAATATGACCTGTCCTATTTTTTTCACGGCCAACGGTTCACGGGCCCATTCAAGTCAATGGGTCCGTGAAAGAACACGGATGCACACAAGATTGGCATCCGTGTCCGTGATCCGTGGCCGTAGGTTAGTTTCATACAGACGGATCCGAAGATCCGTCTGCATAAAAGCTTTTTCAGAGCTGAGTTTTCACTTCGTGAAAACTCAGATCCGACAGTATATTCTAACACAGAGGCGTTCCCATGGTGATGGGACGCTTCTAGTTAGAATACACTACAAACTGTGTACAAGACTGCCCCCTGCTGCCTGGCAGCACCCGATCTCTTACAGGGGGATATGATAGTACAATTAACCCCATCATATCCCCCTGTAAGAGATCAGGGCTGCCAGGCAGCAGGGGGCAGACCCCCCCCTCCCCAGTTTGAATATCATTGTGCGGCCCCCCCCCTCCCCTGTTGTTAACTCGTTGGTGGCCAGTGTGCGCACCCCCCTCCCTCCCTCCCTCTATTGTTTTAATACATTGGGGCCAGTGTGCGCGCGCCCCCCCAACCCCCCCTCCCTCCCTCTATTGTTTTAATACATTGGGGCCAGTGTGCGCGCCCCCCCCAACCCCCCCTCCCTCCCTCTATTGTTTTAATACATTGGGGCCAGTGTGCGCACCCCCCCAACCCCCCCCCCCCCTCCCTCCCTCTATTGTAATCATCATCGGTGGCAGCGGAGTAGAAGATTTTCATACTTACCTGGCTGCTGGCTGCTGCGATGTCTGCGTCCGGCCGGGAGCTCCTCCTACTGGTAAGTGACAGCAATGCGCCGCACAGACCTGTCACTTACCAGTAGGAGGAGCTCCCGGCCGGACACAGAGATCGCAGCAGCCAGGTAAGTATGAATCTTCTACTCCGCTGCCACCGATGATCGGGGGAGGGGGGGGGCACACTGGCCCCAATGCTATTATTACAATAGAGGGAGGGAGGGGGGGGGTTGGGGGGGCGCGCACACTGGCCCCAATGCTATTATTACAATAGAGGGAGGGAGGGGGGGGGGGTTGGGGGGGCGCGCACACTGGCCCCATTGCTATTATTACAATAGAGGGAGGGAGGGGGGGGGGGTTGAGGGGGCGCGCACACTGGCCCCAATGCTATTATTACAATAGAGGGAGGGAGGGGGGGGGTTGGGGGGGCGCGCACACTGGCCCCAATGCTATTATTACAATAGAGGGAGGGAGGGAGGGGGGTGCGCACACTGGCCACCAACGAGTTAACAACAGGGGAGGGGGGGCCTACTGGCCACCAATGAGTTAAAAACAGGGGGGGGGTCTGCCCCCTGCTGCCTGGCAGCACCTGCCAGGCAGCAGGGGACAGTCATGTACACAGTTTTTTTGTATATTCTAACCTGAAGCGTCTCCATCACCATGGGAACGCCTCTGTGTTAGAATATACTGTCGGAAATGAGTTTCACGATGTAGCTCATATCCGACAGTATATTCTAACATAGAGGCATTCCCATGGTGATGGGGACGCTACAAGTTAAAATATACCATCGGATTGGAGAAAACTCCAATCCGATGGTATAACAGAACTCCAGACTTTACATTGAAAGTCAATGGGGACGGATCCGTTTAAAATGGCACCATATTGTGTCAACATCAAACGGATCCGTCCCCATTGACTTGCATTGTAATTCAGGACGGATCCGTTTGGCTCCGCACGGCCAGGCGGACACCAAAATGACTTTTTTTTCATGTCCGTGGATCCTCCAAAAATCAAGGAAGACCCACGGACGGAAAAACGGTCACGGATCACGGACCAACGGAACCCCGTTTTGCGGACCGTGAAAAAAAACGTCCGTGTGCATGAGGCCTAACTAGAATTTTACATGACTTATCAATGCCCTGCCCTGGTATCTCTGACTCCTGTGGGTCAGCTGTTACCATACAGAGACTATTACAGTAGGTTGCGGCCTGAAAAGAATTCCAGATCCCTGAATAGGAGTTATTGGGTAAATACCTAAGGCAAATCTGTTGGTTAACACAGTGGTTCCACGCCTACTGCTTTAAAAACCCTCCTGTTTTCCTTAAAAAGATTGCATACTGAATACTGTAAGCTTTGTTTGAGAAGACAGGTGACATGATTGAGAATTAAAAAGTCTTCCTTTTTCATCAGGCGTTTTGGCACTGATCAGTAAATTGACTCTAAGTGAATCAAATTTGACCAGCGTTTTCCAATTTGGGCAAATTTCTCAAAATTACATCAGCCATTTTTCATATTAGAAGATAGAAAAGATGAAGGAGGAGTATTTGGTCAGCGTGTGTATATACAAAATGGTGGCATTTAATACCAAAAAGCAAAAAAAAATTTAAAACTTTTTTAGAGTAAAAAATACAACTATGCAGTGTGTTATTAAACAGGCTGTTTGATATGCTGCTGTCATTTTAAGTATACTAATGCTGTTTTGGCTTTAAAGAGCTTGAAAATGGTTTCATAAAGTCTCAGAAGACACCAGAATGTCATCCACAACTTTTCAGGGCAATTGTAGTACTTTCAATTTGGTCATATTTATTTGTGTCTGACTGTAATAGGTCAAAAGATTCTGCAGAATTGAATCCGAATTGAGTTCCAGTAGAGTCACTAATCACTAGTTCTAGCTTTTTCTAGTCAATACCAAGATCCCAATGGAAGCATCATGAACCCCAATATAAGTCTATAAGGTCTATTAGTCTTATTTGTCTGTACCACCATACATAATGATCAGAGACTTTATGTAGATGAGAACTGGATGGCAGGTCTGCTGCTTGGAATATAAAGTCTGGATTTGTACATATTGGATTAGAAGTTGTAAAACTTTAGTAGCAGAGACATGCCCTTCTAGTACCGCTTATTATTTATATTAATGCCCCTATTTGAAAGTGTTGGTTGCCTACTCAAAAATCGTGACCCAACAGTATACTTCTGGCTTGACTTGTTGGAGAAAGGTTGGACCTGTGTCCCTGTAAATTCTGAGGTAATGTAAATTCCAAATTTAGGGTTGGACTATCCATGAAGCAAGGTGAAATTCTTAAGGTGCAGTTATTTTGCAGATATTCATTCCATTTCTGGCAAGTGGAATGGGGATTTATTTCACATTAGCAAAACAAATCTATGCTGAATTTATTACTACTGAGCTTGGTAACTGAAATTTTGAGGAAAATTGGAGAATCTATTTATTCAAAGAAAAAATGTTTGCCCCATTATGAAATTTCAACTCAGTTTTTTTTTTTTTCGTTTCAGCATTCAATGCCCTTCTGGAGAATAACAAGCCACTCAGATTTAATGGCACTACACCACGCATTGGAACTTGAATACTTGTAGCAGGAAAACAGCACTTTTCATCTGAATACAAATAAACCCTGCTGATGGGTTACATGAAACAGATGTTCCGGTGTCCCTGTGCAACATTGCTGAAGTGGAATTTCAACCGGAAGTGCTTATCTTCTGTTTGATACACTGCTGATAATTTAAGCAATAGGACTTTAAGGGAAAAAATAGCTAGTAAATGAAAATTAAGAAGAAAAAAAACACTAGCCCACGTTATAGCTCCACAGACAAAACAAAGGGTTCCTACCTGTGAAGAAAATGGAAAATAAGACCTTGTGACTTCTTTATAGGCTTCCTGATTTCCACGTAAGGAAAGTTGACTGTGGAATGGCAGGTTTTACTGCACATTTAACAGCTATGCTAAAGTCTCTTAGTATAGTGCCCTAGTTTATACATCTTATTTATGGATGGACACTTCAGCTTGATGTACAGAGATATAGTAAAATAAAGATGGCACCAAAGACCCGTCTTTGTGACTCTGAAGCGACTTTGGTCAAAATGAGTCTAAGGCAGATGGAGGCAATCTAGGATTTCCAGACGTTTGAAAGCTACAGATCCCAGCCAAGGTTGGGGTATTCTGCCTACATCAGGTAATCGACAGGTTGCCTACCTCTGGTCTAAAGTATGTATGCTGTAATTTAAAATAGAAATATGTACATCACTGCGACAATCATGTACAGAAAGATTTTTGTGTGTGTAAATTTGTAATAATGGATTCTTTTACATGTTGTTTAGGTAAATATTATTGAGATAGTAAAGCCTCAGTAGATCAGGTGTGCAGGGCGGCGTGTGTACAAATGGTTGTGCAGTGCCTTATCAAAGTGTTAGCTATAAATATGTAGATAAAGGTGTTTTTTTTATATAGTTGAATTTGTTAAGACCAAACACACAGATGTCAAGTGTCAATTATATCTTTTTCTTTTTCATTATTTTTTTTGCCTATTAAATAAATCAAATGCACATTCTCCAAACCAAACACTTCTCATGCCTTTTAAAAGCAGTGCAATTACCTTTTCAATGAAGTAACTTAAAATATAAGATGTAATTAGAAGTATCAGTTATGTAGATATATACCATAACAACATCAATTTGATTATATCTCTAAGGGCAGGCCTTAAATAGTAATTGTAATTTCATATTTTCCATAAATGAATGGTACTAGTGAATATAATAAACTTTGTAATATATATTATCAGAGAAATATGCTCCTACTCCCCCTTCTTTTCACTAACTCGGATATCACTGCTCAGATCATCTTCAGTATAGATAGGTTGCCTGCTCACTGAAGGATCAGATTACATAGGAGAAGAGGGGAAGGCGGAGTAGAGAGGGGCTGCTGGAGACAGAAAGTTTGCTCCTGTTTTTGTAAGTGATTTACGGCCTTAATTAATTGCTGAATTCACATCTAAAATGCTCAGCAGTGCTATGTAATGTCCTCCGTTACTGCTGCAGCTTCCGAGGATGTGCTATACAGAATTAGGAAGCAGGATCCTTGTTTTCTCCATGCATAGTGTATGGGCAGACATGATTCTAGCTAGTCTCCATTCACTAGCTCAGAAGAAAATAGAATTATAGGTAGTTTGCGAAGGGAAAAACTGCTTACAAGTTCTATATACAAGGCAGATATATATGTCATGTACATATATACGGCAGCTTATTCTGAGAAATTGTCTGAAATGACAGTTACGCAATGCATGATATGCAGGACATTCACCTTGGCTGATGGTCTAAAAAAGACCCACCTTTCCTGCTGCATGGTACATTTCTCCCAAAGTAGTCACAGTGTGGATCAGGTGATCGTTTTTGACCAATCAGCAAGAAAATAATGTGCTCTATTACATGCCATTGGCTCTAACTTGCCCCTCTATCAAGTGAGAATTTGGGGAGAGCTTAGCATTATTAGGCAAACTGGGGAGCTAATTTAAAGATATCAGTCTTGTTGGCGGACTTCAAACAGAAATAACCAAAATATATTTGAAGTGCTTTTTTGATTTGGAGGCATAGTCAATGCAGTGTTAAGGAATTGCATTATTAGCATACTCATTTTCTCATAAGAAAACAAGGAGCACTACAAACCTGGAGCTAGAAAGCTGTGGGACAGTCACATTTTCCACAACTTTGCTATAGTGGACTGCTATACAGACTGTCTATGATTTGGCGACCTCATGTCATTCCCTGCAGCTGCCCAAACTGTTAACATCCTATAGCTATATTGAGCTATTGAGTTCTACTCCCATCTTCTTTTGTAACCAATTCTCAAAAATAAGCACAATAGGCACGCTCTACATACTTTAAGCAAAAATAATAATAATAATAATAAACACCTAAAATCCAGTTTGGAAGGCTGTATAAATGTCTTTATATAAGGTTGAAATTTCCTGAATTTTCCTGAATTCTGTTTACCTGCTTGAAATCTACTTGCAATCAATTCACTACATCTACAGACATAAATCCACCCAAACAATGAACTCACACTGCTGCTAGAATTAGCAACTTGTGGATCTTAAAAAGGACTTTGTATCTATTTCTTAAGAAAAATACACAGGGATTATTTTGTTTTTGATTATTTCAAGTAACAGTGAATAGTTCAGCCGTATTGTACAAAATTAGCATGTTGAACCCACAGATATGTACAGTTTTCTTTTCTCTTTCAAGTTTGTGTTAAATTAATAAATTTAATTTGTGAAATATTGATTAAATTGTGCCTAATTTTATTTTCACATGTACCTATTGTAATTAATATTGTTAATTTTGTTATTTTTGATTCTGTAAAAGAAAGAAAAAAATAGAAACTTCAGAAAAGAGTGAATCATTTTAAATAAAATCAGAAGACGATAAAGGATTTATACTTTTTAGCTTTGTGTGTCAGTGCAAATGAAATGTTATTTTTTTTGTTTAAATGCTTGAATATAAGCATCTTGTCTAATTAACATTTTGACAACAAAAGAAATGTGCAATACAGAATCTACCATATATTTTTGGGCTATGGTATATGCATTCCATTATGTGAAAAAAATGTCTGTGAGGAGGTACAAACCCATGTGGCCCATCCAATGCAAATAACTATTGACCTATGGGTTTGATCCTGAGTGCAAAGAAGCATTTTCATTGTGAGTGAGATACTTTAGCCAATCAATATGGTTGTGTGAGCATTGTGACTGGCACTATTCTGGGGCTAGAATTGTGGTGTAATAGGCCTGACTTTTTGCATTTGTATTTTCCTTTACTTTATTGGTGGAATTAATTATGTTCTTCATCTCTACTGGTTCATCAACTAACAGTTATATTTTATGATTAATCAATGTTTATTGATTTTCATGCAAGAAAAAAAACTGTAACACTTGACCAACCTGGAAATATATTATAAACAAGTACATATCAAACAGATACGTCAGCCACTTCAAGGAACCTTCTGATTTTTAAACCCAGGGCCTGATGTTTTGAGACAGAAACGTTACCAGTTGAGCCACAAACTTAACTATGGTCAATGGGAGGATTTTCTCTGACTAGTATTCTTCCCATGCACTGATACAGATACATTTCTATATACCAGGATGTTGCATGGGATATCAGCAAAGATATAATTTATTTAGTAATTACAAGAAACATAATGAAGCAACACAAATTACAGTACACACAATTGGGCATATACATATAAAAATACGTATATTGTAATTAATTTTGCTCCATTTTATTTTGATTTGTTTAGGCTACTTTCACACTAGCGTTTTAGTTTTCCGGTGTTAAGATTTGTCGTAGGGGCTCAATACCAGAAAAAAAAAACGCTTCGGTTTTCAATTTTCCCCTATTCATTGTCAATGGGGACAAAACTGAACTGAATAGAACGGAATGCTCCAGAATTAGAGGTGGGACCAATCCAATTTTTTTCAAATCCGAAAAGGTTCTTGAATCTATTGATTCTTTCGAATCTCGAATCCTACGAATTCTGTGCATAAGAATTGTATAAACGGTGTAAGAAACAAAGTGATCCAAACGCTTATTGGGGGGATCTGTGGATGACACTGATATGGGGGGGGGGATCTGTGGATGGCACTGTTATGGGGGGATCTGTGGATGGCACTGTTATGGGGGATCTGTGGATGGCACTGTTATGGGGGATCTCTGGATTGCACTGTTATGGGGGATCTCTGGATGGCACTGTTATGGGGGATCTCTGGATGGCACTGTGATGGGGAATCTCTGGATGGCACAGTTATGGGGGATCTCTGGATGGCACTGTGATGGGGAGGATCTGTGGTTGACACATATATAGCATCTTATGCTATGTGCCATCCACAGATCCCCCGATAACAGTGTCCCTGCAGTGTAAGTGACTCCCAATACAGGGGCTGTGGGCCGGCATCTGGATTAGGAATGACAGCGGGGACCGGTGCAGTCCCTGTATTCAAATGCACCGGCCCCGCTCACTGTAGTATTATCTTATGATCTAACCTGCATTGTTAAGATATAATAATCCTTCTGTATTACTTACATTATGACATTAAGTTCCGTAGCAGAGAAGAGGGAGGCGAGAGGAGGCAGGCCAGGAGGACGAGTGGGCAGCACGTCACTCACTACCGTCATGCACCCGTGCCGCCTGCTTGATTCATAAAGTGGGCGGCGCAGGCACGTGACGTAGTGAGTCACGCGCCGCCCGCCCGTCCTTCCCGCCTGCCTCCTCTCTCCTCCCTCCTCTCTGCTACGGGACTTAATTTTGTAATGTAAGTAATACAGATGGATTATTATATCTTAACTATGCAGGTTAGATCATAAGATTATACTACAGTGAGCGGGGCCGGTGCATTAGAATAGAGGGACTGCACCGGTCCCCACTGTCATGGATTCGTCGGATTCGAATTTAGTAAATGAGGTCGGGATTCGAGTCCACAAATCCCTCGAATCCAACAAGATTCGAGGGATTTGTGGATTTGACGGATTCATCGTCCCACCTCTATCCAAAATGCATTCCGTTCTGTTTAGTTGCGTTCCCATACTGGAGAGCAAACCACAACATGTAGTTTGCTTTCCTTATTGCAATGCGGAGCAAGCGGATCTGGCATGATCCCCAATGCAAGTCAATGGGGACAAATTCGTTTTCTCTGACACAATCTGCCACGGGTCCGTCCTCTATTGACTTTCAATGGAGTTTATGACGGATACGTCTTGGCAATGTTAAAGATAATACAACCGGATCAGTTCATAATGGATACAGATGGTTTTATTATCAGTAACGGAAGCATTTTTGCTGAACCCTGCCGGATACAGCAAAAACGCTAGTGTGAAAGTAGCCTTAGTAATTTAAATAATATATATTTTTGCTGTTATCCTATACAAATGCAGTGATATATAGAGCCGTATCTATAGATACCAGTAAACATTGCATGAATACTAGTGAATATTTTTAGTTAGAGAAAAGCCTTTGATTAACAACAGTGGGTTCTGTAGCATGTCAGTCTCGACGACAGAAAGTCCTGGGTATGAGTCCTCATAGTAACAATTTGAAAGTAGAGATGGAATAACTTTAAAATATGAAAGGGTATCCACAAACACTGTCAGAATACTAACAGTCCTTGGGGATACCCTCAGGGATGACTAAATATATGGAAATAGCCTTATATGGACTCACAGAGCAGTTACTCCTAAGGCCTCGTTCACATCAGCGTTCAGCCTTTCCGTTCTCCTGCTCCGTTATAGGAGCAGGAGAACGGAAAGGACGGATTGGGCACATAACTGAGGCGAGCGGAGCCTACGGACCCCATAGACTATAATGGGGTCCGTTAGGTTTACGCTCAGAAAATGATTTTAGAGCGGAGACAAAAGTCCTGCAGTCCTTGTCACATGATCAAAGATACTTTAGCAACAAAAAGGCTCAATAAAGTAACATAGGAAATCATGGAGAAGCAGCAACCAGTATAAAAATGTGTGTCTCTCTCTTTGCATGTGTATCTCTATATGCATGTGTGTTTCTCTGTGTATGTGTGTCTCTATCTGCTCTTAGGCTACATTCACATAGCCATATGCATTTAGCAGTCCACAAAGGGCAGATCTGTAAAACACGTATATGCGTTATGAACATCCCACACTTTACGCAGACTCTTTTAAAAGGAATCCCTATTCTTGTCTTCAAAATGGATAAGTATAGGACATGTGCTATAATTTCAAGACAAGGCCCAGAAATTTGCAGCAAAGTCTAAATGTTCTATGTTAGGTTTACCGAGGAGATTTTCCAAAATTCTACAACATATATAACATTTGCTCTGGATTTTCTATCATGGACACTGAAAATCTACAACACTAGCAGTGGGGAGAAGCGGGGGGTTGTAATTTACTTTTTGCCTTTGGTATTAGAAAGGCCAGGTGTACCCCTGGCAAGGATCTTAAAATCCTGATAGCATAGGCAGATGTTTTTTGCAATCTGTGTTACAGACTGTAATACACATTGCAGGCCGGTTGGCCTACTGTATAATAGAAGGCAATCATCCCACAGGGAATTTTCCCAGAGGGGTACATTGCCAATCCAGGCCAGGATACAACTTTGTAGACTTTTGTACTGAACTTCCCATGGAAAATGTAGAATAAATTAGTTTTGCAGAAGGAATGCATTCTTATTTTTGTTGATCTAAACCGAATGTTGCCTATATTCAGAAAATAGTTAAAATATTATGGAAAATATGCTAGTGTTGTTTCACACCTTTTTTTAATGGGGTTCTTTGCTAACAAGCACACAGTGGAGGAAAAATAGAAACATAGAATGTGTCGGCAGATAACAACCATTTGGCCCATCTAGTCTGCCCAATATACTGAATACTATGAATAGCACCTGGCCCTAACTTATTTGAAGGATGGCCTTATGCCTATCTCATGCATGCTTAAACTCCTTCACTGTATTTTCAGCTACCACTTCTGCAGGAAGGCTATTCCATGCATCCACTACTCTCTCAGTAAAGTAATACTTCCTGATATTACTTTTAAACCCTTGCTCCTCTAATTTAAAACGATGTCCTCTTATAGCAGTTTTTCTTCTGTTAAATATTCTCTCCTCTTTTACCGTGTTGATTCCCTTTATGTATTTAAAAGTTTCTATCATATCTTCTCTGTCTCGTCTTTCTTCCAAGCTCTACATGTTAAGGTCCTTTAATCTTTCCTGGTAAGTTTTATCCTGCAATCCATGTACTAGTTTAGTAGCTCTTCTCTGAACTCTCTCCAAAGTATCAATATCCTTCTGGAGATATGGTCTCCAGTACTGAGCACAATACTCCAAATGAGGTCTCACTAGTGCTCTGTAGAGCGGCATGAGCACCTCCCTCTTCCTACTGGTAATGCCTCTCCCTATACACCCAAGCATTCTGCTAGAATTTCCTGCTGCTCTATGACATTGTCTGCCTACCTTTATTTCTCTGAAATAATGACCCCAGATACTGAGGTTAGGACTGTATCACTGATTTTATATTCTGCTCTTGGGTTTTTACGCCCCAGGTGCATTATCTTGCACTTTTCAACATTAAATTTTAGTAGCCAGATTTTTGACCATTCCTCTAGTTTTCCTAAATCCTTTTCCATTTGGTGTATCCCTCCAGGAACATCAACCATGTTACAAATCTTTGTGTCATCAGCAAAAAGACACACCTTACCATCGAGGCCTTCTGCAATTTCGCTGATAAAGATATTAAACAATATGGGTCCCAGAACAGATCCCTGAGGTACCCCACTGGTAACAAGACCATGGTCTGAATATACTCCATTGACTACAACCCTCTGTTGTCTGTCCCTCAGCCACTGCCTAATCCATTCAACAATATGGGAGTACAAGCACAAAGACTGCAATTTATTGATAAGCCTTCTGTGTGGGACAGTATCAAAAGCCTTACTAAAGTCCAGATAAGTGATGTCTACTGCACCTCCACCATCTATTATTTTAGTCACCCAATCAAATATAATCAATAAGATTAGTTTGACATGATCTCCCTGAAGTAAACCCATGCTGTTTTTCATCTTTCAATCCATGGGATTTTAGATGTTCCACAATCCTTTCCTTAAGTATGGTTTCCATTAATTTCCCCACTTTTGATGTCAGACTTACTGGCCTATAGTTGCCCGATTCCTCCCTACTACTTTTCTTGTGAATGGGCACAACATTTGCTAATTTCTAATCTTCTGGGGCGACTCCTGTTACCAGTGATTGGTTAAATAAATCTGTTAATGGTTTTGCTAGTTCGCCGCTGAGCTCTTTTTAATAGCTTTAGGTGTATCCCATCAGGCCCCTGTGACTTATTTGTATTAACATTTATCAAAACATTTATCAAAAAATGAATCCAGCTTCCAATAAAAGCGATGACCTTTATTCCTCCAAGCAGTAAAATCCAATAAACACAATGCACAAACAACGTGTCTGCGTTTCGGATCATAGAGTAATCCATTAAATCCAAACGTGTAGACGTTGTTTGTGCATTGTGTTTATTGGATTTTACTGCTTGGAGGAATGAAGGTCATCGCTTTTATTGGAGGCTGGATTCATTTCTTCATTTTTATATTGCCTTGTTTGCCTGGTCCCAGGCATCTCCATGCTTCCTGGGTGATTAGCAGGTGAGCTCTGCTGAACTTCTTTGGACTATCATAACATGTATATATACAAAATCTTTCATAGGCATTGGTCTAGCTGAAGAGTTTGATTTAGGAGTATGAAAAATCTATGTGCTCTATAGGAATGCTCAGAAACTGACTTAGCAGGCACAAAAAATAACTTTGGCCTCTCACAAACTATCGACAATTTTGCCTTACACTCCAAAATAAAGACAAAAACCAGTTTGATAAACCAGGGGCAAAATCTGCAAAAGAACATGCTGCCTCATTAAGTACCAAAATAGGACATGTACTTAGGGGTTAATGTCTAAAATATTTAAAATATGAGATTGACTAAATAATCAACATATTATTTCTAGAACAACAAATTAAGATCCTATTTTTTTTTTACATTTTTGTTGTGTTTTTGGCATCAGTAGTATTTTTATCAAATTGTAGCATGCCAGGTAGGATGTTTCTTTCTGGTGTTTTTCCCTGGTAATTTTCTCTATAGAGACTTAAAAATACCAGGAGAACAATCTTGTAAAAATGTCACAAAATATAAGGCTACCAAACATGCTTGTAGAAAAACACAGTAGGTACCTGATTCATCATGCCTTCACTCCCAATTCTGGCTTCAAAAAGTCTCAAAATAGGCCCTCTGTAATTTTTTTTGTTCAATTGCGCAAAAACTTTGCTCCTCTTTGCATTTTTACGCCACTCCAGTTTTTAAAAATGCCTGGGAAAGCAGATGTGGTTAGCTATGTCAATGAGTTTCACTTCAGATTTATTACTGAGAAGTTTAAAAAAAGTTACCAAAAAAGTCACATTCACACTCAAAACTGGAGTAGATTTTCTAGACAAAAGTGGTAAGTTGAAGGATAAGACAATTTTATGAAATAAGATGCGACATTTGATAAATGTGGCATCAGGTATGCCAACACAGCAGAATTGAATTAAAATATTTCACACATGATATATTCCCCCCTTGATGTGCATGGTGTTTTTTTTTAACCTGTTTTCAAAGTAAACATAAAAGTATTTGCAAAGAATGTCTTGCATATAATATTATATGTTTGTGAATGAATAAACAATGCATTGTATAAATCACTACAACTTCACAATTGCATCTATGTTGTAGTGGCAATACAATACTATAAGGACAAGTCGGAGGGGTCATTTACATGTTGCAATCACACAAAGGGTAGCTATAATTTGTTATGTGTATTCAATCAGTTCCACATTAACTTTATTATTTTTTTAATTTAATTTCTCCACTTTAAAGCGGCTCTGTCACCAGTTCACCCCTATTAAACCAGGCACATAGCCTGGTAGTGGTGATCCTGCAGTTTAAAATAATACCATCCTCTTCACTGTCTGTGCCACCGGAACAGATGTGGGGACCTATTCTTTGTCAAGAGACCACTACAGCCACTCAAAGGTATCAGCAGTCATGTGTGCAAGAATGGTTTGTCAATCCTAAACATTAGCGGATAATTTTTTTTTTATAGAGGAAGAGGAAAGCAGGAAAACCCGGCAGGCCAAGTAGACAAGGAGGAAATCAGATCCAAAAATTCTAGGGGAAAAGTGAACTACATATAATGACATTATTAAGATTTTGCATTACATTAGTAAGCAACTGATACATGGAAGGATATCTGTATATTGGTAACTATAAATGTAGGATCTAAGTTAATATTTTTACCTTTAAAACACACAGACTAATGGACAACTCCAAATCAATAAAAAAAAATGTATGCCCTGGACTATTTCCACACTGAATCATAGTAATACACGGTGTCATGCTGTGACCTGAGCCTGCACAATATACACTGTGCAATATGTTGCTATAAATATATTAAATGCTGAGAAATAGAAGCACAGAACATGCAGCTACAAGTTAAATATATTATTTGGCATTTGTTGGTCAGGAACCGAGTTTTAAAAGACATTTGGGGGACAAAGGGCAATGTATAGCTTCCATACTGCTGCAATATGTAATCATTTTTTATTAAGCTCTTGTTCATATGGGACAATGTAAAAATATTAAAATATATCTATTGGCAACATATTCTGCAATCCTTTACAATGAGAGAAAGCAATAATGATACAAAATATGATACACTGAAAAACATATGCATAACTAAAAAGAAGTCAATGCAATTTTTTTATGGCCACATGCAGGGGGTCTAAATTAATTTTGGGGTCTGATCTGGGGTATGAACTAATTGTGGGGACTGGACAGGGAGTCTTTAAAGGTGGATATAGGACCTATAATATTTTAGCCCATGCTTTAATCTGTATATGCGTCCTCAGAGGGTTTCATTTAGCAGTATTGCATTCAGCGGTACTGTAGATATAGTACTGGGGGCACATGGGGCAGCAGCAGTTTTACAATATTGGGGGTAGTAGCAGGAAGGCAGGGGCATAAATATGACAGGTTTGAGTTACTATAGAGGGTGGCAGTGGGCTGAAAAGTGAGGAGCTAAGGATGAGTTGGCAGGTAACTTTGCAGTTGCCAGGAGGAGTCATCATAATGGTCTGGGCCATGAGAAGAAATGACTTCACTTATAGAAAACATCACCTGCAAGTCACCAAATGTAATAGTTTTATATTCTGCCTATAAGAAAGCGCTGACAGGGAAATGTATCAATTATGCAGTGCTTGCATAAAAGCACAACATTCATTTTTGTATCTTTCATAAAAACAAAATGAAGTAGCTGTTTCCTTCACCTACATGTTTCGAGCTTCTCTTGAGCTCTTGTTCATGACATAGCTTGTAACAAATACATTTGTTATTTAGGAACAATTACCAACTACAAGTTACAATTTGCTATAAGTTATTGATTTGCTGAGAGTCTGACAGTTAGGCTGCAAGCCAATCAGCAGGCAGGATTTTGACAGGTCCGTCAGTCTCTGGGCTTGCTCAGTAGCCAGAGATGCCTTTTTGAGCTTAGCTTGAGATCTTGGATGTGTCTGGCAGACAGCAGTTACAGATGCAATCCAGCAATCTAGGTGCTGTAGGGACATATTTCATTTGGTAGCTTGAATCAATAGAAAAGTCAGGGTTTTATCAATGAAAGAACTCAGAGTTCTGTCTGTGTGTGTGGAAATTGAAAATTGAATGTATAATAAATGAAACTCAGCAATCAAAAAGGTCATTCAGCATCAAAATACTACTCGCAATCACAAGGTACTTGTGCCATCATTTCTTTATTCAGTCCTCTGATTTAAGAAAAATAAAAGTTTTTATAGTTTGTGTTTTATAGGCTTTTCCCAGAACCTCCAGCAGCATATATTCGACTGCAATTTTGCCACCATTTATAATTAAACTATTCAGCGTATTTCAGAGCATCAATGCCAGTGTATTTGTAGAAGGGGATGTATAACTGCACATCTTTTAATTGAGAAAAAAAGATGCATCCTGTATAGTTAAGCAATTAATTGCATTTTACCAGTGTTTTCATAGCAGGGCATGCTTAATTGTGCTTGTTAGTTACAAAATAAAAACTTTTTCAATTTTTTTACCATTTGTAATTGACATTTCATTGCATTTCAGAGCATCATGTATTGCATCAATATACCCTGCAGTTTTATTTAACGCATCTTGGAAGTGCAGTGTAATCCAAGTACTCGCTCCATTCATGTGAAGGGAGCAAGTGCTTGTAATTACACTATACCACCGCTCCACAGTAGGCGAGGAGTAGTGAAAAGACGAGGAATCGGCCTTGTATGGAGCGCCGCCTCCTCATCTCACAGCTAATTGGATGGGGTGCCATATTTGGGACCCCCACCAATCAGATATTGATGACCTATCCTGATGTTAGGTCATCAATATTAATTGCTGTACAAATCCTTTAATTTATTGGGTAGCATTAATATATATTTTTTATAATGGAGCTGATGTGTAAATTGAACAGATTTGACTTGAGGCTTCTACTCAGGGAGTTATCTAAGTGGCCCCTCAGGTCCTCACCCTTTAACCCCCTATACAGGAATCTAGACTTCTCTGCAGGGGAGCCACAAGGGGAAAACCAAAGTGGAGTACTGAGGAATACGGCAAAAACTTAGAGACAGGATGAGGTCAGGGTAGGCATTCCAGGGTCAGAACAGAGAGCATGCAGGCTGAGGTCAGGCAAATGAACAGATGGCACACCTTTGCAGGAAACTGGCAAACTAGAACCTATTGATCAGGCACCTTTCCGCATTTGTATGTAGCACACACATGGGGAACTGCGATCGCAAAGCCACAAGGTGCAAGGAAGTTAGGCTTTGCGGCAAATCAAAATTTTCCTGAAATTCAGATCAAAGTCAATTGGTTTGGCTTTGATTTACTCAACACTAATTATAATAATGTATTGTTTTTATTCCATTAACTTTTCTAAAATGCATTTCAATCTTTAATTATCAACTAAGGTAGATTTGAATTGATTATTCAGTGCTGTGTGAAAGTTTTAGGCAGGTGTGCAAAAAATGCTGAAAAGTAAAAATTCTTCAAAAATAAAAGTGCTAAAAGTTTATTTTAATCAATTAGCAAAATGCAAATTGAATGAACAAAATTGAAATCAAATCAAAACTTGGTGTGACTACCCTTCCAAACAACAACCATTCTTATAGGTACATTTGCACACAGTTTGTTCTTTTTTACACTGAAGATATTTCTTAATGATATTGGCTGGAATGTATGTTTGGGGTCATTGTCCTGTTGCATAAAAAATCTGGAGCCAAGCAGATGCTTCCCTGATGGTATTGAATGATGGATAAGTAAGTATATGACTATATTTGTTAGCATTAAGGACACCATTAATCCTGACCATATCCCCAATTCTATTTGCTGAATTGCAGCCCCAAACTTGCAAGGAACCTCCACCATAATTGCTGTTGCTTGTAGACACGCATTATTGTACTACTCTCTAGCCCTTCCTTCAACAAACTGTCTTCTGCTGCAGCCGAATATTTCAAATTTTAACTCATCACTCCAGTGCCCCTGCTACCTTTTTTCTGCACCCAAATTTATATGCTTTCATGCATAGTTGTCACTTAGCCTTGTTTCCACTTAGAAAGTATGTGTTTTTTTTGGCCACAATTCTTCCACGAAAACCACTTCTGACCAGAATGGTAGATGAGTATACCTAGGTCTCACTGGCTTCTGCCACGTCTGAGCTGATGGCACTTCTGATTTAGAAAGGAAGTAAGCATGATGTGTCTTTTATCAGCTGCACTAAGTTTTCAGAAAATAGATCTAGGGATTTGGTCAGAAATGGATTAATGGTGTCTACAAATATGAGAAATACAGTCAGATGCATACCCATCATGCAATACTATCAGGGGAGCTTCATACAGCCAATGTCATTAAGAACTATCTTCAGTGTAAAGAAGGAGTCTTAGAAGTGATCTCAACAGCATTGTCTGGGATTACATGAAGAAACAAAAGGATATGAGCAAGCCCACTTCCACAGAAAAGCTGTGGTTAATTATCCAAGAGTTTTTTAAAAACCTCCCTGTCAAGTTCAATAACTGCGTACAAGTGTACCTAGAAGAACTGATGCTTTTGTAAAGGTAAATGGTGATCACACTAGTTACTAATTTGATTTAGATTTCTCTTTTGTTCATTTAATTTATATTTTATTAAAAGATAAAAATATTAACACTTCTAGTTTTAAAACATTCTTACTTTGCAGTATTTTCCACACCTTTGCCTAGAACTTTTGCACAGTACTGTATGTATGTGAGTGGTATGTGTGTTGGCACAATTTGCCTACTCTTCCTAGGATACCAAAACGCCTTGCCCTGGGCCAGAGCACTCTAACTTGACATTAGATGCATGATCCGTTAATAGACATCCCATCTAAAAATGAAATAAAGTAAATAATTTTAAAACAGTCATGAATCCCAGGCCTCCACAACTGAGGCTTGAGGATAAAACAATATTCACATTATAAGGCTGTAGTAAAATTAAGCAGATCAAAACATTTAACTTAATCTAGTACACAAAATATATGATAATTTACTATCTACCTATTTGCAGAAATGCCATTACATAATAACATAGCTTTCCTAGAAAAAGTTTGCCATGAAGCAAAAAAAAAGTTAAAATTCTGCTTGGTCTGGTTAATGTCAAGCATTTCAACATGAAATTAACCACATATAAACAAATACCAACCATAACAGAGAAAAGCATGTCTCCATACAGTAAATGACTAAAGCTACATTTCCATTCACTTGTTTTCTCCAGTTTTCAATTTTTCATTCTTTAGATCATTTTTGATGTAAGGAAAAGTTTGTAATTTTGTCCTATTCACTGAAAGTAGGTTGTGAGAAAGAAATCCTGCTAGAAGTGAATATCACAATTCATTTGCCAAATGGTGGCCTAAATATCATTTATTCATTTACCTTTTCAATATATATATATATATATATAAAATAAAAAATCGGACTGCACTCCAGATGTATCTGCAGTGAAAAAAAGATTTATTCACCCATATGGTGGCACAAGCGACGTTTCGGCTCACACATGAGCCTTTCTCAAGCATTGGTAAGAAGTGAGCAAGTTACATATAAAGGTGTGTCAATCATAACAATTGGTGCTTCAACCTAATTGATACTTAAAAACATATAAGCAAAAAAATATTACAAGTAAAACAAAATACATCCAATTTGATATGGTTAGTAAAGTGACAAGTGCAGTAAGTGCATAAAGTGCATGATGTATCGAAATTACATATCAATTCCTCCAAATCCATAATTATTCTCAGCTACATTATACTCAAAACGTGATGATTACATAAATCATAATGATACACATGTGTGGGAGGAGGTAACCAGTAAATTGATACCTGGGATAGTGCTAGCGACCACGCAGACCATCGCGCTGTACAGCACGTCCTTGCAAAGCCTTTGCACATGTCCCGATAGGCTGCCAAGTCATTGTCCGGCGCCCGCTAGGGGACGCACGTGCGTCGCAAGGTCACATGTCAGTGACGTGAGTGGCGCACAATGCGATAACCCACGGCGTCCTATACATCTATCAAAGAGGGAAGCGCATGAGGTGTCCCCAATGTACTAACCGCCATATTAGATGAGGGAGCATTGCCCTATTATTAGTATATACTAGACAGACTTCTGTTCTCGTTCCACACTACGTCACTCTGGGTCAATCCCATGTGTCAGCAGGTTGGAAGAGTCTCGACCCTTTTCAAGTAGGAGGCTCAATTCCAGTCGTTACCCCAGTTCTGTGGGCACGTCAGTTCCATCAGTGCTGTGGGTCCCAAACCCGCTAAAATACGTGACTAAGAGGGATTCTCCTCATTACCATGTATCAGAACTGTACCTAATTATAGGTCGGCAGTAAAGAGTACAAGCATAAGTTCTATCCTATCTCAAGATTGGGGAGAGGGGGACAAGAATGGAAAGCAATTCTCTATTCTACGCCACCGGGACATATGCAAGAATCACAAGGAAGCAATATTTTAAAAAAGAGAAAATTTCAATGTAGGCCTCTCATCCACTGTCCAGGTCCATCAATTTTGCAAGATACCTTCTCCAAAGGTGTAAGTGTACCTGAAATAATAAAATAAAATTGTCAGTGATGCATATTCCAAGCACTATGTACAAAAGTGCTATGGTTTGTTTCACATTTATCTTTGTTACTAATTTTTTTATTTTTTATAAAAATATTGTTACCAATGAATCAGTCTACTACAAGAGAATTACTTCACGCACAACCAAAGCATAATAGGGCAAACCAACCTACTCACATCCCACCAACATATCCATAGTCAATATTCAGTCCATTAGGGTGCAAACTATTTAAAGTCTGGATCCAATACATTTCTCTTTTTTTAAGTAGGGATATCCGATCCCCACCTCTCCGTGGCATATGCACCTGATCTATAATCCAGCACCTAAGATCTTTTTCACTATGCCTTTTCAAGCCAAAATGCCTGGGAACTGGAAGATCTGTGCGTCCCTTTCTAATAGTGTAATGGTGGTTATTCAGTCTGGTCTTTAAGTCGGTGGAGGTCTCACCCACATAAAGAAGTTGACATGGGCATGATAAGATGTATATTACATGCGAGGAGTCACATGTCAAGTGAAACTTGATAGGATATGTCTGTCCTGTACCAGGGTGTGTGAATACCCTCGACCTACATATTACACGGCAATTGACACAATGAAGGCATGGAAGGCATCCAGTGCCCAATGGTGCCAACGTTGTCTGTCTGGTAACTGATTTGTGTCCCACGTCAGCTCTCACCAGCTGATCTCTAATGTTTTTACACCTACGGTAGGCACATAGCGGTAATGCCCCAAATTCTGGTACCGTTGCCCGGCAACAATTTAATATTGCCCAATGTTTCTTCAGTATTTTGTTAATGGCGCTGCTCTGCTCTGAGTAGGTGGACACAAATGTAATTCTGTTATGGTTCTTTCTCTCTTTGTTACCCCGCAGTAGGGTGTCCCTGTCTACCGCTAGCGCTTTCAACTTTTGTGCTTCAAGCAGTGTATTGGGGTACCCTCGTTGTTAAAATTTGGTAATCATACCATCTACTGTTTTCTCAAAGGTATAATTAACTGCCACAATCCTCCTAGCCCTTAAAAATTGTGAATAAAGCAAGTGCTTTACCATACTCCTGGGGTGACAGCTTTCATACCTCAACATCATGTTTTTGTCAGTGGGTTTTGTATAAAGTTCAGTAAACAAAACCCCATTAGACACAATTACATTAGTGTCCAAAAACTGAACAGCAGTATCTGAATAAGTGACGGTGAACTGTAGTTCATCGTCCACACCATTGAGATATCTGTGGAAGTCTTGCAGTTGTTGTTCGGTCCCAGTCCAGATGAGGAAGATGTCGACCATGTACCTCCACCACCCCAGTATATACTGGGCATGGTGGGAGTCATAGACGACACCCTCCTCAAACTGGCACATAAATATGTTGGCATAGGTTGGGGCCACAGTGGACCCCATCGCCACGCCCAGCTTCTGGACATAGTATGTGTCCTGAAACAGAAAGTAATTATGTTCCAGTACGATCGTGAGTAACTCGATGATAAAAGAGCAAGCTTCAGGTGTCAATGATGACATATCCAAGCAGCTTCTGTTGGACAAATTAAACATTTTGCAATTGAACTCACTAGATCTTTTTATCTGCTCACCACTTGTTCCCTGGAACCATACCTTTAACTTAAGGGAACGAAAGAAGTTAATTAACCTCCTCAGGACCGCCGTACGCAGGATTGCGTCCTGCCGGCGGCCCTGCTCTTCTGGGTGGACGCATATACGCGTCCTCCCGCGAGAGCCGAGATTTCCTGTGAACGCGCGCACACAGGCGCACGCGCTCCCGGAACGGAAGGTAAGCGAGTGGATCTCCAGCCTGCCAGCGGCGATCTGATTTTTTTTAACCCCTAACAGGTATATTAGACGCTGTTTTGATAACAGCGTCTAATATACCTGCTACCTGGTCCTCTGGTGGTCCCTTTTGTTAGGATCGACCACCAGAGGACACAGGTAGGTCAGTAAAGTCGCACCAAACACTACACTACACTACACCCCCCCCCCGTCACTTATTAACCCTTTATGAACCCCTGATCACCCATGATCACCCCATATAAACTCCCTGATCACCCCCCTGTCATTGATCACCCCCCCTGTCATTGATCACCCCCCTGTCATGCTCCGTTCAGACGTCCGTATGATTTTTACGGATCCACGGATACATGGATCGGATCCGCAAAACACATGCGGACGTCTGAATGGAGCCTTACAGGGGGGTGATCAATGACAGGCGGGTGATCATGCATATACACTCCCTGATCACCCCCTGTCATTGATCACCCCCCTGTAAGGCTCCATTCAGACGTCCGCATGTGTTTTGCGGATCCGATCCATGGATCCGTAAAAATCATACGGACGTCTGAATGGAGCCTTACAGGGGGGTGATCAATGACAGGGGGGTGATCACCCATATACACTCCCTGATCACCCCCTGTCATTGATCACCCCCCTGTAAGGCTCCATTCAGACGTCTGCATGATTTTTACGGATCCATGGATACATGGATTGGATCCGCAAAACACATGCGGACGTCTGAATGGAGCCTTACAGGGGGGTGATCAATGACAGGTGGGTAATCACCCATATACACTCCCTGATCACCCCCCTGTCATTGATTACCCCCCTGTCATTGATCACCCCCCTGTAAGGCTCCATTCAGACGTCCGCATGTGTTTTGCAGATCCGATCCATGTATCTATGGATCCGTAAAAATCATACGGACGTCTGAATGGAGTCTTACAGGGGGGGTGATCAGTGACAGGGGGGTGATCACCCTGATCACCCCCTGTCATTGATAACCCCCCTGTAAGGCTCCATTCAGACGTCCGCATGTGTTTTGCGGATCCGATCCATGTATCCATGGATCTGTAAAAATCATACGGACGTCTGAATGGAGTCTTACAGGGGGGGTGATCAGTGACAGGGGGGTGATCACCCTGATCACCCCCTGTCATTGATAACCCCCCTGTAAGGCTCCATTCAGACGTCCGCATGTGTTTTGCGGATCCGATCCATGTATCCATGGATCCGTAAAAATCATACGGACGACTGAATGGAGTCTTACAGGGGGGTGATCAGTGACAGGGGGGTGATCACCCTGATCACCCCCTGTCATTGATCACCCCCCTGTAAGGCTCCATTCAGACGTCCGCATGTGTTTTGCAGATCCGTTCCATGTATCCATGGATCCGTAAAAATCATACGGACGTCTGAATGGAGCCTTACGGGGGGGGTGATCAGTGACAGGGGGGAAAATAAATTGGGGCGCAGGTGAGATCGCATCCGTCTGGGAATCCTCTGTTCCCTATAGTAGTGCCCCAAAGTGGTCATATGCAGTTTCAGAGATAATTTCCGTTTAGACAAATTTTCGTATTTTCTTCTAAGTTCTTTTAGAGATGGGTTGGTGAGAAAGGCAGTATCTCCCTGTATGCCATTGATTATGCGTTCCGCATCCTCCTGCGCACAGATCTTCCAGTTCCCAGGCATTTTAGCTTGAAAAAGCATAGTGAAAAAGATCTTAGGTGCTGGATTATAGATCAGGTGCATATGCCACGGAGAGGTGGGGATCGGATATCCCTACTTAAAAAAAGAGAAATGTATTGGATCCAGACTTTAAATAGTCTGCACCCTAATGGACTGAATATTGACTATGGATATGTTGGTGGGATGTGAGTAGGTTGGTTTGCCCTATTATGCTTTGGTTGTGCATGAAGTAATTCTCTTGTAGTAGACTGATTCATTGGTAACAATATTTTTATAAAAAATAAAAAAATTAGTAACAAAGATAAATGTGAAACAAACCACTTTTGTACATAGTGCTTGGAATATGCATCACTGACAATTTTATTTTATTATTTCAGGTACACTTACACCTTTGGAGAAGGTATCTTGCAAAATTGATGGACCTGGACAGTGGATGAGTGGCCTACGTTGAAATTTTCTCTTTTTTAAAATATTGCTTCCTTGTGATTCTTGCATATGTCCCGGTGGCGTAGAATAGAGAATTGCTTTCCATTCTTGTCCCCCTCTCCCCAATCTTGAGATAGGATAGAACTTATGCTTGTACTGCCGACCTATAATTAGATACCGTTCTGATACATGGTAATGAGGAGAATCCCTCTTAGTCACGTATTTTAGCGGGTTTGGGACCCACAGCACTGATGGAACTGACGTGCCCACAGAACTGGGGTAACGACTGGAATTGAGCCTCCTACTTGAAAAGGGTCGAGACTTTTCCAACCTGCTGACACATGGGATTGACCCAGAGTGACGTAGTGTGGAACGAGAACAGAAGTCTGTTTAGTATATACTAATAATAGGGCAATGCTCCCTCATCTAATATGGCGGTTAGTACATTGGGGACACCTCATGCGCTTCCCTCTTTGATAGATGTATAGGACGCCGTGGGTTATCGCATTGTGCGCCACTCACGTCACTGACATGTGACCTTGCGACGCACGTGCGTCCCCTGGCGGGCGCCGGACAATGACGTGGCAGCCTATCGGGACATGTGCAAAGGCTTTGCAAGGACGTGCTGTACAGCGCGATGGTCTGCGTGGTCGCTAGCAGTATCCCAGGTATCAATTTACTGGTTACCTCCTCCCACACATGTGTATCATTATGATTTATGTCATCATCACGTTTTGAGTATAATGTAGCTGAGAATAATTATGGATTTGGAGGAATTGATATGTAATTTCGATACATCATGCACTTTATGCACTTACTGCACTTGTCACTTTACTAACCATATCAAATTGGATGTATTTTGTTTTACTTGTAATATTTTTTTGCTTATATGTTTTTAAGTATCAATTAGGTTGAAGCACCAATTGTTATGATTGACACACCTTTATATGTAACTTGCTCACTTCTTACCAATGCTTGAGAAAGGCTCATGTGTGAGCCGAAACGTCACTTGTGCCACCATATGGGTGAATACATTTTTTTTTCACTGCAGATACATCTGGAGTGCAGTCCGATTTTTTATTCCGTATCAGTGGGTAAGCACCAGTTACCATACTCGGGCAGTGCACCCTTTCTACTCTGTTTCATTGGTTTGGTTGGTGCTGCCGGTTATTTTTTCCATATATATGGGTAAGAGACAGTAAAACTACAGAATGGCTTAAAATGGCCTAAGTGACAGCCCATGTAATACCATAGATTGAGGCCGCTGAGTGCTGAGGAGCATAGCTCATAAAAGTTGCCAATGCTCTAAGTTTGACTTTCAGAGCTTCATGTCATGGGTTTCTGTAGCCAAGCAGTTGCAAGTGTCAGCTGAAGTGGTATAAAGGACGCTACCACTGGACTTACTGGAGCAGTCATAACATGTTTTATGGAGTGACAAATCATATTTCTCCACCTGGCAGTCTGATGAGCGACTCTTGGTTTGGCAAATTCCCAAAAAAGTTGCCTACTTGACTGTTTTGTGCCGACTGTACAGTTTGGTGGAGGAGAGATAATACTATGGGTTGTTACCAGTGGGTAAGTGCTATGGGTTAGGTCCAGTGAAGGGAAGTCTTAATGCTTCAATATACCCAGACATTTTGGGCAATTGTATGTGTTTGTGGGAGCAGTTTAGGGAAGGCTATTTTATGATCCAGCATGACTGTGACCCAGTGCACAAAGCAAGGGCCATAAAGGCATGGCTAGGCAATCAAAGCACAGTGTAAACCTCTAGGATGAACTAGAACAGAGATTGCAAACCAGGCCCTCTCATCCAACATGCTCTTGTGAATGAATGAGCAAAAATTCCCAGAACACACTTCAAATTATTTTAGAAACGCCTAAGTTCCCAATAAAACAGAAGCTGTTTTTGCTGCAAGGACCAACTCCATATTAATGTCCATACATTAAGAATCAGATGTCATGGAAACCCCTTTAGGTATAATGTGAAGGTGTCCCAATTAGTGATGGACGAACATCAGCTGAGACGGTTCACAAACGCGATCGCGCGAACGCGATCAAATGTTTGTGAACCGCAAGTTCGCGGCGGGTACCATTTGCTTTAATGGCAGGCGAACCTGAAAAACATTCAGTGCAGCACTCCCCGTTTTTGTATCCTGCAGAGTCTATTAAAAAAATGCATACGTTAACGTACATTTTTTTTCTACCATGGAACTGTATGGTGAACGGACGCCACTGTACGGCATCAGTCTGAGGCATCTGTTAACGCATACATTTTTGGTATGCATTAAATGGATGTCAAAAATAGGATGTGAACCCAGCCCTAGTGTCAGAATAAGCACCAGTACACAGCAGAGCAGCGTGGCGGAGAGGGGAGGCCGCCATGCACTGACAGAGCGTTAACTGGTCCTGGTGGTCAGGGATGAGGACTATGTTTACCAAGGATCATTTTCTACTGGGAAATACAGGGCACAGTATAATACACTAGAATCTATATAATATAAAGATATTAGCCCTACCCCCAAATGATAATACAATTAGGTGATCATTTATTATATAGAAATACATCTATGTTAGGCGTATTTCTGACACCAATTGAGGCGCAAAGTTCCTTAACACCGCAATCTGCATATTTTTCCCGCTCATGCCAGGTCTAAAAAAGGATGGCGTGGAAAGGGAAAGGGATACAGTTAAGGCCATCCAGATATTGGATGCCACCGCAATACATTGACTGGATAACACCTCTGTACAGTGACCGGATAACACCGCCATACCGTGACCGTATAAAGCAGGGCTGGCCAACCTGTGGCTCTCCAGCTGTTGTAAAACTACAATTCCCACCATGCCCTGCTGTAGGCTGATAGCTGTAGGCAGTCTAGGCATGCTGGGATTTGTAGTTTTGCAACAGCTGGAGAGCCGCAGGTTGGCCAGCCCTGGTATAAAGGGTATAAGAGGGCACAGTACGGGGAATGACTAGGTGCACTGCACAGGGTGTGATAAGCAGGGTATAAGGGGGCACAGTACAGGGTGGCACAGTCACATAACCGTGTGACATTAGGTCCGTATAGTGAATGCAGTTCATACACCATCATAATGAGAGGCAGAGGAGTGAAACAAGGGTGTGATTATGTGGCTAGAGATAAAAAATTTAACTGTTGGCCAGTAAAGGCCCCAAAAATGAGCCAATAGGCATTCACCTGACAGCAAAGAACTTTCCATTCTGTGGCTGGAGGTAAATTAGGCGGTCACAGGATAAATATGTAACTGTCGGCCAGTACAGGCCCAAAAAAATAGCAAATTTGCATTCACATAACAGCAAGCAACTTTGGATTCTGTGGCTGGAGGTACATTAGGCGGTCACAGGATACAAATGTAACTGTCGGCCAGTACAGGCCCCAAAAAATAGCCAATTTGCATTCACCTGACAGCAAAGAACTTTGGATTCTATGGCTGGAGGTACATTTGGTGGTCACAGGATAAAAATGTAACTGTCGGCCAATACAGGCCCCAAAAAATAGCCAATAGGCATTCACCTGACAGCAAAGAACTTTGAATTCTGTGGCTGGAGGTACATTCGGTGGTCACAGGATAAAAATGTAACTGTCGGCCAGTACAGGCCCGAAAAATTAGCAAATTTGCATTCACATAACAGCAAAGAACTTTGGATTCTGTGGCTGGAGGTACATTAGGCGGTCACAGGATAAATATGTAACTGTCGGCCAGTACAGGCCTAAAAAATTAGACAATAGGCATTTACCTGACAGCAAAGAACTTTGGATTCTGTGGCTGGAGGTACATTAGGCGGTCAAAGGATAAATATGTAACTGTCGGCCAGTACAGGCCCCAAAAATTAGCCAATAGGTGTTCACCTGACAGCAAAGAACTTTGAATTCTATGGCTGGAGGTACATTAGGCGGTCACAGAATAAAAATGTAATTGTCGGCCAGTACAGGCCCAAAAAAATAGCCAATAGGCATTCACCTGACAGCGGAGAACTTTGGATTCTGTGGCTGGAGGTACATTAGGCGTTCACAGGATAAATATGTAACTGTAGGCCAGTACAAGCCCCAAGAATTAGGCAATAGGCATTCACCTGACAGCAAAGAACTTTGGATTCTGTGGCTGGAGGTACATTAGGCGTTCACAGGATAAATATGTAACTGTAGGCCAGTACAGGCCCCAAAAATTAGGCAATAGGCATTCACCTGACAGCAAAGAACTTTGGATTCTGTGGCTGGAGGTACATTAGGAGTTTACAGGATGAATATGTAACTGTTGGCCAGTACAGGCCTCAAAAATTAGGCAATAGGCATTCACCTGACAGCAAAAAACTTTGGATTCTGTGGCTGGAGGTACATTAGGCGTTCACAGGATAAATATGCAACTGTCGGCCAGTACAGGCACCAAACATTAGGCATTCAACGGACATAAAAGGCCTTTTATGCCGCTGTATTTACCTTAAGACAGGGAACATGATTTGTTCTGGGTGGTGACGAATATTTGTGGGCTGTCATGAGGAAATTCAATCAAACGTGGTCGACTTGTCACATGTGTTGAATTCCTCAGCGATCCATGCCTCATTTATTTTTAGAACTGTGAGGTAGTCCACACTAGCTAGGCGAGTGCACTTATCGTTCACAATACCCCCTGCTGCGCTGAAAGTCCTTTCAGACAGGAGACTGGAAGAGATGCAAGCCAACAGTTCGATGGCAAATTGTGGCAGCTCTGGTCACAGGTCAAGCCTGAACACCCAGTAGTTCAGGGGTTCATCGCTTCTCAGAGCGTCCACATCGGCCGTTAACCCAATGTAGTCAGACACCTGTCGGTCTAGGCGTTCCCTGAGGTTGTTTCCGGAGGATGGCTGTCGATGGGTTGGCCGCAAAAATGATCTCATATTCGAATTCACTAACACATCTTCAAATGGCCCTCTTCTTGCATTCGCGGAAGGATTATTACCCGCAACTGTTTCTCTGTGAGTGGAAAATCCTCTGCCAGCTCCCGCAAAAGCAGAATGCAACATTTCTCGAAGCAAGGCCTGGAAGTGCTATATTCTGATAGCCCTCTGTGATGGTGGTAACATTTTCACCCATTTTGTGTTTGTACCGGGGGTCTAAGTACGTTGCCACCCAGTACTGGTCCTTGCCCTTTATGCTTTTTATACGGGGGTTCCTCTTCAAACACTGGAACATGAAGGCCCCCATTTGCACTAAACTGGAAGCGGTGGAGTGGCCTGGCTCCTGCTCATCATCTAGGATAATGTCGTCCTTGTTCTCCTCCCCCCAGCCACGGACAACACCAGGGATCCCAGAAACATTTAAAGCATGCTCTTCTTGCTCCTCCTCCACCCCGACACCATCCTCCTCTGAGTCCTCTTCAGACTCCTGTTGTTGACTTGTCTAAGATAGAGTAGCCTCCCCTGGGAATTTATCCAGCATTTCGACTTCCTCATCTTTCTGCTCCTGCTTCTCGACAGCTTGATCAATGACACAACGCAATGCATGCTCCATAAAGAAGGCGCAAGGTACGATGTCACTGATGGTGCCCTGGTTGCGACTGACTAGTTTGGTGATCTCATCAAATGGCCGCAGAAGTCTGCATGCGTCACACATGAGCAGTCACTGGCGCGGTGAAAATAAACCAATCTCCCCAGAACCTGTCCTGCAGCAGAGTTCGTACAGGTAGTCGTTAACTGCACTTTTCTGCTAAAGCAGAATATCAAGCATATACAAGGTGGAGTTCAGCATTGGGCAGTCACAAATCCGACGTCTGACGGACAGGTTGTGTCGCCGCTGAATGTCAGCAAGGTAAGCCATGGCCGTGTAAAATCTTTTAAAATGGTCAGAGATTTTCCTGGCCTACCGCAAGCCTTCCTGGACCCCAGGGTATTTGGCAACGAATCGCTGCACGACTAAGTTCAGGACGTGTGCCATGCACTACACGTTTGTCATTCTGCCCTGTTTCAGTGCGCTCAGAAGATTGGCACCGTTGTCGCACACCACTTTACCAACTGTCAAATTGAGCAGAGTTAGCCACTGATCGGCCTGTGACAGCAAAGCTGAAAGGAGTGCAGGACTGGTGTGGCTCTTGGCTTCCAAGCAGACGCAGCACAGCATCGCAATGTCTCACCTGGCACGTCGAATAGGTTCTGGGGAGCTTGGGGGGCGCAGCAGAAGAGACCATAGCAGCGGAAAAGGAGAAGTCAGCTGAGGAGGACAGGGAGGATGGAGTAGGAGGAGGCGAAGAAGAGGCAGGCCTGCATGCAATCCATGGCGGTAACACCAAATCTACATGGGTGCCACGGGTTGCATGCTTGATGGCCGTCAGAAGGTTCACCCAGTGGGCAGTAAAAGTTATGTACCTTCCCTGCCCGTGTTTGCTAGACCACATGTCTGTGGTCAGATGTATCTTGGCACCGACACTGTGTGCCAGAGATACATTCACTTGCCGCTGAACGTGGCCATATAGCTCTGGGATGCCCTTCTAGGAGAAATATTTCACAATTTTTCTAAAGGCCTCCGAGTCCACTAGTTTATATGGTAATAGTTGGCGGCCTGCAGTTCTGACAAGCCAGCGGTCAGCCGTTGGGCAAGAGGGTTATCCAACGTCATCATCTTTTTTTTCGCTCGAACATTTTGGGCAAGGAAGCCTGCCTTTTGCCAGATGAACGCGACGACGGCATGGTGGAAGCTGAAGTGGAGGACAACTGGGAGGAGAGGAGAAGGAGAAGAGGCAGGATGGGGAGCGCCGGGAGTGTGGCTTTGTGGGTTCTGACGGTGTTGCTCCCACTGTGCTCGGTGATGGGAGGCCAGGTACCTTCTTAAGGTGGTCGTCCATAGGTAAGTGTTGGGCTTACCGCGACCTATGCGTTGACAGCACAGGCTGCAGATGGCAACACTATCGTCAGCAGCGGACACGATAAAAAAAGCCTACACTGCGGAGACATGTGCCGGCTTCCTGGTAGCGCCAGATGTGACCCTGCACTCGTTCCAGATACATTAGCAGTCTGCTTTTTGCCCCCTGTGCACTGTAAGTTCTGCCTGATTCTCCTCCTTCTCCTCCCTATCTGCTGCTCCGTCTCTCCCTCTGAACTCCCTCCTCTTCCTCTCTTGTGGGCACCCACGTGACGTCCATTGACACGTCATCATCGGATTCGTCATGTTCACCACCACTGACATGATCTCGGAGTAGGCAGCAACAGCGGGGACCACCCTCCTTGGGCTGATCTGGGTACTGTTGTCAGACTGCTGGGTTGCGACCGTTGACACCTCCTCTTTCTGATCCGATGCCAATAATGACTGCGCATCAGTAAGGTCTTATATTGGATGGGAAAATAATTCCTCTGACTCGAGCGGAGGTTATATGGTGGTGGTGTCTTGGGGGGTGCACACAGCAGAGAGTGAAGAGGGTGCAGATAGAGAGGATGAGGAGGGTGCAAAAGCGGTGCGTCCTTTGACGTAATCGCACGCATCTTCTGCAACTTCCCACTTAGGCTGCGGCTTGGTGCACCTGCCCGACCCTAGTACGCCTGCGGAATCGCCTGCCTCTTCCTCTGCCTGTTATTTTCAAAATTACCCTGTGACATAAGTTCCTATAGAAGAGCAGTATTTGTGGAAGAAGGTATATCACACCCCTGCCTCAATCAGTTTTTTGGGGGGGCAACTGGTTAATCACACCAGTAGAAATTATTTCTTCAAATAGTGTTTTTCACTCTGTGTAGATGCGGTATTGCAGCAAAACCGCAAACAAATGCTGCACTACCTAAATGCACTATATAGAAAGTATATTATTGGTATATAGCACCCCTGCTTCAATCAGTTTTCTGGGGGGGCAACTGGTTAATCACACAAGTAGAAATTATTTGTTCCAATAGCGTTTGTCACTGTGTAGCTGCAGTATTGCAGCAGAACCACACACAACTGCTGCACAATACAATTGCACTATAATATACTTTCTACGTCAGTATATAATACCTATAGATAGCACACCTATACCAGTCCTTAAAAGGACTTTTGTAGCCCTATTAGCTAGCGATTTGTGTCCCAACAGTCTGTCCCAGCTCCACACAGCAACCTCTCCCTACACTGGCAAAAGACTGAATGTTAAATGGCGGCCAGATCAGGTTTATTTATAAGGTAGGGGGTATGTCTCAATCTCCTCATCCTCTTGCTCCTCTTTGACCCATCCACGCTGAACATATGGAATAAACCTGCTGTGGGTACTACCCTCTGTAGCGGAGGCAACCGTCTCCTGCTCCTCCTCCTCCTCATCATCTAATTCGCGCTGAGAAGACGAACGGAGGGTGGTCTGGCTATCACCCTGTGTTCTGTGTTCCCCCATTTCCACCTCTTCCACATGCAAAGCGTCCGCCTTCATTGTGATCAGCGAGCGTTTCAGTAGACACAGAAGTGGGATGGTTAAGCTGATAATAGCGGCATTGCCGCTCACCATCTGTGTTGATTCCTCAAAGTTGCGTAAAACCTCACAGATGTCAGACACCCTTGCCCACTTGTCTCTTGTGAAGAGTGGAAGCTGACTGGAAAGGTGATGACCATGTTGCAGCTGGTATTCCACTACTGCCCTCTGCTGCTCACAAAGTCTGGACAACATGTGAAACGTGAAGTTCCAGCACGTGCTCACGTCGCACAACAGGCGGTGAGCTGGCAATTGCAAGCGCTGCTGCAGCATTGCCCTATCGGCGACAGCTGTAGATGACTTTCCGAAATGTGCACACACACAGCGCACCTTCACCAGTATCTCAGGCAAATTGGGGAAGGTTTTGAGAAACCTATGTACCACTAAGTTGAACATGTGGGCTAGGCATGGTATGCGTGTGAGCTTGCCGAGCTCCAAAGCCGCCACCAAGTTACGGCCATGCCTGGTTGTAGGTTGAGTGGCGAGAGCCACAGCTCAGTCTAGTCCCTTATACCCTATCACAGCTCTGCAGCAGTGTGCTGTTTGTCACCTAAACATTAGTTTCAGCACGGCCTATTGCCACTTCCCTAATGCAGTGCTACACTGCTTCCAGCTACTGACTAATGGCTGACTGGTGCTGCAAGATCAGAATTCAGAGGTAGAAGCGGAGGAGGAGGTGGAGGAGGAAAAGGGGGGCTTGCAGCCACTAACGTAGGAAGTGGCAGAAATCCTGAAGGAAGTTGGGCCCACAATCCTTGGCGTCGGAAGCACCTATGCTATCCCAGGGTATGGCTCACTCCAGGCCTCCACAACATTCACCTAGTCGTTAGGTGGACCTTCCCAATAACTGCGTTGGTCAGAGCACGGTTACGGGACACATGCTTGTGTAAGGCAGGGAGAGTATACCGGGAAAAATAGTGGCAGCTGGGGACTGAGTAACAAGGGACTGCTGCCACCATCAGACTGCAGAAAGCCTCATTGTTCACAAGCCTAAGGCCTCTTCCACACGGGCAAGGTTTCTGCGCAGGTGCAATGCGTGAGGTAAACGCATTGCACCCACAGTGAATCCGAACCCATTCATTTCTATGGGGCTGTGCACATGAGCGGTGATTTTCACGTGAAAATTGCAGCATGCTCTATATTGTGTGTTTTTCACACAACGCAGACCCCATAGAAGTGAATGGGGCTATGTGAAAATCGCAAGCATCCGCAAGCAAGTGCGGAAGCGGTGCGATTTTAACGCCTGGTTTCTAGGTGACGATTGGGATGGGGACCCGATCATTATTATTTTCCCTTATAACATGGTTATGAGGGAAAATAATAGCATTCTTAATACAGAATGCTAAGTAAATTAGCGATGGAGGGGTTAAAAAAAAATTAATTAAACTCACCTCATCCACTTGTTCGCGCTGCACGGCTCTTCTTCTTTCTTCTTCTTTGATGACCTGGGAGGAAAAAGGACCTTTGGTGACGTCACTGAGCTCATCACATGGTCCGTCACAGTGACATCACCAAAGGTCCTTTTCTCCCCCCTCCATTCCTAATTTACTTAGCATTCTGTATTAAGAATGCTATTATTTTCCCTTATAACCATGTTATAAGGGAAAATATTAAAATCTACTGAATATCTAACCCAAACCCGAACTTTAGTGAAGAAGTTCCCAGTTTGGGTCTGGGTATCACATTCAGTTTTTTCTCACGCGCCTTTAAAATGCATTGCACTCGCGCGGAAAAAACTGAATAACGCAATGAAATCGCATACAAAACTAACCCCACTCGCAGGCAAAATCGCACAATTTTCCTGCAACACACTTGCATCCTATACGGCCCTCACACATGACGCACGTGTGAAAGAGGCCTAAATGGAAACATTTCCAGGGCCAGCAATTTGGAAAGGTGCACATTTAGTGCTATAAGCTGTGGGTGGGTGGCTGGGTATTTGATCTTTCATTCTAAGGCCTGGCGTTTGGACATCTATACACTGTGCTGGGACACAGAAGTGGATGTGCTAGCTGATGGTGCTTGCTAAGGTCCAGATGCAGGGTGGGAGGCATCCGAGCCTGCGTCTTGAACAGGGGATTGGCCAGCATGCAACACAGGGGAAGAGGAGGCAGTGGTGTGACCCGCAGACGCTGATTGTGGACCCAGGCGTTCGGCCCACCTATTAGGGTACTTTGATGCCATGTGGCGGATCATGCTGATGGTGGTGAGGTTGCTAGTGTTCACACTACTGCTCATTTTGGTGCGGCGCAGGTTGCAAATGAAAATTATTTTATCATCCTCACTTTCCTCAAAAAAGCGCCAGACTGCGGAACACCTACCCCTTGGCAAGGGAGATTGCCACAGGGATGTGCTCCGGGGAACAGTTGCAAGCCTGTTAGGTGTGGCCCGCCTTCTCCCTTTTGCCATCCCACTGCCTCTTTCAGCCTGTTGCAGTGCTGCGGTTCCCTCCCTCTCTGTACTGCTATCCTCGCTTGGCTTGTCACCTTCCCAGGTTGGGTAGTGATTTCCTGGTCCACCACCTCCTCTTCCACTTTCTCACTCTGGTCATCCTCTTGACTTGTTGACCTAACATCAACCTCACTTATTGACAACTGTGTCTCATCCTCATCATCAACCTCTTGAAACACTAATTGCCGTTGAGTTATTGGCAACTGTGTCTCATCAATATCATCCACTTCGTGAAACACTAATTGCCGTTCCCCACCGTCATTTTCTTGTGACTGTGGATGATCAAGAGTTTGGACATCGGTGCCAACGATCTCCTCCTGTCTTTCTTCAAGCGGGCTTGGCAAGAGACCCAAATCAAGGAATATCCAAGTGTGGGATTACTTGTTTGGCAAGACTCTCCATGGTGGGAGGGAGGAAGATCAGGGTGAGGATTCTGTTGGCCAGACTCTTAGCTACTGAGACTGGACTTTATGGAAGACAGGGTGGTGCTTAACTGACTGGAAGCCTTATCTTCTGCAATCCAACCGACCACCTGCTCGCACTGGTCTGACTTTGAGAGTGGTGTCCTGCACCACCCTGCAAACTGGGACATAAAGCTAGGTATCTTGAATGAGTGTGTTTCTTGTGCTCTGGCAGCAAGCACAGTTTCTCAGTGCTCAGGGCCAGGGCCTCTGCATGCACCATCAGCATCACAGCCACTTCCCCATCCCTTACTGCTCGCCTTCTGCATATTAAATTGTATATATGCTTGCAAGTATGTCACACGTACACTAGCGCAGGTTTTGTAAATGTATGCGCAAATAAATTAGACTGAATGTCCCTGATATTTAGGATGCGCAAACGTTATACAGGAGATGTAGCGCAGGTAATGCCGCTGTGACCAGCGGCTAAAAAAAAATTACAGGGATTGTCACAGCTATTTGCAAACGTTATACAGGAGATGTAGCGCAGGAAATGTCGCTGCCATCAGCAGCAAAAAATTTAGACTGAATGTCACTGATAATTAGGATGCGCAAACGTTATATAGGAGAAGTAGCGCAGGTAATGTCGCTGTCACCAGCAGCTAATAAAAAATTACAGGGAATGTCACTGATATTTATGATGCAAAAAACGTTATGCAGGAGATGTAGTGCAGGTAATGTCGCTGTCACCAGCGGCAAAAAAATTAAACTGACTGTAACTCATATTTATGAGGCGCAAACGTTATACAGGAGATGTAGTGCAGGTAATGTCGCTGCTGTCACCAGCCGCTAATAAAAAATTACAAGGAATATCACTGATATTTATGATGCGCAAACATTATACAGGAGATGTAGCGCAGGTAATGTTGCTGCTGTCACTAGCGGCTAATAAAAAATTACAGGGAATGTCACAGCTATTTGGGATGCGCAAATGTTATACAGGAAATGTAGCACAGGTAATGTAACTGTCCGCAGCAGACACCGTCTACGGAAAAAGTACACTGAATGTCACAGATATTTTTAGTATGCGCACACGTTAAACAGGAGATGTAACTCAGATAATGTCGCTGTCTGCAGTAGCCAAACAATTGCAAGCTATTTAGCGCAGGTTGCGCTAAAAATATATATTGCTGCCAGATACAACAATAGTCCTTAAAAGGACTTTTGGGTCTCTAACAATTGCTTGCAATTTTGTGCAGGTTGCGCTAATAATATATATTGCTGCCAGATACAACAATAGTCCTTAAAAGGACTTTTGGGTCTCTAACACCAACCCTGCCTAACAAAAAAAAAAAATTATATTCTCTACACTATCTGTCCCTTCTACAGCACAGCTCTCCCTGACTAAGACTGGCCGAATCATATAGCACCCAATGACGCGTTCCGGCCAGCCAATCACTGTAATGCCAGTAACCAACATGGCTACGGCATTACAGTGAGTGGCAGTACTTACCTGAACATTTATTGGCTGCATAGCAGCCAACAAACGTGCGGGAAAAGACACAAGCATCGTGCTCGAGCACACTGCTGTATTCGGCCGAACGTCGCGTGTGCTCGAGCCGAACTGGTGTTCGGCCAAGCATGCTCGATCAACACTACTCGCTGGATCAACAACCCTTCTTCAGAAATCTAATAACTATAACCTATAATATTATTACACTCCAGAAATACATTCAGCCCCCTCTTGAACTCTTTTAGTGAACTCACCATTACCACCTCCTCAGGCAGGGAGTTCCATAGTCTCACAACTCTTACCGTAAATAATTATTTTCTCTTCTGACCCCTGATATATTTATACATAGTTATTAGATCTCCCCTTAGTCATCTTTTTTCTAAAGTGAATAACCCTAATTATGATCATTTTTATGGGTGTTCTAGTCCTCCTATTCCAGTTACTACTTCTGTTGCCTCCAGCTCTACTATATCTGTCTTTTTCACAGGAGCCCAGAACTGTATACGGTAGTGTTGATCGAGCACCGTAGTGCTCGGGTGCTCGAGGGTTCGGGCCAAACACATTGTGATATTCGGGTGCCCGAGTATAATGGAAGTCAATAGGAGAACCCGAGCATTAAACCAGGTACCCCCTACTCTGAAGATGGGAGGGTGCCTGGTTCATAAGAAAATGTCAGAAATTGTTGGTAACACCATCAAAATGGTTCTGTAACAGGATGGGGAGGATGTATGGATGCATCTTGGACTCTCTGGTCGCTGCTGGGATCTATGTTGTCCAAATAGTACGCCACTTTTACATAATGACAATAATACACACAAAACCAAGGGGGAAAAAAATTGATTTTAGAGAAAAAATTTATAAAAAACATTCTTTCCTGAATATTTACTTGTATATAAAGTGCAAGTGCTGCTAAAAATTGCAAGGAAAAGGCACTCTGATACACCCTTAATTACACATAAAGGAGGGCATCATACACAACCTTTAAAAATTCTGATTAATCGCCTGCTGGTGACCCTCAAAAACATTAGCAGCAAGGGACTGCTGATCTGACCATCTAAAACATAATGGGTGGTGGCCTGCTGCCCTTTGGCGACTCTAGTTAACCCGAGGCCGATGGCAATTCCCAGTGACGGCTATGATACATTTGGATGTCTGGCCTATAAACTTATGATGTAATTGTCAGCTCAAAACCATTGTAAACTACGAGTAATGGGGAATCAGTGTTTGGTTCCGGAGAGGGAGCCTGAGAAGCGGCTACTGCATCTAAGTAAGGCAAGCGGGTGGCGCGCAAATCACACACTCTCGACTCCACACTCCCGATAAATAACAATACAGGACTCTTAAGATGCCCTTTTATTGGAATGAGTAATAAACAATTACAGGGAATGTCACTGCGGTATTTTGGAAGAGGAAATGTTATACAGGAGAGGCCCTGCTGCCGCTTTGTTGACTTTAGATAACTTCTGCCTGATCACACGCACCTGTGTCGTCCACGATCCATTTAGATATCTTCCCTATCAACTTTCGATGTTCTTTTATGCGCCTAACATGGTGACCACCGGTAACGGGGAATCATTGTTCGATTTCGGAGAAGGAGCCTGATAAACGGCTACTGCTACTACTTCAAAGCAAGGCAGCATGAGTTGTGGGCCTGCAGGTGAGCTGACCCTGTAAAAGATTTTAAGTGCAGGCCTGCTGATGAGCTGACCCTGTAAAACATTATATGTGAGTGCCTGCAGGTTAGCTGACCCTGTAAAACATTATATGCGAGGGCCTGCAGCTGAGCTGACCCTCTAAAAATTTATATGCGAGGGCCTGCATGTGAGCTAACCCTGTAAAAGATTTGAGTCGCGGGTCTGCATGTGAGCTGACCCAGCAAAAGATTTGAGTTGCGGGCCTGCAGCTGAGCTGACCCTGTAAAAGATTTGAGTTTGGGCCTGCAGGTGAGCTGACCCAGTAAAACATTTTAGGTGCAGGCCTGCTGGTGATCTGAGGTGGAACCGACAAATCCAACTTGATTATGATGGCTGTATTAATCTGCAGGTGAACCTCATACAGCTCTACAGATTTGTTTCTACCTGCATCTTTCTCAACAATCTGTGACCTCAGTCTTTTATCCAGACTCTGTCATTGTGCCACTATGTGTCCTCCTCATGCTGCCATCTCACCATGTCACCTTGCTACTCATTTTTATCACCATGCTGCTGCTGCTTAATAGGCCTTAAAGTGATCACAAGGCCCACAATTTAATTAAGGTTTTGGAAGCGATAAACCCAACTTGCTTTTGTGGGCTGCATCAGTGGCGTAGCTAGAAATGACTGGGCCCCATAGCCAATTTTTGAATGGGGCTCCATCCCACAGTAATTTTTTAGCCATGCCCTTCCTTTCATGCCGCCCCCATTCCTGTGGCTAGTAAAGATCGTTCTCTCAGACCAGGGATGGCAGCTGTTCCATCCGTTTTATACACTGTCTATTCTGTCACTGTATATCATTTAATGTGTAATACTGTTGAGGGGGCCATGACCAAATCCTTTAGTCCTCCTCCTCCTGGATGGGCCCCTTCTGGGTCAGGGCCCCAAAGCTGCTTCCCCTACGCTCCTGGTCTGCATTAATCTGCAGTTGACAGTGATACAGCTCCACAGATTCTTTCCACCTACATCTTTCTAAACAATCTGTGGCCTTAGTCTTTTATCCAGACTCAGTTACTGTGCCACTATGTGGCCTCCTCATGCTGCCATCTCCACACCATGTACCTTGCCACCCATTTTTATCACCATGCTGCTGCTGATGCTGCTTAAAAGGCCTTAAAGTGATCACCAGACCCACAATCTAATTAAGGTTTTACGTACAAAACCAAAGTAAAAAATCCATTTTATAGAAAAAATTTATTGAAAACATTCTTTCCTGTATATTTACTTGTATATAAAGTGCAAGTGCTGCCAAAAATTACAAGGAAGAGGCACTCTGATACAACCTGTATATCACATAAAGGAGGGCCTTATTCACATTGAGTTGCGGGCCTGCAGGTGTGCTGACCCTGTAAAAGATTTGAGTTGCAGGCCTGCAGGTGAGCTGACCCTGTAAAAGTTTTGATTTGCAGGCTTGCAGGTGAGCTGACCCTGTAAAAGATTTGAGTTGTGGGTCTGCAGGTCAGCTGACCCTGTAAAAGATTTAAGTTGCGGGCCTGCAGGTGAGCTGACGCTGTAAAAGATTTTAGGTTTGGGCCTGCTGGTGAGCTGACCCTTTAAAAGATTTGAGTTGCGGGCCTGCAGGTGAGCGGACCCTCTAAAAAATTATATGTGAGGGCCTGCTGGTGAGCGGACTCTTTCAAAAATTATATGTGAGGGCCTGCTGGTGAGCGGACCCTCTAAAATATAATATGTGAGGGCCTGATGGTTAGCAGACCCTGTAAAAAATTTGATGTGAGGTCCTGCTGGTGAGCGGACCCTCTAAAAAATTATATGTGAGGGCCTGCTGGTGAGCGGACCCTCCCAATTTTTTTTTTCGAAGGCCATATACTGCGAGGGCATTATATGTGAAAATAAGCAATGCATGTTGATATGATGGAAGAGGAGGAGGAGGATGAGAAAAGGAAGATTCAACTATATACCCTTGCTTGTGGTGGAAGGGGTGCATGGGAATACAGTCTATTAACTACATTAAAAATAACACATGTAAAGTGCCTTTATGTTCATCAGCTTTTCTCTGGTGGAGTCGAGAAGTCATGGTCAATCCAGGCCTTGTTCATTTTTATATGAGTCAACCTGTCAGCATTTTCAGTTGACAGGTGGATATGCTTATCTGTTATAATGCCACCAACAGCACTAAAAACACGCTCAGACAAAATGCTGGCGGAGGGCAGGCCAGCACCTGCAAAGCGTAGAGCACAAGTTCATGCCAAGTGTCCAACTTGGAAACCCAGTAGTTGTAAGGCACTGAGGGATCATTGAGGACACTGACACGGTCTGCTATGTACTCCTTCATTATCTTCCAAAAATGTTCTCTCCTTGTGGCAGTAGGTCGCACATCAGGATGAGGGTGCCGGTGTGGTTGTCATGAAACTGTCCCAGACTTTGGAGCGTGTTGCCCTGACTCTGTTGGAACTGCTGTGTGTTCCCCTTGTCTCCTCTGCTCAGTTGGCCAAGGAAGTACGGACTCTGCCGCCAGCATTGTCAGATGGAGAGTTTTGGACCAATTTTCCGAAAAGGATCTTCTGGTATGGCACCATTTTGCTCGTCCTCTCCCCCGGAGGAATGAGAAATGAGAAGTTCACTTTGTAGCGGGGGTCGAGAAGGGTGAACATCCAGTAATCCGTGTTGTTTTAAATAAGTATAATGCGTGGGCCGCGGGAAAGGCAGCCATGTGTGCCAGAGTACCAAGAGGCGAGACTTGCTGTCGCCATCAGGCGGATCACTCCCAATCTCCTCATCCTCTTCCTACTCTTCTGCCCACCCACGCAGAACAGATGGAATTAAACTTCCATGGGAACTACCCCTTGTAGCTGAGGCAACCGTCTCCTGCTCCTCCTTCTCCTCCTCTTTAGCCTCCAATTCGCGCTGAGAAGACCAACTAAGGGTGGTCTGGCTATCATAAGCCTGTGTAATATCTTCCCCTGATAATAGCGTTATCGCCGCTAACCATCTCTGTTGACTCCTCAAAGTTGCGTACAACCTCACAGAGGTCAGACATCCATACCCACTTGTCTCTTGTGAAGAGCGGAAGCTGACTGGAAAGGTGATGACCATGATGCAGTTGGTATTCCACTACTCCACTCTGCTGCTCACAAAGCCTGGCCAATATGTGGAACGTAGAGTTCCAGCGTGTGCTCACGTCGCACAACAGCTGGCAATTTCAAGCGCTGCTGCAGCGTTGACAGACCGGCTGGAGCTGTCGGTGACTTGCGGAAATGTGCACACACGCAGCACACCTTCACCAGTAGCTTAGGCAAATTGGGTTATGTTTTTGGAAAACGGCTGAATCACAAAGTTAAATACGTGGGCTACCGAGTGCCAAAGCCGCCGCCGCCATATTACGGCCATTATCAGACACAACCATGCCTGGTTCTAGGTTGAGTGGCGAGAGCCACAGCTCAGTCTGGTCTCTTATCCCCTGCCAAAGCTCTGCAGCGGTGTGCTGTTTGTCACCTAGGCAAATCAGCTTCAGGTGGCCTGTTTGCGCTTCCCCACTGCAGTGCTACAATGCTTCCAGTTACCGACTGATGACTGACTGGTGCTGCATGCAGATAATTCGGAGGTGGAAGTGGAGGAGGAGGAGGAGGCACAGGAGGAGAAGTGGGGGTTGGAGCAACTAACTTAGGTGTTGGCAGAAACCCTTATGGATTTGGGGCCCGCAATGTCGGTGGCACATGTGACATCCCAAGGTACAAGTCGCTCCCGGCCTCCACAACATTCACCCAGTGTGCCGTCAGGGATATGTAGCGTCCCTGGCCAAAAGCACTTGTCCATGTCTTCGTGGTTAAATGGATCTTCCTAGTAACTGCGTTGGTCAGGGCACGTGTGAAGGTGTAAGGCTAGCACGGCACACCTTGAAAAATAGTAGCGGCTGGGGACTGCGTAACGAGGGACGGCCACCAACATCAGGCTGTGGTAGGCCACAGTGTCCACAAGCCAAAATGGCAACATTTCCAGGGCTAGTAATTTGGAAAGCTGAGCATTTAGTGCTATGTCCTGTGGGTGGGTGGCTGGGTATTTGCGCTTGCATTCAAATTCCTGGGGTAATGACATTTGGACCGTGTGCTGGGACAGGGAAGTGGATGTGGTCGATGATGGTGCTTGCAAAGGTCCAGGTGCAGGGCAGGAGGCATCCAGGCCTGCGTCTTGGACATGGAATTGGCCAGCAAGTAACACAGGGGAAAAGGAGGCAGTGGTGTGACCCGCAGACACAGATTGTGGACCCAGGCATTTCGCCCATTATTAGGGTGCTTTTATGCCATGTGGCGGATCATTCTGGTGGTGGTGAGGTTGCTAGTATTCACACCCTGGCTCATTTTGGTGTGGTACAGGTTGCAATCTACTATTCTTTTGTCGTCCGCACATTCCTCAAAAAAGCGCCATAGTGCCAAACACCTACCCCTTGGCAAAGGAGATTTACGGAAGGGGGTGCCCTGTGGAACAGTTGCGGGCCTGTTCGGTGGTGCCGCCTTCTACCTTTTGCCACCTCACTGCCTCTTCCAGCCTGTTGCAGTGCTGCATATCCTTCCCCCTCTGTACTGCTCTCCTCGCTCGGCTTCTTGCCACCTTCCCAGGTTGGGTCAGTGACCTCGTCGTCCAGCACCTCCTCTTCCACTTCATCACTCTGATCATCCTCCTGTTTTGTTGACCTAGCCACAACCTCGGTGATTGACAACTGTGTGACATCCTCTTCCTCAAGCTCTTGAGACAGTAATTGGGGTTGAGTCATTGGCAACTGTGTCTCATCATCATCCACCTCATTACACACTAATTGCCGTTCCCCAACGTCATGTTCTTGTGACTCTGGATGCTCAAGAGGTTGGGAATCTGGGCACAAGATCTCAGATCCCTCTTCAAGCATGTTTGGCGAGAGGGCCAAATCAATTAATAGTGATGCAAAGAGGTCCTCCGAGTGTGGGATTACTTGTTTGGCCAGACTGTAAATGGTGGGAGGAAGGAGGATCAGGGTGAGGATTGTGTGGACCAGACTCCTGGCTACTGAAACTGGACTTGGTGGAAGACAGGTTGGTGCTTAACCGACTGGAAGCACTATCTGCTACAGTCCAAACGACCACCTATTCACACTTGGCTGACTTCAAAAGTGGTCTCCTTCGCCGCCCTGCAAACTAGGACATGAAGATAGGTTTCTTGGATGATTGTTTTTCTTGTGCTCTGGCAGCAGGCACAGTTTCACCGCTCCCAGGGCCACGGCCTCTGTGTACACCATAAGCATCACAGCCACTTCCCCCGTCCCTTAATGCTCGCCTTCTTCATATTAAATGTCATATGTTGTAAGGGACTGTTTAAAGGAAAAATGTGGATAAATTATGGAAAAAATATATTTGTTGTCTGTAATATTTTTCCCAATATTTGGCCCTGACACACACATGCGAATGCAGCGCAGATGTGACAATTCACTGCAGACACCGTTTATAGGCAAAGTGTGGATAAATTATGGAAAATATATATTTGGTTTAAGTAATATTTTTCCCAACATCTGGCCCTGACACACAAGCCAAAATGGCAACATTTCCAGGGCTAGTAATTTGGAAAGCTGAGCATTTAGTGCTATGGCCTGTGGGTGGGTGGCTGGGTATTTGCGCTTGCATTCAAATTCCTGGGGTAATGACATTTGGACGGTGTGCTGGGACAGGGAAGTGGATGTGGTCGATGATGGTGCTTGCAAAGGTCCAGGTGCAGGGCAGGAGGCATCCAGGCCTGCGTCTTGGACATGGAATTGGCCAGCAAGTAACACAGGGGAAAAGGAGGCAGTGGTGTGACCCGCAGACACAGATTGTGGACCCAGGCATTTGGCCCACTATTAGGGTGCTTTTATGCCATGTGGCTGATCATTCTGTTGGTGGTGAGGTTGCTAGTGTTCACGCCCTGGCTCGTTTTGGTGTGGTACAGGTTGCAAACTACTATTCTTTTGTCGTCCGCACATTCCTCAAAAAAGCGCCATAGTGCCAAACACCTACCCCTTGGCAAAGGAGATTTACGCAAGGGGGTGCCCTGGGGAACAGTTGCGGGCCTGTTTGATGGTGCCGCCTTCTACCTTTTGCCACCTCACTGCCTCTTCCAGCCTGTTGCAGTGCTGCATATCCCCCCCCCTCTGTACTGCTCTCCTCGCTCGGCTTCTTGCCACCTTCCCAGGTTGGGTCAGTGACCTCGTCGTCCAGCACCTCCTCTTCCACTTCATCACTCTGATCATCCTCCTGTTTTGTTGACCTAGCCACAACCTTGTGATTGACAACTGTGTGACATCCTCTTCCTCAACCTCTTGAGACAGTAATTGGGGTTGAGTCATTGGCAACTGTGTCTCATCATCATCCACCTCATTACACACTAATTGCCGTTCCCCAACGTCATGTTCTTGTGACTCTGGATGCTCAAGAGGTTGGGAATCTGGGCACAAGATCTCAGATCCCTCTTCAAGCATGCTTGGCGAGAGGGCCAAATCAATTAATAGCGATGCAAAGAGGTCCTCCGAGTGTGGGATTACTTGTTTGGCCAGACTGTAAATGGTGGGAGGAAGGAGGATCAGGGTGAGGATTGTGTGGACCAGACTCCTGGCTACTGAAACTGGACTTGGTGGAAGACAGGTTGGTGCTTAACCGACTGTAAGCACTATCTGCTACAGTCCAAACGACCACCTAATCATACTGGGCTGACTTCAAAAGTGGTCTCCTTCGCCGACCTGCAAACTGGGACATGAAGATAGGTTTCTTAAATTATTGTTTTTCTTGTGCTCTGGCAGCAGGCACAGTTTCACCGCTCCCAGGGCCACGGCCTCTGTGTACACCATAAGCATCACAGCCACTTCCCCCGTCCCTTAATGCTCGCCTTCTTTATATTAAATGTCATATGTTGTAAGGGACCGATTAAAGGACAAATGTGGATAAATTATGGAAAAAATATATTTGTTGTCTGTAATATTTTTCCCAATATTTGGCCCTGACACACACACACGCGATTGCATGATGTGACAATTCACTGCAGACACCGTTTATAGGCAAAGTGTGGATAAATTATGGAAAATATACAGGGAGTGCAGAAATATTAGGCAAGTTGTATTTTTGAGGATTAATTTTATTATTGAACAACAACCATGTTCTCAATGAACCCAAAAAACTCATTAATATCAAAGCTGAATATTTTTGGAAGTAGTTTCTAGTTTGTTTTTAGTTTTAGCTATTTTAGGGGGATATCTGTGTGTGCAGGTGACTATTACTGTACATAATTATTAGGCAACTTAACAAAAAACAAATATATACCCATTTCAATTATTTATTTTTACCAGTGAAACCAATATAACATCTCAACATTCACAAATATACATTTCTGACATTCAAAAACAAAACAAAAACAAATCAGTGACCAATATAGCCACCTTTCTTTGCAAGGACACTCAAAAGCCTGCCATCCATGGATTCTGTCAGTGTTTTGATCTGTTCACCATCAACATTGCGTGCAGCAGCAACCACAGCCTCCCTGACACTGTTCAGAGAGGTGTACTGTTTTCCCTCCTTGTAAATCTCACATTTGATGATGGACCACAGGTTCTCAATGGGGTTCAGATCAGGTGAACAAGGAGGCCATGTCATTAGATTTTCTTATTTTATACCCTTTCTTGCCAGCCACGTTGTAGAGTACTTGGACGAGTGTGATGGAGCATTGTCCTGCATAAAAATCATGTTTTTCTTACCTTGCAGACTTCTTCCTGTACCACTGCTTGAAGAAGGTGTCTTCCAGAAACTGGCAGTAGGACTGGGAGTTGAGCTTGACTCCATCCTCAACCCAAAAAGGCCCCACAAGCTCATCTTTGATGATACCAGCCCAAACCAGTACTCCACCTCCACCTTGCTGCGTCTGAGTCGGACTGGAGCTTTCTGCCCTTTACCAATCCAGCCATCTGGCCCATCAAGACTCACTCTCATTTCATCAGTCCATAAAACCTTAGAAAAATCAGTCTTGAGATATTTCTTGGCCCAGTCTTGACGTTTCAGCTTGTGTGTCTTGTTCAGTGGTGGTCGTCTTTCAGCCTTTCTTACCTTGGCCATGTCTCTGAGTATTGCACACCTTGTGCTTTTGGGCACTCCAGTGATGTTGCAGCTCTGAAATATGGCCAAACTGGTGGCAAGTGGCATCTTGGCAGCTGCACGCTTGACTTTTCTCAGTTCATGGGCAGTTATTTTGCGCCTTGGTTTTTCCACACGCTTCTTGCGACCCTGTTGACTATTTTGAATGAAACGCTTGATTGTTCGATGATCACGCTTCAGAAGCTTTGCAATTTTAAGAGTGCTGCATCCCTCTGTAAGATATCTCACTATTTTTGACTTTTCTGAACCTGTCAAGTCCTTCTTTTGACCCATTTTGCCAAAGGAAAGGAAGTTGCCTAATAATTATGCACACCTGATATAGGGTGTTGATGTCATTAGACCACACCCCTTCTCATTACAGAGATGCACATCACCTAATATGCTTAATTGGTAGTAGGCTTTCGAGCCTATACAGCTTGGAGTAAGACAACATGCATAAAGAGGATGATGTGGTCAAAATACTCATTTGCCTAATAATTCTGCACGTAGTGTATATTTGGTTTAAGTAATATTTTTCCCAATATCTGGCCCTGACACACACACGCGCATGCAGCGCAGATGTGACAATTCACTGCAGACACCGTTTGTAATGGGGATACCCCTTTGCTTTATTTTCCTTCCTTTGAGGGGTATCTGGCTAACACTGTGTTGAAGACCCATAACTGGGGCTCCATTGTTATTTTGTATGTCACTGTTTTCCAGGGAGCTTTGCACTTTGGATTGCTGTGTTGAGACTCTTAAATGAGGCTCCACAGTGTTTTTTGTAGCTGGTCTCCCTAAGATCAGCTATTGTTTTGTTTGATAAGTCCTTTTCCATGTCAGTGTTACCCAGTGTTTACCATTTAACATGTACTGATGACTTGCATTATTTCTTCCCATTTGCAAAACCTTACATTTGTCAGTATTAAATCTAATCTGCCTCTTCTCTACCCAAGCCTCCAAGTACTTTAAACAGCTTAGTGTCATCTGCAAAAATTGATATTTATTTTTGAAAGCCTTCCACAAGGTTATTGTTAAAAATATTAAATGGAATAGGGCCCAATACTGACCCCTGTGGTACCCTACTAGTGACAGTGAAGTGCTAATAGGTCAACAACCGCAAACATACAGCCAATGTCATTAACAGAGTTGTCTCACTTCAGCAAATGGCATTTATCAGGTACACAAAGTTAATACAAGACAGACACTTACTAATGTATTGTGATTGTCCATATTGACATATTGCCTCCTTTGCTGGCTTGATTCATTTAAATAGATCATGCTATCAAATATTTTTTTCCAGTGCAGATAAGCATAAGTTCTAAAATATTCCAGTTTTAAGGCCCTTTTTTGGCTGTAGCTATCCATATAGTCAGTTTATAAGAGCAAAAAGAATAATCAGTGATCCCACCTCATTAGATAAAACTCTTGACAATATGACACAATGTTTCAAACAAAGAGAATACCCGACTACTATACTACAACAACAACTGAAACGTATTAATCAAAAAGATAGAAGCGAATTGTTTCAGGGCACCAAAAAGGATCAGGCCCACAAAATACCTTTTGTATCCACTTTTAGTGAAGCAAGCCCTTACATTAGTAAGATTGTTAATAAACACTGGCTGATTCTGAGTACAGAACACAGGAATATTCCAGAATTCTCCACCCGACCAATTATGTCTTACAAGAGAGTTCGTAATTTAAAAGATAAGCTTGTAAAAAATGACATAGGCCCACAAAAGAGCACACGTCAATTACTTTTGGCTCCTAAAAAAAACGGCAGTTCCCCGTGCCTCCACTGTGTAAATTGTAAATACATGGTGAAGGGGCGTGACTTCACTCATCCCCGCACAGGGGTTATTCATCCCATCAAATTCTTTTTGACCTGTGACTCAAGTTTTATAATTTATGTGTTATGTGTTGAAACCACTTGTGATTTCAAGTCCCGTTTTAACCAACATCGTTTTTCAATATGCAAGAAACGAATGGATTTGCCTGTCTCGCATCATTTTGCGGATATGGGTCATGTTGAAAGTGATCTAAAATTTATGATCCTTGATCATGTCCCATTACCGCGAACTGGTGGAAACCGCATCAAAATGTTAAAAAAACGTGAATCCGAATGGATTTTCAAATTACAAACGGTTAAACCGGGGGGTTTGAATGTCGAATACAAGCCTTGGCTATTCATATGATTTCCGACTGTCCTGTCCTTGTTGACCCATATATTGAAGAATCTGTTTTTTATTATTAAATACATTTGGATAATGTATTTTTTTACTCTTTATTCATAGGACCCACGAGGAACAGGGTTCGCTCAACAGGAGGGTGGATACTCTAGAAAATGTACGACTATTCCCGTGACAGCTGCATACTTATTAGACTGTGTCAGTTTCTTTGAAAATATATGTTTGGCAAGCGTTATCATTATGGCAATACAGGATAATTTTCACCTGATAGGGTTATCACATAATGGGAGAGAGGGGAAGATAGCGGCTGCCGCTGCTCTCCCCCTTCTCTTCTCATAACTTTCGGATGACAGCGCATCGTAAGATACCATGTCACCCGATATTTTACCCGGGGTGTTATATCCTGATAAGACAAGCCGATACTTTTCTCCTATATTGATTTAATACGCCTGCCTCTACACTAGAAGATTTACTATAATAGACCGTTATGCGACCTGTCGGATGACGTCTCCGCAGGCGATCATGTGATGTCTCTGCACGAGGTCATGTGATTGCTCCGGGGATGACCTCACGGACATGCGCAGATACAGTCTTATCCTTATGCTAGGAGCTCATGTGATCATTCCGGAAGTGAGATCATGGACATGCGCAGCTTCAGTTTCGGGACGCCGTATCCATGCGGACAAGCCGCAATAGTGTATCCGCCAGCCATTGAGCCCACCTGATTCCTCGTCGGCCCTGCCCACATTTATATTTTCACAGGTGATGAGTATAATTCTTGTCAATTACCACTTGTAAATTATGTCATGTTTTCTGATAAATCACAATACTAGATGTGTTTTATATGGATATCTGGACTGACCATACGGTTTTCCAGACACAATGTATTTTTCTCATTTATACATGATGTATTTGGCTGTATATTTATACATGTTGTTAATCACCACTTATGTATATTAATTTGATTTGATCACATAAATACCCACACTTTTTGTATGATGCATTGCTTGAAAATAGTCCCAGTAAGAGGACTGAAACGTCGCAAGGGTGAATAAAGATCCACAATATTTTCACCTACGGATGTGCTGCGGTGTCTTTCCTTGTTCTACATTATACACCCTGGTAAGGTGTTTTCACCGCTGGCACCCATCGACTTGATACTAGGAGTGCTGCCCTGATTCTACACAGTCTATATATATATATATATATATATATATATATCAAGAAGTGCAACACGAGATGTTGTGTCATACCTGCACATTTTGTGACTTTTTTTTCCCCTTTTTGATGGTTTCTGTAAATATTCATTTTCTTTCTCCATGTTTCCTGATTGAACGTACTCTTGGGAAACTGGAGAATTGTGCTGTCTAGTCTGAGGTAAATATATGTCTTTTAATAGCTTTAGTCTTAAACACAGGATATTTCAAAGAGACTAAAATAATGGCTTCTCCTCCCCATCCTCTTCCCCCTAATACATGTCTATAATTTGCTAATATACTCTAGACACATGAGGGGAGTTGCTTAGTTAGTTTCTGAAAATGTACCTGTAGGTTAGGGAAAGCGGAACAAAAACTTCTGAAGGGTAAGTATGAGGCAACTTTCTATCATAAGATATGATTGAAGTTTTCATATTATATATGTCAGAAAAATACTCAGTCACAATCTAGGACAGAGCTGTTCTAGGAGTGTCAATATGCCAAACAGCCAATCCATCTGGTTAACCTGTCTATGAGCTTGGACGCCAAGCCAATTAGGTACCTGTCTTGGTGTCCAATGTCACAGACAGGCAGGGGATTTAAGTCTGACACTGACTCGGTCTGTGATTTTGATTCATGGCTCCTATTTTGAGCTCTGTGTTCAGTCAACTTTGCCTTCCTGTCAGACTTCCCTATGTACTGACCTTGGTTTGTTTCTGGATTTTCCCCTTGCCTACTGAACAGCTTTCCACTGATTATTCTTGCTTAGACTGTGCCTCATTTCTGGACTAACCTTGTGTCTTTTGATTTGACTTTTACTGACCCATCTGACTTAGACTCTTTAGCTTGTTTTTGGATTAACCAATTGGCTTGTACTTCTATCCTCCTACTACTTATAGGTCTGCTACCTAAGAAATTGTACCTGTTTTCCGCCACCTTACTCTGCAGGGTCCCTAGCAGCCAACTCCAACTTGCCTTGCCTCGAGCTCTGGTGAAGACCTAATGGTAGTCTTAGATCTACTAACCAGTGGAGTGGTGAAGAAAAGTAAGTAGCAGACTTTGAGTTTGCTGGCAATAGTCCTGGACAGTGTCCTCTGTATTCTATTTCACCTCTGTTTCATAACAATATATTGCCATCTACTACTGATTTATAAAAAAAAAAGGTTATATCAATACACTTATCTGTATGGGATCAGCTAAGGTAATTTATTTTATCATCCATTCCTTCGTTAGGAGCTATGGCTTCATGACTGAATAGCATCCGAAGACTGACAGTATAAACAAAGCTTAAGTAGCATATTTTTAGTTGTTTCTTTTTAAATATAATTTGTGATTTTTTTAGATTTAACTACTAATGTGTTTATTAAAGTTAGATACCATTGTGTGACTAAAACCTTCCTTTGCTTAAGAAGTCCCTGGGGATTTCTTTCTTGATTAGCAAATATGACATTCCACATAGTTGAAGTGACCACAGGATTGAAAGTAACACCAAGAAGGCATGAATTATTAGTAATATATGCTGTTAATAATATGATATTAGTTTACATTGAAAGCTATGTCCACATTTACAATAGTCAGAGGACTTTAATGCAACAGTGTCCATTTTAAATTGCTTACATAGGTTGATAATGGTCATGCAAACCACAGAACCCAGATCTATGTTCATTGCTGTGGTAAGTCCCTCTGGTCACTCACCTGGAATTAATATATATTTTGCAGCAGCGTCTGTAGCCTGAATTTATTTTACCATAGCATCCTGGAATAGAATCTCTTATTTATTATATTAAACATTATTATTTGACATTGTACACTATATATCTTCTAAAATGAATATTATTAAATCAGTGTAATCTTGTGCAGCTTAGAAATAAATGAGAACAAGGAAATGCTTTCTTATGAATTTTAGACATTGATATTTCATACACATTTAATTACCATACACATTAAAATTCAATATTCATCAAATTACAGAGTCTATATTGTGCGTCGTGTTGTGTGTGTTTTTTTCTGTAACATTAAATTTGAAACACATGAGAGACCACCTGTATATATTAAAAAATGATAAATGCATACAATGTATCAGGTATACAACTATAAAAATACAATTTTTCAATACTGCTGTAGGTTACCAAATGACATATTAATTAATTTGATTAATATTAGATGAAAAAAAACTAACTACTTTTAATGAACATATGTTTGCAATATGTATTCGGAAGTCAATATAATGCAACTAGTTTGGATAAAACGTGAGAGCAAAATGCACACTGGTTAAGAAAAAGAATGGAAGGATTCCAAATAAGTATATTTTTACATGAAACGGGAAGAATTTCATGAATGTTCACATAAAAAGATAGATGATAGTGACAGATAAACAGGCAGATAGGTGGGGGTCAAACGGGGTGGGTGGGTAGTGGGCGGGGGAGGACTCTGGCATGGTTGCGGTTGCCCCTGGGGGGCGATGGACGCCTCCTCTATAACTCATAATATGACCAATAATAGAGTTATGATATGGAATGTGCGTGGACTGGCCGATAGAATAAAACGGGTTGTGGTTTTTGATCTGATTACTCGACACCTCCCTGCAATAGTTGCCCTATTAGAAACGCACGCGACACCTAATATCCCCGGATATCTAATAAAAAGATGGGCGGCGCACCAGTTTCATTCCGGCTTCTCGACATACTCCCGAGGGATCAGTGTGTATGTACATCAAAGCATTGACTTTGTTCTGCTGGACCAATTGATTGATATAGACGGGAGATATATCTTCCTCTATGCTCAATGGAACGGTAGAAAGTGCGTTCTTGCTTTCCTGTACATCCCGCCTCCGTTTACAATGACAGTCCTAAAACAGCTGGCGCTCTTTATGCATAATATAGAGCGATCGCCGATATTAATATGTGGTGATTTTAACTGCGTACTTGACCCGGCGCTGGATAGAATCTCAGCTGCTCGGAAAAGTGCGCAGGGAAAACACGCCCTACTTCGCGGGTTCTGTGAGGAGATGGGATTAATAGATGTCTGGCGATGGCTCTATGGTAACAAACAGGCGTTCTCTTGCTTTAGTAAGGCGTACAGTGCTATGTCCAGGATTGATATGGCTTTGGCTAATGAGCAGATGCTTGATTCCGTTTTAAAAATGACATATGAGGTCCACGGCATATCCGACCACTCACCGATCTTACTAGTGATGAAGACCGGACAACAAACTGGGATTAGCAGACCGTTCAGATTGAATGAACATTGGTTAACTATACTAAATGACTCTGCAGGGATAGATAGAGAACTTGCGCAATTTTGGCAAGAGAATAATGGCACAGCACATGTCCACTTTGTGTGGGATGCCATGAAGGCATTTATGCGCGGGCTCTATTTCTCCAGAATAAAAAGGAAAAAAAATGAATTTTTTGCTGATCAAAAAAAATTGGAGGCAAACATTTCATATCTGGAGGGTTGTATCCGTGTACGGAATGACGCGAATACGCGCACTAAGTTAAAATCCACTAAAGATCAGTATACCATCTTTATGAGGAAAAAAGCGCAGAATCAATTATTTTTCAGGGGCTATAATGATTTCTGTGAGGGAGGCACCCCGAGTAAACTACTGGTTTCCATTATAGCGAACCAAAAGCCCCCCCAAAGAATTAGACAAATACTGACGGGTGACGGGCGTAGATTGGAAGGAGGAGTGGAGATGGAGAGAGAGTTTGTTAAGTACTTTGACAGTTTATATCGATCCAGTGTGACAGATACAGTGACTGAAATAGATGACTATTTAGAGCAGGTTAGGATCCCGGTGCTGTCGGACTCGGACTCTGCCCCCTTGAGCGCCCCCATCTCTTTGGAGGAGCTACAGGTGGCCTTGCATGAGACCCGGGGATCCTCGGTGCCCGGATCGGACGGGCTCCCATTTGGCATATACAAGTGCCATGCGGAGATACTTCTGCCCGGACTGTTACAGGTCCTAAATGAATCCAGCAAATGTGGAAGGCTGCCCCCCTCTCTGACTGAAGCAACGGTCACACTGATTCTTAAGAAAGAGAAAATGGGCAATAAAGTGGAGGATTATCGCCCTATATCGTTGCTTAATGCAGATTATAAAATAGTTGCAAAAGTTCTCTCCAATAGGCTTAAAAAAGTAATAACCCGCCTGGTCCATGTAGATCAGACCGGGTTCATCCCCGGGCGACAGATACAGTCCAACATACGCCGGACCATCCTGAATATTCAGATTGGAGGGGGGGAGGACCGCTCCATCCTGTCATTGGATGCCGCCAAGGCGTTCGATCGGGTGGAGTGGCCCTTCCTCTGGCGTTTTATGCATAGGATGAATCTGGGCCAGGAATTTATTGGATGGGTTAAATTGCTATATAGTGATGCAACAGCCAGAATTAAGGTTAATGGGGTGCTCACCCCTGCTGTCTCTCTAAAGCGGGGGACACGCCAGGGATGCCCCCTCTCCCCACTTCTCTTCTCAATTTTTATGGAACCCCTCGCCTGCAGAATACGCGCTGAAACCGGTATAGTGGGTTTCGGGGGGAGAGGGACAGATGATAAGATCTGTCTATACGCAGATGACGTCTTACTCTACCTGAATGACGGATGGAGAAGCGTCCCTGATGTTATGCGGATAACAGAGGAATTCGGCAGAATTGCCGGATATGAGATAAACTGGACAAAGTCTGTACTCTTCCCCCTGAACCAGATGCCTCCCCTGAATGATCTTAGGATTAGAATCATTGCCCCTACAGACCATTTAGACTATCTTGGGATAAAAATCAGTAATACCATTATGGATTATAATAAGCTCAACATTACCCCTTTAGTTGTGAAGATAAAAAAAAAAATAAGGGTATGGCAGAAACTTCCGCTCTCGCAGATTAACAGGATTGCGCTAATTAAAATGGTTCTGTTGCCTTGGATACTATACACGGTTAGCTCCTGTCCAGCTTGGATTGAGGACAGTGTTTTCAATTTGATTGATCGCTTGATAAATGACCTGATATGGGGCAGAAAGAGGGTCCGCATTAAATTACAATATTTGCAAATGGTGCCAAGTAATGGTGGTCTAGGCTTACCCCACTTTCAAATGTACTACCTGTGTGCACAGCTACAATGGTGTGTTAATACTGGGGACGGAGCACTACTATCCCATATCTTAGGTCAACGCCAATTGCATGTAAACAATATTTTTAGTATACTGGAAACTGGGCTGTTTCAGCGCGCAGACTATTTCTGCCCCATTGGGGCCGCGCTACAGAAATCTTGGAATAAAATTAAGGCACTTATTCAGGCCCCCCAAATTCTGGACTTTTCCCCGCTATGGGATAACCCCGTGTTAACAGAATTCCGGACACTTAACGAAAATGAATATTGGACTCGTAGAGGCATCACATTAATTTCACATATATACACGAAAGGGAAAATTAAATCAATAGGAGAATTGACACAACAGACACCAATAACTGCATTAGAGCACTATAGATACTGCCAATTACAACACGCATTAGTAAGCACACTTAAAAAAACACCTTTTACAAGTTTCACGCAGGGGTTTTTATTATTTTGTTACAATATCGTTGGGAATAAAGTTAAGATTTCACTAATATATAGGAGATTTATTGAGGAATTAAGCTCCATCATTAAATTTAAAAGTGTAGATAAATGGAAGATGGACATCGGGGATTGTAACCCCTTACAATGGCGGGAAATATACCAAAACATTAAGAAGGCTTCCCTTTCACGACAACACCGATTGATACAATTTAAAATAATACATCGCCTATATGTTACCCCGAGTCTTTTATCCAAAATGTACAGTAATAAGGGTCAGGAATTTAGCTGCCTGAAATGTTCTCTTGTAGCCGCAGGGTTTGTACACATGCTGTGGGACTGCCCTGCCATTAGGACCTTCTGGGGCAGTATATTCCAGACTATGGTGGTAAATTGTAGGAATAATCCCCCCTTTACTATCCAAGTAGCTGTGCTTGGACTCTTTCCTCCCGAGTACAAAAATAGAACCACCAAAAAAGAACAGGCGTACTGGCTGAAGGGATTTCTTTTGGCCAAGGTGATAATTCTGAGACAGTGGGTGAAAGATAGACCCCCTATAATAAATGAATGGCAAAGCTTAATGACGAGAATAACACACTTTGAGGACATGAAACGATGCGGGGTAAGAAATGCCATATGAATGGGCGTATACAGAGGGGAAATGGTGAGAGGAAACACCCTGACTGAAACCTATGACCATCTACTGCTGTGACTATTACTATTACCTCACCATAATCTAATAAATTACTTGCATCCTTATACAATAAACTTTATCGGCACTGTCCACACTAGATGGAGTTGATAATATGGAGTTGATAAAATGCTCGGAGAAATACCTCAGAAAGGAGTGGGCGGACCTCGTCGCCCCATGTGGCGGCCGCACCAATGCCAGACGGGATGGGTGGGGGGATGATGAGGGGGGGGGATGGGTTTCTGAGTTTTGACATTCATGCCAGAGAATTGACGCAAAAATTGAGTTACTCTGATTATAGATGTGTTTCCACATATGTATGTTCTCTGGTATGGCAGTGATACACTGTTTTAAGTGATTCGATATACGTGTGTATTTTTTGTGATTAGATATCTGTCTTATCTTGTTTATACTTGGAAAAAAAAAAAAAAAAAACAATAAAGATATGTTTATAAAAAAAAAAAAAAACTACTTTTAATGAACATATGTTTGCAATATGTATTCGGAAGTCAATATAATGCAACTAGTTTGGATAAAACGTGAGAGCAAAATGCACACTGGTTAAGAAAAAGAATGGAAGGATTCCAAATAAGTATATTTTTACATGAAACGGGAAGAATTTCATGAATGTTCACATAAAAAGATAGATGATAGTGATAGATAAACAGGCAGATAGATAGATATCCAAGAGGCAAAAAAGAGGCAGCATTCCAAAAATAGGTTAAAGGGTTGTGAACCTGCTTTTAATCACCCCAAATGCAACATTTTAGCCTAACACAATGATACCTTTCTCAAGCAATGTCACATAGTGAGGATATATATATACACATACATGAAGTCAAATTAAGTAAATAATACAATTAATAAATGTAATCACATAAAAAATTGTCATAAGATATCTTATTTTGTCAATCTGAGTATACAGATTTGTTCCCCCATACAAAATTTGATCATCACCCAACACACATTGCATACATCTCTAAGTATGACAGTGTACATATTAGTAATTATTACTAAAAACTAGCAAGGCTCACCCAGGTATGGGCTTCATACAGGATAGCAGCATGGCTCGATGTCTAAAAATAAAAAGTGCACAGGTACCGACCAGTCGGCTAGCGCAGGAGCACCAGAGGACTGCCCATACAGTTCAAACTTAGGCCGGACGTCTCCTCCTGATTGCCCATGTGCCCACTCAACCAATTAGCGCCTGCTCCATCATTAGTAACACAATTGCTCATTAGTACTACCCAAAAAAATAAATGTAGAACCCCAACTCATTAAGAGAATGGTGTCAGAAGTCACATATGGGTATCAAAAGTACCCAGTAAGTTAGATTTCATTCATTAACTGGGTTGTACTGCCTGGTGTGAACACTGTAGTTGCAATTACATAATAATACAATGGGGTAATGTACAGAGGTCCAATTAAAAGAATAAGATTGAAGATCGAAGTCTCACATAGACAGGGATCCCTCCCACTGTCAATGGGAATTGATTGATCATGTTAATTTACATCAATTGACTCCATGCGTAATATAGATAGATAGATAGATAGATAGATAGAAAGATAGATAATAGATAGATTTTTGCCTGATGTTAGCTTAAAAGGTGATTGATTCTGTTGGAATTTCCACATAGTTGTAGCTTCAAGGGAGTTTGTGAGATATATTATGGCCAGTAAACCAAAAATATCACTGGACAGGATCGCTACACATGTGTAAAATCCTACCACTGTGCGTGCTGATTGCCTCAGTATCGCAGAGAAAAATAACTTTGATTCATTATGCTAAAGAGATGACAAGTGGTCCAGGTCTGCTGACAGTTTCACCAATCCATCAATAAGGAGGAGGCGCACACAAATACATCAGTGAGACTGGTGTCCACAGCAAGGAGGCAACCATGCATGCATCAGCCCAGGACCACAGTGAAGCCAAAAATGGTTAGTACTTTAAATCTAGAATAAATTGTTACAAGAATAGGTGCACTACTGTGGTGGATGTAAACAGTAACATTTGACTAAACTCTCACATTGTTGTTAAAAATAAGACTTTAGCCAGTATATCCATCTGTTAAGGACATACCTGAGCCTGTGCACCACGCCAAGGTTTCTGAAGTGGCATGGCTAACCCTACCTGTACCATATGGGTAGTACCAGGAGCCAGTGGGCAATTTACAGCAGCAAAAGGTCTGACTTACAGCAAACAGATCCCAGTTCCCTCCAGTGTGACTAACAATGGGAGGAGGGAGGAGGTTTTTAGTCCCACCCATGGCTGGCTGATATGTTGCAGGCCTCACAGGTGCACCTAAATGCTGCCTATGGATGGTAATCAAGGTACATTTGGATTGGAGTTCGTACACCTCCACATATAAATATATAAATAACTAATCATATGCTAAGTAGTTGCAATTCCAATTTATATATAAGATAGCCAAGATTATTGTCTATAAAATGACTGTAGTGGCTGGTGAGAGATGGAGCCTGAAAGTCAAAAGTTCAAAGCATGGTTACCCTTTTGCTCATCAGTGTATCTCCAGTTAGTATATACACAGTAAAACGCATGTGAAACCATACCTTTCCACCGCCTCAATATTGCAGTGTAAAAAAAGTTGGATTCATTATGCACATGAGCTGGCGAATGTCCTCTACCCAGCAAGTGCTCCAGTTGTCCAGAGTAAACAACACCTCATGCTGCCTCCTTGGCTTAGATTTAAAGTCCCGATTTAAATGACAAAAATAAGTGGTCTCAAAAGGCAGGAAATGCTCAACCCCAAATGCAGTTATGCATTTATGCTCGGGTAGCAGATACTGCGCTTGTGGTCCGTTGCTAAGGGCGATTCCCAGCAAAAAATGCATGCATGACAGATTCTTGTCATGTAACTGCATTGTTACTGTTTTACTTCTAAAATTCTAAATTTTATTTTGTATTATTTTGTTAGTGTTTTGTAAATCCAACTTTGGCTTTTAACACTGCTTAAATCCCTCTGGGCATGCTATCTACCAAAATCTGTTCCCAGGTCTATTCTGCACGTTCACAATGTTGGTGCAAGCTGTCGACTCATTTTGGTACGAATATAGCTTTTTCTTCAACTCTACCTACAAATGTTCAATTGAGTTCTGGGGACAGTGGGGGCCAATCCATCACCTCTACTTCATTGTAATTGAACCATTTATTTGCCAATCATGACGTATGCTTCAGGTCATTGCCCTGCTGGAACACTTTGTTGTCCTTTTCATATTCACAATACTCGAGTGTACAAAGTAACTCATCTTGTAGGATAGTCACATATTTGTGAGCATTGAGACCATCATCGATTCTGGTCATCGATCCAACGCCTTTGTCTGTGAAACAACCTCCTATCATCAGGCTTCCTCCACCAAACTTTACAGTTCCTTCAATTTCTCAATCTGTTAGTTCCCTTTTCCCTTGGTTCTTCCAGACCCATTTGCACCCATCAGAGCTGAGTCTGTTGACTTTCGTCTCATCACTCCAAACCACCTGTTTCCAATCTTCTACTGTCCATTGTTCGCATTTTTGGGCAAACATGAGCCAAAGCTTCTTATGACGATATTGAAGTTGAGACTTCTTCACCTTTTTTTCGGGCCACCATTCCAGACTTGTGTAATGCTCACCGCACGGCAATCTCACTGTTATGAAGTATATGAGTCATTTTCACTGCCATGTCTGTCACACCTGAACTGATAGACCTTGTGATGAGCTGACTTGTTGACTCTGATATTTTACCTCGAGGTCCACAAACTGCCAACTGTCCTGTCACTCACGTGATGCAGTTTGGCAAGTTTCTTGGCTGACATACCACTATCGATTAGCTGGATGATGCTTTTTCTCTTTTCTTGGGAAATCTTCTTCATGGCTGCTCCTGGGATCGAACCAGTGACCTTTCAGTATGGAATCAACCTAATAAAACACTGATCTATTAGGTAATGCGAGAACAGGTTGTAATTTATAGGATACAGGAAGAAAAAGATTGTTCCACCACCAGGAGCAAAACAAGCATCTGCATAACTAATAATATGCTCAATAGTTGCAAGTCCAATTTATGTATAAGATAGCCAAAATGATTGTCTATAAAATGATGGTAGTCTTATATTCAAAGCTGTAGTGGATGGTGAGATATGGAGCCTGAAAGTCAAAAGTTCAAAACATTGTTACCCTTTTGCTTGTCAGTGTATTATTGGTTTGGTCGTCATAAATAACTTGGCAAATTCCATCCAAACGATCTGTGGCTAGTGTAAATAGGCAATTATCTCATTTGACACACTCCACAATCACATTGTAATTTTAAAGCAATTATTTTAAAACATACCCCTGATCTACCACTCCGTCTGGCTTAATAATTATTGAACCTTTAAATAAAAGATTGAAATGCATTTGAAATGTTAAATAAGCTAAGGAAGAATTTTTAAATATTAATCCTACCCATCCATGGGATTTTAAATAGAGATTTTAACATCAGACTTAATTGGCTATAGTTTGATTAATAAAGATTAGAAAAAGACTGAATGCAGTGTAGTCAGTGTAGTCTTCCATACTACAAGGTGGCTCATTTTATGGTATATGGCACATGCCTGATAACATGTACAGCAGTATAGAGCTGCTGGTAGGGCAACACTTTTATATGTGACCCTACCTCTTTGTTAACTGTAAAACCTGCAATTATATGCTGTATGACAGAAGTAGAAAATCTAATAAAGTGCGCAACTACTCTTTGTAAGTACTGCAATTTTTTAAGTCAAATTGCAAGCACATTTGATATACTTAAATTTTTTTTTTTTTTATAAGTGCAGGCTATTTGACTTACCATTATTAAATTAAACAAATTATATTTGTACTCTTAGTCCCCAAGCCATCAATGTTGGAAGTGTAAATAATAGGTTACATTGCTAGGAGGCAAAAGTCTGCATACTTTAACTTGGTTAGTAAAAAATATCAACAAAAAGTTCAGTATAAATGTAAAATAAATATTAAATATAAAAAATTCCTAAAGCATGATTTCTACTTAGGACAAACCTTAAAAATTTCCAGAAAGAACATAATTGCTTAAATAGCATACTGTCAGATGTTTATTAGATCTTTCACTGTAATAACATCTGAGATAGCAGCAATCATAACTCCCATCTGAATGTGTTTATTTAGTGTAGTGTATCATTATATAAAAACCCATATAATATTCATGGTTTCTACATATGGCATTTAAAAGGGACATCACTATGTTGTCAACGCACCATAAGCAAAGTTTGAAAAGTTGCCCTCCATCTTGTTACTATCAAGGACTGACATACCATAGACTTAGATCATGCAGCTTTGTAGTGAAATGTACTATGGGCATGGCTTCCTCCTGTCCCAGGCAGTCAAGAGTTTGGGCTATATGACCAGAGCTGCCATCAGGAATTTAAAGGCATGCTGGCACTTCTCACATTCATACCAATAACAGACATAACTTTTGTTTTTTTGACTCAGTCCATTTTGCATACAAATAACTAAGATTTTAATTTTTATAAACTTTTATTATGGGTTAAATGAATGGGGGAAAAACAACGGATCACCATAAAAAAATAATAATAAATGTGTTCGCTTTATTGTAGTGGTTACTATGGTTATGGAGATGCCAAATGCTATTTTGCTATATTAATTAATAGGTATGTTACAAAAACATATTCATGTTAAGGGTTTTTGGTTCATTATGAAATTCAAATTAACTTAGAAGGAAAAGAAAATCTGAAAAGTAAAAGTTACGTTTTTCTACCATAACCTTCACTAAAGAAATTATTTTGGCAGGACTTTGCTAGGAATTTAACCCCACGGTCTGCTTTATGAAAGGCAGCAAGCTTAGCACTATACTATAGAACCACCTTGTTGCAAGGATAGGATTTTCTGTGCCTAAAAAGCTACTAAACAGTAATACTTATTTATTCAAAGGGAATCTGTCACCAAGAAAATACAGTATAATTTGCCTGAAGCATATCATAGACTGGTACCGACCTGTACCATGGAATCAAAGCCGAGTTTGGTTCTAAGTCTTAAAGTGATTTTCCACTTAAAAAATCGACCACCGAAGTTATTCAACAAAGTCAAGCGAACTTCGCGAATAAATGACTTTGCCTCATCAGAGGCCATACATTTCGCTCATCACTACTTGCCACATTCCTGAAGTATGAAGTAACTGTACATGCGTATTGAATACTGAAGATCTTTAGGAGGGACCAGGAGGCTAGAAAACATCTAGCTATATAACAAAGCTTAGCTCTATTAAAGACATCATCGGGGTAAGATGTGTCTTGCTACCAACACATCTCTTTATATTGTATGGGCGTCGGCCAGGTGCTATGTTGAGGACTGGCCAATAGGGAGCTCACTCATTTGTTCATGGCTTTGGTGACTGTTACTTACTTTACTCTGTATGTTTTATGTATATATATATTTTAAAAAAAATATGCACAGCAGCACAAGACCAAAGGAAAGGGTGCAAAAATCATCACAGCCGCAGGCTGAAACGGCTAACTGTAGATATAAATTCAAAAGGATGAGGCAGCACTCCAGACGTAAAGTGAAAAAAATAGTGGATCTTTTATTCCCCTCTGCAACGTTTCAACCGCTCAATGCGGTCTTTATCAAGCTTGATAAAGACCGCATTGAGCGGTTGAAACGTTGCAGAGGGGAATAAAAGATCAACTATTTTTTTTGATTTACGTCTGGAGTGCTGCCTCATCCTTTTGAATATATATATATATATATATATATATATATATATTATCATAGTTTAGTAAACTCTTACTGTGTCATATAAACCCAGATCAATAGTTTCAGGAGTCTAGATCAACTGTAATTCCGTCATGCACGGCAAAAGTTAAAGTCAAACTTGTATAGTCACATAAAAACAAAGGTGATCCGGCACTGAAGGGTCCTATTTTTGACATTTCTTTATTGCCAAAACTTGAACATATATAGGACAGGACAGGACATAGACCAGCCTTCTCCCTCTTACATCCGTTTAGCCAACATATTTTGAGCCGCTTGGGCTCTTAGTCGTGGCCTCAGGTGTGTGTGAACTGACCCAGAAGTCAAAGGCTCACACCTCCCGCCCCCAGGTGGATAGGGAGGATGGGGGAGGGGAAGGGAAAATAAAGGGGGAGGAAGAAAAAACATAAAAAAAGACGGAAAAAAAAGTAAACAAATTTAGGTGCTTGTTAGAGCTAAATTGAGTTCCAAGGCAAGTACATCGTTTTCCATCTGTGTCAATAGAACACTTGTCAAGTTGATAACATCTGAATATAAAGGTTCCGTATTGGGAGTTATTTCTTGTGGAGGCGTGTAACTATTGGATGTGGTTTTCTTGCGGTGTTTGCATCCTTCTCTTCTGCCACGTTTTTTGGATATTCCATTTGTTTATTACAGTTTTTATCTTTATTCCTGTTTTTATACATCGCATACAGCAGAATTGATTGATTATGTCTCAGAAATCACTCAGCTCCTAATGTCCCATAACTACTTTATGTTTAAGGGGAAATTTTTTCTCCAGACAAGAGGCATTTCAATGGGGGCCAAATACTCGCCCTCTCTTGCCAATTTAGTTATGGCGTATTGGGAAGAAAGATACATATATAGTTGTGACAATCCTTTTGGGGACCGGATTGTCTGGTACAGCAGATACATCGATGACCTGCTTATAATTTGGCGGGGCGATGTGTCTGCCGTGCCAGACTTTGACGAATATGTTAACAATAACCCCTACAATTTGAGGTTTACATATCACGTCAATGCCTCTGCCACAGATTTGTTTGATCTCACACTCCAGGGTATTCCCAATCAAATTATTCACACTAGTACGTTCCGCAAAACAATCTCAGGGAACACTATCCTTAGAGCAAACAGTCATAACCCTCTGCATGTCATCAAGGCCATTCCAGTAGGTGAATTTTCACGAGCCAGAAGAAATTGCAGTTCTGATCAGGCGTATATGAAAGAGTTTAAGACTATTTGCAATCGTCTTAAGTCTCGCGGTTATCCAGATTGGATGCTTATAAGGGCCAAGAACCGGGTTAATCAAAACATTAGGAAAGAAATATTATTTAAAACCCCTTGTAATACGCGTAAATCAGAACAGGCAAAGACATGCTAGGAGAGATGGATTTAAGTTGCCGGGAAATAAAGATAAGGCCAAACCGGTCTTAGTTTGAACTTACAGTCGCCAGTTTCCGGAGATATGCAAAGCCATTAATAAATGTTTACCTATATTATACGAGGATGAGATTTTGCATGATGTACTCAGAAATAGCTGCTGCATTGTTTCCAGAAAGTCTAAAACACTAGCCAATTTCTTGTCTCCTTCACTTCTCAGTAGTGGCGCTACACAAACCAAATATACATGGTTACATAAAAAAGGCTTTTTTGGTTGCGGAGGATATCCATGTAAGGTTTGCAGGATTATATCCAGCACTGATACCTTTGAAGACTCCCTACATAACAAAGTCTTTCATATCAAAGATTACATGAACTGCAGAACGCAGGGTGTTATTTACATCATCAGATGCACTAGATGTGATCTCATGTATATAGGCAGTACATGCTGGGAATTTAGAGCCAAACTTCAAGAACACATCAACTACATTACAAATCCACAATCACTAGGTGTCTCGAATGCAGCTACCCATTTTATCACTAGCATAATCGGAGCACCAGAGATCTGAAAGCATTTGCCTTTGAAAAAGTGCAGGAACCAAAGAGAGGAGGGAATTTTAGAAAGAAAATACTAGCATAGGAGGCTTTCTGGATTTTCATGGTAAATACTAGTGTTGATCACGAATATTCGAATTTCGAATTTTTATCGCGAAATATAGGTACTTCGAAAATTTGCGAATATTTCGAATATAGTTATATATATTCGTCATTTCGAATATTCAAATATATATATATATTTTTAATCAGTACACATAATCCCTCTGGGCCGATAAGAAGGCTGCAATGTACTTGACTTTAGGAGTAGTAGTGTTTGCGAATTTTGCTCTATATTAGTTTTTTTTCGAATATTCGTACCCTATATTGCTATATATTCTTGTTTTAGAATATTACGACTATTCGAAAAAACAAAGTTATAGCAATATAGCGAATATTCGAAAAAAACTAATATAGAGCAATTTAGCTAATATAGTGCTATAATATTTTTTTTGAACTTCAGATGAGAAAAAAATTACAACTATTAGACAAAGAATATTATAGCACTATATTAGCTAAATTGCTCTATATTAGTTTTTTACGAATATTCGCTATATTGCTATATATTCTTGTTTTAGAATATTACGAATATTCGAAAAAACTAAGTTATAGCAATATAGCAAATATTCGAAAAAAATCAAATATAGCGCAATTTAGCTAATATAGTGCTATAATCTCCTTTGTCTAATAGTTGTAATTTTTTTCTCATCTGAAGTTCAGATTGGAAAAAAATGACAACTATAAAAAAATATAAGATTATAGCACTATATTAGCTAAATTGCTCTGTATTCGCTTTTTTGAATATTCGCTATATTGCTATATATTCTTGTTTTAGAATATTACGAATATTTGAAAAAACTAAGTTATAGCAATATAGCGAATATTCGGGAAAAAAAATCGAATATAGAGCAATTTAGCTAATATAGTGCTATAATCTTCTTTGTCTAATAGTTGTAAGTTGAAAAATTCGCAATAAAAAATTTGAATAGGAAATTCGAATTAAAAAAATTTGCATATTACACAATCATTAACTTGCCGATTTTTCGAGTAAAAAAAATTGTAGAATATAACGAATATTCGAATTTGCGAATATTCTACGAATATTCTACAAAATATTAGTGAAATATTGCGAATTCGAATATGACCCCTGCCGCTCATCACTAGTAAATACTAGAGCCCCATATGATCTTAACCTTAGGAAGGAGATTATGCATTTTTATTAATAATTCATCATTAATTATCAATTATGGTATTTGGAGCCTTATGTTGAATTAAGATATGAAATGTTCACAATGTTATATACTTATGCAGTATTTTGGGACTTCGTATTTATTAGTTTTTTTCTTCCCTGTGCTAGCCTTGTCAGTCCTCGTTTTTCATGTTATGACAGTTTGGTGATAATGGACATACTGTGTTCCAGGGGTCCTGTTCGCCTTACATTGTCATACATGGTTTTATATTGACGGTGTGGTTGGGGTAAGTTATATTCCTAGAAACCTACCCACCGCTTCTTATGCCCATCTGCAATTTTTCTTTTCATTTGCAGGTGATATACTTGTAGGTATTTTTAAATGTATACACATTTTATTATTATTGTATATGCTTTGAATCAATGTATATATTTTTGTATTTAATGTCAGCACATGTCCATAAGCGTAGGAGGTGTTACAGATATGCTGTGTCTGAACTGACGGGACTTGGGCTCATGTCATCCCTCCCTTTTTTCTTTTTCCTTTCCCCCCCCTTTTTTTTCTTCCTCCAATTCATTTTCCTTTCCCCTCCCCCCTCCTCCCTATCCACCTGGGGTGGGGAGGTGTGAGCCTTTAAATTCTGGGTCAGTTCACACACACCTGAGGCCACGACTAAGAGCCTAAGCGGCTCAAAACATGTCGGCTAAACGGGAGTAAGAGGCTGCTCTATGTCCTGTCCTTTTCCACATATGTTCAAGTTTTGGCAATAAAGAAATGTAGAAAATGTAGACTCTTCAGTGCCGGATCACCTTTGTTTTTATCTTACTGTGTCACTCTAAGGCAACCAACCATGGAATGGCACAGATTTACTAAACTGTTACATAAAAGAGCCACTGCTGGGCCCATTAGTTATTGGACCTGAATGAAGAAAACAGGACTTTAGTAAGTATACTATACTTAGTAAACAAGTATATCTACGTCAACCATAGAATAAAAAGGAATAAGAACAGGCAAATTTATATCCAAAAGGTTAGTACACAAAAGATTTCTTGTATTTTGTGTTTTTTTGCTATAAGACTCTCTACTGTATATACTTTATATAAAATTGGTTTTAGTTCTATTTTTTAATTTTATTTATATCCCTACTAGGCCATTCAATCCTATTGAAAATCCTGTTTTATCAGACAGCACATATATTTTAAAAAGAGTTGTTCTCACTAAAGTGGTAAATAAAAGTGATAAATATCAGATTGTTGGAGGTCCACCCACTGGGGTCTCCCGCGATCCTGAGAAAGAAGAGTAATCAATTCTATTCACTGTTTTCACTTTTATAGGACTGATGTAGACAGTGCTCCAACAGTCCCGTAGAAGCAAATGGAGCTGTGGATCAACCTACGTACTACCTAACCACCTAACCCAGGGACCCATTGTTCTCAGAATTATGGAGATGACCCTCCCACAATCTGCTATTTATCACCTATCCTGTGGATAGGTCATAAATAATTTTCAGGGGATAACCTTTTTCAATTTGATAAATCTGCTTTGGCTTATTTGCCATTATTATGACTTGTCAGTGGTTGCAGTACCCAGCTTACCCGCAGTTCATTTATGGAGGATAGAGCAGATTTTAATATTCTTGCTGTATGTCCCGTCGTGATTTATGGTGTGTAGCCTACCTTTCTTGTCATGACATAAATTTATTGACTGCTGTGCATTGTTTTAATTTAAAACCCCATGGTTTGAGAGTGCTACATTTCCCAGCAGTGTCCAGTGTTGACTACAAAGTATTTTCAGGAGCTGCACATTTGAGACTGTGCTCTGCACCCTTATTACCTCCGCTGGCATCTCCTCTTCACCAGCTGATTCCCTAATGAAGCAGAACAGCAATTTCTGTAGAATGAGAATAACGGGACAGAGCACTGGGCTACAGCTATCCAGGATATATTAGGTATTACTTCTTTCATAACCCTTCCTTCTAACATGGATGTGAGAACAGGAAATGGCACACATCTACCTTTGTGGTGGAAATAATAAGAAATATAGGACAGCTAAAAAATGACTCTTGTGCCATAGGAATTCTTATATTCTGATTGTCAGTTTTTCAACATTTCTAGCATCACAAATGCATGTCCTCAGCCATCTCTTTATAACTTTACTTTTCTAATTTAAAATAACAATATAACAATATAGTATATGTATTCATTGGGTTGTTGCTTTTTGATAATAATAAATGTGTGTCATAGAAATTTACATGGCTGATTGAGGGGAACATGGGCAAATAAAATCAGTGCGACACCATGTGTAAAAAACTTATTTGACCTCTTTCTTGTCACCATCTGATTTGGTGCTGTTTTCGCAGCACCTGCCTTGTAATTGGCTTTATAGCTAGTGATGATCAAGTATGCTCGGCCAAACACCAGTTCTCCGCCCTGCACGTTTCTTGGCTGCAGCGCAGCCAATAAACGTGCAGGTAAGTACTGCCCTCACTGTAATGCCGTAGCCATGTTGGCTACTGGCAATACAGTGATTGGCTGGCCGGCATGCATCATCGGGTGCTATATAGCACCCGATAAAGCATGTTCGGCTCATTCTTAGTCAGGGAGAGCTATGCTGAGGAAGGGTCAGACAGTGTAGGGAGTGATTTAAGAATATTTTTACCACCAAAACTTTTCAGAGACCCAAAAGTCCTTTTAAAGACTATTGTGTGCGGCAGCAGCAATCTATATTTTTAGTGCAACCTGCGCTAAATTGCTAAAACTTTACAGACCCAAAAGTCCTTTGAAGGACTATTGTGTGTGAATGCAGCAATATAATTTTTTAGCGCAAACTTCGCTAAATAGCTAAAACTTTACAGACCCAAAAGTCCTTCTAAGGACTATTGTGTACCGCAGCAATATCTATTTTTAGCGCATCCTGCACTAAATAGCGTACAATAGTTAGGCCACTCAGACAGCGACATTAGCCGCGCCACATCTCCTGTGTAAAGTTTTGCGCATCCAAAAAATATCTTTGACATACAGTGTACTTTTTCAATAGACGGTGTCCGCTTCTGCCAGTGACATAACCAGTGCCACATCTGCAGTGTAATGTGTGCGCTGAAAAACAGTATCTGTGACATACAGTGTCATTTTTCCATAGACGGTGTACACTGTGGACAGGGACATTAGCTGCGCCACATCTCCAGTTTAAAGTGTGTGCATCCCAAAAATATCTGTGACATCCAGTGTACTTTTTCTGTAGACTGTATCCACTGAGGGCAGTGATATTACCTGTGCCACATCTCCAGTGCAAAGTGTGCGCATCCCAAAAAATATCTGACATCCAGTGTACTTTTTCCGTAGATGGTGTCCGCTGCGTACAGTGACATTAGCTGTGCCACATCTTCAGTGTAAAGTGTGCACATCCATAAATATCTGACATCCAGTGTACTTTTTCTGTAGACGGTGTCCACTGCGGACAGTGACATTTAGCTGCGGCACATCTCCTGTGTAAAGTGTGCGCATCTAAAAAATATCTGTGACATACAGTGTGTCCACTTCTGACAGTGACATAACCAGTGCCACATCTGCAGTGTAACGTGTGCGCTGAAAAAAAAATATATCTGTGGCATTACAGTGTCCTTTTCCCGTAGACAGTGTCAGCTGCGGATAGTGACAATAGCTGCAACACATCTCCTGTGTAAAGTGTGTGCATCCCAAAAATATCTGTGACATACAGTGTCCTTTTTCTGTAGACGGTGTCCGCTGCGGACAGTGACATTAGCTGTGCCACATCTCCAGTGTAAAGTGTGCGCATCCCAAAAATATCTGACATCCAGTGTACTTTTTCCACAGACGGTGTCCACTGCGGACAGTGACATTACCAAGGCCACATCTGCAGTGTAACGTGTGCGCTTAAATAATGTATCTGTGACATACAGTGTACTTTTTTGCGTAGACGCTGAGGACAGTGAGATTACCGGTGGTACCTCTCCTGTATAACGTTTCCTCATCCCAAAAACCTGTGACATTCCCTGTTAATTTTCATAAGCCGCTGGTGACAGCATTGACATTACCTGCAGGATATCTCCTGTGTGACGTTTCCACAACCCAAATACCTTTTTAAATTTGTTTGTGCATACACTTCCAAATCCTGTGCTACTGTACGTGTGACAGACTTTCAATCATATATAACATTTAATATGAAGAAGGAGAGCAGTAAGGGACGTGGCAGTGGCCGTGATGCTGATGGAGCAAGCAGAGGCCGTTGCCCTATGCAAGGTGAAACTGTGCCTGCTGGCAGAGCACAAGAAAAACAATCATCCACTATACATGGCTTCATGACCCAGTTTGCAGGGCGGCACAAGACACCACTCTTGAAGTCAGACCAGTGCGACCAGGTGGTTAGTTGGATTGCAGCAGATAATGCTTCCAGTCTGTTAAGCACCACACTGTCTTCCACCAAGTCCAGTCTCAGTAGCCAAGAGTCTGCTCAACTCAATCCTCAGCCTGATCCTCCTTCCTCCCACCATGGAGAGTCTGGGTAAACAAGTGATCCCACACTCGGATATTCCAAGGATCTCTTTTCAGCGCCATTCCTTGATTTGGGCCTCTCGCCAAGCATGCTTGAAGAGGGACAGATCTTATGCCCTGATTCCCAAACTCTTGAGCATCCACAATCACAAAAAGATGACGCTGGGGAACGGCAATTACTGTTTAATGAGGTGGATGATGATGAGACACAGTTGCCAATAACGGCAATTACTGTCTCAATAGGTTGATGAAGAGGATGAGACACAGTTGTCAATCACTGAGGTAGTGGTTACGTCCACAAGTCAGGAGGACAAGCAGAGTAAGGAAGTGGAAGAGGAGGTGGTGGACGATGAAGTTACTGACCCAACCTGGGAAGGTGGAAAGCCGAGCAAGGACAGCAGTACAGAGGGGAAGGGGTCTGCTGCACCGCAACAGGCTGGAAGAGGCAGTGGGGTGCCAAAAGGGAGAAGACAGACCACACCAAACAGGCCTGCAACTGTTCCATGGAGCACCTCCCTGCGGAAATCTCCCTTGCCAAGGAGTAGGTGTTCCACAGTATGGCGTTTTTTTCAGGAAAGTGCTGACGACAAAAGAATAGTAGTTTGCAACCTGTGCCGTACCAAAAAAAGCCGGGACGTGAACACTAGCAACCTCACCACCACCAGCGTGATCCGCCACATGGCATCCAAGCACGGTAATAAGTGGGACAAATACCTGGGTCCACAATCTGTGTCTGTGGGTCACACCACTGCCTCCTCTTCCCCTGTGTTACGTGCTGGCCAATCCCCTGTTGAAGGTGCAGGCCCGGATACCTCCCGCCCTGCACCTGGACCTTCGCAAGCACCATCAGTGACCACATCCACTTCCGTGTCCCAGCGCAACATCCAAATGTCCTTACCCCAGGCGTTTGAATGCAAGTGCAAATACCCAGCCACCCAATCATAGGCGATAGCACTAAATGCGCAGCTTTCCAAATTACTGGCCCTGGAAATGTTGCCATTTAGGCTTGTGGACACTGAGGCCCTCCGCAGCCTGATGGCATCAGCCATCCCGCATTGCGCAGTCCACCGCTGCCACTATTTTTCAAGGTGTGCCGTGCCTGCCTTACACCAACATGTGTCACAAGTGCCCTGACCAATGCAGTTACTGGGAAGGTCCACTTAACCACGAACACATGGACAAGTGCTTGTGGCCAGGGATGCTGCATTTCCCTAATGGCACACTGGGTGAATGTTGTGGAGGCCGGGAGCGAGTCATACCCAGGGATGGCACAGGTGCTACCAACGCCAAGGATTGCGAGCCCTAATTCCATCAGGGTATCCAACAGCACCTACGTTAGTGGCTCCAACCCTCACTACTCCTCCTCCTCCACTTCCACCTCCGAATTATTCGCGTGCAGCACCAGTCAGTCATCAGTCGGTAGCTGGAAGCAGTGTAGCACTGCAGTGGGTAAGGGCAACAGGCTGAGCTGAAGCTGATATGCTTAGGGGAGAAAAAGCACATCACCGCCACTCAACCTAGAACCAGGCATGGTTGTGTTTAATAATGGCCGTAACTTGGTGGAGCCTTTGGAGCTCGGCAAGCTCACACACATCCCATGCCTAGCCTACGTCTTAAAATTAGTGGTTCAGCGGTTTCTCAAAACCTACCCCAATTTTCCTGAGCTACTTGTGAAGGTGTGCAGCGTGTGTGCACATTTCCGAAAGTCATCGACAGCTTCAGCTGCGCCTGCCAAAGTATCCATAGAAGTTTAATTCCACCTGTTCTGCGTGGGTGGGCAGAAAAGGAGGAAGAGGATAAGTAGATTGAGAGTGATACTCCTGATGATGACAGCGAAATCTTGCCTGTTGGTACTCTGGCACACATGGCTGACTTCATGTTAGGCTGCCTTTCCCGTGACCCGCGCTTTATTTGCATTTTAGACAACACGGATTACTGGTTGCTCACCCTTCTCGACCCCCACTACAAAGTGAACTTCTCATCTCTTATTCCTCTGGTGGTGAGGATGGTGCAATACCAGAAGATCCCTGTTAAAAAAATTGCTCCAAACATTTCCATCTGACAACTCTGGCGGCAGAGTCCGCAGTTCCTTCGGCAACCGAGGAGGGGAGACAAGGGGAACACACAGCAGTTCCAACAGAGACAAGGCAACACTCTCCTAGGCCTGGGATAGTTTCATGACACCCTGGCAGCACCCTCTCCCTGGTGCGTGGCCTAGTGTCACAATGAGGGAAACATTTTGGAAGATGGTGAAGGAGTACATAGCAGACCGTGTCAGCGTCCTCAATGATCCCTCAATGCCTTACAACTACTGGGTGTCCAAGCTGGACACGTGACACGAACTGGCGCTCTACGCCTTGAAGGTGCTGGCCTGCCCTGCCACCAGCGTTTTGTCTGAACGGGTATTTAGTTCTGCTGGTGGCATTATAACAGTTAAGCGTATCCGCCTGTCAACTGAAAATGCTGACAGGTTGACTCTTAGAAAAATGAACAAGGCCTGGATTGACCATGACTTCTCGACTCCACCAGAGGAAAGCTGATGAACATAAAGGCACTTTAAATGTGTTGTTTATAATGTACTGAACTCATCTATACCTCACGAGGCAGGCCTCCAAGCAGTGGAATACTACCTGAGCATGAGAGGTCAACAATTTGGGGAGCACAACCAGTTTGTTCTCAAACTCCTTAAATTCATTTTGACACACAATGTGTTGTCTTTAACGGGAAGTGGTACCACCAGCTCAGGGGCACCGCGATGGGATGCTCTTGTGCACCATCGTACGCAAATTTGCTCCTGGGCTGGTGGGAGACCAATAACGTTTTTAGTGAGGTGATGTCATCATGGACCGGGCCCATCGTTCTGTGGGCCCGGTACATAGATGACATATTCATCATCTGGAACGCATCTGTACCAGCCTTCACAACATTCGTGGGCAAACTAAACGAAAATGTGTTGGGCCTCCACTTCACATATGAGACCAACAAGAATACGTTACCCTTCCTGGACATAATGATCCAGAGAAGTGATTCGAAAGAGTTGGCCACCACAATATTTCGTAAGCCCACAGCAACAAACTCTGTGTTACACTGGAGCAGTAGCCACCCTCTACCTCTCAAGAGGGGAATACCACGAGGACAATATTTGCGTCTGAGACACAACTGCTCCAACAAAACAGAGTTTGTTAAACAGGCAGGGATCCTGAGGAACAGATTCCTCTCCAGAGGATATCCCGATGCAGTACTGAGGTCAGCATACCAGCAGGCCGTAAGATCTTCACGGACGGAACCCAAGATCAAACCTGCAGACACCAGACAAAAGACAAGGATTATTGGCACATTTGATGAGGCTGCTAGTGATGTAAGAAATATCCTCCAGAAACACTGGCCGATCCTGATGATGGATCCAGACATCAAGCAGAAGATCTTCGAGTATCCCCAGATCACCTTCAGGAGAGGACACAGCCTAAAAGATATGCTGGTACATAGCCACCACAAAACAACTGCAAAGGGAACGTAGCTAGATAGAAGACCCCAAGGATGCTTCAGATGTAGTGGATGCGTTGCATGCAATATGATGGAAACGGGTAAAACTTTTGTGAGCATCAACCTTGAAAAAACCTTCAAAATCAATGATTTCATAAATTGCCGGACTAGAGGTGTCATTTACAGACTCACATGTGACTGCCCCCTAGAATACATTGGTAAAACGAAACGAGAGCTACGCAGGCGTCTGGGCGAACATCTCGGGGATATCAGCAACAAAAGGGACACAGCTGTGTCACGCCATGTGCACGAATACCATCAGGGAAATCCACGAAGCATTAAAGCCATGGGCATTGAGGCAGTCATCCCACCACTACGAGGAGGCGACTGGGATCGCACCCTTCTACAACATGAAGCACGCTGGATCCACACACTGCGTACTGAAGCACCACAGGGTCTCAACGAACAACTTTGCTTTGCCTGCTTTATTTGATGGTTAATATGAGAGAGCCTCCTGAAAATAATAGAGGGGGCATGTATCGCTATGTAGGGGATGGACTTAGTCATATAGGGGATATGCACCATCATACAGGCCCACATAAGACAGGGTAAAAGGTATGGACATAGCCCAAGATCCACCATATCATTGACTTCGTTATCCATCTCCAAACGTTGCCTTTAAAGACCTATAACAATATTGACCCCTTCGTACCGTATGCTCCAAGAAAACGACAAGGGATATGCATCATTACATACGACCCACATAGGCCTATAAAAAGGCTAGCTGAAGGGCATATCCCAGTAAAAAATAGCATAGGTTATCTTAGTGACCAGTAAAACAAACAATAAGGCTAAGACTGACAAAAAACACCCCCCAAAAAACGGTACTCATCACAAACCGTATCACAGACACTTATATGGGACTATAAACATTGTCAAGGGAGTACAAGACAACAATGAAACTAATCCCAGTTAATAACAATATGCCTGTAATCTGCAAGAGGCGGCCTCCTGATCTAATCCCAGCCAATAACAATATACCTGGGATCTGTAAGAGGCAGTGTACCATATAGCTACTGAATCTCCTTTCACACATACATTTATGTATAAGCTTGTAATCACGGAAAGAGAGAGTAGTATACACCTATTGAATATTTTTCCACATACATTCGTGTTCAGTACAAACTGACCAGAATACCTCGATTTTATTCTGATAATACTGCAAAAAATGCCACCTTAATTAATTTAAAATACACCGTATTTGCTATAGACGGTGATCTTATATCAAGGCTGCCTTACAACGTCCCGGTTACTAGGCAACCGTATAAACAATGGCCGCTGATAACAAAAAGGTCCTGGGTTCATGACCCAATACTCGGCCATCTAGAATGACGTATCTATCCCTGACTACGTCAGTTTACCTGCTGTCTATACTCAGTATAGTCTGCGCATGCGCGGTTGCGTCGGCTGGCCCGCTGACGTCACCGCGCTGCGCATCTAGTCTCCTTATGAGGAAAAGCTATGTGTATCTTCCACATACATAGTGCATGCGCGATGGCGTCGTACGTGCGTCTGACGTCATCGCGCTGTGTCTCAAGCCTCACTCTGAGGCAAAAGGATGTTTAAATGGGAGCCAGCGTTACCAGGAAAACAGGCTACATCACGGCCTCCGGACACAACGCAGTGCTCCAAGAGTTGAACCGGACCGCCATCTTGGTCTATCTCTATATACTGCCCGAACATCGTCAGGCAAGTTTTGCGCCCTGGTACGTCAGTGGAGCCTGGACAAAAGGCTACCACTGGGAAGGTATCATTTGTGTCATACACTGTTCAACGTAACTGTGTAAAAGTACATGTATAACTATATGTGTTGATAAACAGCAAAAAAGTCAACACTACAGTTCTTATTGTATTGCCCGATTGTATGTGCCTAAATTCCCCTGATGAGTGTTAAAAACGAAACATGCGTGTAGGGACTAGCTACACTAGGGCACAATAGGGCCAGGAGCAAAAAGGGCAAGGTTCCGGACGGGGTCGTTCTTATCAGAACGGGTGCTCCGTGGTAGGATGCTAGGGCCGAGTCAGTACCGATACACTAGGGCTGTCTAGGGGCCACCAACCAATTAATATCCCCCGTCCAGCCATAACTGCTCTTCTTTTCAGTTATATCGGATTCACTGAACATTCAAGGTGACCGGAGGATCCTGGCCTGTACGGTAGGACCATCGGTTTTTGCAAAGTGCCGCCGCGCACATACTTTCTTGTATCAAAAGTGTCGCTGTGTACTTTTTTGTATCCCTAGTGTCATCACTAGAGTTGAGCGAACACCTGGATGTTCGGGTTCGAGAAGTTCGGCCGAACATCCCGGAAATGTTCGGGTTCGGGATCCGAACCCGATCCGAACTTCGTCCCGAACCCGAACCCCATTGAAGTCAATGGGGACCCGAACTTTTCGGCACTAAAACGGCTGTAAAACAGCCCAGGAAAGGGCTAGAGGGCTGCAAAAGGCAGCAACATGTAGGTAAATCCCCTGCAAACAAATGTGGATAGGGAAATTAATTAAAATAAAAATTAAATAAATAAAAATTAACCAAAATCAATTGGAGAGAGGTTCCATAGCAGAGAATCTGGCTTCCCGTCACCCACCACTGGAACAGTCCATTCTCAGATATTTAGGCCCCGGCACCCAGGCAGAGGAGAGAGGTCCCGTAACAGACAATCTGGCTTCATGTCAGCAGAGAATCAGTCTTCATGTCATAGCAGAGAATCAGGCTTCACGTCACCCACCACTGTAATAGTCCATTTTCATAAATTTAGGCCCAGCACCCAGGCAGAGGAGAGAGGTCCCGTAACAGACAATCTGGCTTCATGTCAGCAGAGAATCAGTCTTCATATCATAGCAGAGAATCTGGCTTCCCGTTACCCACCACTGGAACAGTCCATTCTCAGATATTTAGGCCCCGGCACCCAGGCAGAGGAGAGAGGTCCCGTAACAGACAATCTGGCTTCATGTCAGCAGAGAATCAGTCTTCATATCATAGCAGAGAATCAGGCTTCACGTCAGCCACCACTGCAACAGTCCATTGTCATAAATTCAGGCCCAGCACCCAGGCAGAGGAGAGAGGTCCCGTAACAGACAATCTGGCTTCATGTCAGCAGAGAATCAGTCTGCATGTCATAGCAGAGAATGAGGCTTCACGTCACCCACCACTGCAACAGTCCATTTTCATAAATTTAGGCCCAGCACCCAGGCAGAGGAGAGAGGTCCCGTAACAGAGGATCTGGCTTCATGTCACCAGAGAATCAGTCTGCATGTCATAGCAGAGAATCAGGCTTCACGTCACCCACCACTGCAACAGTCCATTTTCATAAATTTAGGCCCAGCACCCAGGCAGAGGAGAGAGGTCCCGTAACAGAGGATCTGGCTTCATGTCACCAGAGAATCAGTCTGCATGTCATAGCAGAGAATCAGGCTTCACGTCAGCCACCACTGCAACAATCCATTGGCATATATTTAGGCCTAGCACACAGGCAGAGGAGAGAGGTCCCGTAACAGACAATCTGGCTTCATGTCAGCAGAGAATCAGTCTTCATATCATAGCAGAGAATCAGGCTTCACGTCAGCCACCAATGCAACAGTCCATTGTCAGATATTTAGGCCCAGCACCCAGGCAGAGGAGAGAGGTCCCGTAACAGAGGATCTGGCTTCATGTCACCAGAGAATCAGTCTGCATGTCATAGCAGAGAATCAGGCTTCACGTCAGCCACCACTGCAACAATCCATTGGCATATATTTAGGCCTAGCACACAGGCAGAGGAGAGAGGTCCCGTAACAGACAATCTGGCTTCATGTCAGCAGAGAATCAGTCTGCATGTCATAGCAGAGAATGAGGCTTCACGTCACCCACCACTGCAACAGTCCATTTTCATAAATTTAGGCCCAGCACCCAGGCAGAGGAGAGAGGTCCCGTAACAGAGGATCTGGCTTCATGTCACCAGAGAATCAGTCTGCATGTCATAGCAGAGAATGAGGCTTCACGTCAGCCACCACTGCAACAATCCATTGGCATATATTTAGGCCTAGCACACAGGCAGAGGAGAGAGGTCCCGTAACAGACAATCTGGCTTCATGTCAGCAGAGAATCAGTCTTCATATCATAGCAGAGAATCAGGCTTCACGTCAGCCACCAATGCAACAGTCCATTGTCAGATATTTAGGCCCAGCACCCAGGCAGAGGAGAGAGGTCCCGTAACAGAGGATCTGGCTTCATGTCAGCAGAGAATCAGTCTTCATGTCATAGCAGAGAATCAGGCTTCACGTCACCCACCACTGCAACAGTCCATTTTCATAAATTTAGGCCCAGCACCCAGGCAGAGGAGAGAGGTCCCGTAACAGAGGATCTGGCTTCATGTCACCAGAGAATCAGTCTGCATGTCATAGCAGAGAATCAGGCTTCACGTCAGCCACCACTGCAACAATCCATTGGCATATATTTAGGCCTAGCACACAGGCAGAGGAGAGAGGTCCCGTAACAGACAATCTGGCTTCATGTCAGCAGAGAATCAGTCTTCATATCATAGCAGAGAATCAGGCTTCACGTCAGCCACCAATGCAACAGTCCATTGTCAGATATTTAGGCCCAGCACCCAGGCAGAGGAGAGAGGTCCCGTAACAGAGGATCTGGCTTCATGTCAGCAGAGAATCAGTCTTCATGTCATAGCAGAGAATGAGGCTTCACGTCACCCACCACTGCAACAGTCCATTTTCATAAATTTAGGCCCAGCACCCAGGCAGAGGAGAGAGGTCCCGTAACAGAGGATCTGGCTTCATGTCACCAGAGAATCAGTCTGCATGTCATAGCAGAGAATCAGGCTTCACGTCACCCACCACTGCAACAGTCCATTGTCATAAATTCAGGCCCAGCACCCAGGCAGAGGAGAGAGGTCCCGTAACAGACAATCTGGCTTCATGTCACCAGAGAATCAGTCTGCATGTCATAGCAGAGAATGAGGCTTCACGTCAGCCACCACTGCAACAATCCATTGGCATATATTTAGGCCTAGCACACAGGCAGAGGAGAGGTTCATTCAACTTTGGGTAGCCTTGCAATATAATGGTAAAATGAAAATAAAAATAGGATTGAATGAGGAAGTGCCCTGGAGTCCAATAATATATGGTTATGGGGAGGTAGTTAATGTCTAATCTGGACAAGGGACGGACAGGTCCTGTGGGATCCATGCCTGGTTCATTTTTATGAACGTCAGCTTGTCCACATTGGCTGTAGACAGGCGGCTGCGTTTGTCTGTAATGACGCCCCCTGCCGTGCTGAATACACGTTCAGACAAAACGCTGGCTGCCGGGCAGGCCAGCACCTCCAAGGCATAAAAGGCTAGCTCTGGCAACGTGGACAATTTAGAGACCCAGAAGTTGAATGGGGCCGAACCATCAGTCAGTACGTGGAGGGGTGTGCACACGTACTGTTCCACCATGTTAGTGAAATGTTGCCTCCTGCTAACACGTTGCGTATCAGGTGGTGGTGCAGTTAGCTGTGGCGTGTTGACAAAAGTTTTCCACATCTCTGCCATGCTAACCCTGCCCTCAGAGGAGCTGGCCGTGACACAGCTGCCTTGGCGACCTCTTGCTCCTCCTCTGCCTTGGCCTTGGGCTTCCACTTGTTCCCCTGTGACATTTGGGAATGCTCTCAGTAGCGCGTCTACCAACGTGCGCTTGTACTCGCGCATCTTCCTATCACGCTCCAGTGCAGGAAGTAAGGTGGGCACATTGTCTTTGTAGCGTGGATCCAGCAGGGTGGCAACCCAGTAGTCCGCACAGGTTAAAATGTGGGCAACTCTGCTGTCGTTGCGCAGGCACTGCAGCATGTAGTCGCTCATGTGTGCCAGGCTGCCCAGGGATAAGGACAAGCTGTCCTCTGTGGGAGGCGTATCGTCATCGTCCTGCCTTTCCCCCCAGCCACGCACCAGTGATGGACCCGAGCTGCGTTGGGTGCCACCCCGCTGTGACCATGCTTCATCCTCATCCTCCTCCACCTCCTCCTCATCCTCGTCCTCCTCGTCCTCCAGTAGTGGGCCCTGGCTGGCCACATTTGTACCTGGCCTCTGCTGTTGCCAAAAACCTCCCTCTGAGTCACTTCGAAGAGACTGGCCTGAAAGTGCTAAAAATGACCCCTCTTCCTCCTCCTCCTCCTCCTCCTCCTGGGCCACCTCCTCTTCCATCATCGCCCTAAGTGTTTTCTCAAGGAGACATAGAAGTGGTATTGTAACGCTGATAACGGTGTCATCGCCACTGGCCATGTTGGTGGAGTACTCGAAACAGCGCAACAGGGCACACAGGTCTCGCATGGAGGCCCAGTCATTGGTGGTGAAGTGGTGCTGTTCTGTAGTGCGACTGACCCGTGCGTGCTGCAGCTGAAACTCCACTATGGCCTGCTGCTGCTCGCACAGTCTGTCCAGCATGTGCAAGGTGGAGTTCCACCTGGTGGGCACGTCGCATATGAGGCGGTGAGCGGGAAGGCCGAAGTTACGCTGTAGCGCAGACAGGCGAGCAGCAGCAGGATGTGAACGCCGGAAGCGCGAACAGACGGCCCGCACTTTATGCAGCAGCTCTGACATGTCGGGGTAGTTGTGAATGAACTTCTGCACCACCAAATTCAGCACATGCGCCAAGCAAGGGATGTGCGTCAAATTGGCTAGTCCCAGAGCTGCAACGAGATTTCGCCCATTATCACACACCACCAGGCCGGGCTTGAGGCTCACCGGCAGCAACCACTCGTCGGTCTGTTGTTCTATACCCCGCCACAACTCCTGTGCGGTGTGGGGCCTGTCCCCCAAACATATGAGTTTCAGAATGGCCTGCTGACGTTTACCCCGGGCTGTGCTGAAGTTGGTGGTGAAGGTGTGTGGCTGACTGGATGAGCAGGTGGAAGAAGAGGAGGAGGAAGCCGAGAAGGAGGAGGTGGCAACAGGAGGCAAAGAATGTTGCCCTGCGATCCTTGGCGGCGGAAGGACGTGCGCCAAACAGCTCTCCGCCTGGGGCCCAGCTGCCACTACATTTACCCAGTGTGCAGTTAGGGAGATATAGCGTCCCTGGCCGTGCTTACTGGTCCACGTATCTGTGGTTAGGTGGACCTTGCCACAGATGGCGTTGCGCAGTGCACACTTGATTTTATCGGATACTTGGTTGTGCAGGGAAGGCACGGCTCTCTTGGAGAAGTAGTGCCGGCTGGGAACAACATACTGTGGGACAGCAAGCGACATGAGCTGTTTGAAGCTGTCTGTGTCCACCAGCCTAAATGACAGCATTTCATAGGCCAGTAGTTTAGAAATGCTGGCATTCAGGGCCAGGGATCGAGGGTGGCTAGGTGGGAATTTACGCTTTCTATCAAATGTTTGTGAGATGGAGAGCTGAACGCTGGCGTGTGACATGGTTGAGACGCTTGGTGACGGAGGTGGTGGTGGTGGTGTTGGTGGTACATCCCCTGTTTGCTGGGCGGCAGGTGCCAACGTTCCTCCAGAGGCGGAGGAAGAGGCCGAGGCGGCAGCAGCAGAATAGGCCGAGGCGGCAGCAGCAGAAGAGGTAGCAGGGGGAGCCTGAGTGACTTCCTTGGTTTTAAGGTGTTTACTCCACTGCAGTTCATGCTTTGCATGCAGGTGCCTGGTCATGCAGGTTGTGCTCAGGTTCAGAACGTTAATGCCTCGCTTCAGGCTCTGATGGCACAGCGTGCAAACCACTCGGGTCTTGTCGTCAGCACATTGTTTGAAGAAGTGCCATGCCAGGGAACTCCTTGAAGCTGCCTTTGGGGTGCTCGGTCCCAGATGGCGGCGGTCAGTAGCAGGCGGAGTCTCTTGGCGGCGGGTGTTCTGCTTTTGCCCACTGCTCCCTCTTTTGCTACGCTGTTGGCTCGGTCTCACCACTGCCTCTTCCTCCGAACTGTGAAAGTCAGTGGCACGACCTTCATTCCATGTGGGGTCTAGGACCTCATCGTCCCCTGCATCGTCTTCCACCCAGTCTTGATCCCTGACCTCCTGTTCAGTCTGCACACTGCAGAAAGACGCAGCAGTTGGCACCTGTGTTTCGTCATCATCAGAGACATGCTGAGGTGGTATTCCCATGTCCTCATCATCAGGAAACATAAGTGGTTGTGCGTCAGTGCATTCTATGTCTTTCACCGCTGGGGAAGGGCTAGGTGGATGCCCTTGGGAAACCCTGCCAGCGGAGTCTTCAAACAGCATAAGAGACTGCTGCATAACTTGAGGCTGAGACAGTTTCCCTGGTATGCATGGGGGTGATGTGACAGACTGATGGGGTTGGTTTTCAGGCGCCATCTGTGCGCTTTCTGCAGAAGACTGGGTGGGAGATAATGTGAACGTGCTGGATCCACTGTCGGCCACCCAATTGACTAATGCCTGTACCTGCTCAGGCCTTACCATCCTTAGAACGGCATTGGGCCCCACCATATATCGCTGTAAATTCTGGCGGCTACTGGGACCTGAGGTAGTTGGTACACTAGGACGTGTGGATGTGGCAGAACGGCCACGTCCTCTCCCAGCACCAGAGGGTCCACTAACACCACCACGACCATGTCCACGTCCGCGTCCCTTACTAGATGTTTTTCTCATTGTTATGGTTCACCACAACAACAAATATATTATTTGGCCCAATGTATTGTATTCAAATTCAGCGGGATATAAATTTGAGGCCTAGTATTTAGGCGCTGGGTGACCGGTATGGATTTAGTGACAGAATTAGACTTGGAAATGCACAGAAGCGTGTGTGTGAAGTTATTCTGAATGACCCTATGTGCACCTTCAATATGATCTACCCTTTTAGGGATAGATTTCAAATAGCTCTGATATAGCAGAAACGACTAAATTATGAAATTGCTAAATTGGGAATTGTATTTCAACCCAGAACAAAAAATGTGCTTTGACGGACACTAAATAACTTTCCCAGCCACAACAGGACAGCGGTAACGAGAGATTTAGCGGGATATAAATTTGAGGCCTAGTATTTAGGCGCTGGGTGACAGGTATGGGTTTAGTGACAGAATTAGACTTGAAATACACAGTAGCGGGTGTGTGTGAAGTTATTCTGAATGACCCAATGTGCACCTTGAATATTATATACCCTTTTAGGGATAGATTTCAAATAGCTCTGATATAGCAGAAACCACTAAATTATGAAATTGCTAAATTGGGAATTGTATTTCAACCCAGAACAAAAAATGTGCTTTGACGGACACTAAATATCTTGCCCAGCAACAACAGTACAGCGGTAACGAGAGATTTAGCAGGATATAAATTTGAGGCCTAGTATTTAGGCGCTGGGTGACAGGTATGGGTTTAGTGACAGAATTAGACTTGAAATACACAGTAGCGGGTGTGTGTGAAGTTATTCTGAATGACCCAATGTGCACCTTGAATATTATATACCCTTTTAGGGATAGATTTCAAATAGCTCTGATATAGCAGAAACCACTAAATTATGAAATTGCTAAATTGGGAATTGTACTTCAACCCAGAACAAAAAATGTGCTTTGACGGACACTAAATATCTTTCCAAGCAACAACAGTACAGCGGTAACGAGAGATTTAGCAGGATATAAATTTGAGGCCTAGTATTTAGGCGCTGGGTGACAGGTATGGGTTTAGTGACAGAATTAGACTTGGAAATACACAGTAGCGGGTGTGTGTGAAGTTATTCTGAATGACCCAATGTGCACCTTGAATATTATATACCCTTTTAGGGATAGATTTCAAATAGCTCTGATATAGCAGAAACCACTAAATTATGAAATTGCTAAATTGGGAATTGTACTTCAACCCAGAACAAAAAATGTGCTTTGACGGACACTAAATAACTTTCCCAGCTACAACAGGACAGCGGTAACGAGAGATTTAGCAGGATATAAATTTGAGGCCTAGTATTTAGGCGCTGGGTGACAGGTATGGGTTTAGTGACAGAATTAGACTTGAAAATACACAGTAGCGGGTGTGTGTGAAGTTATTCTGAATGACCCAATGTGCACCTTGAATATTATATACCCTTTTAGGGATAGATTTCAAATAGCTCTGATATAGCAGAAACCACTAAATTATGAAATTGCTAAATTGGGAATTGTACTTCAACCCAGAACAAAAAATGTGCTTTGACGGACACTAAATAACTTTCCCAGCTACAACAGGACAGCGGTAACGAGAGATTTAGCGGGATATAAATTTGAGGCCTAGTATTTAGGCGCTGGGTGACCGGTATGGATTTAGTGACAGAATTAGACTGGGATATGGCCAAAAAATAACCACACTATTGCTGGTTAAATGCACTTGGTGACGGGCGCAGCTTGCCCCTGATGTAGTATATGGCCAAAAAATGAACAGACTATTGCTGGTTAAATGCACTTGGTGTCACAGCTTGACCAACCACACTACTGAGGGTTAAATGCACTTGGTGACGGGCGCAGCTTGCCCCTGATGTAGTATATGGCCAAAAAATAAACAGACTATTGCTGGTTAAATGCACTTGGTGTGACAGCTTCACCCTGATGTAGGCTTTAGCCAGAAAACAACCACACCATTGAGGGTTAAATGCACTTGGTGACAGGCGCAGCTTGCCCCTGATTTTGTATATGGCCAAAAAATGAACAGACTATTGCTGGTTAAATGCACTTGGTGTGACAGCTTCACCCTGATGTAGGCTTTAGCCAAAAAACAACCACACCATTGAGGGTTAAATGCACTTGGTGACAGGCGCAGCTTGCCCCTGATTTTGTATATGGCCAAAAAATGAACAGACTATTGCTGGTTAAATGCACTTGGTGTGACAGCTTCACCCTGATGTAGGCTTTAGCCAAAAAACAACCACACCATTGAGGGTTAAATGCACTTGGTGACAGGCGCAGCTTGCCCCTGATTTTGTATATGGCCAAAAAATGAACAGACTATTGCTGGTTAAATGCACTTGGTGTGACAGCTTCACCCTGATGTAGGATTTAGCCAAAAAACAACCACACCATTGAGGGTTAAATGCACTTGGTGACAGGCGCAGCTTGCCCCTGATTTTGTATATGGCCAAAAAATGAACAGACTATTGCTGGTTAAATGCACTTGGTGTGACAGCTTCACCCTGATGTAGGCTTTAGCCAAAAAACAACCACACCATTGAGGGTTAAATGCACTTGGTCGCAGCTTGTGCTGGCGCACCACAAGACACAAAATGGCCGCCGATCACCCCAGAAAAATGTGACTGACAAACGGTCTGGGCAGCCTAAAAACAGTGAGCAATTGAGGATCAGCAGCTCAATGATCCACAGCTGCAGATCGATCAGTTAATCAAGTCCTTTGGAGGAGTTAATCTGCCTAATCTCGCCCTACTGTCGCAGCCGCAACCTCTCCCTACGCTAATCAGAGCAGAGTGACGGGCGGCGCTATGTGACTCCAGCTTAAATAGAGGCTGGGTCACATGGTGCTCTGGCCAATCACAGCCATGCCAATAGTAGGCATGGCTGTGATGGCCTCTTGGGGCAAGTAGTATGACGCTTGTTGATTGGCTGCTTTGCAGCCTTTCAAAAAGCGCCAAGAAAGCGTCACAAAAGCGCCAAGAAAGCGACGAACACCGAACCCGAACCCGGACTTTTACGAAAATGTCCGGGTTCGGGTCCGTGTCACGGACACCCCAAAATTCGGTACGAACCCGAACTATACAGTTCGAGTTCGCTCATCCCTAGTCATCACCATATTCTACATAATAATTTAATAAAAGTTAAGTTTTAAATACAAATCACCATTTTCATTCCCTTTATATAAAAGTTTTAAATACTGGTGATCAAGCTATCAATTAAACATATAGCTCTCCCTAGCTATTTATAATGTACTGAATACACTGTATTCCCATGCACCCCTTCCACCACAAACAAGGGTCTATGGTTGAATCTTCCTTTTGTCATCCTCCTTCTCCTCTTCCATCATATCAACATGCTTATTTGTCGCATATAATGCCCTCGCATATATACCCTTCGCATATAATGTTTTAAATGGTCAGCTCACCAGCAGGCCCTCGCATATAATGTTTTACAGGGTCAGCTCACTAGCAGGCCCTTACCTACAATGTTTTACAGGTTCAGCTCACCAGCAGGCCATCGCATATAATATTTATACGGTCAGCTCACCAGCAGACCTTCACCTACAATCTTTTACAGGGTAAGCTCACCTAAAGGCCTTGCATATAATTTTTTAGAGGGTTAGCTCACCAGCAGGCCTTCACTTACAATGTTTTACAGGGTCAGCTCACCAGCAGGCCCGCACTGTAAATATTTTACAGGGTCAGCTCACCAGCAGGCCCTTGCATATAATGTTTGACAGGGTCAGCTCACCAGCAGACCCTCGCATATAATTTTTTAGAGGGTCAGCTCACCAGCAGGCCTTCACCTACAATCTTTTACAGGGTCAGCTCACCTAAAGGCCCTTGCATATAATTTTTTAGAGGGTTAGCTCACCTGCAGCCCCTCACCTAAAACCTTTTAGAGGGTCAGCTCACCAGCAGGCCCTCACCTACAATATTTTACTAGGTCATCTCACCAGCAGGCCCTCGCATATAATTTTTAGAGGGTCAGCTCACCAGCAGGCCTTCACATACAATCTTTTACAGGGTCAGCTCACTTGAAGGCACTTGCTTATAATGTTTTAGGGGGTTAGCTCACCTGCAGGCCCTCACCTACAACCTTTTAGAGGGTCAGTTCACCAGCAGGCCCTCACCTACAATCTTTTACAGGGTCAGCTCACCAGCAGGCCCACACCTAAAATCTTTACAGGGTCAGCTCACCAGCAGGCCCGCACCTCAAATCTTTTGCAGCGTCAGATCACCAGCATGCTCTCGCATATAATGTTTTACAGGGTTAGCTTACCAACAGGCCCTCGCATATAATGTTTTACAGAGTCAGCTCACCAGCAGGCCCTCGCATATAATGTTTTAGAGGGTCAGCTCACCTGCAGGCCCTCACCTACAACCTTTTGGAGGGTCAGCTCCCCAGCAGGCCCTCACCTACAATCTTTTACAGGGTCAGCTCACCTGCAGACCCGCACCTAAAATCTTTTACAGGGTCAGCTCACCTGCAGGCCCGCACCTAAAATCTTTTACAGGGTCAGCTAACCTGCGGGTCCGCACCTAAAATCTTTTACAGGGTCAGCTCACCTGCAGGCCCTGAACTAATTATACATAATAGGTAATTTGCGCGCATGCTGCCTTGCTTGGATGTGGTAGCCGTAGCCGTTTCTCAGGCTCCCTTTGACCATTTGCTATGAACCAGGCATCCTCCCCTCTTCAGAGCAGGGGGTGCCTGGTTTAATGCTCGGGTTCTCCCATTGATTCCATTATACTTGGGTGCTCAGCACCTTAGCACCCGAGCACTTTGGTGCTCGATTAACACTATTTATAGCAGAATAATAATCTAATTATTCCTAAAAGAAGTGAAGAACTTCTGTTCTGAATTTTCAGTGGTTTATGTAGCAGGTAAGGTTTATGAATGGTAATGGGACACAAAATAATCTGTTCCATGGTCAAGTTTAGATGTTATGCCATCTACACAGGCCAGATTTATCATTACTCTGACAGCTCACTCCACTTTCACATATGGTTAAAGTGGAAAGAAAAAGGATTTTGAAGACGGGATGTTCTGCACGATTGTACAGAAACAAGGGTAAAGGAGATGAAGAAGGCGCCAAGGGGAAGAAGGCGCCAAACAATATTGAGGAGGATGTATATAATATGTGTGTGTGGAATATATAAAAAGGTGGAGAAGAATAGGCAGCTCCCCAGAGAACCCCCAAGAAAAAAAGGGGGAAAAGAATCAGTACCAACTAGTGGACTGAAATATAAGTGAGGTTGCTGATGAGGCAGGTATAACAGGAGTCTTAATGATACCCAGGGGGCTCCACAAAGTCTCCATTGTAGACAATAAAGTATATTGCAATTATAGTGGATACACTATAGAATTGTTGCACTTACTTCATCGGGGAGGGGGGTATAGGATAAAGCTCAAGACACCTATACCTCAACCTCCCCCGCCGAGATCGCTTCAAATGATGTGATAATGGCTTCCTGGTCCCCAAAAAGATGACACCGGGGCTCCAATGTAGTTGGGAAGTTTATTTGTTCAGCTCGACGCGTTTCGGGAATATATCCCTTTCTCAAGAGCATATACATATAATACAAAGACACGAACTTATATAGGGGGATACAAGCACATGGTATAGGGTCATCCTCCTTAGGGGAGGGGAAAAGGTCAAAGAAGTGGGGTTACTTCCTGTCTACTATTTTATTCACTATTAGTAGTGGGAAAACCTAATCCCTTCCAAGGATTCCTGTTTATTTTTTGCAAGGAGTTCCCAATATATTCATAAATATACATTATTTAAAAGCCCGTCCCTAAAAATCAAAAGGAAGTGATGGGACCGGAAGTCAATGTGTCCTGCGTTCCACTGTGGAACGCAAGATTTTCCAGTATGTATATTTTTGTAGGGCTCAATATGAGCTTAGGGCAGAAGGGGACATGTCTCTTAAGTATTTGTGAGTCGATGCGCTTTCATTTCTGAGCGCATCGAATGGATCACTAGTAGAGTGGGACTGTGCTTTGAAAAAGACGCTCCGATGCGTTCCACTGTGGAACGCACCATACAGGAAGTGAACCATATCAATCCCGATGCGTTCCACAGTGGAACGCACCGGACAGGAAGCAGTCCGCATCAGCTGCACAGTGCTTCACTACAGGAGTGCAGGGGCGGATTCAGGACCAGGGAAGTGCGCCCCATTCGATTGTGGGTGGGAGGAGGAATATGTTTCATCTGTAGGTGGACTATGCTGTTACAAGGATTTATAGGGGTATACAATTAAATGTCAAGTACATATACATGTCAAGTACATATACATTTAAATGGGATTAAATGTATATTTAAAAGAAATAGAAACTATTAAATATTAAATAGAAACTATTAAATATTTAGAAACCATTAGATACCTAAGAGAAATGGAAACTATACATAAAATAAATCACTTTAAAAGTAAAATAAAATAAAGGGACAAACATATCTAAAAAATATGATGTGTAAAAATAAACTTGATGTATACATAAGAAAAGGGGGGGTTGCCTAAAATATAAAATATAGTATATATTATATATATATATATATGTATATATATATATATATATATATATATATATATATATAAATCAATGCACAGTTTGAGTTATTAAAGCGGACTGGTTGGAGGGGGTTTGGTGTATAAAAGAATATATATATAATCAGCGTAATAAATTAGGGGGGTGGGGGAAGGAAAGGGTAAAGGGTATGTATAAGTAATTGGATTGATGTTTAGGTAGTTATCAATCTTACGCAGATTTTTAGTAATTGCTATATTCGAGGGATTCGTTTAGACCAAAAGGAATTAGACTATTAAACCGGAAGATCCAATACATCTCCTTCCTACACAATTGTTGGAAGGATTTCGGGACCCATTCAATGGGAGTCAGACGTAGGAGTGATGTATCACCATCATGTTTCAATGCAAAGTGTCTTGAGACACTATGCTTATCATACTTTTTCCGGATGTTAGAACGGTGGGAATTGAGTCTTTCTCGGATGCTTTGGGTGGTCCGACCTATATACTGTAGCCCACAGGGACATTCCAGCATGTATACTATATTTGTAGTGCCGCAGTCCATATAACTTAAAATGGAAATTCGTTCTTTCGACGAGTTGATGGTTACCTCGTCTGTGCCATTAGTGATGGTGAGGCAGCATTTGCATCCTGTGTGCCCACATTTATAGGATCCCTTGGGTTTCTCTACGGATTCCAGGGGTTTTGTTCCGGGGATAATAGCAGTACTAAGTTTATTTAGCTTCGGACGGGATGGTGCTAGAATCTGTTTTAAAGTCTTAGCTCTACGGAATGTCATGTGAGGTGTCTTTGGTATTGATTTGCTCAAAATGGGGTCCTTTAATAACAAAGGCCAGTGTTGTTTAAAAATTGCTGTAATTGAGTTGTGAGATGATGTATATCGGGTGATGAAATTATAGATATACTGATTATTCTCACTGGGTTGTGTTTGGGGTTTTGGTCGTAGACACTCGGTCTGGGTAATTTTCCCGACTTTGTTAATGGAATCTGAAATCAGGCCCTCTGGATAACCCTTCTCTAAGAACCTAGACTCTATAATTTTTAATTGGTCTTTAAGGATCGCATCGTTGGAACAGTTTTTTCTGACCCGCCTCATTTGGCCATACGGTATATTCCGTTTCCACTTATGATAGTGGCAGCTTTTATAATTCAGATAGCTGTTGGCATCGACTTCTTTAAAATACGTGCTCGTCTCAATTCTATCATTATTGATAGTTAGTTTCAAATCGAGGAAGACGGTAGTCGTGGAATCCATCTGCGCAGTAAATTTCAAATTCCAATCAGTTATGATTAATGTGTGAAATGAAACTGTCTAGTGTGTCTCTTTGTCCCTCCCAGATAAAAATGATATCATCAATATACCGTCTATAAAGTTTAATGTTGGGATGATCCAATAGGCCAAAAGTTTCTTCGAATGCCCCCATGAACAAATTCGCATATGATGGCGCAAATTTCGTGCCCATCGCTGTCCCACGGTTCTGGATATAAAACCCGTCATTATAAGTAAAATAGTTATGATTTAAGATAAAATTTATTGAGTCTAAAATAAAGCTAACTTGTTTCGGTGGCATATAGGGGTCCATGGAGAGAAATTTATTTATTGCTTGAATGCCCAAAGTATGTATGATATTGCTATATAGAGAGGATACGTCTAAAGTTACCCATATCATATCTTTACACCATTCGAAATTTTTCAATATTGTGATAAGGTGACTAGAGTCTCGTAAGTAGGATGGTAGAGTTATTACATATTTCTGTAAGAGGCAATCAATATAGGCAGAGAGGTTAGATGTAATGGAGTCTATCCCTGATATTATTGGTCGACCGGGGGGATTGGTCAATGACTTGTGGATTTTCGGTAGATAATAAAAATATGGTATACAAGGATGTTCTATCAAGAGATGTTTCCTTTCTTTTTTTGTAATGATATTGTCTGTGTATCCTTTTTCTATGAGGCCCTCTAGTTGTTTCTTATAAGAAGTTGTGGGGTCTATTTGGAGTGGACTATAGTATATGGTATCTGAGAGTATGGTCATGGCCTCTCTGTGGTAAGTCTTCTATGTTCAGGATCACTACCCCCCCCTCCCTTGTCTGCATTCTTAATCACTATATTGCGATTTCGAGACAGATCGATCATGGCCTTTTTTTGGGGTTTTTGACAGGTTATGTCCACCGGAAGGTGTACCGTCGTTCTTCTTTGTAAAAGCCAGTTTTAGATCGTTCAAAACTAGATTGTAGAAGGTCTCAAGGTGGGACCCTCTGCTCTCAAGAGGGTAGTAGTTGGATTTGGGCTTAAGGGATGAATGTATGGGAGTGAGAAAAAGTTCTTCGACTAGGAGGTCGACATCATTGTCATCCTCACTTGAAGTGACCATCGGAGGTGGTCGGTGGTTGGTTGGCCTAATCATGAAGTGACGTTGTAGTGTAAGTTTACGGATATACTGATTTAAATCAACAAACAGTTCAAAGAGATCTGGGTTATTATTGGGACAGAATGATAAACCTCTACTCAAAATTTCAATTTCCTCTTTTTTTTAAATGTGTTGTGAAAGGTTGAATATACCTTTAGACCTTAGAAGTTCCGGTGTGTGGTCTACGTTACACAGTGAGGTGGGCACATTTTTTTGCGTGGGCACATTTCTTTGTTGGCGGGATCCCTTGTTCCTTCCTTTCCCCCCCCTGCATCCCCTTCTTCTGTGTCTGCTCCTAGTTTTCTTTTCAATTGGTTCCGAAGCGGGCTGTAAAAGTAAGTGATTTTTTCCTGTGAGCGTAGAGGGAGTGGAATTTTGGATCGGGTTGGAGGATTGTGACGTAAGATCGGGGTGAGTATTTGTATACTCGAAAGTATTGATCGGGGAGGGGTGGGAATAGGGGAGAGTTGATGGAGGGGTGGGTTCTCCGAGAGGTTGTGGGGTAATTCTAAAAAACAATCCGGACTAGGGGGAGATTCGCTGTAGGTGGACACATTGGGATTGGTAGTGAGGGCTTTCTCTCCAGAGGGAAAGGGGCAGTGGCGTACACACAATCCATGGGGCCCCTGTGCGAAACTGATCCAAGGGCCCCCCTAGTGTCCCCGCCCCCCCAGTGTCCCCACCCCCCCAGTGTCCCCGCCCAGTCGCCCACCCTCAAGCCACACCTACGCACAGCCCTACCTATATATCGCGCCCATACCTCTTACATCCAGTGACGTCTCCTTTGATGTAGATGTTCTCTCTCTTCATCTTCTCCATTCAGACCGGACCACCATGATGATTTCTTTCAGCCATCTCTCATCTCTGCAGAGTTTGACAGACAGACATCTTAGTTTCCTACCCCCATCAGACCCCCAGTCAGCCCCCATGAGACCTCAGATCAGCCCAAAGACCCCCAGTCAGCCCCCATGAGACCTCAGATCAGGCCAAAGACCTCCAGTCAGCCCCCATGAGACCTCAGATCAGGCCAAAGACCTCCAGTCAGCCCCCATGAGACCTCAGATCAGGCCAAAGACCCCCAGTCAGCCCCCATGAGACCTCAGATCAGGCCAAAGACCTCCAGTCAGCCCCCATGAGACCTCAGATCAGGCCAAAGACCCCCAGTCAGCCCCCATGAGACCTGAGATCAGCCCAGACACCCTGTCAGCCCCCATGAGACCTCGGATCAGCCCCCATGAGACTTCAGATCAGCCCAGACCCCACAGTCAGCCCCCATCAGACCTCAAATAAGCCCAGAGACCCCAGTCAGCCCCCATGAGACCTCAGATCAGCCCAGACCCCCAGTCAGCCCCCATGAGACCCCAGATCAGCCCAGACACCCAGTCAGCCCCCATGAGACCTCGGATCAGCCCCCATGAGACCTCAGATCAGCCCAGACCCCCAGTCAGCCCCCATCAGACCTCAGATCAGCCCAAAGACCCCCCATCAGCCACTTTTGGGGTCATGGTAGGCCAGGGCCCCCAGGGGCCCTCACTATTCAAGTCAGGGGCCCAGCCTGAGGCGGGCTTTTCCTGCCAGGCAGCTCAAACCCCCCCCCCCCGGTGCCTGGGGGGCTGGGGGCCTAATGTGCCCTGCTGCTGCGGCCTGCCGCTGCCCCCCCCCCCGGTCATCTGGCAGGGGGGATGCCGGGGGCCTAGTTTGCCCTGTGCCCCAGAGAGCCGACGATTGCCAGGCCAGCCCAGGGTCCGGTCGGGTCGGGTCCGGTCCGGTCGGGTCCGCTCCCCCCCCCCGGCTTTTACTTACCGTCGAGTTACCGGCTGGCAGGGCAGGGGAACTTCAGTTCTTCTGTTCTTCCGGTCGGCGCCTCGGCGGTCCTCTTCTCGAATCTGACGTCCTCTCTGAATTCCCGCGAGACCTGCACAGGAGTTCACACAGGTCTCGCGGGAGTTCACGGGCCCGGCGCCGGCCGCAGGGAGGAAGGAGGAGGGAAGGAGGCGGGCCTGGAGGAGGGAAGGAGGCGGGCCCGGGGGGGCAACTTAAATGTGAAGTGAATCGGACGGATGGATGCCAGACGCAGCTGCAGCAGGGGCCAGGGGTCCGCAGGCGGCCGGGCCCCCCTGGGGTGCCGGGCCCGGTCGCAAGTGCGACCCCTGCGACCCCTATATGTACGCCACTGGAAAGGGGGATGGGGACCTATTGTTGGACTGCTCCAGGGGAAAAGTCGATGTTTGTGTTGACGAAAGGGTATTGGTATTGATCTGAGTCCCATCTAAGTGGTCAGTGTGTATTTCTTTTGGTCCGATTGCAATGGTGGATGGGTCCTGAACTCTTATTCCAATGTGTGTATTGGTGGGGTGAGTGACGGTTTTAAGGATGGGGTATCTTTTGGAGGATAATGGGATTGGGATTGGGGCCCGCTCTAATGGTTGGTGGGGGCGGCGCCCATGCTTACTATTGGGGCGCACTTCCCTGGTCCTGAATCCGCCCCTGCACTCCTGTAGTGAAGCACTGTGCAGCTGATGCGGACTGATTCCTGTCCGGTGCGTTCCACTGTGGAACGCATCGGGATTGATATGGTTCACTTCCTGTATGGTGCGTTCCACAGTGGAACGCATCGGAGCGTCTTTTTCAAAGCACAGTCCCACTCTACTAGTGATCCATTCGATGCGCTCAGAAATGAAAGCGCATCGACTCACAAATACTTAAGAGACATGTCCCCTTCTGCCCTAAGCTCATATTGAGCCCTACAAAAATATACATACTGGAAAATCTTGCATTCCACAGTGGAACGCAGGACACATTGACTTCCGGTCCCATCACTTCCTTTTGATTTTTAGGGACGGGCTTTTAAATAATGTATATTTATGAATATATTGGGAACTCCTTGCAATAAATAAACAGGAATCCTTGGAAGGGATTAGGTTTTCCCACTACTAATAGTGAATAAAATAGTAGACAGGAAGTAACCCCACTTCTTTGACCTTTTCCCCTCCCCTAAGGAGGATGACCCTATACCATGTGCTTGTATCCCCCTATATAAGTTCGTGTCTTTGTATTATATGTATATGCTCTTGAGAAAGGGATATATTCCCGAAACGCGTCGAGCTGAACAAATAAACTTCCCAACTACATTGGAGCGCGGGTGTCATCTTTTTGGGGACCAGGAAGCCATTATCACATCATTTGAAGCGATCTCGGCGGGGGAGGTTGAGGTATAGGTGTCTTGAGCTTTATCCTATACCCCCCTCCCCGGTGAAGTAAGTGCAACAATTCTATAGTGTATCCACTATAATTGCAATATACTTTATTGTCTACACTGGAGACTTTGTGGCGCCCCCTGGGTATCATTAAGACTCCTGTGATACCTGCCTCATCAGCAACCTCACATATGGTTAAAGTCAGTTTTAGCCAAGTCAGATTTATGATCGGCCCTTTAAGACTGTAATAAATGTGGTTTGATGGTAGCAGTTTATCCGTCAGTAAGCAGATTTACAAAAGTCGCATGTCTTTTTTTTTTTTTTTTTTTTTTTGAGCATACAATTTAATGAAAACAATAAATAAACTGAAACAGGCAGTTTTTCTTTTTTTTTTTGAATTAACAATTTTTTATTTTTTTTTCAAATAATAACAAAAGATACATGACATTGGCGGAGAAATAGCGCCAGTATAATAGTGCAAAAGTATAGATATATGGTATTACATCATACCAGCACAGCCTAGCACAGCAAATCAGTAAGCAATGCCATAAATTAACATAAATAGGGAAGGGGAAGTGGAGAAAACATCAACCAAACAAATGGTATAAATCAGATGAGACATAAATATACACTATAGCTCATTAGGTGCAGCAACAAGGTATGGCACTAGGTCAATTATACGCCCTACACAGTAGAGAAAGGGTAAAATGGTAATAATGAGAAAAGAAAGCTAGGAAAAAATATAAATAAAAAAAAGAAGCTAGTAAAAGTTAAGGAAAAGTCAAGGAAGGCCCCTAAACGTCTTCCAAGGAACCCACATGTCCAGGAAGGCGCTTCTAGTACGGGTTTCCCAATGAGAAAGTTCCTCTAATCTATACAGTTGGTCCACCTTTTGTGTCCATTTAGCCTCATCTGGGGCCTCTGTAGAAAGCCAGGCGACAGCAACTAAAATTCTAGATGCAGCTAATAATATAAGCAATAAGGACCTGACCCTCTTGTGTATCTTTTCCAGCCCCAGGCCTAGGAGAGTCAGTTCAGGAGAACACACCAAAGAGGTACCACAAATCTTATTACACTTAGTTATTATGGAATGCCACCATGATTGAATAATTGGGCATTCCCACCATATGTGATAGAAAGTGCCCTTAGAGGTTTTGCATCTCCAACAGGAGTCGGAAACACCAGAAAAGTATTTTGCAATATTCTCTGGAGTTTTATACCACCTCATCATAATCTTGTACCCATTTTCCTGAACACGCACGCACCTTGAAATTTTATGTGGAACAGAAAACATAGTCTTGATTTCAATGGGGGTTAGGGATCGATTGAGATCTTTTTCCCAAACTCTCACTATAGCTGGTGTAATGTCAGTCACCGGTGATTTGATCCTTTTGTATATGAATGAAATTAATCTATTAGGCGCTTGTTTAGATCCAATTAGCCCTTCAAACCATGGGAACAAAGGTGTCACCTTAGGAAGGCTCTCCGCAGAAGCCATTTCAGTTAGTATATATTTGTGTACAAATGAAAGAGACATAGATTCTTTCAAGTTGGGAAAAAGGAGAGGAAGGGGGGGAAGGTATCGTGCTCTTTTAGAATATCTGATACGGGTAAGTTAGACTGCCTAACCACAGGGCTACAAGCCTCTTTCAAATCAAAGGGTGCTAAATCAATGACATCTCCCAAAGTCAGAAGCGGGGAAGGAGTGGAAAGCATTCTACCACTAGAGGAGAACCATTCCCAAACTGCCAGTGAGCATCTTGTCATAGGGTTTTGGATTTGAGAAGATGGGGGAAAGGCTTTCCCAGCAAGCAGAACAGCTCTGGGAGTGGAGGGGAGAAAGCAATTTTCCATCTGAACCCAAAATTTATGGGGGGGAGCCCTAATCCAATCTACTACTCTGGCTAGATGTATGGCTTTCATGTATATTTCAGGATCTGGGAGATTAATCCCACCTAGCTCCTTTGGTTTGGTGAGAGTGTCTAATGCAATTCTCGGTCTGCGCCCCTTCCAAATAAAATGACGCACTGCCTTGTTAAATCTATTAAAGAAGGATTTCGGTATCTTGATAGGCAGAACCTGCATGACATATGTCAATTTGGGTAGAATCAATGCCGATACCATATTTTTTCTGCCAAACCAAGACAGAAAAGGGAGGTCCAACGAGTCCATCTGGTCAATAACCGACTTTAAAAGAGGAATAAAGTTTAGTTTGTATAAGTCCTTAGTATTAGGGGATATGTTTACTCCTAGGTACGTCAACCTTTGTGTAGACCAGTTAAAGGGAGACTGGAGCTTAAGAATTCTAATTGTTGAGGGAGGGAACCCACTATGAATGAGTTGAGATTTAGCAGGGTTTACCTTGAAATTAGAAAGTGACCCAAATAAATCCAACAATGATAAGATAGCAGGAAGAGATTTTTTCGGATTGGTTGTGCAGATCAAGAGATCATCGGCAAATGCAGCCAATTTGATTTCCTGACTTCCCACTTTAAGTCCTATAATCTCTGTCTGCTGTCTCAGGGATTGCAAAAGCGTCTCCATAACCAATACGAAAATAAGCGGGGACAGAGGACAGCCCTGTCTTGTGCCATTCCTTATACTGAAGCAGGGAGATAGGGTATCATTAACTAGTACCGATGCCGAGGAGGAGTGATACATAGCCCTGATTGCATTTGAGAATTGAACAGGGATATTAAATTTGGCCAGTGTAAGACTAATATATAGCCAGTCTATTCTGTCAAACGCCTTCTCGGCATCGGTACCTAAGAGAACTATGGGTATTTTTTTAAAAGAGGAGAAGTACAATGCATTTAGTACTTTCATAACATTGTCCTTACCCTCTCTTCCCTTGACAAATCCGACCTGGTCTGGATGGATCAGGGAGGGGAGTAGTTTTTGCAGCCTAGTAGCCAACATTTTGGCCAATAGTTTAAGGTCAGTGTTAAGCAAGGATATAGGACGGTAATTTGAGCAGATGGAATGATCCTTACCTGGTTTGGGAATAATTGTTATCGTAGCTCTAGACATATCGGACGACACAGGGGAGTTAAGCAGTGCATTATTGCATATTGGAAGTAAGTGGGGAAACAGGACTTCGGAGTAAGCTTTATAATAGGACAGAGGTAAACCATCCGGTCCGGGACATTTCCCGGTCGGGGATGAATTAAGTGCTTCTTGAATGTCCGCTATCGTAAACGGAGCAGCCAGCTGATCATGCTGGCTATTTGTAAGGACAGGGAGATGAAGTGAGCTAAGGAAGGAAGAAATATTTTGTTCCTTGTCCAGTCCAGGATCAGGAAGACGGGAGGGGGGGAGGTTATACAGGGACTCATAATACAACTTAAACTGTTCTGCTATTTCTTCAGTTTTGAGCAACATTGAACCTGATGGAGAGGTAATTTTATGTATGAAGCCATTCAGTTTTCTACGTTTAATCCGCTGCATCTGAAACTTTGTTGCTTTATCGCCATGAGCGAAGAATTTTTGCTGAGAGCTTAAAAAATACTTCGCAGAGCGCTCATTTAGTAAATTTTTAAGCTCTGTTTTGAGTAAAATAAGTTCAGATAAGTGAAGTTGCAATAAAGAAATTTTATGAGTCTTCTCCAAGTTGTTAATCCTGGTAAGAAGGGAGTCTATTTTTTTGTCGGCCTCTTTCTTCAAATAGGAGCATAGGCTTATCAATTGTCCCCTTATATAGGCTTTATGGGCATCCCATAGGGTATTTGGGGAAGTATCAGAAGTATGATTAATTTGGAAGTATTCCTTTAGGAGGGAAAGTATTTTATTCTTATGTTTGGCATTTTCCAAGATGGACTCGTTGAACCTCCAACCAGATTTCTTACCCATACCTTGTGAAGGGCGGATGGAACAGAAGACTGGTGAATGATCTGATAGCGTCATGGACCCTATTTTCGCCGAAGAGCAAAGTTGCAAGTGTTCTTTGGAGATTAATACATAATCAATTCTGCTATATGAGTTGTTGGCTGCAGAGAAAAAAGAGTAATCAATATCATTAGGATTAAGACATCTCCACACATCAACCAAACCAAGTTTGAACATTCTAGCCAGAGTAGCTTTGATTGCCTTAGAGGGGAGAGCTGATTTTCTTGAAGACGTATCTAAAAGGGGATTAAGAGGCATATTCAAATCTCCTGCTAATATTAGTATACCTTCCCGATGTTTCTCAACTAAAGATAGGAGGCTGGCAATCCATCTAGTTTGGTCAGCATTAGGGGCGTAGGCATTAACAAAAGTGTACAAGGTTTGACCGATTTTTCCTTTTAATATAATGTAACGGCCCTCTGGATCTTGAACATGACTCTGATAGGTGAATGGGGTGTTACGCCTGAAACCAATGCTGACCCCTCTAGATGCCGCCCCATCCGCGCCACAATGATACCAAGTAGGGTATTTAGTGAATGACAGGTTTGGAAAGTTATCCTGCTTAAAGTGAGTTTCTTGTAGGACAATTACTGCACTTTTTTCCTTCCAGAGGAGAGAGAAGATTTGACTTCGTTTAGAGGGGGACCTTAACCCTTTCACATTGTAAGAGACAATTACTAGTTCAGACATTTCTTGACCATAATAACATATGAAGCATAGCGATGCATAATGAGCAAAATAGAATCTATGGACCCTGACTTACACCATATTAACATAGAAACAAAAACTTGAGACCACACTAAGTGGAACAACAACATCATGTGAAGTCGCATGGACAGCAACTATCAAATGGGGTAGGGGGAGAGTGAAACAAGTTCACAAGTAACCTGCATCAGGGAGGGAACCGGCCTAAAATATAAATCATAAAATCATAAGAGACAAAAGCATAGATCAGATCTATAAAAGAAAGGTGACATTAAAGCTGGGTTAAAATAATAGTATAGCGGACCACAAATAGAGAGGGACTGACAGGACAGTAGGAGAACAGAGGAAGAAAAATCAAAGACAAATGACACCAAGAATTCAGGAGCCATCCTGTGAGAAGTGGGTCTTTTTTGGCGTTGAGACATCTCTGGACTTCTTGGACCTCATCTTCTTCGGCGTTATAGTGGTCTCCCAAGGCTGGGGAGCAGGCAAAGCTGGTAGAGCTGAAATATCCTGAACTTTGTCCCAGTCAGGAATGTTCAAAGGAGGAGAGTCTAAAGCTATATAAGCTTCCGATAAGTCCGAGAAGGATGATATCATGATCCTTTTTCCATCAGCTAGGAAGGACAGCCCAAACGGAAAGGACCATCTGTAGAGGATCTTCTTTTCTTTAAGCAATGATGTAAGGGGCCTCAAAAATCGCCTTTTTTGCAGGGTAGATGGTGATAAGTCCTGATATATCTGTATCTGCGACTCCTCCAGGAGAATCGATGGTGCAATTCTGGCAGCCTTCAATATTGCTTCCTTATCCTGGTAGTTCAGGAAACGGCATATCACGTCCCTGGGGGGATCAGTGTCCTTAGGACGGGGGCGCAAAGCTCTGTGTGCCCGTTCTATTATCAGCATGGCTGGATCAAATTCTCCCAGCAAGGAAGTGACTATTTTTGTAATGGCGTTCGGAATGTCTGTGGTGGAGATCGTCTCCGGGATCCCTCTAAACCGGAGGTTATTACGCCTTCCTCTATTCTCCTGGTCTTCCAGGGAGGAATATAACTGGTTAAAATGAAACTGACAGGCAGATAGCGATTTAGTGACTGCAGCGCTGTGTTCAAGCGTCGCTGCGTGCGCAGTTTCTAGCGCATCCACTCTGTGGCCTATCTGTTGAATGTCCTGAGCCACCTCCTGTAGTTTCGAGATTACAGGGTGCATTGCCTCCTCTAAAGCCTGCTTAATAAAGCTACGTGACACCGGGAGGTTGCGGGACTCACCCTCTTCCTCCGCGTCTTCCTCTCCTTCAGAGAAGCTTGTAGTGCGGCCTCGTGGAGTGCCGCCGGGAGCCGCGGCCATCTTGGATTCTTTGGCTGGGCCGGCTGCCGGCTGCTTCTTTAGATATTTCGTCATGTCTGAGACCGCTGGCGAAGATTTAGCTTGTGCAGCTTTGTCACACTGCTTCTGGCCACCATATTTGACCATCTTGAACTCTCAGTGTTGAAGATAGCCGTTCCCTCAGCAGGTTGAAAGCAGGAGCTCTAACCGGATGCTTCCATTCAGTTCAGGCGCTAGCTCCGCCCCCCCCAAAAGTCGCATGTCTTAACGAAAAAGTCGCATGTTAAAAAGTCTCATAAGATAAGCATGGTCCTCACTGGAGTGAAATTGCAAATTTTTTTCCAACTTTTTAACGACTTTTTAAATAGTCGCAATAATAAATCTGTCTAGAGATTCATTTACATAAGAAAACAAGCCCACTTTCAGAAAACTGGCGAGAATAGTGCAGAGCAGAAAAAAGTCGCAAATTTTAGCACAGTTTTAGTGATTGCGCAATTTTTTTTGACTTTTTAACTCCATTATTCTGACTTGAGCTAAAAAATTTACTATTGGGACTATTTAAAAAGTCACAAAAAATTTGCAAGAAAATGCGCAATTTCACTCCAGTAAGGACCATGTTTATCTTATGAGACTTTTTAATAGAACATGCAACTTTTTTGTAAAGACGTGCTACTTTTGTTAAATAATAATTGAGTTATGTTTAAATAGTTTTACCCCTCACCTGTTTACCTCTGTCAACACAATTGGTAGCAGGGGCGTCTGCAGGCCCCATAGGAACCTCTATGGTGGTCGTTCTGTCTCTGCTAGGTAGGCTCCTGGAATACATGCTACACATGTTCCCAAGTACCCTCATCATACACTAAAAAAGAGTGTCCTTCTGGTATACACAAGGCTGATATGCATCACCAGCATACATTTTTATTGCATAGTAAAGTCTACTATGCTTTCCTCTGCAGAAGTAAAAAGGAAAGAGCATCCCTCGGCGCAAGGAAGGGCCGAGGGATGCTCTTTCCTTTTAACTTCATTCCAATCCTCCGTGCGGGCCTAGGCACGCCTATCTGAGGACACCTGCATCCGTGGCTGCATACCTACCTTCACATTGGGGATTAAACTCATCTCCGACATGTCCAAATTAGTGTTGTGCCTATCATTGCACAACCCTAAAAGGTGAGCCTCCTATATTGGAGTACATTTTATATTTCCAAACGTTTTTACCCTATGGTGCGCCCTGTTTCTCTGTTTAGTTTCAATAGTTTTTTATTTTATCAATAAAACAAAGAAGTATTCGGACATAGACACCATCACAGTAGTCAGATGAGAAGGTGCGTTATGACAATACATCAGTGGGCGCAGCCACTGCCACACAATAATGCACAATACACCATAACCGTACATATCAGCAGTAACCCAGGTGTAACGCCAAAACACCTACAGGTGTTATCCACATTCCGCAGCATAGGCCATGCCGCCGTATACACCAACAGTATAAACAGATCAAACCAAGAGCTGTGGATTACCACAGAGCAACCTAGGGTAAGGCCTCCTCTAGGGAAGAGGAAATAACGGAGGGATGGGGGAGGAACACACATAAGGAAGGGTTAAGAAATACCCGTATCGTATTTCAGCTGTATCTCCGCTGCTTCCGCCTGTATCCCGGACTCCCTCCTCAAGGGGAGTAGAAGGGACTACTGATCCACTCACTCCAAGTCGCCTGTCTCAATTTAATGGGTATGGTTGATGGGGGTAATGAATGTTCATACCTGCAAGTCTGATTAATCTCTTGTATAACTTCGAAAATCGAAGGAGGGATCTGACTTTTCCAGTGCCGGGTAACTACCAATTTGGCGCTGAGCAAAACATGGCCTACAATGTGTCTATTCGGGAGCGGTATTTCCTTAATCCCAATGAACAACAAGGCCAACTCAGGGGATGGGTCTATTTTCCGCCTCGCTAAATTTGAAACCAAACGGAAGACTGACTTCCAATAGTCGTTTAGGATGGGACATGACCATAGGACATGGAGTAAGGATCCGCCTCCTCCACAGTTTCTCCAACAGTATGGCGATGTAGAAGGATAAATTATATGAAGTCTCTGGGGGGTAAAGTACCAATGTAGGATGGTTTTTAGACCTGCCTCATAGTGAGTGACACACTTGAAATTTGAAGCTACAAATCCAATAGCATCAGTCCATGAGTCCTCTGAAAAGGTCCTATTTAGATCCCTTTCCCATCTGAGGACAGGAGGGGATTTAACAAAAGAAGCTTTATCCCCCAGTATGTCATAAAGTGATCTTGTGGAGTGTTTTCTGAACAAGGAGGGAAACTGGAATAATCGCATCACGGATGAGTTGATCTGTGGAGGGGATTGAAGGGTCTTTGAAAGGAAGTGACGTATTCTTAAATATGTGAAAATTTCAGAGTGAGGTAATGCAAAAGCACTTTGAATGGTAGGAAACGGGAGAATTGAGTGGTCAGCTATCAGTTGGGAAATAGTGATGACCCCTTTATCTCGCCAAGGCGCTAAGTTAATGTCGGGTATGGACAACTCAATAGCCCGTGTGGAGGCTATTTTGAAGAGCTGGGATGAATCATCTTTCGATGCCTTATGTATGGTGGTCCACAGGGCTCCCACATGCGATATTGTGAGCAGAGTGGGTGCGAGGGAAGCAGGACCCCACAACAGGTGGATTAAGTAATCCCTAACCGGAACGTGTTTCAACGCATGGCTCTCAATCTGTTGCCACGCTTTTTCATTACTCGACGCCCACCATTCCCTAGCAAAGGAAAGGCCGATTGCTATAAAATAATCTCTAATGTTTGGGAGACCCGCTCCACCAGCGCGTCTCCTTCTGGTCAAGAGTTCGCGAGCTATCCTAGGCTTAGAACCTCCCCATATGTACTTGCCCAATAATGCCTGGGCTTTCTGAAAAAATGCAGCTGGGATCGGGATTGGAAGGGCCCGAAAGATATAAATCAGCTTAGGCAAGGTCATCATCTGGAACGATGCAATCCTACCCACCCAAGAGATTGTCTGCATAGAGAAGCTCGCGAAGTCCGTAGACAAGGTATTGAGAAGGGGGACATAGTTCTGTGTGTATAATAAAGAACAGGGCGAGGTGACCTTGATTCCTAAATAGGGAATCTCTGAACACTGCCAGTCCAGGTCGTGGGAAGCTTTCAGAGTGGCTAAATCTGCAGGTGAAATGTTGATAGGAAGGGCCTGAGATTTCGAGCTATTAATCTTGTAATACGAGAGGGAGCTATAGTGAGAGATCACATCGAATGTGGCCGAGAGGGATTGTGAGGGGTTTGTCAACGTGAGAATGATGTCATCAGCGTATAGGGTAATTGTGTGGGCTCTATTGCCAACTACAATCCCAGAGATAGTGGGCAGGTTTCTGATGTGTTGTGCCAGTGGCTCCAATGCCAAAATAAATAGAAGCGGCGACAACGGACAGCCCTGTCTCGACCCGTTAGTGATTATGAACGGATCCGACAGGATTCCATTAACCCACACTCTCGCCGAGGGGTGCGAGTACAGACTGGAGATGGCATGAATAATCGGACCTGAGAACCCCATCCCTCGGAGAGTGGAAAAAGCGTAATCCCAATGTAAGCGATCAAACGCTTTTTCGGCGTCCAAGGTCACTGCAAGCATTGGAAGAGAATGCACCTCCGCAAAGTTAACCAAATCTACAATGCGTCTGGTATTGTCGGAAGCCTGTCTTCCCGCCACGAAGCCGGCCTGGTCCGGATGGATCAAGGAAGGGATCAGGGGAGAGAGCCTGCTTGCAATGAGCTTGGCAAAAAGTTTTATATCAGAATTTAACAGGGAGATCGGTCTGAAATTCTGGGGCACATCAGGGGATTTGCCTGGTTTAGGAATTGTGACCACTAAAGCTTCCAACATGTCCGCCGGGAATGGGTCACCCGCCATTACCCTATTAAACAGACTTAGTAGGTGAGGGAGAAGGGCGGGTAAAAAATGACGATAATATTCGTTCGACAACCCGTCGGGGCCCGGGGATTTACCCTGGGGTAATGACATGACTATTTTGGTCAATTCTTGGGAGGAAACAGGGGAGTTGAGAGATAGAAGTTGCGCTTCGTTTAGAGTGGGCAAGGACGCTTTGGAAAGGAAGTCCGCCACCAGTGTCGGGTAATCTTGCGGCAGAGGGGTATGGTCTTTTAAATTGTACAGGGTTTGATAGTATTGTTTGAATTGATCGGCTATGTCTCTTGGGTCCATCAATTTCGCCTTTGTAACCGGGTGAAGTAAGTATGGGATTTTGGATTTGGCTTGTTGCTTTTTAAGCTGCTGGGCCAAGAGACGGCCGGCCTTATTTCCCTGAGCGTAGAACTTTGCTTTCAGTCTAAGAAGAGATTTATGATAGTTTTGCATCAATAGAGCACTCAATTTATTCCGCGCTACTCGGAGGGAATTAGAGCCGTGTAGAGTGGGGGATAACTTGTTGGTAGTTTCCAGATCCTCTATTTCTTTCAAGATCAACGCTATCTCCCTCTCCCTGTGTTTCTTTAAGTTAATATTCAATTTAATTAGGGAGCCTCTCATGAAGGCTTTATGGGCCTGCCATAAAACAAAGTCACTCGAGACAGAGCCAACGTTGAACTGAAAGAACTCTGAGAGATGGGCAGACAATTCCTCAATGTATTTAGGGTTATTAAAAAGAAAAGTGGTGTTTCTCCACACTGGGGCCCTGTGGGATTGGTACTGTTCTTCAAGAGTGATAGTGATGGGGGCATGGTCAGACCACTTTATCAAGCCTATCTCTGAGGAAGTAGTATGAAGTAGGGAGGTATGGTCTACCATAAAAAGGTCTATCCTGGAATAGGAGAGATGCGGGACCGAGAAAAAGGTATAGTCTCTCTCCAGGCTATGTTGGGCCCTCCACACATCATACAATCCCTCTGACTGCAAAAAGGGGGCTATACCCACATCTGTTCTACGGGAGGGGGAGGAAGAATCCACGGTAGGTTGCAGGACCGAATTAAAGTCTCCACAGATAATCAGTTTACCTTGCTTAAGTGAGTGAACTTGGCGCAAGACTTTATGTAGGAACGCCAACTGATGTGAATTAGGGGCATATATATTGACGAGAGTGTACACTATATTATTGATGGAGCACACTAAGATCACATATCGGCCAGAAGGGGCTGTCTTGGAGGCAATTAGGGTGAAAGCTACTGTGTTTTTAACTGCAATAAAAGTACCTCGTTTTTTCCTGGAGAAGTGTGAGTGAAAGACGTTTGAAAAGAGGCGATGATGTATTCGAAAGGCGTCTGCTTGGAGTAGGTGGGATTCCTGAATGCACAGCACATCGGCATGAGAAGCCAATGCTTCAGACCAGAGATAGGTACGCTTTTGAGGACAGTTGAGGCCTTTGACATTGAAGCTCATAATCTTGAGACCCATCTCTACCCAGTGCCGGACACCTATATATTAGGAAAGCAACGGAGATACAACTTCAGCTCAGTGCAATACAAAATGGAACTATAAAATCAGACAAATATTCCTTAAAATGACAGATGTAAAAACAACTTTCCTAGACAGAGAAGGAAGGGTTAGACGACAAAGGGAGGAAGGAAAGAGGGTTAGGACGGGATAGGATGGGAGGCGACTAACCAGTCACCTAGACAAACTAGGGGCGAAAGTCCACTGCCAGGGCTGGCGAGGTAGAGAACAAGTAGAAGGAGGTAGGAGATCGCACCGGTTCTGTGTGAGCAATAGAAAATAGCCCTTTATTAGAGTCCAAATGCCGTGTTGGTTCCGTCATCCGGTGGGTTCCATACATTCAAAGTGTCCATTCCTGTCAGGAGTGCTATATATCAAATGGAGGGGCCGTCACAGTCCCTATGAAGAAAGAATAAGGTTATAATGAGACAGGGGGATTATCTCCAGTGGACTTAGCAGATAAAGGGATACCCCAGAGCTGGAGGAGATGTTTCCCCTCATCCAGATTTTTGATCGCATGGACTTGCCCGTTCCTGCGAATAAGAATTTTCAGGGGGTATCCCCACTTGTAGGGGACATCACTGTCCTGAAGAGCCATAGTTATAGGTATTAATTCTCTGCGACGGCGGAGCGTAAATCGGGACAAGTCCGTAAAAAGCTTCACCGTTTCATACGGCGCTGGGAGTGGATGCTTTCTTCGCGCCACTGACATCATGGCTTCCTTGGTATGAAAAAAGTGGATGCGAGCCAGGGTGTCACGCGGGATATGGGACCCTAGATGAGAGGGCTTTGGAATCCTGTGAGCTCGATCTATAATCATGTCTGGACCCGGAATCTGAGGCAGGAGCAATTTCATGAGGCCTTTCAAGTATGGTTGCAAGTCCTCTGGGGTCACCTCTTCAGGGATGCCTCTAAATTTAATGTTATTGCGCCTGGAGCGATCTTCCATGTCAGCAATCTTTAAATTAATGGCTTCAATCTGATCCGCCATTTCATTATGAGCGTCAATAAGCTCGTTTTGGGACGCTGCAAACTCGCCCATTTTTGTTTCAATATGGGTAATTTTTCTTTCAGCTGTCTGTACTCTGGCGAGCACGGGGTTAATGAGCTTCCCCATATCAGTGCTAAGAGAGGATTTTAAGGCCAGCAGCATATTCTTTAGAGAATCCTCAGTGACTAAATTATTAGAAGCAGGGAAACTCTGGAACGGGTCTTCTGGCTGCTCAGCAACAGGAGACTTGCTAACAAAGTCACTGACCTGCCCAGCATGTGGTTCGGCGAGGTCCAGGTTCAGCTGCTGGGAACCTCTAAGTTGTGGCCACTCGCAGAGGCCCGCGCTGACTGAGGGGGATCGGGCGCCATCTTGTCCAACATGTGCCGGATCTGCGACGTCTGCAGGAGTCGGAGGGAGCGATGGCTGGGGGCCATGAAGGAGGTGAGTCAGCTCCAGATGGTCCGGTGGAGACGGGGAGCGGACTGCAGGTGAGGGCGACGGAGCGCTGAGTGGGGATGCCGGCGGGGATTCCGTCATGCGGTCGGCGCCATCTTTCCCTCTCCCCCTTGTGAAGAAAGAGTCCACTGACCCGTACTGTAGCTTCGGGAGGGACTTCTTCGGTTTTCCCATGGCTGTAGGGGACGGCAGTGATGGCGGTGGGAGGAAGAACGGCCACACAGAAGCTGATGGTTATGGGCTGGCTGCGGAATAGTCGCTGCGGTGCAGGAGCTCCTCTAACATGCGGCCATCTCGCTCAGCAGCCAGGCCACGCCCCCTGTTTCTCTGTTTATACAGTAAAACAACTTGCCTCTATACGTCATTCCTCTGCAGAAGGGTATAATAGAAGATGACTCGGGATGCAAAATGCATTTAGGAGTGTCGTAGCAGCATTTATGGTGCAAACCCTGGCTTAACCACAGTGGACATTGTACTATGAACTTTTTTCGCTGGATGGATTCATGTCTATTCATTTACACTTACTTATACATTGATTACTTTTATCTTCAATGAATTGTTACGTATGCCCAACTCTAGTGACTAATTTATAATGCCTAGAATCGAAAGCTCGTACGAATGCTCATTACTGATAATCGTTCCATGTAAAAGTGCCGCAGAACACCTGATGAACGAGCAAATTTCTTGTTTATGGGGTGAAATGAATTTTCATGCAGACACCTCAATCATCGTTTCTGGGCAGCAGATCGTGGTGGGTAAACAGTGATCTGCTACACAGAAACAATGAATTTGTAAGAGAACAGCAATAGCAGTAGCCATCGCTTATCCTCATACAGTGGAGGTGAGTGCTGCATTGATGAGCAGGCATTTATCGTGAAGGAACGCTTCCTTCCCGAGACTCTCTGCTCACTGGCACAGTGTAAATGTGTCTTAGCTGTTTTAAAAGGGTGTTTTCAGTTGTCTTTTTTAGGCTGTTTTTGTACTTAATAAAGATGTGTTTTTATGATTTCCAGAGATATCTTACTTGTGTATTTCTAACATATATTTATATTATTTAATTTAATTCAATATTTAATATATGTAGAGACATTCAGTCTATGCCATTCATGTACATGTCAAAGATATTTTGTGAATATCGGCAACAAAATATTGTTGAAGACAATGAACAAACATGTTTTAACTTTTTTAAACTATCCGTAGGCGCTTATGTCAATTTTGCGTAGGCTTACAAAAGGACAGATACATAGGGGCAGATTAATGTAAAATACAGCTGGAGTAAGATGCACTAAACATATTATAAGGTACAGGCTTCTTACTAAATATGGTCCTTCTTCTGACAGTCAGCTATAAGCTGGCATATATTTGAACTATAATTTACACCAGCTTTTGGCATGAAAAACAGTAAATCCATTGGACCGCAGCTGGCCCCGCCCGTCCCACTAAGCCTTAATACTTTTCTTGCCACCTTTTAGGCCTCGTCCACATTTCCGCTTTTCACTGACGTGTGCTGTATGCATTTTCCATGGACAGCACACGTAACCATTGATTTAAATATATCTGTTCATGGAGGCATGCACTACTTTGATCTGTGATGCAGACCAAGCACGCCCATAGAAGGCTATGGGTCCATGAAAATCACGGACACACCACGGATGGCATCCGTGGTGCATCCTTTTTTCATTGATGACTGGAAAATGGACACACGGACCAACCAAGGATCCTTCATGGACATCTTAACATATGAAACACGTACACTTTTTTAACGTATGTGTCACTGACATGGAAATGTGGACGAGGCCTTAAAAAGTGGCAAGGAATGCGAAAGGTTACAAATTATGCTGTTTTGAGGATTATTTGTACAGGTGTCAATCCTCATATGGTTTCCCTTTTTATCAGCAACACTTCTCTGTTCACACAGGGTAATGGGCTACTGACGAGCAAAGATTTTAGATGTCACATATAAGGTATAATTGCCTGACAAATAAGCATTTTCTCATTTGTCAGATAATCAGCACCAGATTTACCTGAGATAGATATCAGGAACAAGTATAGTAATGTTCACCTCTGATAATCGCCCTAATCCTCAGCCCATGTAAACGAGACCTATGGGGCTCTTTCAGCTTTCCCCAGTGGCAGATGGAGGACATAAGGATTGGGCAAGTTAGATCTCAACTGCCCCATTATTTTATTTTCAAGGATAAAAGCAGAGAAGAAACTGGTAGTGGCTTCTTACCATTCTTCCTACTGAAAACACATGCTTGCTCAGGCAAGTGTGTGCATATGGGGATTAAGAGTGATAGCCATGAGTTGAATGATCATAATCTTTGTGTATGGCCAACCTTAGACTCCACTCTGTGGATATTGAATACCAAACAGGTGATGGTAAATGTATAAGAACTTAAACGGGTTGTGCCAAGTTTAGAAGTTATAACTAACAGATTGTTGGGGGTACAACCACTGGGCTTCCCGTTCCCCTCATCTGATGGAGCGTCAGGTTGAGCATGCACCCTGCTGCTCGATTCACTCTTTATAGAACTTCTGAATACAGCGCTTGACTATTTCTAGTTGTCCCATAGAAAATTAATGGAGCCTTTGTTGGGATCTGTGGAGGTGCCACTGGTAGGACCCCCATTTATCAGTTCTCCCATGTTCTGTGGCTAGGAAGAAAATTCTAGACTTGGCACAATTGGTTATGTCCTTTAACCAAGCAGAACACTTTTAAGAAGTCATAACCAAAAATAACTAAACCAACCGTGGGCCTGATAACTTTGCCAATTAGTGTAGAAAGGTTACAGAGCCAACTTCCTTAATAGTAGTGGTTATCACAATACTAATAAGAGCACCTTTAGTAACTCTTCCCAATACATTGGCATACTATAATATTTTGCTTTCTTTCTTGACCCTATGACAGAAATTTGGCCAAAAGCATTTTCCCACTATGAATGTTTCCTTTCATGGCTGTTTTAGCTGGCGGCATCTTTAGTTCCTTCCCAGGAGATGTCCCTGCTAGAATCTAAGGTATTCTAGTGTAAGGTCACTCTTGGCTGGAAGAAGGAGTTACAGAGCACTTACAGTTACGAGTTTGTACAATATTCTCATGGTTTGTTTATATGAAAATATTAAGCTTTATTAGGTTATTAGGCATATTAGATATAAGATGCTGTTCATGTTTACTGAAAGTTTGTAACATTTGCAGAAAATTAAAGGTATAATGCAAACTAAGGGGTCATTTTCTAACCAGGTGTTTTTCTGGCCCTTTGCGTCGCAATCTGTGACTTTTTCAGTTCTATACCAGTTCACGCCAGGTCTATACAAGTTTGTGTGGCATGGGCGTGGAAGGCCCGGCAGGCCCGTCTCACGTAACATTTTCTATGCCTGGCTTAGGTGTAGAAAACGGTCTAAATGTAAGACAGCTAGAAAGCTATGTAGATCCTGGCGCTTCTTCATAACTCCAGCGAATTTATCGTCAGCTATAGGGGATATAAAGACCAGCGCCTAAAATGCTTAATAAATGACCCCCTAAATTTCATAAATCACCTATTAGCTATTTTTGCAGCCTGCGGTTCTAAAGGGGTTTTCCGGGAGTTTAATATTGATGGCCTATCCTCATGATAGACCATCAATAACTGATCTGTGGGGATCCTCCTCACAGCTTACCAAGCACAGTCTGCACATTGTATGGAAAAACTGCTTGGTATCGGAGCCAGGCCCATTCACTTGGCAGTATGACCAAATTACTGTGATTGTACTGGCGTGCAACCTCTTCAATTAACTGATATTGAACTATCTTTAAAAGACCTTATGTGCGCTCTACTTTGGTGTCCATTAATTTTATTCTTGCACATCAAAAAGGTTGGGCATTGAAGCCACACGTGAATATTCCCTATTTGACTGTTTGTATGTCACTTATATAAAGAAATGTGAATTACCTCATATGTTACTTAATCCTTAGCATATCTAGAACACATATTTAATGCATACCTCCAGTCCAATATAAAATACCAGTTATAACATATAACAGGTTCATTATTTATAGTGTAAACTACAGATGAGCAAATTTTTGAAAAGTTTGATTCTGCTAATTCGCAAAAGTTTACAGAAAATGAATTACTTCGTCAGGAAGTGCATTTTTTTGTAAGTAGCGTGTAAAATGACAAGGAGCTGTAATAGCGCCCCCCCCTGTCATTGTACACCTCAGATGCCTCGTTCATACATGATCACGGCATCTGAGTGTAAAACCAGTGTAAAATTAACCTAAACATTTTTTTTAAAGAAAACTTACCGCCTCCATTTGCTCACGACGTGTCGGCGGCCACCATCTTGCTTGAAGATCTGGAGCGAATCTGGAAATTACGTCATCACGCCGGCCGGAGTGGTGACATCATACCTCACTACTCACGTGATTTAAGGCAAGATCTTCAATCAAGATGGCGGCTGGCTGCCCGTCGTGAGCAAGTGGAGGAGGTAAGAATGAATTTTTTTGTTTTTTACACTATTTCAGGTTAAATCGATTCGCTAACACAAAGCATGAGCCGAATCGAATTTGTCCTGAAATTCAGATCGAATTCCACTTTGTGGGATTCGATTCGCTCATCTTTAGTATAAACCATTTATGCTTCTTAACTTTGCTGTTTAGATACACTGCCTGTCCCCAAAAAAATGACAATTGTGGCAAAATTGTATATCATTATACAGAGGACATTATATACAAGATATATGGTGATACATAATATATAAATACATAAATACAAATATATAAATACATAATGATTAGGGATGAGCGAACTCGAACTGTATAGTTCGGGTTCGTACCGAATTTTGGGGTGTCTGTGACACGGACCCGAACCCGGACATTTTCGTAAAAGTCCGGGTTCGGGTTCGGTGTTCGTCGCTTTCTTGGCGCTTTTGTGACGCTTTCTTGGCGCTTTTTGAAAGGCTGCAAAGCAGCCAATCAACAAGCGTCATACTACTTGCCCCAAGAGGCCGTCACAGCCATGCCTACTATTGGCATGGCTGTGATTGGCCAGAGCACCATGTGACCCAGCCTCTATTTAAGCTGGAGTCACATAGCGCCGCCCGTCACTCTGCTCTGATTAGCGTAGGGAGAGGTTGCGGCTGCGACAGTAGGGCTAGATTAGGCAGATTAACTCCTCCAAAGGACTTGATTAATCGATCGATCTGCAGCTGTGCATCATTAAGCTGCTGATACTCAATTGCTCACTGTTTTTAGGCTGCCCAGACCGTTTGTCAGTCACTTTTTTCTGGGGTGATCGGCAGCCATTTTCAGTCTTGTGGTGCGCCAGCACAAGCTGCGACCAAGTGCATTTAACCCTCAATGGTGTGGTTGTTTTTTTGGCTAAAGCCTACATCAGGGTGAAGCTGTCACACCAAGTGCATTTAACCAGCAATAGTCTGTTTATTTTTTGGCCATATACTACATCAGGGGCAAGCTGCGCCTGTCACCAAGTGCATTTAACCAGCAATGGTGTGGTTGTTTTTTGGCTAAAGCCTACATCAGGGTGAAGCTGTCACACCAAGTGCATTTAACCAGCAATAGTCTGTTTATTTTTTGGCCATATACTACATCAGGGGCAAGCTGCGCCCGTCACCAAATGCATTTAACCCTCAGTAGTGTGGTTGGTCAAGCTGTCACACCAAGTGCATTTAACCAGCAATAGTCTGTTCATTTTTTGGCCATATACTACATCAGGGGCAAGCTGCGCCCGTCACCAAGTGCATTTAACCCTCAGTAGTGTGGTTGGTCAAGCTGTGACACCAAGTGCATTTAACCAGCAATAGTCTGTTCATTTTTTGGCCATATACTACATCAGGGGCAAGCTGCGCCCGTCACCAAGTGCATTTAACCCTCAGTAGTGTGGTTGGTCAAGCTGTCACACCAAGTGCATTTAACCAGCAATAGTCTGTTCATTTTTTGGCCATATACTACATCAGGGGCAAGCTGCGCCCGTCACCAAGTGCATTTAACCCTCAGTAGTGTGGTTGGTCAAGCTGTAACACCAAGTGCATTTAACCAGCAATAGTCTGTTCATTTTTTGGCCATATACTACATCAGGGGCAAGCTGCACCTGTCACCAAGTGCATTTAACCCTCAATGGTGTGGTTGTTTTTTGGCTAAATCCTACATCAGGGTGAAGCTGTCACACCAAGTGCATTTAATCAGCAATAGTCTGTTCATTTTTTGGCCATATACTACATCAGGGGCAAGCTGCGCCCGTCACCAAGTGCATTTAACCCTCAGTAGTGTGGTTGGTCAAGCTGTGACACCAAGTGCATTTAACCAGCAATAGTCTGTTCATGTTTTGGCCATATACTACATCAGGGGCAAGCTGCGCCCGTCACCAAGTGCATTTAACCCTCAGTAGTGTGGTTGGTCAAGCTGTCACACCAAGTGCATTTAACCAGCAATAGTGTGGTTATTTTTTGGCCATATCCCAGTCTAATTCTGTCAGTAAATCCATACCGGTCACCCAGCGCCTAAATACTAGGCCTCAAATTTATATCCCGCTAAATCTGTCGTTACCGCTGTACTGTTGTGGCTGGGAAAGTTATTTAGTGTCCGTCAAAGCACATCTTTTGTTCAGGGTTGAAATACAATTCCCAATTTAGCAATTTCATAATTTAGTGGTTTCTGCTATATCAGAGCTATTTGAAATCTATCCCTAAAAGGGTATATAATATTCAAGGTGCACATAGGGTCATTCAGAATAACTTCACACACACGCTACTGTGCATTTCCAAGTCTAATTCTGTCAGTAAATCCATACCGGTCACCCAGCGCCTAAATACTAGGCCTCAATTTTATATCCCGCTAAATCTGTCGTTACCGCTGTACTGTTGTGGCTGGGCAAGTTATTTAGTGTCCGTCAAAGCACATTTTTTGTTCAGGGTTGAAATACAATTCCAAATTTAGCAATTTCATAATTTAGTGGTTTCTGCTATATCAGAGCTGTTTTAAATCTATCCCTAAAAGGGTATATAATATTCAAGGTGCACATAGGGTCATTCAGAATAACTTCACACACACGCTACTGTGCATTTCCAAGTCTAATTCTGTTAGTAAATCCATACCGGTCACCCAGCGCCTAAATACTAGGCCTCAAATTTATATCCCGCTAAATCTGTTGTTACCGCTGTACTGTTGTGGCTGGGAAAGTTATTTAGTGTCCGTCAAAGCAAATTTTTTGTTCTGGGTTGAAATACAATTCCCAATTTAGCAATTTCATAATTTAGTGGTTTCTGCTATATCAGAGCTATTTGAAATCTATCCCTAAAAGGGTATATAATATTCAAGGTGCACATAGGGTCATTCAGAATAACTTCACACACACGCTACTGTGCATTTCCAAGTCTAATTCTGTTAGTAAATCCATACCGGTCACCCAGCGCCTAAATACTAGGCCTCAAATTTATATTCAGCTGAATTTGAATACAATACATTGGGCCAAATAATATTTTTGTTGTTGTGGTGAACCATAACAATGAGGAAAACATCTAGTAAGGGACGCAGACGTGGACATGGTCGTGGTGGTGTTAGTGGACCCTCTGGTGCTGGGAGAGGACGTGGCCGTTCTGCCACATCCACACGTCCTAGTGTACCAACTACCTCAGGTCCCAGTAGCCGCCAGAATTTACAGCGATATATGGTGGGGCCCAATGCCGTTCTAAGGATGGTAAGGCCTGAGCAGGTACAGGCAGGCATTAGTCAATTGGGTGGCCGACAGTGGATCCAGCACGTTCACATTATCTCCCACCCAGTCTTCTGCAGAAAGCGCACAGATGGCGCCTGAAAACCAACCCAGTCTGTCACATCACCCCCATGCATATCAGGGAAACTGTCTGAGCCTCAAGTTATGCAGCAGTCTCTTATGCTGTTTGAAGACTCTGCTGGCAGGGTTTCCCAAGGGCATCCACCTAGCCCTTCCCCAGCGGTGGAAGACATAGACTGCACTGACGCACAACCACTTATGTTTCCTGATGATGAGGACATGGGAATACCACCTCAGCATGTCTCTGATGATGACGAAACACAGGTGCCAACTGCTGCGTCTTTCTGCAGTGTGCAGACTGAACAGGAGGTCAGGGATCAAGACTGGGTGGAAGACGATGCAGGGGACGATGAGGTCCTAGACCCCACATGGAATGAAGGTCGTGCCACTGACTTTCACAGTTCGGAGGAAGAGGCAGTGGTGAGACCGAGCCAACAGCGTAGCAAAAGAGGGAGCAGTGGGCAAAAGCAGAACACCCGCCGCCAAGAGACTCCGCCTGCTACTGCCCGCCGCCATCTGGGACCGAGCACCCCAAAGGCAGCTTCAAGGAGTTCCCTGGCATGGCACTTCTTCAAACAATGTGCTGACGACAAGACCCGAGTGGTTTGCACGCTGTGCCATCAGAGCCTGAAGCGAGGCATTAACGTTCTGAACCTGAGCACAACCTGCATGACCAGGCACCTGCATGCAAAGCATGAACTGCAGTGGAGTAAACACCTTAAAACCAAGGAAGTCACTCAGGCTCCCCCTGCTACCTCTTCTGCTGCTGCCGCCTCGGCCTCTTCCTCCGCCTCTGGAGGAACGTTGGCACCTGCCGCCCAGCAAACAGGGGATGTACCACCAACACCACCACCACCTCCGTCACCAAGCGTCTCAACCATGTCACACGGCAGCGTTCAGCTCTCCATCTCACAAACATTTGAGAGAAAGCGTAAATTCCCACCTAGCCACCCTCGATCCCTGGCCCTGAATGCCAGCATTTCTAAACTACTGGCCTATGAAATGCTGTCATTTAGGCTGTTGGACACAGACAGCTTTAAACAGCTCATGTCGCTTGCTGTCCCACAATATGTTGTTCCCAGCCGCCACTACTTCTCCAAGAGAGCCGTGCCTTCCCTGCACAACCAAGTATCCGATAAAATCAAGTGTGCACTGCGCAACGCCATCTGTAGCAAGGTCCACCTAACCACAGAAACGTGGACCAGTAAGCACGGCCAGGGACGCTATATCTCCCTAACTGCACACTGGGTAAATGTAGTGGCAGCTGGGCCCCAGGCGGAGAGCTGTTTAGCGCACGTCCTTCCGCCGTCAAGGATCGCAGGGCAACATTCTTTGCCTCCTGTTGCCACCTCCTCCTTCTCGGCTTCCTCCTCCTCTTCTTCCACCTGCTCATCCAGTCAGCCACACACCTTCACCACCAACTTCAGCACAGCCCGGGGTAAACGTCAGCAGGCCATTCTGAAACTCATATGTTTGGGGGACAGGCCCCACACCACACAGGAGTTGTGGCGGGGTATAGAACAACAGACCGACGAGTGGTTGCTGCCGGTGAGCCTCAAGCCCGGCCTGGTGGTGTGTGATAATGGGCGAAATCTCGTTGCAGCTCTGGGACTAGCCAATTTGACGCACATCCCTTGCTTGGCGCATGTGCTGAATTTGGTGGTGCAGAAGTTCATTCACAACTACCCCGACATGTCAGAGCTGCTGCATAAAGTGCGGGCCGTCTGTTTGCGCTTCCGGCGTTCACATCCTGCTGCTGCTCGCCTGTCTGCGCTACAGCGTAACTTCGGCCTTCCCGCTCACCGCCTCATATGCGACGTGCCCACCAGGTGGAACTCCACCTTGCACATGCTGGACAGACTGTGCGAGCAGCAGCAGGCCATAGTGGAGTTTCAGCTGCAGCACGCACGGGTCAGTCGCACTACAGAACAGCACCACTTCACCACCAATGACTGGGCCTCCATGCGAGACCTGTGTGCCCTGTTGCGCTGTTTCGAGTACTCCACCAACATGGCCAGTGGCGATGACGCCGTTATCAGCGTTACAATACCACTTCTATGTCTCCTTGAGAAAACACTTAGGGCGATGATGGAAGAGGAGGTGGCCCAGGAGGAGGAGGAGGAGGAGGAGGAGGAAGAGGGGTCATTTTTAGCACTTTCAGGCCAGTCTCTTCGAAGTGACTCAGAGGGAGGTTTTTGGCAACAGCAGAGGCCAGGTACAAATGTGGCCAGCCAGGGCCCACTACTGGAGGACGAGGAGGACGAGGATGAGGATGAAGCATGGTCACAGCGGGGTGGCACCCAACGCAGCTCGGGTCCATCACTGGTGCGTGGCTGGGGGGAAAGGCAGGACGATGACGATACGCCTCCCACAGAGGACAGCTTGTCCTTACCCCTGGGCAGCCTGGCACACATGAGCGACTACATGCTGCAGTGCCTGCGCAACGACAGCAGAGTTGCCCACATTTTAACCTGTGCGGACTACTGGGTTGCCACCCTGCTGGATCCACGCTACAAAGACAATGTGCCCACCTTACTTCCTGCACTGGAGCGTGATAGGAAGATGCGCGAGTACAAGCGCACGTTGGTAGACGCGCTACTGAGAGCATTCCCAAATGTCACAGGGGAACAAGTGGAAGCCCAAGGCCAAGGCAGAGGAGGAGCAAGATGTCGCCAAGGCAGCTGTGTCATGGCCAGCTCCTCTGAGGGCAGGGTTAGCATGGCAGAGATGTGGAAAACTTTTGTCAACACGCCACAGCTAACTGCACCACCACCTGATACGCAACGTGTTAGCAGGAGGCAACATTTCACTAACATGGTGGAACAGTACGTGTGCACACCCCTCCACGTACTGACTGATGGTTCGGCCCCATTCAACTTCTGGGTCTCTAAATTGTCCACGTGGCCAGAGCTAGCCTTTTATGCCTTGGAGGTGCTGGCCTGCCCGGCGGCCAGCGTTTTGTCTGAACGTGTATTCAGCACGGCAGGGGGCGTCATTACAGACAAACGCAGCCGCCTGTCTACAGCCAATGTGGACAAGCTGACGTTCATAAAAATGAACCAGGCATGGATCCCACAGGACCTGTCCGTCCCTTGTCCAGATTAGACATTAACTACTTCCCTTTAACCATATATTATTGGACTCCAGGGCACTTCCTCATTCAATCCTATTTTTATTTTCATTTTACCATTATATTGCGTGGCTACCCAAAGTTGAATGAACCTCTCCTCTGTCTGGGTGCCGGGGCCTAAATATATGCCAATGGACTGTTCCAATGTTGGGTGACGTGAAGCCTGATTCTCTGCTATGACATGCAGACTAATTCTCTGCTGACATGAAGCCAGATTGTCTGTTACGGGACCTCTCTCCTCTGCCTGGGTGCTGGGCCTAAATTTATGAAAATGGACTCTTACAGTGGTGGGTGACGTGAAGCCTGATTCTCTGCTATGACATGAAGACTGATTCTCTGCTATGACAGGAAGACTGATTCTCTGCTGACATGAAGCCAGATTGTCTGTTACGGGACCTCTCTCCTCTGCCTGGGTGCTGGGCCTAAATATCTTACAATGGACTGTTGCAGTGGTGGCTGACGTGAAGCCTGATTTTCTGTTATGACATGCAGACTGATTCTCTGCTGACATGAAGCCAGATTGTCTGTTACGGGACCTCTCTCCTCTGCCTGGGTGCTGGGCCTAAATTTATGAAAATTGACTCTTACAGTGCTGGGTGACGTGAAGCCTGATTTTCTGCTATGACATGCAGACTGATTCTCTGCTGACATGAAGCCAAATCCTCTGTTACGGGACCTCTCTCCTCTGCCTGTGTGCTGGGCCTAAATATATGCCAATGGACTGTTGCAGTGGTGGCTGACGTGAAGCCTCATTCTCTGCTATGACATGCAGACTAATTCTCTGCTGACATGAAGCCAGATTGTCTGTTACGGGACCTCTCTCCTCTGCCTGGGTGCTGGGCCTAAATTTATGAAAATGGACTCTTACAGTGGTGGGTGACGTGAAGCCTGATTCTCTGCTATGATATGAAGACTGATTCTCTGCTGACATGAAGCCAGATTGTCTGTTACGGGACCTCTCTCCTCTGCCTGGGTCCTGGGCCTAAATTTATGAAAATGGACTCTTACAGTGGTGGGTGACGTGAAGCCTGATTCTCTGCTATGACATGAAGACTGATTCTCTGCTATGACATGAAGACTGATTCTCTGCTGACATGAAGCCAGATTGTCTGTTACGGGACCTCTCTCCTCTGCCTGGGTGCTGGGCCTAAATTTATGCCAATGGACTGTTGCAGTGGTGGCTGACGTGAAGCCTCATTCTCTGCTATGATATGAAGACTGATTCTCTGCTGACATGAAGCCAGATTGTCTGTTACGGGACCTCTCTCCTCTGCCTGGGTGCTGGGCCTAAATTTATGAAAATGGACTCTTACAGTGGTGGGTGACGTGAAGCCTGATTCTCTGCTATGATATAAAGACTGATTCTCTGCTGACATGAAGCCAGATTGTCTGTTACGGGACCTCTCTCCTCTGCCTGGGTGCTGGGCCTAAATTTATGAAAATGGACTCTTACAGTGGTGGGTGACGTGAAGCCTGATTCTCTGCTATGATATGAAGACTGATTCTCTGCTGACATGAAGCCAGATTGTCTGTTACGGGACCTCTCTCCTCTGCCTGGGTGCTGGGCCTAAATTTATGAAAATGGACTCTTACAGTGGTGGGTGACGTGAAGCCTGATTCTCTGCTATGATATGAAGACTGATTCTCTTCTGACATGAAGCCAGATTGTCTGTTACGGGACCTCTCTCCTCTGCCTGGGTGCTGGGCCTAAATTTATGACAATGGACTGTTGCAGTGGTGGCTGACGTGAAGCCTGATTTTCTGCTATGACTTGCAGACTGATTCTCTGCTGACATGAAGCCAGATTGTCTGTTACGGGACCTCTCTCCTCTGCCTGGGTGCTGGGCCTAAATTTATGACAATGGACTGTTGCAGTGGTGGCTGACGTGAAGCCTGATTTTCTGCTATGACATGCAGACTGATTCTCTGCTGACATGAAGCCAGATTGTCTGTTACGGGACCTCTCTCCTCTGCCTGGGTGCTGGGCCTAAATTTATGAAAATGGACTTTTACAGTGGTGGGTGACGTGAAGCCTGATTCTCTGCTATGATATGAAGACTGATTCTCTGCTGACATGAAGCCAGATTGTCTGTTACGGGACCTCTCTCCTCTGCCTGGGTGCTGGGCCTAAATTTATGACAATGGACTGTTGCAGTGGTGGCTGACGTGAAGCCTGATTCTCTGCCTTGACATGCAGACTGATTCTCTGCTGACATGAAGACAGATTCTCTGTTACAGGACCTCTCTCCTCTGCCTGGGTGCCGGGGCCTAAATATCTGAGAATGGACTGTTCCAGTGGTGGGTGACGTGAAGCCAGATTCTCTGCTATGGGACCTCTGTCCAATTGATTTTGGTTAATTTTTATTTATTTAATTTTTATTTTAATTCATTTCCCTATCCAAATTTGTTTGCAGGGGATTTACCTACATGTTGCTGCCTTTTGCAGCCCTCTAGCCCTTTCCTGAGCTGTTTTACAGCCTTTTTAGTGCCGAAAAGTTCGGGTCCCCATTGACTTCAATGGGGTTCGGGTTCGGGACGAAGTTCGGATCCGAACCCGAACATTTTCGGGAAGTTCGGCCGAACTTCTCGAACCCGAACATCCAGGTGTCCGCTTAACTCTAATAATGATGACTTAATGAATACATAATAAAAGATTGACATGTATATGTTAAATAGGTATATCCCTAATAAGTATGTATAGTTCGGGGAAATATACATGTATATAATTATAATTAATTTGTGCATATCTCTCTATGTAAAAATACATATATTGGTAAGTTAAAAAAAGTGACTAAAAACTAATAAAATCTCAAGTTGGGCTAATTGGGTGCACTAATTCATGTTGTGATTCATAAAATCAAAGAGTGGATCATTATAGTCATCCGTAGTTGTTATTTTCTAATGACTCATTTAAGCCGAAGGGGGTCAGGGATTTAAAGCGGAATATCCAATACATTTCCTTTCTGCATAGTTGCAAGTAGGATTTAGGGACCCACTCTATTGGCGTTAATCGTAGGAGAGATGCATCACCTGAATGTATCTCTGCAAAATGTCTCGAGACACTGTGTTTGGCATATTTCTCATAGATATTTGAGCGGTGTGAATTCAGCCTATCCCTAATGCTCTGAGTGGTTCGGCCTGTATATTGCAGCCCACAGTGGCACTCGAGCATGTATACCACATTTGTGGTGCTGCAATTCATGTGGCTAAGGAGGGGGATCTTTTCACCTGATCCGTTAATAGTTGCATACTGTATATCATTGACTATTGTTAGGCAACACTTACATAATTTATGTCCGCATTTATAAGATCCCTTAGGGTTCTCAGAATTTTTTATCCGTTTTGGGTTTTCAGCAGTCGATTTATCTAATTTAGGGCAGGAGGGTGCCACAATTTTTTTCAGAGTTTTTGCCCTTCGATATGTCATATGTGGTGATCTGGGTACAGAGATGCCAATAATTGGGTCTTTTAAAAGTATTGGCCAGTGTTTAAGTATTGATCTAATCTTATTATGGGAAGAGGTGTATCTAGTAATGAAATTATAAACTTATTTATTGCTTTCATGGGTCTGTGGTTTCTTCTTCTCTGCTTTATATTAAAGGCTATCTTTTGGGGTTTCTTTTTTTATTTTGAGGACTGAATCAGAGATAAGGCCCTTCGGGTATACCTTTTCCAGAAATCTAGACCTGAGAGTTTCTATCTGGTCTTTTATTATCGCGCCATTGGAACAGTTTTTGCGTATTCTCCTCATTTGACCATAAGGTTGCGTTTCCACTTATAATAATGGCAGCTATTATAGTCTAGGTAGCTGTTTGGGTCCACACTTTTAAAGTGTGTGCTGGTTTCAATCTGATTATTGTGAACCACTAGTTGTAAGTCTCGGAATATGGCGGTTGTATCAATCTGTGCGGTAAAACTCAAATTCCAATAATTCTGGTTAATATTAAAAATGAATTCATCTAAAAGTTCCCATGTGCCTTGCCAGATAAAAATAATTTTGACTATGTACCGTTTATATAACTTAATATTGGGGTGTTGCATGAAACCAAATTGTTCTTCGAAAGCTCCCATAGAAAGATTTGCGTAGGATGGGGCGAATTTTGTCCCCATCGCGGTACCCCGTTTTTGAATATAAAAACCACTATTAAAACTGAAATGATTGTGATGTGAGATAAAGGATATGGAGTCTAGGATGAACCTGCTTTGTTCAAAGGGCATGTATGGGTCTGTAGAGAGGAATTTTTTGATGGCGCTGATGCCTGGCTCATGGATTATATTACTGTATAGGGATGCTACATCAAGTGTTACCCATAACATGTTCTCCTCCCATTCAAAGTCTTTCATGGTCAAAATCAGTTGGCCTGAGTCTTGGAGGTTAGAGGGTAGGCCTACTACGTATTTCTGTAGCAGGTTATCTACATAAGATGATAGATTAGATGTTATGGAATTGATTCCGGATATAATTGGCCGACTGGCGGGATTAGTGAGGGATTTGTGTATTCTGGGAAATTGATTAAAAATATGGTATGGATGGATGTTCGATTGACAAATAGTTTTTCTCCTGTTTCGTAATAATTTTGTTTACATAACCTAAATCAATTAGTGTGTTAAGTTGTCTACTGAACTCTTTGGTTGGATCTGTTTGAAGTTCACAACAGTAAGTATTGTCAGAGAGAATGTTAAGGGCTTCTTTGTGATAGTCTGCTGTATTGAGGATGACTGTCCCCCCCCCCCTTGTCCGAATTTTTTTTTAACTATATTTTCATTTTTTGACAGCCCAATAATTGCTTTTCTATGTACTTTATATAGATTATGTTGTGAGGTGTGGTCATATTTATTATCTTCTTTTGAAAAGGTTGCTTTCAGGATCATTGAGGACTAGATTGTAGAAGGTTTAAATGTAGGAACCTCTACTCTCTAGTGGGTAGAAAGTAGATTTAGGCTTCAGGGAAGAAAGGATGGGTGTTTGAAATAATGTTGGAGTCCTCCTCTATGGTTGTGGGGGTAGAGGGGATGGGGTTGATAAAGTGTTGTTTCCCAAAGAACATCATAGAGACTCCACATTAACTCCTTTTAGAGGAGTCCAATGGATTAATCATTTTAAAGTGTATATAGCTCCCCTTCCTTATGTGTCCCACCCTGGAACGCAAGAAAACCCTGCGCCCACTTCCGGTCCCGGTATTTAATAATAAAAATAAAAAATTATTTAAAAAAATCCAAACTACATCAAATATTTTCTATTTTCTGTGCAGGACCAGGAAATGAGTTCAGATAGGGCCGGCCCCTCTCTAATCACCTGACTACTAACCATGTGCAATAGGTTCCCATATATAACTGCTGTCACACCATACTGTATTTATGCTCTTGATAAAGGGACTCTTATCCCAAAATGCGTTGAGCTTTTTATTGAAAATAAAGACTTCTACTATACCCAGGAACCCTCGGTGTCATCCTTTGGTGACTAGAGAAGTTACTTTTACCACCTACAGGCAACCTCGGTGGGGGAGGTGCAAGTATTGGTGTATTGAGCTTATCCTTTACTTCCCTCTCCGGTAAAGTAAGTCCTTTACCATTGCTATTTTACCGATCAATAGCCATGAATTTGACCCATTTGTGGTAATAAGATTGATGTGTATGTATTTTCATATAAGTTTTATGATTGTTTTTAATTGCTGTCTGTTAAAAATATACTATATTTAACATAATATACCAACTCTCACTTTATGAGATTTATATTATACTTTGGACTCTGTGAGCCTTTTGGCTCTGTGGCGCCCCCTTGTTGCTTCCAGGTTTCTTCCCGTAACAGCACCACTCACCGTACCTTTTTTCTCCTACCCTATATGGACTTGCAGCAGACTCTGGTGAGGAATCTAGGGGCAGCCTTAGCTTCTAGTGAAGAACATATTAATCATCTGTATACAGTCCTAAAAAAATAAAGAGCTATGGACTAAAGCTAAAACCTGCCAAATGCCAATTGGAAAGGTAAGAAATCAAGTACTTAGGTCATATGATTAGTGACAAAAGAGTTACATCTGATCCCAACAAAATACAGGCAGTAACTGAATGGCCAATAACCCAGACGGTGACTCAAGTGAAATCATTTTTAGACTTAGTGAGTTATACTGTAAGAATTTTGCACAGATTGCTTATCCACTACACAAAATTTTGTAGAGAAAAACTACTACCCAAAAAGGAAAAAAAATAGCCCATCAATAATAGAACACTTGGGTAGAGATGTCGCGAACATAAAATTTTCAGTTCGCGAACGACGAACGCAAATTTCCTCAAATGTTCGTTAACGGGCGAACCGGGCGAACCGCCATCTTTCTAGCCACAGTAGTGATGAAAAAGTTGTTTCAAGGGGGCTAACACCTGGACTGTGGCATGCCGGAGGGGAATCCATGGCAAAACTCCCATGGAATTACATAGTTGACGCAGAGTTGGGTTTTAATCCATAAAGGGCATAAATCAGCTAACAATCCAATTTTTTTTTTGAACAACGTGGTTTAAAACATCCAGTGTGTGTATACGATCAGGTATGATGTTGTATCGATCAGGTAGTGTAAGGGTTACACCCGCTTCACAGACATTGACAGACCAAACTCCCCTTTTAATGCACCGCAAACAACCGCAAACAGTCCATTTGCCCAACCGCAAACTCCCCATTTGCACAAGGTTGGATACCAAGCTAGCCATGTCCCGTTGATTTATTACAGATAAAAAAATAAATTGACTTTAGTTTTATCTGCAAGGTATTGTGACACCCTGTAACGGTATGAGTGGTGGCCTAGCCAGTGGCCACAGTACAGTCTGTGGGCCAGACACTCACTGGCTTGCAACTGCGATTATATTTATTACAGAGAAATAATAAATTGACTTTAGTTTTATCTGCAAGGTATTGTGACACCCTGTATGAGTGATGTGCACACAGTACAGTCTGTGGGCCTGCAGCCTCTCACACACGGGCAGGCAGCTGAAATATATATATATATATATATATATATATTTACATATATATAAAATAAAAAAAAGCAGACTGATGTACCAGCCATAAAAAGGGCTTTTTGGGGTGCTGTCAGGACGCTGTCCTAACAGCAGATGAGTCTGTGGACACACGCCTAATGCCCTAGCTAACGCTTTCCCTATTAGATCAGCAGCAGCAGCACTGTCCCTCCTCTCACTGAGAATGCAGCTTCCGAATGAATCTAAAATGGATGCTGTCCAGGAGGTGGGAGGGTCTGGGAGGGAGGGTCTGCTGCTGATTGGATGGAATGTGTCTGCTGACTGTGAGGTACAGGGTCAAAGTTTACTCAATGATGATGGTTAAATGATGATGGTTAAAGTACACATTCTGACCTATGCGGAATATAATCCCCCATTCCAGTTATATACACATGCCAGTTTACAGGGATTAGGAGCTGTTTTATCACAAGTACAAAATGGACTAGAAAGAGTTACTGTGTATGTGTTATTCTGGCGCTCATACCTGCAGCGACTTTGCTATTCCCGGAGGGGTCGGGCGTCACTCCACTTACCCTGTAAGCACAATCCATGAGCTAATGCTCAGTGAACTTTACTGTGGTACTGCTAGAGTTAAAGGGTTTCTCTGCTTATCCTATATGGGAGATTTATCCTTAGGAAAGATCATAAATATTAATTTAGCGGGGGCCCGATTGCCAGTCCCCTGCCGTTTAGCTGTATGAAGAGAATGCAACACTTGTACGAGCACTATGTTTACCTGCTAGCCTTAGACATTGCAGCAACGATCAGCATAATTACAGTGCCTCTGTCCCATTCACTTCAATGGGACGGCTCCATCCTATTTACTTTAATAGGACAGAGCTGTTCAACTGAACTGAATAAAATTGAGGAGCTATAATCACACTGTTCACATTTGCAATGTTGACGACGAGCAGGTAAATGGTGAAGAGAACATAGTGCTCGTACAAGAGCTCTGTTCTCTTCATACAGCTGAACAGCAGGGGTGCTGGCACTTGGGCCCCCGCAGATTTGATATTGTTGACCTATCCTAAAGATAGGTCATCAATATAGGAAAAGCAGATAACGCCTTTAATCTTTCCCTCTTGCTCTTTGTCTAGCTGCTGACTAATATACTGATCAGTAGTGATAGACGAACATCTGCCGGGACGGTTCACGAATGTGATAGTGCGAATGCGATCAAATGTTCGCAAACCGCAAGTTTGCGGCGGGTCCTATTCATTTTAATGGCAGGCAAACCTGAAAAACCTTCAGCTCATATTTGCAGCCAAGAAATAATTACTAGAAGTGCACAAATAATCCCACAACATGGACAGTGACATACCAGATGTATTGATCGAATTTGCGATCTCCATTTATTATTTTTTTAAATGCGAAATATCGGCAATATAATTTTCGCGTACGCGCATGCGCAACCAGTTATAATTATTTTTTCCAATACAGTTTGTCAATGTGTGTAGCAGAGGGAACGCAGCAAAACTGCAAACAAATGCTGCTGTACCCAAATGCACTATATAGAAAGTATATTATTGGTATATAACACCCCGCTTCTATCAGTTTTTTGGGGGGCGACTGGTAGATCACACCAGTTATAATTATTTTTTCTAATTGCGTTTGTCCCTCTGTATAGCTGCGGTATCGCTGCTGAACCGCTCACTACTGCTGCACAACACAAATCCACTATAATATGCTTCCTATGTTAGAAAGTATAAGTGTATTACACCCCTCTGTACTGCACACCTATCAATAGTACACCTATACCAGTCCTTAAAAGGACTTTTGTGGACCTATTTGATAGCGTTTTTGTTCCTAACAGTCTGTCCCTGCTCCACACAGCAACCTCTCCCTACACTGACAAAAGACTGAATGTAAAATGGCGGCCAGATCGGGTCTATTTTAGGCAGGGGGTATGTCCATGTGCTGAACCGTCTCAATTGGCTGTCCTGTACCACCTGATGGATGTGTCATGGGTCAAAGTTCTTCACAATGTAAAAGAATATGGCGGGCGCGAATATCGCCATATGTTCGCATGTTCGGCGAATCACGAGCAAAGTTGGCCGCGAACCAACCGACGGGCAAACCGCAAGGCCATTACTACTGATCAAGTCTACTATTTATACTGGAATTTTGGTGCTAGTGAAGGTATGCGTTTTCTGTCTGTCTACCTGCCTGATCCTCTGCTGCTTGCCCTGACCTTAGATTTGTTTTATGGATACAAATGATCACTGCCTGCCATAATCCCAGCCTGTATCATGGCTGTGAGTATTGTTTGCTCCTTTAGTGATTTGCACAAGTGTCTCTAACCCCGTGGGTCAGCTATCAACTACACCAGGATTATTCCAGGTTGTCCACGAATCCCGTTATTGAATAATCGGCCGATTCGTTGCTATGCGGGCGGGAGCGGGTGGTCAGGCTCTATGCCTGCGGGTCCTTGAACTTTAGATCACTGCGGCTTTATTACCTTACAATGAAGCTCCAGTAACAGGGAGAGCGGGTGGCGGCGTAATGTCACTTACTCACGTGACACGCCTGCTCCGCCTGCTTTATTCATAAAGTAGGTGGAGCAGGCGCGTCACGTGAGTAAGTGACGTTATGCCGCCGCCTGCTCTGCCTGTTACTGGAGCTTCATTGTAAAGTAAAATAAGATGCGCTGATTTAAAGTAAAAGTTACTGCCGGTTAAGGAATACTGCTGTGAGTGGAGAGGCTAGGGCTGGTATGGGGAGGGGGATCTGTGTATGTCTCTGTTATGGAGGGGATCTGTGCATGGCACTGTTATGGGGGATCTGTGTATGGCACTGTTATGGAGGGGATCTGTGGATTGCACTGTTATGGAGGGGATCTGTGGATTGCACTTATGGAGGGGATCTGTGGATGGCACTGTTATGGGGAGGGGGATCTGTGGATGACACTGCTAAGGGGGAGATCTGTGGATGACACATATAGCATAAGATGCTATATAGTGTCATCCATAGATCCCCCATAGCATAGTCATCCACAGGTCCCCCTCATAACAGTGCCATCCACAGATCCCCTCCACAAGTGCCATCCACAGATCCCCAATAACAGTGCCATCCACAGATCCCCTTCATAAGTGCCATCCACAGATCCCCTCCATAAGTGCCATCCACAGATCCCCCATAACAGTGCCATTCACAATTTTTTTAAATATGGCCTTTGAACATAATTTTTCAAGTAAAATCATATAAACCCCTTTTTTTTGTCATTTTGGTGTTTTTTCCTGATTAATCGATTAATCAATGAAATGATCGACAACTAATCGATTATTCAAATAATTGTTAGCTGCAGCCCTAGATCCCTGCATAGGGGGAAAAGATTGACACAAAATGGACAAGAATAGAACATGGTCTAATTTATTTTGCTGAATGGTGTGCTGTCCATATCTTTTGCAACCCCATTGAAATGAATGAGTCTGAGTTTGAGTCGCAAAATTACTTGACACAAGTATGTATATTAACACATCATTAATGTGCAAATTTTTGTGCAGAGAAGACAGAACAGAGGGTTAAAGAACATTTTTCAATTCAAAAACTGGCTCCGGTTAAATGACAAGTGTGTGAAATCTGTACCAAGTATATAGCCTATAAAGGACAAGAACTAATCATACCACCACAGACTATAATTACCAGAGAACCATTATTATTAACAGTAGATTTCCTTAATGTTCAAGAAGTAACATCTGGTTATAAGTGTGCATTAGTCTGTGTGTACCATTTTACCAAATTCACAATATTTGTACCTACTAAAAACCAGACAGCCTATATAACAGCAATTTTATTTTGAGTAAATGGCATCCTTCATTATAGATGTACAAAAGGATTACTGTCTGATCAGGTACCCAACTTTGAATCACAACTAATAGTAAGTCACAGATATTTTTAGTATGCGCACACGTTTAACAGGAGATGTAGCACAGATAATATCGCTGTCCGCAGCGTCTACAGAAAAAGTACACTGGATGTCACAGATATTTTTAGGATGTGCAAACGTTATACATTAGATGTAGCGCAGGTAATGTCGCTGTCCGCAGCATGTACGGAAAAATTACACTGGATGTCACAGATATTTTTAGACTGCGCAAATGTTAAATAGGAGATGTTACGCAGGTAATATAACTGTCTGCAGCGGACACCGTCTACGGAAAAAGTACACTGGATGTCACAGATATTTTTAGGCTGCGCACACGATACACAGGACATATAGCGCAGATAATGTCGCTGTCTGCAGCGGCCAAACAATTGCAAGCTATTTAGCGCAGGTTGCGCTAAAAATATATATTGCTGCCAGATACAACAATAGTCCTTAAAAGGACTTTTGAATCTCTATAATTGCACGCAGTTTAGCGCAGGTTGCGCTAAAAATATATTTTTCTGCCAGACACAACAATAATCCTTAAAAGGACTTTTGAGTCTCTAACAACAAGCCTTCCTAACAAAAAAATAAAATTCAATTCCCTACACTATCTGTCCCTTCTACAGCACAGCTCTCCCTGACTAAGACGGAGCCGAACCACATGTCACCCGGTTCTTTATAGCACCTGATGACACATTACGGCCAGCCAATCCCTGTAATGCCAGTAACCAACATGGATACGGCATTACAGTGAGGGCAGCACTTACCTGCACGTTTTTTGGCTGCGTAGCAGCCAAGAAACGTGCGGGGAGGAGACTCGAGCATTGCGCTTGCGCACACGCGGTATTCGGCCGAACACTGCAATGTGCCGAGCATTGCGATGCTCAAGCTTAACTGGTGTTTGGCCAAGCATGCTCGCTCAACACTACTAACTAGTCTATAATTACCTGTGAAGGACCGAGATCCTTTTTTGAATATGGGCACCACATTTGCCTTGCGCCAATCACTTGGCACTGTACCAGTACCTAGAGAATCTTTAAAATGTATAAACGGGGCATAGCAATGACTGAACTGAGCTCTTTTTTTTTTTATAATTGTATGTTTATTATGGTATGTAAAACAAAAAACGTGAATATACTTTTACAATAGCATAGTGCACAGAAGGTCAAGAAAAGGGTAATACACAAAATATATCACATACATATTGGATGAGCATATGTAACACTTGATAATATTCAGTGATGAAGCATTGAAGACCAAACCAAAATAAAGCGTTGAATTGAACTAACTGAGACTGCATCCATCTGCAACCAGCCTGAAAAGAAGAAAAAGAAGAAAACAAAAACTGCTGTGCAATATATCTTAAACAAAAAGAAGAGAGAAAAAAGAAATAAAAAACTAATAAATAAATAAAAATCAGGTAGAAGCGAGATAGCCGTAAGGGCCCTAAGTCCCAAAAAATTCTCAACCAGAATTACCCAACTTAACAAGTAGCCAACAGACATGACAAATGACATGGACAAAGACAGAGAGGAGAGGGAGGGGGTGGGGGAGGTGAAATGGACCAATCCTTTCACCATGTGTCTTCAAGATTGCCTAGTGGCCCAATAAGTGTCCCATATGTCCCATATGGCGTTGAAGAGTGCCATTTTGTCCTGATACATAGCAGTGGAATACTCCATTGTTCGGACCTCCATTACCCTGGTATACAAATCAGAGACCCGTGGTGGGTCAGGGCTTTTCCACGATCGGGAGACTAAACAACGAGCTGCTGTTAGGATCAGTAGCAGCAGCTTGAGTGCATGTTTTTTGACTTGTTTGGGGACCACATTAAGCAGGAAGGACACAGGTTCCGGTCGGATTTAGGTTTCAAAAATATCGGTCAGGAGAGCGCCGACTTCAGACCAGTAAGGGCCAATCTTGGGACAATCCCAGAAAATGTGAGGCAATGTACCCCTATGTAAGCCACATCTCCAACAATCACCCGGAACCACTGGATTAATTCTATGGAGGAGGTCAGGAGTGTGATACCAGTACATTAAGATCTTATATTGGTTTTCCTGGTGAAGTACCGACATAGATGATTTCGCTGCCCTCCTCCATATAAGGTGCCAGAGTGAGTCCAGTAAGGCCCTCCCCAAGTACTCCTCCCACCTCACCATGTAGGAATGCCTTTGGGCCCTATCAGGGAAGGGAGTCTTCAATATAGAGTAAATCTCAGAAATTAAACCTTTCGCATGTACCCCCTCCCTGCATATGCGCTCAAAGGAGGTCGGAAGGGAAACCGTAACCCCCTGAAAAGATGGACTGGGCAAAGTGCCTAATCTGGATATAGAAGAAGTTGGAGGAAGGTGGGAGATCATATTTGGCCTGCAGAGTAGTGAACGGTAGGAGGACCCTAGTTAAGGGGTCCACAATATCAGCGAACCGAAACACCCCCCGTTGAAACCACTGTCTCGTTGTAGATGTGATAAGACTAGCAGGAAGCATGGGGTGATATAGGAAGGAGGTCATGGCGGAATGAGTGGACTCTAGAGGGAATTTACTACTGCACCGCTGCCAGATGCGTCTGGTACATGCCATGGGCCCTAGGAGATCCTTGTCTGGCCCAGTCCTGTCAGGCCCAGCCCAGTTAGGGTGTACAGGAGCTAGCCAGAGTCTTTTTAGTCGCAGCAATACGCCCCATGAGAGAGAGTGGGAGAGGGTGCCACCTATCTAGAAGGCCCCTGATCTCTCGGAGTGAGGTCAATCCCCAAATATCGCAGTGAGTCCGTCTTCCAATGGAAAGGAAAGTTCACTTTGAGAGAGCTCAGGGTCATCTGAGAAAGATTAAGAGGGAGGGCCTCAGTTTTATGAGTGTTGACCTTATACCCCGAAAGATGACCAAACTCCTGTAAGATGGAGTGGAGATTTGGTAAGGAAATGTGAAGCTTGATAAGGGTAAGGAGAATATCGCCAGCATATAGCGATAGCTTAAACTCCCTATCCTTGACCATAACACCTCTAATATCCGGGCAAGGCCTGATCTTGGCAGCCAGGGGTTCGATACACATGGCAAAAAGTAGAGGAGATAGGGGGCAACCCTGCCTCGTTCCATTAGCAATGTTTATGGGTCGAGATTGAGCATGAGGGAGTCTGATCGTCGCTGTGGGGGATGAGTATAGACTATGGATGGCTTTAACAAATGGGCCAGAAAGGCTGTAAGCCTGGAGGGTAGCAAAGAGGAATGGCCAACCTAAACGGTCGAATGCCTTTTCTGCATCCAAACTAAGAAGTAATGCCTCCTCCCCCGAGCGAGATATGACATCTATCAGGTCAATGTTTCTTCATGTGTTGTCGGCCCCCTGATGGCCCGGGACAAACCCCACCTGATCTTTATGAATCAGGGAGGGGAGAAAGACGTTTAGTCGGGTAGCTAGGGTTTTGGTGAAAATCTTAAGGTCTGAGTTAAGTAGGGCAATGGGCCTATAGTTAGGACATTCATGCGGATCCTTCCCAGGCTTCGGAATAAGTGTGAGATATGAGTGAGACATTGGGGAAGGCACAGCATTGCCCCCTAGGAAATGATTAAATAGGGTAACTAAGTGAGGGATTAGCTCAGCCTTAAAAGTCTTATAATATTTGTATGAAAAGCCATCAGGCCCTGGGTATTTACCCTCAGGAAGATGTTCCACTACCTTCTCAATCTCTTCCGACACGATCGGACCATTAAGGACAACAAGGTCTGAAGCCGATAGGGTAGGAAGGTGACAGGATGCCAGATAAGACCGGAGAGTACTATCCCTCAGTCCTTCATCCGTGGGAAGATCGGAGGGTAAGTTATACAGGGAGGAATAATAGGCTGAGAACCGCTGCGCTATCACCCTGGGGTCATAGTGGATTGTTCCGTCAGATCCCCTAATAGCATTCGGCCCCGTCTGGGAGCTGTGATTCCTAAGTTGTCTGGCCAGCAAAGTATGGGGTTTGTTCCCCCAGGCATAATAGCGCTGTCGAGTGTAAAGTAACAACTTACCGACACGACCTAAAGCTAGGGTCTTCAATTGGGTCCTAGTATCTACAATTTGTCTCAGTGTGCAGCGTGAGGGGAGAGCAGCCATCTTGCCTTCTAGTGTCTGAAGGCGGGACTTAAGGGTCTTGACTAAGGCAGTCGAGTCCTTCTTTAATTTCGAGCTTATTGCGATACAATGACCCCTCATGACCGCTTTATGTGCTTCCCACAAAGGGCGGACATCCCCTACCGATCCCTCATTTAGTTAAAAAAACTGAGCTCTTTAAGTACTCTTGGGTGTAATCCATCTGGACCCAGAGCCTTGTTCACATTTGCTTTATTTAACTTATCTTAGACCATATCTACAGTTAGCCAATTGAGTATATTACTTGATGTACTAACAGCCCCAGCACCCCAGGTATCAGCTCCTTTCTCTTCTTTTGTATATGCAGAGCTAAAAAAAAACACTCAGTAACTCTGCATTTTCCTTATCTTCAGTGACTACCCCCCTTCCCCTTTACTATTTTTTAGGAGACCTACCTGCTCAGACCTTGGTTTTTTAGCATTTATATATTTAAAGAATGTTTTGGGGATTTGTTTTGTTCTCTTTTGCCACCTACTGTTAGTTTTTTTATTTTTGCAAATTTTATCTCCTCTTTACAGATTTTATTAAGCCCTTTGTAATCTTAAAACGCTACAGCTGACCCCTCAGTTTTGTATTTTTTAAATGCGCTTTTTTTGTCTTTTATTCCCCTTTTTACTGTAGCTGTAAGCCATGGGGGGGGGGGGGGTGGGGGGGGTTAATTTTAGCTGTTTATACTTGTTACCTAAAGGAATATTTTTTTTTACTGCAATTACTCAATGTGGATTTAAAGCTCCCCCATTTATCCTCAGTATTATTATGTGACAGTAGCTGCTCCCAGTCTATTCCCTGAAAAGCTTCCTTCAACCCAGGGAAATTAGCCTTTTTTGGAAACTTAAGAGAGTTATATAATATTATCTGGTGTGAAGTTAATGAACCTCAGCAGCGGTCCCCTTAAGGGAGTAGGTTCGATCTCCTGAACGAATTTATAAACAGAAAATGCGGGAACCGCGCTCTAACAAACAGTTAATGTCAGTTCTTGAACCTTGCAACCACAGAAGACCGGACGTCCACTCCAGCTCGCAGAGGCGAAAATAATGTTCGTACGAACAGATGTATAAACCGCCTCCTGCTGGTCCACAGGTCTTATAAAGGTTCACCAACCATGGAATCCAAAACCCTGGACACGGATACCTTCAAGAAGGAATAGAACAAATGGTGCAATACCCTCGGGATCTTAAGACGTAAGCGGTTTATTGTACTTACAATTATTAAATGACAAACTTGCACATAGAAATGCCCGACCCGGGTTTCGCTATTCGCTTCTTCAGGGGCTGCGATGCACTCACCGCTGCAAACACGAGTAAAATGTCTTCTACCCCGGAACTGAAACGGACTTCCGTTTTCAGATTGCTTATCACCTGGATTAGGCTGTGCTCTTTTATCTTGAAATCCTGTCGAGTGTAAAGTAACAACTTACCGACACGACCTAAAGCTAGGGTCTTCAATTGGGTCCTAGTATCTACAATTTGTCTCAGTGTGCAGCGTGAGGGGAGAGCAGCCATCTTGCCTTCTAGTGTCTGAAGGCGGGACTTAAGGGTCTTGACTAAGGCAGTCGAGTCCTTCTTTAATTTCGAGCTTATTGCGATACAATGACCCCTCATGACCGCTTTATGTGCTTCCCACAAAGGGCGGACATCCCCTACCGATCCCTCATTTAGTTAAAAAAACTGAGCTCTTTAAGTACTCTTGGGTGTAATCCATCTGGACCCAGAGCCTTGTTCACATTTGCTTTATTTAACTTATCTTAGACCATATCTACAGTTAGCCAATTGAGTATATTACTTGATGTACTAACAGCCCCAGCACCCCAGGTATCAGCTCCTTTCTCTTCTTTTGTATATGCAGAGCTAAAAAAAAACACTCAGTAACTCTGCATTTTCCTTATCTTCAGTGACTACCCCCCTTCCCCTTTACTATTTTTTAGGAGACCTACCTGCTCAGACCTTGGTTTTTTAGCATTTATATATTTAAAGAATGTTTTGGGGATTTGTTTTGTTCTCTTTTGCCACCTACTGTTAGTTTTTTTATTTTTGCAAATTTTATCTCCTTTTTACAGATTTTATTAAGCCCTTTGTAATCTTAAAACGCTACAGCTGACCCCTCAGTTTTGTATTTTTTAAATGCGCTTTTTTTGTCTTTTATTCCCCTTTTTACTGTAACTGTAAGCCATGGGGGGGGGTGGGGGGGGGGGTTAATTTTAGCTGTTTATACTTGTTACCTAAAGGAATATTTTTTTTTACTGCAATTACTCAATGTGGATTTAAAGCTCCCCCATTTATCCTCAGTATTATTATGTGACAGTAGCTGCTCCCAGTCTATTCCCTGAAAAGCTTCCTTCAACCCAGGGAAATTAGCCTTTTTTGGAAACTTGACATGTGTCACTTTATGTGGTGATGACTTTGAAATGCTTTTACTTATCCAAGCCATTCTGAGACCGTTTTCTCACGACACATTGTACTTCATGATAGTGAAAAAATGTAGTCGATTTAATTCACCTTTATTTATAAAAAATCCCAAATTTACAGACAATTTGGAAAAATTAGCAATTTTTTAAATTTTAAATTCTCTGCTTTCAAGGCAGTGATATATCATAAGAGTTATTACCTTACATTCCCCATATGTCCACTTTCATGTTTGCATAGTGTGTAAATGTAATTTTAGTTTTTAGGATCTTATAAGGCTTCGAATTTTAGATTTATTAATTTTTTTAAGAAAATTTCCTAAACCCACTTTTTTAAGAACCACTTCAATTCTAAAGTCACTTTTTAGGGCTTACATAGTGGAAACCATCCATAAGTGTCCCAATTGTAGAACCTACACCCCTCAAGTTATTCAAAACTGATTTTACAAACGTTGTTAACCCTTTAGATGTTCCGCAAGATTTAAAGGAAAAAGGAGATTACATTTTTTTATTTTTTGTTTTTTACGTTGTTCACCTAACAGGTTAGAACATGTGCTATTTTTATCGAGCAGGTTGTTATAGTCATGACATTACCAAATATGTCTACTTTTATTTTTATTTTGTTTCAGATTTACATAATAAGATTTTTGGAATAAATGTTTTTGTGTCTTTTTTTTCCTGAAAGGCATATTAAAAATTTTCAGATTATTATCTTATGTAGGCATGAGGTGACAGTTTTTGATCCTTTGGCATTACACTTTTTGTGATTTATAATGACAAAAATTTATATTTTTTGGCATGGTTTTTATTTTAATTTTTTTATGGTTTTCACCTGACAGGGTAAATCATGTGACGTTTTTATAGAGCAGGTTGTTACGGACGCAGAGATACCTAATTTGTCAATTTTTTTATATTTATTTTGGTTTTACACAATAAAAGCATTTTTGAAAGAAAAACAATCAAATCTTTATGTCTCCATTTTCTGAAAGCCATTTATTTTTTATTTTTTGGCCGATTGTCTTAGGGTTTCATTTTTTGCGGGATGAGATGACGGTTTGATTGTTGTTATTTTTGGGTACATATGACAATTTGATCTCTTGGCATTACACTTTTGGCATTTAATATCAATCTGCTCAGCCCCTCCTGTTGTGAAATACTATCTACACATAGGACAACATTTTCAAGGTGACATTCTCACATTAGCAAGCAAAATTTTGGACTGTTTAATGCAGGGAATATATGAGCAAACTGAATATTTTTCTAAATCCATGACAGTACAAAAATATATCACTTCTTCAAATTGAATATTGCTATAGCACTTTTCCAATGCTAACACGATCAAATATAGGAACTGGAGTTAATTACTAAAGAACAAATACATTTTATGATTTCAAAAATGCTGTTTCATCCATCCTCTCCTAGAAGTCATTAACAAAGTTTGTCAGTTCAGGTCAAGTCATAGACAGCCATCTGTTTCTTCTTACCCTAACACTAACCCCAACCCACTTTCACAATCAAAGTAACTTTTAACACAGTCCTCAATTACTGACACGACAAGAATACATGAAAAACAATTACAGAAGAATGATGTACTGGTAGAACAGTGTGACAGACACAAATGATATGTTGTACTTTGTTTTTATTTTATGTTATATTCATCTTTCATGTTTACACAGAATAGTGGATATTACCACATTATTGCAATCTATGTGTAGCCACCTTCCACCTACCATTTCTGCCAAAAAATCCCAAGGATAACCGTATGAGGGCGAAGTGTACAGTAAACATAAAAAAAATATATAATATTAACCCTTTCAGGACCACGCCATTTTTCACCTTTCTGCCAGGCCATTTTTAGCAAATATGTGTCACTTTATGTGGAATAACTTTAAAACGTTTTTACTTATCCAGGACATTCTGAGATTGTTTTCTCGTCACATATTGTACTTCATGACAGTGGTAAAATTGAGTTAAAAAAAATTCATTTTTTTTTTCTAAAAAAATACAAAATTTACCAAACATTTTGAAAAATTTGCAAATTTCCAAATTTCAATTTCTCTATTTTTATAAAAGATAGTAATAACTCAAAAAATAATTACAACTTTACATTCCCCATATGTCTACTTCATGTTTGGATCATTTCATTTTGTGAATGCCATTTTATTTTTTGGGGCTGTTATAAGGCTTAGAAATTTTTAGGCAAATTTTGAACTTTTTCAGAAAATTTCCAAAACCCACTTTTTGAGGGCCAGTTCAGGTCTGAAGTCACTTTGTGAGGCTTACATAATAGAAACCACCCAAAAATGACCGCATTTTAGAAACTACACACCGAAAGGTATTCAAAACTGATTTTACAAACTTTGTTTACCCTTTAGGTGTTCCACAAGAATTAATGGAAAATGGAGATGACATTTCAGAATTTCTGTTTTTTTTGGCAGACTTTCCATTTTAATCATTTTTTTCCCACTAACAAAGCAAGGGTTAACAGCCAAACAAAACTCTATATTTATTGCCCTGATTCGTAGTTGCCCGGATGTAGTTTACAGAAACACCCCATATGTGGTTGTGAACTGCTGTACGGGCACACGGCTTTGCGCAGAAGGAAATGAAAGCCATATGATTTTTGGAAAGCAGAGTTCACTGGGATAATTTTAACCTGCCATGTCACATTTGAAGACGCCCTGATGCACCCCTAGAGTAGAAACTCCAAAAAGTGACCCCATATTAGTGTTACACTTTTAGTGATGTAAGGTGACAATTATTCTTTTTTTGCACAGTTTTTATTTTATTTTTGACGCTGTTAACCTGAGGGGTTAGGTCATGTGATATTTTTATATAGCCGGTCGATACGGATGCGGCGATACCTAATATGTCTTCTTTTCTTTTTTTCCCTATTTTTTACAATTTTTGTTTTACTTTATTTTGGGAAAAAGACACATTTTTTTAACCTGAAACTTAAATATAAATTTTTTAACTAAAAAGAAACTCCACCACTAGATCCCAACCCATATATATCCTATACCAAAACAACCATAATGAAAAGAGAGCATAATTAAATATATATATATATATATATATATATATATAGTGGTGTGCTGCTACTTTATTTGTTTGCTGTATTATTGCCGGGTAGCTTGCACCTGCGATTTGTCCCAGGAGGTGCTGTTAAGTTTTTTGTTTATATGTATATTAAAGAGTCAGGCATCCTCTTGGAACTTAGCTCTCCCCGTCCATCCCCCACCCCTTGGTGTTTTTAATCAGAGTAACAATGGAGCTGGACCCTCCGTGTTAGAGTAGGTCCCACCTGATAAGAAAGCTACCTTGTCGTCCGGTAGGTGGGCCCGACATATTTTTGATCAATAATATGCACTAAGAGCTTCTTCACTGCTTACCAGTAAGTATTGGCGTCATGTATTTGACCCTGTTCACACATTCACCTGTTCACTCAGTCTTAGTGCATTTAGTGGTGTGCTGCTACTTTATTTGTTTAATGTATCATTGCCGGGTAGCTTGCACCTGCGATTTGTCTCAGGAGGTGCTGTTCAGTTTTTTGCTTATATGTATATTATAGAGGACTAGGCATCCTCTTTGGAACTTAGCACTCCCCGCCTATCCCCCACCCCTTGGTGGTTTTAATCAGAGTAACAATGGAGCTGGACCCTTCGTGTTAGAGTAGGTCCCACCTGATAAGAATCTACCTTGTCGTCTGGTAGGTGGGCCCGACATATTTTTGATCAATAATAAGAGCTTCTTCACTGCTTATCAGTAAGTATTGGCGTCATGTATTTGACCCTGTTCACACATTCACCTGTTCACTCAGTCTTAGTGCATTTAGTGGTGTGCTGCTACGTTATTTGTTTGCTATATATATATACACACTCACCTAAAGAATTATTAGGAACACCATACTAATACAGTGTTGGACCCCCTTTTGCCTTCAGAACTGCCTTAATTCTACGTGGCATTGATTCAACAAGGTGCTGATAGCATTCTTTAGAAATGTTGGGCCATATTGATAGGATAGCATCTTGCAGTTGATGAAGATTTGAGGGATGCACATCCAGGGCACGAAGCTCCCGTTCCAGCACATCCCAAAGATACTCTATTGGGTTGAGATCTGGTGACTGTGGGGGCCATTTTAGTACAGTGAACTCATTGTCATGTTCAAGAAACAAATTTGAAATGATTCGAGCTTTGTGACATGGTGCATTATCCTGCTGGAAGTAGCCATCAGAGGATGGGTACATGGTGGTCATGAAGGGATGGATATGGTCAGAAACAATGCTCAGGTAGCCCGTGGCATTTAAACGATGGCCAATTGGCACTAAGGGGCCTAAAGTGTGCCCAGAAAACATCCCCCACACCATTACACCACCACCACCAGCCTACACAGTGGTAACAAGGCATGATGGATACATGTTCTCATTCTATTTACGCCAAATTCAGACTCTACCATTTGAATGTCTCAACAGAAATCGAGACTCATCAGACCAGGCAACATTTTTCCAGTCTTGAACAGTCCAATTTTGGTGAGCTTGTACAAATTATAGCCTCTTTTTCCTATTTGTAGTGGAGATGAGTGGTACCCGGTGGGGTCTTCTGCTGTTGTAGCCCATCCGCCTCAAGGTTGTGCGTGTTGTGGCTTCACAAATGCTTTGCTGCATACCTCGGTTTTAACGAGTGGTTATTTCTGTCAACGTTGCTCTTCTATCAGCTTGAATCAGTCGGCCCATTCTCCTCTGACCTCTAGCATCAACAAGGCATTTTCGCCCACAGGGCTGACGCATACTGGATGTTTTTCCCTTTTCACACCATTCTTTGTAAACCCTAGAAATGGTTGTGCGTGAAAATCCCAGTAACTGAGCAGATTGTGAAATACTCAGACCGGCCCGTGTGGTACCAATAACCATGCCACACTCAAAATTGCTTAAATCACCTTTCTTTCCCATTCTGACATTCAGTTTGGAGTTCAGGAGATTGTCTTGACCAGGACCACAACCCTACATGCATTGAAGCAACTGCCATGTGATTGGTAATGAGAAATAGAACAGGTGTTCCTAATAATTCTTTAGGTGAGTGTATATATATGTAAAAAAGAGAGAAGCAATCCAGCATAGGATAAAACAAAATCCAAAAGATTTATTCACCCATAGTGTGGCGATGTTTCGGCTCTACAATTGAGCCTTCCTCAAGGCTTGAGAAAAGCTCAATTGTAGAGCCGAAACGTCACCACACTATGACTGAATAAATCTTTTGGATTTTGTTTTATCCTATGCTGGAGTGCTGCTCTCTTTTTTACATGTGACAATTGGGTAAGCTTTAGCCAATTGTTCGTGCACCCGGCCATTTCAAACTATATTGGTGCTGCCTCCTGTATTTTGTTTTACTATATATATATATACAAAAGGATGAGGCAGCTGTCATGCCCTGCTCTGACTATGTGCGGAGGTCAGCCAGAATAGCAGCACGTGTTTAGTGTTTTGTTTTGGAGCCGTGCTGGATCCGCCTCCCATCAGGTGCACTGGGTGGGGTCATTAGTTTAAATAGCACTCTATCCCAGTGCTCTGAGCGGGTTATAGAAATCATTCTGGCCTTGGAAGCAAGGAAGGAAGGTTGTCTGTTCCAGCTCAGAAAAGATAAGTGTGGTTTCAGCTTTAGTTGTTGGCTGTCTTGGTTGTGTTGGTGTTATCTCTCCCATCCAGGTTCTGTGCAAGCAGGCTGCTCCTTTTTCCCTTTTCACCATCTCAGGGAAACTAGGGTGTTTTAGCCCAGGCACATGGACACATCATTCCTACCATCAAGGTCTGAATGTGGGCTGAGCAGAGCAGGGAGAGAAGTCAGGGATTTGCTAGGAGGTGACCTTTCCCCTGCTTTTCGCCTATAGCCTGGTTTGCTGGTTTATCTGTATTTCTGATATGCCGTCCGTTGTGACAGCAGCACGCCAAACGTAAAGTGAAAAAATAGTGGATCTTTTATACCCCTCTGCAACGTTTCAACCGCTCAATGCGGTCTTTATCAAGCATAAAACACGGTGTCATACAAGGGTATATATACCCAGAATACAAAGTGACAAAACAAGTGATAATGATTCAATTAAAGAAATATATAGACATAAAAGCAAGTCTAAAACTACAGACAATATCTCCATAATGTGAGTTGCATATTAATAGTGGTTTACACAATGTGTACCATAGTGAAAATCAATAATATCCATAATCATCTAATAACTATACCCTAAATTATGTGAATAGGGCTTATTATATTAGTGTTACATCACCTGTGAGTACACATTAACAGTAATCATGATTTATAAGATTAAAAACTCATTCAGCGGTGACGGGATTACGGCGACAAAGTCCGCGTCCTCCAAGGCCGACTGCGTATGTCTCGAAACCTAGCCGCCCAAACAGCCTAAGCCCGGAGACATCACCCGGGTCACGTGAACGATCACCTGATCATCCACATGACCCATGTGACCATTGCGAGACCAGTCCGAGGGCAGCGCCGAACATCGTTACGCCAGCGAGGAGGGGCAAGCGCTGAAGGGCCAACAGCGCCAGCCATACTTTCGTCGTTGCCCCAGCAACCACAAGCCAACCACCGCAGGCATAACGGGTCCAAGCCAGAAAAAAGGCAAGCGCATCCAGGACCAACAGGGAGTGGGAGTAACAGAGGGCACAACACTATACAGAAAAGGTCAAAGGCCAGTGAAATGGATGTCAAAGTTAGAAACACACAAATGGATGCATAAAGACACCCAGAAGGTCACTGTATTCAGGTTAAGGACAAGAGCGATTGTGGTACTTGAAGTATATAGGCACCCAGAAATGAGCCTGGGCTTAGGCTGTTTGGGCGCCGTTGCTAGGTTTCGAGACATGCGTAGTCGGCCTTGGAGGAAGCGGACTTTGGTGCCGTAATCCCATCACTGCTGAGTGAGTTTTTAATCTTATTAATCATGATTACTGTTAATGTGTACTCACAGGTGGTGTAACACTGATATAATTAGCCCTATTTACATAATTTAGGGTATAGTTATTAGATGATTATGGATATTATTGATTTTTACTATGGTACACATTGTGTAAACCACAGATGTGGGCACCACAAAAAAGAAATGAAATTAATATTTAGTAGATCCTCCTTTTGCAGAAAGTACAGCCTCTAAACGCTTCCTGTAGGTTCCAATGAGAGTCTGGATTCTGGTTGAAGGTATTTTGGACTATTCCTCTTTACAAAACATCTTTAGTTCAATCAGCTTTGATGGCTTCCGAGCATGGACAGCTCTCTTTAAGTCACACCACAGATTTTCAATTATATTCAGGTCTGGGGACTGAGATGGCCATTCCAGAATGTTGTACTTGTTCCTCTGCATAAATGCCTTAGTGGATTTTGAGCAGTGTTTAGGGTCGTTGTCTTGTTGAAAGATCCAGCCCCCCCGGTGCAGCTTCAGCTTTGTTACTGATTCCTGGACATTGGTCTCCAGAATCTGCTGATACTGAGTGGAATCCATGCGTCCCTCAACTTTGACAATATTCCCAGTCCCTGCACTGGCCACACAGCCCCACAGCATGATGGAACCACCACCATATTTTACTGTAGGTAGCAGGTGTTTTTCTTGGAATGCTGTGTTCTTTTTCCTCCATGCATAACGCCCCTTGTTATGGTCAAATAACTCAATTTTAGTTTCATCAGTCCACAGCACCTTATTCCAAAATGAAGCTGGCTTGTCCAAATGTGCTTTAGCCCACCTAAAGCGGCACTTTTTGTGCTGTGGGTGGAGAAAAGGCTTCCTCTGCATCACTCTTGCATACAGCATCTCCTTGTGTAAAGTGCGCCGAACGATGTATAGTGACTCCATCTGCAGTAAGATGATGTTGTAGGTCTTTGGTGCTGGTCTGTGGGTTGACTCTGACTGTTCTCGCCATTCGTCGCTTCTGTCTATCTGAGATTTTTCTTGGTCTGCCACTTCGAGCCTTAACTTGAACTGAGCCTGTGGTCTTCCATTTCCTCAATATGTTCCTAACTGTGGAAACAGACGGCTGAAATCTCTGAGACAGCTTTCTGTATCCTTCCCCTAAACCATGATGGTGAACAATCTTTGTCTTCAGGTCATTTGAGAGTTGTTTTGAGACCCCCATGTTGCTACTCTTCAGAGAAAAGTAAAAGAGGAGGGAAACTTACAATTGACCCCCTTAATTACTCTTTCTCATAATTGGATTCACCTGTGTATGTAGGTGAGGGGTCACTGAGCTTACCAAGCCAATTTGAGTTCCAATAATTAGTTCTAAAGGTTTTCTTTTTTGTGGTGCCCAAATTTATGCACCTGCCTAATTTTGTTTAAACAATTATAGCACACTTTCTGTAAATCCAATAAACTTCATTTCACTTCCCAAATATCACTGTGTGTCTCTCCTATATGATATATTTAACTGACATTTTTTTATCTTAACAACCAATGATTTATACAGGAAAATCATGATGATTAACGAGGTTGCCCAAACTTTCGCATCCCACTGTATATATATATATATTTTTTATGCTTGATAAAGACCGCATTGAGCGGTTGAAACGTTGCAGAGGGGAATAATTTTTTCACTTTACGTCTGGAGTGCTGCCTCATCTTTTTGAACGTATATCTAGCTATTAGCCGTTGAGCCTGCGGCTGGGAGGATTTTGCACCCGTACCATTGGACTAGTGCTACTGAGTATTTTTTGTTTGCTATATATATATAAATATATATATATATATATATATATATATATATTTATTTATTTATATATGTTTAGTTGCACTTTGTGCTGTTTAATAAAATCTAAAAAGGTGAAAAACAGACTATTATTTCACTTTTAAAAACTTTTTCCCAGTATAGTCACCTATAAACTCCACCACACAATTTAATATATACAATAATATAATAAAATAAGCCTCTATGAAGGAATGAGTTTTCAGGGTATGCTGATACAGTAATTTATAAAATAGGAAATGCCAAGGGCTAAAGAGATTATAGAGCTCATTCATTAATAAACCTGGCTTTTAGGATTGAAGACATATCCTATATTTGAATAGTGGTTTTTAAAGGTGTTCTCCAGGAATTAAAAAAATGAAAATACTTAAATATTATTTTAGAATAAATATATTGTCTAGGGAGCAATCATTAGGAGAAATAAAATGTCCGCCGTCCTATCAGTACACACAAAATCTGTCCCAATCACTAGTGTTGAGCGTGAAAATTCGTATTGCAAATTTTTATCGCAAATATCGGAACGTCGAGAATTCGCGAAAATTTTGAGTATATCGCTATATATTCGTAATCTCGAATATTCTTTTTTTTTTAAACAGTACACATGATCCCTCCCTGCTTCTAGCTTTTGGGCCAATGAGAAGGCTGCAATATCTTTGTCAGAGCTTAGCAACATCCCTAGCAACCAATAGGAAAATTGCCTACCCCTTACTATATAAGAAACTCCCCAGCAGCCATTTTGTGCTGTTTCATGCAGTTGTGTGTGATTTCTGTACTTTGCTGAATTGCTGTGTCATATTACATTTGATACCTCATATATATATATAATCCAGATAGTGGTAGATAGTGTAGGTTAGTTAGTGAATAGTGTACCTGATAGGTTCCAGTGTAGGGTGTTAGGTACATTAGTTAGTTAGCTCAGTCATATATATATAGTCAAGATAGTTAGTGGAAGATAGTGTAGGTTAGTTAATGGTGAATAGTGTAGCTGATAGGTTCCAGTGCAGGGTGTATTGTAGGTTAGATAAAGATATAGTATAGTGTAGCCTTTTGCTGTCTGTTTAGTCTGTGAAATTATATATTTTTTTTAAATAAGTCTTTTGCTGTGTTTCAGGGTTTTGTGTGCTAGGATTATTGTCAGCGTCTTTTGTCTGTGGAAAAAAAAAGTATTTTGCTGTGTTTTAGTGTTACTGTTTTAGCGTTTCATGTGCTAGGGAGGGATTATTGTCAGTGTCTTTTGTCTGTAAAAAAAAAAAAAAAAAAAAAAAAAATTTTGCTATGTTTTAGTGTTACTGTTTTAGGGTGAGGAGAGGGAGGTCTGTTGCTCTGCTGGGTACCACTGCTCTTACCCAGCACCTGAGAGTCAACCACTGGTGGGAGTGGGACCATATACAGGGTGTTCGCAGCAGCAGTGCGCAGGAGACAACAGCTCCTGCCACTGTCCTGCAGCCACCCCATCCCCTTCTAACAATGCATTTCCATTACCCCACTCACGCTCCAAGTGGTACTGGTACCGGCAGCCAGACCTCTGCCTCCTCTGCACTCTCCTCTATCGCCTTCACTGCCATCTGGCACCAGCCGTCGGTCACCGACGCATTTAAATGCACCACGGCCTACGCCCCTGGGGACCGATGGGTGCGTTGCCTCAATGGGCTCCTGACAAAGGGTTATCGCCCAACATCTGCTGCTCTTCAATATTGTGGTCTGCAATCCGTTCCAGCAGATGTTGGAGCAGGCCCAACCCAGATGGCATGTCCCCAGCCTCCATTTCTTGGCCAGGACCGGCGTCCCTGCCCTACAGCACCACATTGTGCAGAATGTATCACTGTCACAGGGTACATCTGACAATGGATGCCTGGCCCAGCAGACATGGGCAGGGACGATACATAAGCTTTACAGCCCATTGGGTGTCCCTCTGAGGCGCCAGGGAGGGATCACCAGATGTGGCGGCATCTCAGTTTGTGGTGCCGCCCCGGGGTATCCAGGTGAGAACTGCTGCTCTCCCTCAAGTCACTGTCTTCACCGCCGCTGAGCCCCCCAGAAAGCATCCACGTAGCTAGACAAGTGTGGAGCACGTCTGCTGCCAGGCCGTGCTCCAGCTTGTGAGCTTAGGGGAACGGAGACACACTGGACCTCATGTTCTGGCCGCCCTCCAGGCTCAGGTCTACAAGTCGCTGACACCCTGAAGGCTCCAGGCAGGTATGGTTGTCTGTGACAATTGCAGCAACCTCCTTACCGCCCTCCATGCTGTCAGTCTAACACACGTGCCCTGCATGGCACATGTCCTCAACCTTGTGGTACAAAAGTTCATACCCACATACCCAAGGTTGAGCGACATCGTGAAAAGGGTACGGAGGATTGCCAGCCAATTATGAAGGTCCCTAACCGCCACCGCTGAATAGGTTGTGGGCGCAGCGACAGGCAGTGAAAGAGTATCTGCTGGACCAAGGCACTTCCAGGCCATCACACCCACTCCCCTACATCACCAATGTGGAGTGGGGGCAGATACACTAGGTCTGCCACCTGTTGGCCTCATTCGAGCAGGCAACCAAGATGGTCAGCGGGGAGCATGTGACGCGCTCCCCATAGTGTTCCGGCTGGACAGGACACTAGAACGCCTGCTCAATGCTGGGGAGAGTGCATTGGTGGAGCAAGAAGAGGAAACACTCCACCAAGACCAGGCCCAGGACGAGGAGGAGAAGCAGGAAGAATTTTTTGAGGAGTTTGCTGACGTCCAGGAGTCTGGGCCTGGTCAGGAGCGAGATCCGGTGCTGGGGGCACTGTTAGGGTGGGGGTGGGGCGACTCCCACTGGGAGCAGCAGCAGCAGGAGGACCAAGATGTCATGGTCCCGGGCAGCCAAGAAGAGTCACATTGGGCTTCCTCTTCCCCATGGCTGCCCACATGCTGTGATGCCTCCGGAGGGACCCCCGGATCATTAAGGAGAGGGGTGATTTTATAGTTATATATATATATACTAAACATTAAGCCTGTTAGAATAACGGGCGCTAGAACAGTAGTGCATAAACACTAGTAGGAACAGTCTTTCTTAAAAGCCAAGAGAACTTGACCACATTTGCTTTTTATGTCGAATTACTAGATTTCAATTGATTAATCATTTCAGCCCTAGTATAGTGTAACCCATAGTCCTCTGTGTGATCTCTGGACAATGCCCTCCATACATAAACCATACTGGAAAATAGACCTCTCAGATACCAATTGGCACACAGTGCTCCACACGCTGCCCGCACCAGTCTGCTCTCAGTTTCCATATCGGGCACATCAAGTCTGGAGAAAAACACTGCGGTAACGCAGCCTGCCGCACCGTGTGCTGATTCCTCCAAGCCAGAGGGCAGCAGGACTGGTGTGGTTTAGCAGCGGCTCTCTCATCCTCCTTTTGTCTGTGAGGAGGCATGGTTACCACCACTCGCACAACCCATACATGATCAGCGCCACACACACGCTGTGCTCCGGCCATCAGCAGCACCCAGCCGTCCTCTGCCCGTCTGAGCACAGAAGCCATTGAGGAACCAGCTTGCCTCAGCCCTGGTCTAGAAGTGTCCCCGGCTTCGGTGATGACTCAGTCACAATCCCCGACTGCTGGTGGGATCCTCAGTTGCTGCCTCCGGTGCATAGCTCAGATCATCGATCACAGGTCAGGCTGCTGAATAAGCCTTTAGCTGTGAGGCTTGGCTACACACAGGGTGTAGTGTCACACAGCCAGGGCCAGACCACCAGGTAGGTGCTGACAGGCACCGTGGAGCACCTACACTGTTATCCAGCAGAGCGAAGTTTATAGTCTGTTTTAAGGGCAACATGTGTTCTTGAGTTATATAGAACTGCTGGTAAACTTACCCCACAAAACGAATGCAGCACTGCTTCATCTTTGCAGACTTTTCTATGTCAAGTCGGCAAAGATGAAGCAGTTCCTCCTCTTCAGATCAGACCATTTCTTTAGTAAGGCTATTATTAGTGTGCCTGCCATTGAACTTCCTCCATAGCTCGAAATGGATCCCCCTCACGATCCCCTGCTTCTCAGACTGGACACGGGTCCTGATATAGCCCCGCTCCAACATGCTCTGCAGGATAAGGATGCAAGCATATAATCTCAATTTATTTTAATACAAGTATTGAAAATAATGTCCTCAGCAAAACATCAAAAAGTATTTAAGACTTTGAAGTGGAAATCTTAGATTTAATGTTACCATTATAAGATTGGATTGTATTGAGATTGTATGTGTGTGGGGTCTGAGCAATCGCATATTGGCCAGTTGAGCAGAGATGTACCTGTCTAGTGGAATGACGGCACGGTATGAGTTGTACAGCTGGTTTGCCTCCCGGTGGTGCACCCTGGGTATCTCTGAATGAACCACCAAATACTGGCAGTAAGACAAATAAAGCTTTTCCTGAGTCCTGACCAACATGACACAAACTCTAATCTATAGACTGTGTTTGTGTGGGGGGGGGGGGCTATAAAGTGTGCAGCAGGAAAATGGAAGTGCAATGTGCATGTGAGAGATATTTCTATGCTGTCCATACATACATGCTACAGAAATAGTGCTGTGATGTCGCAACAATATTTAGTGCACCAATCAGTAATATCTACTTAGACCTGACAAAATGTGAAGTTGGATATATTGCAAAAAAACATTTGCATCACAAGTGACGATTTTCGCAATCGCAAATATTTTATAACACTCTATCTGCATATAAGGGGATTGTTCTGACATGCATGTGAACTGTAATCAAATACACTGCTGTAATGTCAAATTACTTACAGTGATTAGGAGTTCTTGCTCACTATCGTGAAAATTGATGACAACCATGTTTTCCATCTCCTCAAACTTCGGGTAGTTTGAAAACAGTTGCTAAACTAGACCACCCCCCTTTTTTGTAGGCGCAGTAGGCGAATTCTACATTGCGATTTTCGCATTGATAAAAAAATTATGGAGATAGTGAATTATCGAATATATGACGAATATTCGCCCAAATATTCGTGAAATATTGCAAATTCGAATATAGCCCCTGCCGCTCATGACTACTAATCACACAGGAGGACAAGTTACTTCACAGCACTGAGCTAAAGAGCTGTCTCATCCTCCTCTCTGCTTGTCAGGAATTATGATCCTGAATACAGGTTGATCTCTGTGGGAATGGAAAAGATGAAGAGACAAGAAGTACAGAGAGGAGGGTGAGGTGTGACTAATGAGCAGCAGCACTTGTTTACAGTCTCCATTACCACAGCCTGTCCTGTCCGGCCTCTCTGTACTTCATGTCTTCTTATGAACTAAATTCCCCAGAGATTCAGCTAAATTTCTTATCATCTGTAATAATCCCTGACAAGTAGAGAGGAGGATGAAGCAGCTCTTTACCTCAGTGTTGATAAGCAACTTGTCCTCATGTGTGATCAGGACAGGTTTGTTTCCCCTGATGATTGCCCCCCAGACAAAACGAGCCATTAAAAATAATGAAAGGTATTTGAGAATATATTTATAATAAAGTAATATTTAAGTATCTTCATTTTCTTAATTCCTGGAGAACCCCTTTAAGAACATATATCATCCTAGGCACAGTTCATTGCTCCAAACCATAACTATCCATCTGTTAATCCCACAGACATTGCTTTTGTAGTCTGCTTCTCTAATCATTTACATTGGTAAGCAGAAGAACATATTATTCTGTCATCACTAAAAAAATGTATTGTCTGCTGGTTCCAGATAGATTTCTTTAGAAGAAAAGGATTGCTGACATCATATTAGTTAAAAATCAGAGTGTTGTTATCTAAAGATATGGAAAGATGGAAGTCCTGTAGCCAGAAATAACAAAGACCTTCCAGGATAAAATAAATTCTGCATCCCGCTACTGTTAAAGTGAGAGCTTGGTACTTCACAAGGGATTTTTTTCACATAAATACATAAATATGGGACCTCAGGGACTGCACGTCTAAATAACACATGAAAGTATTTATGTGCCCCTTTTATGAGGTGGTCAAAGTGGAGGTCATCCAGCATGTAACTTTAGATTGGCTGAGGAAGAAAGTCTTTCTAAACCACAGCGTGGAGGTAGGAATGGATGGAATCTCATTTTATGCTTTTTTGCTTATTCAAATTAATAATGTTTTCAGATTCCGACTGAATGATAGCACTCCTCATAGACACAGTTCAGAGTCTGAATACAAAAAAAAAAGTCATCCCCTAACATTTAACTGTGGGTTGCAAGCAGGAATTCACATGCGATTCTCTGTGTATTTCTATCATTAGTCTAAATTCGTTGGAAGTAGTCTTCCAACTTATGAGGAGAAGCTGAGAAAAAACGTCAGACTGTAAACTTGACAATTCAAAATTTTCCATTCCTACCGTTCCAAAAGATTTAGGTCCCTTTCACACGAGCGAGTTTTCCGCGCGGGTGTAATGCGTGACGTGAACGCATAGCACCCACACTGAATCCTGACCCTTTCATTTCAATAGGTCTGTGTACATGAGCGTTCTGCGTACATGAGAGTTCTGCGTTGCGCGAAAATCGCAGCATGTTCTATATTCGCAATGCGTTTTTCACGCAGCCCCATTTACTTCTATGGGGCCAGGGCTGCGTGAAAAACGCATTGCATCCTTAAGCAAGTGCGGGTGCGATGCGTTTTTCACTGATGGTTGCTAAGAGATGTTGCTTGTAAACATTCAGTTTTTTAAAAACGCATCAAAACGCATTGCACACGCGCGGAAAAAACTGAACAACTAAACGCAATCGCAGACAAAACTGACTGAACTTGCTTGCAAAATAATGCGAGTTTCACTGAACGCACCCTGAACACATCCGGCCCCAATCCGCAACACCCGTGTGAAACCAGCCTTAGGCCTCTTTCACACGAGCATGACGGATTAGGTCCGGATGCGTTCAGGGTGTGTTCAGTGAAACTCGCACCATTTTGAAAGCAAGTTCAGTCAGTTTTGTCTGCAATTGCGTTCAGTTGTTCAGTTTTTTCCGCTCGAGTGTAATGCGTTTTGATGCGTTTTTCATGCGCGTGATTTAAAACTGAAGGTTTACAAACATCATCTCTTAGGCCTCATGCACACGACCGTTGTGCCATTTTCCATTATTTTTTTGCAGCCGATTGACTTTTGCAGCCGAGACCGTGATCCGTGTATCCTGTCCGTCAAAAAAATAAGACCTGTCCTATTTTTTTAACGGACAACGGTTCACGGACCCATTCAAGTCAATGGGTCCGTGAAAGAACACGGATGCACACAAGATTGGCATCCGTGTCTGTGATCCGTGGCCGTAGGTTACTTTCATACAGACGGATCCGAAGATCCGTCTGCATAAAAGCTTTTTCAGAGCTGAGTTTTCACTTCGTGAAAACTCAGATCTGACAGTATATTCTAACACAGAGGCATTCCCATAGTGATGGGGACGCTTCCGGTTAGAATATACTAAAAGAACTGTGTACATGACTACCCCCTGCTGCCTGGCATGTGCTGCCAGGCAGCAGGGGGCAGGCCCCCCCTGTAGTTAACACATTGGTGGCGAGTGCGGCCGGCCCCCCCTCCCTCCCCTGTAGTTAACTCGTTGGTGGCCAGTGGGCCCCCCTCCCCTGTAGTTAACTCTTTTTTGTCCAGTGCGGCCGCCCCCCCCCCCCTCCCTCCCCTGTAGTTAACTCGTTGGTGGCCAGTGGGCCCTCCCCCCTCTCTCCCCCTCCTAATTAAAATCTCCCCCCCTATCATTGGTGGCAGCGGAGAGTACCGATCGGAGTCCCAGTTTAATTGCTGGGCCTCCGATCGGTAACCATGGCAACCAGGACGCTACTGCAGTCCCGGTTGCCATGGTTACTTAGAAATTTGTAGAAGCATTCTACTTACCTGCGAGCTGCGATGTTTGTGTCCGGCCGGGAGCTCCTCCTACTGGTAAGTGACAGATCATTAAGCAATGCGCCGCACAGACCTGTCACTTACCAGTAGGAGGAGCTCCCGGCTGGACACAGACATCGCTGCTCGCAGGTAAGTATAATGGTTCTACAAATTGCTAAGTAACCATGGCAACCGGGACTGCAGTAGCGTCCTGGTTGCCATGGTTACCGATCAGAGCCCCAGTGATTAAACTGGGACTCCGATCGGTACTCTCCGCTGCCACCAATGATAGGGGGGGAGATTTTAATTAGAAGAGGGAGGGAGGGGGGAGGGCCCACTGGCCACCAACGAGTTAACTACAGGGGAGGGAGGGGGGGCCGGCCGCACTGGACAACAAAGAGTTAACTACAGGGGAGGGAGGGGGCAGTCATGTACACAGTTCTTTTAGTATATTCTAACCTGAAGCGTCCCCATCACCATAGGAACGCCTCTGTGTTAGAATAAACTGCCGGATTTGAGTTTCACGATCTAACTGATATCCGACAGTATATTCTAACATAGAGACGTTCCCATGGTGATGGGGACGCTTCAAGTTAAAATATACCATCGGATTGGAGAAAACTCCGATCTGATGGTATAAAAGGGACTCCTGACTTTACATTGAAAGTCAATGGGGGACGGATCCGTTTGCAATTGTGACATATTGTGTCAACGTCAAACGGATCCGTCCCCATTGACTTGCATTGTAATTCAGGACGGATCCGTTTGGCTCCGCACGGCCTGGCGGACACCAAAACGACTTTTTTTTCATGTCCGTGGATCTTCCAAAAATCAAGGAAGACCCACGGACAAAAAAACGGTCACGGATCATGGACCTACTGACCCTGTTTTTGCGGACCGTAAAAAAAACGGTCGTGTGCATGAGGCCTTAGGCTGGGTTCACACGGGTGTGACGGATTGGCTCAGGATGCGTTCAGGGTGCGTTCAGTGAAACTCACACTATTTTGCAAGCAAGTTCAGTCAGTTTTGTCTGCGATTGCGTTCAGTTGTTCAGTTTTTTCCGCGCGGGTGCAATGTGTTTTGATGCGTTTTTCACGCGCGTGATAAAAAACTGAAGGTTTACAAACAACATCTCTTAGCAACCATCAGTGAAAAACACATCGCACCCGCACTTGCTTGCGATTTTAAAGCTTTGCAGAAGTGATGCGTGAAAAAAAACGCTCATGTACACAGCCCCATTGAAATTAATGGTGCCGGATTCAGTGCGGGAGCAATACGTTCACCTACCGTATTGCAACCGCGTGGAAATCTCGCCCGTGTGAACGCAGCCTTAGGCCCCTTTCACACGGGCGTTGCGGGACGTTTGGTGACATCACAGTCATCACATGATCCATCACCATGGTAAAAGATCATGTGATGACTGTGACATCACCAAAGGTCCTTGTTGCTACACAAAGCAAAGATGAAGACAGAAGGAGATGCCGGGCTACGCGAACAAGTGGACTAAGGTGAGTTAAACTATTTTATTTATTTTTTTAACCCCTCCAGTGCTATTTTACTATGCATTCTGTATTTAGAATGCTATTATTTTCCCTTATAACCATGTTATAACCATGTTATAAGGGAAAATAATAATGATCGGGTCTCCATCCCGATCGTCTCCTAGCAACCGTGCGTGAAAATCGCACCGCATCCGCACTTGCTTGCGGATGCTTGCGATTTTCACGCAACCCTATTAACTTCTATGGGGCCTGCATTGCGTGGATTATCGCACCGCAACGCACAAAGAGGAGCATGCTGCGATTTTCACGCAATGCATAAGTGATGCGTGAAAATCACCGCTCATGTGCATGGTCTTCCAAAAAGGGTCTTCTTGTGTTCACACCAAATTCTTTGCTCATCCATCGCATTTTCCTATCCATTAGTAAATTCAAAGCACCCTTTCCAAAAATCTTGTCCTACATCATCAAGACCCTGTATGGATTAAAGTTTCTGTTAAAGTGAACCTGTCATCAACTTTATGCTGTTCATACTAACGGCTGCATAAAGTAGAGACAGGTGAGTTGATTTCAGCGGTCTGTCATTTAGAAGTTAAAAGTAAGTGGTCGCCGAAAACCAACATCACAATTATTGCAGACTGGGCCTGGAAAAGATCAGCATACAAACAAGTTTGAAGGCCGCATCCCCTGAAATGAACTTTTATTCACAGTGGGTCCATGAAAAAATGTGCAGCATAGCCAAAAAGATATTGCAACGTTTTGACTACATAGTAGTCTTTGTCAAGCATAACATGAATTGAATCCTAAGAGTTCACAAACCATATAAAGTGCCTCCCCCAATTATCATACACCAATCAAAAACCTTTCTTAAATTCTGTAACACCCAACAATTAAATTCCACCTATCAGATGTAATTATCAAGTGTGTATTATATTTATTATTAAAACCGGCATATCATTACCTGCGGGCGATATTGACATATGGATTCTCATTACCTTGCACATGTGGCTGGCGTCTCTCTAGCTTCACTGCGCGGTAAAGCTAGAAAGACGTCAGACCTTTTAATCCACTCAAAGAACAAAAGAACATGATCATCACTCCTAAACTGGCTGTTTCAACAACACATGGTTGAGTGCCCGTATGTATCTCTAGTCTCGTAACAATACTCTAGGATATTCTCTAGGACCCTGCGTAGGTTAAAACATTGTATGTGATCTATGTCATGATTGAAAGATTTGGATCCTGGCTTCTTCTGTTTTTTTTTTTTTGTATTTTAGATGCAGCCTGATCTAGGGAGGGGGACCTCGAACTTAACCCCTCTCGCCTGCATACATTTTGGGCATTAGTAACCAAGCGATTTTTTTCATTTTCTGATCCTTGCCGTCTAAGAGCCAAAACCTTTTTTTATTTCTCCATCGATACAGCCATATGAGGGCTTGTTTTTTTGTGAGAAAAGTTGTAGTTTTTAACGGCACCATTTTGGGGGACACATAATGTACTAATTAATTTTTATTACCTCTTTCTGGGGTGGAAAACACAGTAATACTGCTATACTGATATTTTACCTTATAAATTTAGCGACATTCATTTTTCGGATAAATAACATGATAATTTTATTCACTGGGTCAGTGTGAATACAACGATACCACATACATATTGTTTTTTTTTACGTTTTACTACTTCTGCAGAGTAAAACTTTAAAAAAGAGAAAATATTTTTGCATCACAGCATCCCAAGGTAAATACCTTTTTTTATTGTTCTTTCTATGAAGTTGTGTGACAGCTCCGACTTGTAGTTTTCATTGGTATCATTTTGGTGTACCTAATACTTTTTGATCACTTTTTGTAAAAAAAAAAATGTTGTGGCAATAAGAATAAAAAACTGCAATTCTGCCATTTTTTTATGATGTTCACTAGAGTTGAAAGAACCTGCCTTTTGGCAGGTTTCAGTTTGGGTTGGGGGTTTAAGGGAATTATGTAATGGATTCCGTTCTCACAGAATCCATAACATAATTCAATGCTGGCATGCCAAACGGAAAGCCTTTAGAGACATTCCGTTTTGCATGCAGTCATAATACAAGTGTATGGCCAGCAGAACAGAACCCTCAGGGCTAGCCATACACTTGTATTATGCAGCAGGCCGGCATTGAATTTTGTGATGGATTCCGTGAGAACGGAATCCATTGCTTAATTTACTGAAACCCCGAACCTAAACCCAAAATCGAACCTGCCAAAAGGAAGGTTCGCTCAACTCTAACACTCACCGTACAGGAAAAATGATAAATGTATAATGCATGTCAATTTTTTCCATTGAGAACCTGTTTTTCATAGGAAATAATATGTATTTTTTCATTTGAAGATTTTTTATTTAATAAAACTTTTTGTTGACTTTTTTAACCATTTACTAGTCCCACAAGAAAACTATAGCGGGGGATTTTTTTTTATACTGAAGGTCACCATCACCATCAGGTGAGTCTGATCGAAACACTGCAGGCAAGCCTGGGGCCTAGATATCCACACCCAGCAATTTCATTTGTGGGGTGATGATGGGAGACAGATGGAGTCCACTCCCTCTGTAACCACTTAGTTGCTATGGTCACTATTCACTGGGGCATCTAAGGGGTTAAACAGCCCAGATCAGTGTTCTTGCCAATTGGGGCATTAGAGCAGGAGCCCAGCTCTTATGTGAGAGCAGAGCCCTCGATCTTTGCTGCATGAGAGACTTGTGCAACGCTTATTCTAGGCCACCATATGAAGGTGGCAGCCTATAATAAAGCCCATTATTGACTGCCATAAAAACACATATTAATGGTCATTAAGGGGTTAAGCCGTTTCATCTTCTAACCAACATTTTTTGATGAAATATTAAACTACATAAGAAAAATCGTTAAATTGAAACTTCAGCAATCATATAAGATCATTTCTACCACCCCATAACCTAGTGTTCATTAAAACAATGTTCTTGTTTTTCCCCCACTTTCTCTTTAGAAGAGGTCAATCCTGCCTTTGTCTTGAAATCTCTGTCTGCAAGCGGTAGTTCTGGTAACCAAATGTCCCAAAATGCCTATCTCAGGCATCATAAAGGGAACTAAAGGCAGATTACCTATCAGATGCTTTAGTTTTAAGTTATATTGGCCTGTACTACTTGCCCTGTTACCTAAGCTCTGTAATGCTGTAGATACAGACCAGAATATAATATCCTAATAGGGATTACTGCAGTGGTCAAGTTTGGGTTGGCCCCAACACTATGTTGGGCCCCTGGACACCATCTTGATGTCACCACATGTTTCTGCTCTCCGGAATCGATGCTAAGGTGTGGTGCACCCCAATGGGAAATAAGTCCAGAGAGTCAAGGTCTGCAGTAAACCAGGGTGCTTCTTTACTGGTGGAATTCTTGCACAAAACAATATAGGCAAGGGATATGGCTGGCTTCTCCAGTCTCCATCCAGGCAGAAGAAGGGTTCATGCTAAAAGCATGAGATAGCTTTCCTTGTCTCTTTCAGAAGGCTGGTACCCTGGTCAAAGGCTGGAGGCCCAGAGTCTGTGGCTGAGTATCCCCATCTCAGCGTCTTCTTCTGGTCACTCAATAGTCTGGCAAGCCTCCTCTTCTAATCTAAGCACTATTCCTAACTGCAGAACACTATGGGCTCTAACTGCTCTCCTTATATACAGTTTATAGCTGAACTTGAACCTTCTGGTGGGAGGGCTGAAGTGGAGAAACTCAGCACAAACAATTGCAATGTTAAAACTCCGGTCTTTCAAAGACTTACATTAGAGCTTCAATGATACTCAATGGCAATGACACAGTTTTTCCAGACAAAAACAGGTTTTCAGAAATAATAACAGATTTAACTAGACATTCAAAATGTCAGTCTGTCTGGTTTTGGTGATAAACTAGTCTGGCTTTTTCTGTTCTAAACATGTCCCAAAAGTCTCTCAGTATTGATTATTTTTTTCTACAGTGCGATGCAAACATAGTGCCAATGAACAGGATATATATCACAGCAAACATATAAAATGTAGTTGCACAGTATTAAATAGTAAGTATAAGTTCATAACTTTGCCTAGGGGGAATAGGCAAATGTCTGCAAATGTCCAGACTTCAAATGACCCCTGCTCCAAGGCAATACATTACCTGAACAAACATAACAAATGAGCAGGGAAATGGCAGATAAGGTTCAAACTCAATGTTAAAGGGCATTTTTTGTCAGCAGATTTGTACCTGTGACACTGGCCGACCTGTTACATGTGCGCTTGGCAGCTGAAGGCATCTGTGTTGGACCCATGTTCATATGTGTCCGCATTGCTGAGAAAAATGAGGTTTTAATATATACAAATGAGCCTCTAGGGGGAAAGGGGACATTGATGTCTCTCAAACTGCCACGCCATCTGAGTTTGGTTGACAGGGCACGACAGTATAAATATGATCATGCCTGAGCCTATCAATCAAAGGGCATGGCAGTTGCAGAGAGAGCAGAGCCTCTAGATGTAATGGCAAGGCCCCTGTTGCTCTTAGAGGCTCATTTGCATATATTAAAACATTTTATCAGCAATGCGGGCGCTATGAATATGGGACCACCACTGATGCCTTCAGCTGCCGAGTGCACATGTAACAGGTCAGCCAGTTTCATAGGTACAAATTTGCTGACAGATGCCCTTTAATAAACAGTGTTAAACTAGGGTGCCTATGGTCCACCAGTAAAATTCAAGCTGGATCCCTCTGTACAGCTACATGCAAATATTACCTGAGCTACATTTGCAAATCCCGAAAACCGCATTATCAACACACATTTATTTTCAGTAGTAGCCCTCTGTCTAGCCTGGCCCTCAGACTGTTCTGTCCTGGAGACCCTATCTTTATTTGAATGCATAGGCAGGCTGAAATGCTATATACTGAATATGAACTGTATATAGTGCAGTCAGTGTACTGGGACATGTGCCACTTGTGCAGGTGGTGGGAGAACTAAGGGTCCACCCTGGCTCTAAAGCCGACCAGCGGATTCACCTGATTTCCTAGAAGCCAGTCGGAACCTGTTAATCAGTATAAGGCTATACATTTTATAGCAATAAAAAAAAACTATAATTTATACCCTGAATAAATCACAACTGTATATGTTTACAATAGAGTAATATGTGTATAACAAACTAAATTATAGCATGCAATGTCAGTCTGCTGCATCAAAAGCCAACACAATGTTGAGTTGTATTATAAAAGGAATGGCTTCTAGAGAAGAAAGCAGTATTTTACCCCTATATAAAGCAGTGATGTTTCCAGATCTTGAGTGTGCATTCCAATTTTGGGCATCAGTCAATAATGGGATATCGGAAAGTTGGAGGAAGTCCAAAGAAGAGTATTACTCTATGGAGCGTGTTCCTGGAGGATTTAGTAATGACTTAAAGTGTGCATTAGATAAAAAGCAAAGTTACTAGTATTAATACAGATTATTGATCCAGGGATCTGTTTGATTGCTAACTGAGGAGGATTTTTACCCAAGCTATGGTGAATTTCAAGTAATGGCTTTAGTTTTTCTCTTGATAAACTAGGGTTTGTTGGGTGTGTAAGCATAAATAGATTGAACTTGAGATGGACTTGAACTTAGTAACTATGTAAATTTTGAGAAAGATGCTATAAAACAATAGATTGAACGCATAAGACACAGGAAACACTTTGGACTGTGCCTATGCAGCAGCATGCATGTCACATGCAGTGTGCAAACGTCATCCCCTGCAGGAAGGGACAAAGATGAATGGCCTTACACCATCTACAGGAGGCAAGGGGGCTTGGTGTCCATGCTACTTGATGATGCTGCCTACACAATAACATGATATAACAGATGTCAGCTTGTGCTGGACATTGAGGCATGGTGATGACAACCTCATAGTGCATACATCACAATAGGTTGAGGTTACCATTAACCGATACGGTTGAAAAAAGACATACTGTAACTCCATCAAGTTCAACCAAGGAATAGGTGGGGACGCGAATCCAAGAAGGAAGTGAGACTCAGATTTCTACACGTTTTCATAAGCATTAATGTTGTTTACTTTTAAGAATTCATCTAAACCCTTTTTAAAACTGTCCACTGTTCCTGCTGTGACCACGTCCTAAGGAAGTTTATTCCACATATTCACAGTTCTTACAGTAAAGAAGCTTTGACGCTTCTAGAGACTGAACTTTTTCTTCTCCAGTCAGAGGCAGTGCCCCCTTGTCTTTTGAGGGCATTTTACATAGAACAGTTTTTCACCATATTTTTTTATATGGCCCATTTATATATTTGTATAGGTTAATCATGTCCCCTCTTAGACGTCTCTTCTCAAGACAAAATAAATTCAATTCTTTTAATAATTCATTCATAACTAAGACCCTCCATGCCCCTTATCAGTTTGGTCGCTCTCCTCTGAACTTTTTCCAGCTGCAGTGTGTCCTTTCCATGGACTAATGCCGAGAATTGAACTGCATATTCCAGATGAGGCCGCACCAACGCTTTGTAAAGTGGTAATATTACATCCCTGCCCGCAAGTCCATGCCTCGTTTACTGCATGACAATATCCTGGTGGCCTTAGAAGCAGCTGATTGACATTGCATGCTGTTATTCAACCTATGACCTACAAGGTCACCCAAATCATTCTCTATAAGTGACTCCCCCATAGTTACATCACCTATGACATATGATGCACAGAGATTATTACTACCAAGATGCATAACTTTAGATTTATCCACATTGAACCTCATTTGCCAAGTTGACGCCCAATCACTCAAAGTGTTCAAGTCAGCTTGTAGTTTGTGGACATCTTCCATAGACTGTACAGTAATACATAGCTTGGTGTCATCTTCAAAAATCGAAATAATGCTATTAATCCCATCCTCGATGTCATTAATAAATAAATTAAATAATAGAGGGCCCAGCACTGAACCTTGGGGTACACCACTTATAACCCGGGATCATTCTGAATAGGAATCATTGACCACTATTCTCTGGACACGGTCCATCAGCCAGTTTTCAATCTAATTACAAACTATACTTTCCAAGCCTATAGACCTTACTTTACCTATTAATCATCTATGAGGGACAGTATCAAAAGCCTTTGCAAAATCCAGAAACACTACATCCACAGCTGCCCTCTGTCCAGGCTACTACTCACCTCCTCACAAAAAACAAATCAGGTTAGTCTGACAACTTCTGTACTTGGTAAACCCATGTTGGTTATCACTTATCATATTATTTACAGTCACATACTCCTGTATATAGTCCCTTAAGACTATATAACAGCAGTTAAACTAACTGGTCTATAATTACCTGTGAACCACCTAGATCCTTTTTTGAATATAGGGCACCACATTTGTCTTGCGCCAATCACTTGGCGCTGTACCAGTACCTAGAGAATCTATAAAAATTATAAACAGGGGCACAGAAATGACTGAACTGAGCTCTTTAAACACTCTTGAGTGTAATCCATCTGGACCCGGTGCCTTGTTCAAATTAACCTTATTTAACTTATCTTGGACCATATCTACAGTTAGCCAATTCAGTATATTACTGGATGTACTAACAGCCCCAGCACCACAGGTATCATCTCCTTTCTCTTTGTTTGTATATACAGAGCTAAAAAAAACATTTAGTAACTCTGCCTTTTCCTTATCTTTAATGACTACCCCCCCCCCCCCCCTTACCATTATTTAGGGGGCCTACCTGCTCAGACCTTGGTTTTTTAGCATTTATAAATTATGTTAGCTGGGCAGGTGATTTTCCATTGGGTGCTTAGGTAAATACAGTTCATCCAGGTAACATGCCAGCACTACCCCCAGATGAATTCTTCTACATTGAACAGTATGTTGGAGTGAATGCCCGATACAACTTTGCTGTAATAATGAGTATGTGTCATGGCAGCGATCCGTGCCCGCCGCTGTCTTGCTGTCCAAAGGAGGTGCGGACATTGCTCTACTCTCCCTGTGTGAACTCCCTGTGTAGAAGCGAACTGTCCTTTAGCACTGCAAGAGTTAATCTTTTCCTTGGGCTCTAAGCCCAGCTGTTGATTAAGGAGCTGATCAACCTTCCTACTTAGCTAGATTGTGTATCCACCTCCTCGTCTGAGCTTTGAGGTTGTCTCATCTCTAGCAACCAGCTAAGGTGATCTGTTGTCTATATACCCATGTACCTTGCCTGTTTACCGATTCTGCCCCTTACCTGCAATTTGGAATACGCAGGTACTGAACCTGCCTGGACTTTGGACTGTGTTCAGACTACTCTTTTTGATTATGTCCTTGGTGCTTCATACCAGTGTCTCTGACCCCTGTGGGTCAGCAGTCAACTACACCAAGATTACTCCAGGTGGTAGTGGCCTGTCTGGTTCCCTGCAGTGAAGACTAGATCCCTGTACAGGGGTTAAGGGGTAAAAAAAGGGAACCCTCAGGACAACACCCTTAGGTTTAGCCCAAAGTCAAACTGTTTGGTTGGCACAGTGGATCCACACCCATTGCCAGTTTACAGCATGTAACTTATGTTCTCCACGCACATGTACCTGATACTCTCTGTATACATTTTGTACCACCACCTTTATTGATGATCTGCATGTTTCAATAATGTATGGTTTTAATATATTACTACTTGCTCTGTTACAATAGTCACACTCATATATCATTTTCAGTGGTGGGTCTGGTTCCCATTTTGCACTGTGATCTGCTTTTAATCAAAGATATATTGTTTTTAACTAGCACCCGTCCCGGGCATTTCGTGTAATTTGCTTTATAGGGAATACATCCCCAGTTCAATGCATTAAGCAGAGTGCACTTCACAGCGAAGCTCTGCCTCCAGTACACTTGCACAAGCAGGATCTAGCAGAATAAAAGTTCATATTCACACTACTAGAGATAATAAATGCTCTACAAAGGGTATATTTGTGCTGCTTTTCAAGGACCGTACTTAGTGCTGTCAGCAGCATAGCATTATCAAAACTGATGACAACACCCCTTTAATTATTCCTAATCCTACAAATAACAGTATTAACACCAGTCACCATGGTTACAGGTGAGAATTCACATTTGAAATTAGGGTTCACTATACTCAGTCATACTACATACGTATAACAACAGGATTGTGCCAGGTAAGGTTTAATATCTAGCTACCGCCATGAATGTCAGGCTTTAAATCCATGCGTGTGTCAGCAGAAAGCACCGCATGATGTATGTGTGATTAAAATAAGCTGCAGGAACCACTTGCAATAATATTTATGTCTATTTTTCATATCTGTCAATCATACTGACTGTCTTACTGCAGAACACGATCTGCACAAAAATGATCTCTTGTATTACGGTAATAGCCCAACAGAGAGGATTCCCACAAAATGCCGTAATAGAGTGTGGCACTTGTAATTCTGCGGGTACACACACTGTCATTACAGTAACATCATTGGGTGATTAATGTTAAAAGGAGGAGTAGTGGTAAATCTTTATGATGTGGTTGAGAGAAATGTGAGTTTATATTCTGCATACTGGCAAGGTTGGTTTTTGTAGTTCTGCCAATATCAACAGGGGAAGTAGGATAGACATCTCATATTGACTGCAATAATCCATCTTTGACAAGGTACGAAATGAAGGAGCTACTGTATAAATTAATATCGCTTAAAGCATGAATATCTGAATTACTGATAATAACTTCATAAGAAGGAAAAGAACATTGATTATTATTTTATTCATTTCATTTCATCTTAGAGAGGACCTGTCTCTTCTCCTGACATGTCTACTTTAGTAACTTATTCCCCAGTCAATAATAAATCTGGTGCATATTTTTTTAGAACTCTATTATTCCATTCCTCAGTTATCGCTACATGACTCTACACCTGGGTGTGTCCCTGCACAGTCTGGCAATATCCAGTCAGTGCTGCTAGTGTGAGACTTTGCAGGGACCCCCCCCCCCCCCCCAACATGTAGCTAAGTTGCAGATAAACGTCTAGTTACTCCGGTAGCATTAATGCAAGAACCAAACAACAGAGTTATATGGGAAAAATGCACCAAATTCTTAATGCATAGGGAATAATATTGTTTTTAGTAAAACAGACATTTCAGGAGCGATGATACTGTAGGTACCCCTTAAATTAAGAACTTATATTTTAGACTTAAAAGAAATGTGTCACAAAAATATATCTGCCAGTTAAAACCAGATAGCAACACACATCCGTTTTTCTAGGTTTCTTATTTTCTAATTGCATATTTATTTTTTATTTTATTTATCTCTTGAACATGATTATGGGGGCGGCCAGGGGTGTAGCTAAAGGCTCATGGGTCCTGCTGCAAGACTTCAGCTTGGGCCCCCATTCCCTCAGTGCTTTGTGGCCAGGGGCAGGGAAGCATGTAGCCTTTGTGCTGCCTGAGGCAAAAATTGAAATGTCACCTCTTGCCCATGCCAAATTATTGATCTAACCCCTTCCCTCCAGCCAGAGGTGTAACTTGACTAGCATGCACTTTCTATAATACCGGTGCCTTCTTATGCGGCACAAGGGTCTTTGGGAACCCTCAGGCTCTTTGGGCCCAGTAGCGACTGCTACCTCTGCAACTCCTATAGCTATGTCCCTGGGAGCAGCCATTTTGCCTGAGCTATTATTAACAGCATTTAGAAAGCATTAAGAAAATTGCTTTACGGCAGCCCCATGGTCCATAGACACAATGGTCAGGAGGGGACCTCATTGACTTCTATGGGAGAGTTTTCTAGGCATACTTTGAGACCTGTGCAGAGGTCATTGTACATGGAAAGAATAGATAGGATGTGACAATCAAAGTGATCTGTACAGAGCAAGAAGCGGCACCTATTATTAGGCTTTGCTTAGTCAGTGCAAAAACTGCTAAATTTTATTGTTTTTGTTTAAATATAGATATTCACATGGATGCGCCCAACTTATGCCCTCTACATCACTTCAGCATATCCACCGCCAGTCTAAAAGTAAGACAGATTCCTTGCTGGCTTAAATTTAGACAATTTTCTACCACTAAAACAGGCGTAGAAATGTATAAATGAGACGGGACCGCCCAAGTCATTCTCCAGCATGAATGGGGAAAAATTGCAAGCCAGGCCGTGATTTGCACCGCAATCTGCAACAATTATCATTTTAGTAAAATACTACCATGATTTAAACAATTGTTCATTTTCTGATGACACATTTCCTTTAATTAGTTGCCGATGAACCTTAATCACTTATGATTTGAGGTAATACATATAATCATTGGGTTGGCCGACCTCTGGAACCTTTACCATTCACAAGGATGAGAGTGACAATGGGATTGATTAACACAGTGTACAACTATCTCCAGCAGTCCTACAAAGGTGAACAGAGTACTGGACATGCTCCATTCATACAGAGGATGTGGGGTCAATGTTCTCATGATTAGTCGGGGTCCCAACAATCATGCGTTTATGTATATAGTGTATATATATATATATATATATATATATATATAATTTATGCTCGGCAGCTTAAGACAGTTATACTCTCATAATATAATACATATTATTTCTACAGTATCCAGCAGAGTCAAATCCAGGGGTCTGGCTTTACTTAAAACCGCTTATACAGGTTAATAGATCTGTAAGAGTATACAGTTCGGTAAACAGTAAATAAGTCTATAACAAAAAATAGATTTTCAACATTTCAATATTTTCAAATGTGTGACAAATTGATTCAAATCAATTAAAACTATTTTAATAAAAAAACTGTAATAAAGTGCAATTCAATTTTCCCTAAATTAATCATTGTTAACATGTTGGGAAATGGTAGAAATTTTGTGTTTCAGAATAAGTAACTGCATTTGTCGCTTTGTAAGATTTTATTGGTCACCTGTTTTTCATCCATAAAGTATTAATGCTTGTTATAAAATGTTATTTCTTCTTAATTCCTATATTCTCCTGGGCTCCATACATTTAAAAGAAACAATTATGTGTGACATGAATACAATTTAAACATAATCTTATAAAAGTTTTGTGGGAAAAAAGCAGTAATCCTTTAGAAAAATATCAGATGGCTGCAGAATACAATTTATTTCTGGAGGTTAAATCAAAACTGGCAGAAATGATGGAATACGAAAAGTGATATGCCCTACAGTATAGTATCCATACAGGTACGGTAAAAGAAAAAATCCTATATTTCTGCATATATTTAAGGTGCTAAAAGTGTGAGCAAATTTGTTGTATTTAAAGCATACCTATTAACACACAAAAAGATGTAAATGTTTATGGCCAGAAATGTTGCGCATTATCTGCATGTCTCTTCCTTCCCTTTACTGGTTTCTTTCTCTGCAGGGTTGGTAAATGATGGATTTCTAGAGTAATGTTTCAGCTATGCAATATACTCTGAGCCATTCACTATCCTCACCCACTTCTTCCCCTCTCACAGCATGGAGCTTCACAGGAACATTGAGTGAAAGATACTGCAGCTGCATCTCCCTCCTCCCCTCCTTGTATTGTATTTGCTGTCTTACAGTAGATGCATACTGAATACATGCCAGACCCCTCTGGGGACAGGCACTGATGGGAATGATAACCTCTGTACAACATTGCAGAATGTTGTGGAACTATGAACTTGACAACAATAAATATCAGCACCCTGTATTAAGCTAATTGCTGAATGCAAAGTACCTCAATAAGCCGTGCATTTGATCAGAGGGCAGCAGCAACAATATTTTTTAAATCCTGCATCGGCCCAGACAGAGATTATAGCTTTTCAAATTATTCTTCATCCACACGGCTGTATCTCAGCTCAGATTTTTTTTGGAAGCCAGGGTCACAGAGTTGCATCATGACTCTGGTATCTAAAACGTTCCAAAGGCCCTTTTTTCTTATAAGAAGACAGCAGTAATACAGGAGCTTCAAGTTAATAGGGCACCATAAAAGATGCAGGTGGACAGGAGACAGATGGATTTGGACAGCAATGTAGATAGCTCTTCTTTTACCAGAATAATTTTAGCAACTGCATTTGAACAGTGACAAATGCAGTACAGTAGGGTGGTTTATGACCCAAACAGTCCTAATAGTATCTGGGTTGCTGATTCCTTTACCCACCGTTTTAGTCACACTTTTCATACATCAGGTGCCCTTCTCTTTGTTTATAGGAGTTTTCCTCCTGTACTTTTATATTGGTGGCCTATCCTTGTACCTCCAATGTTGGAAGCAAATGGGAGCAGTGCTACAGCAACTAGTTCCAACCACTACACAGTAGAAAGAGCTGTGAATTTCCAGCACCATCTGCAGCTACTAAAAGTACTGGAAAAACCCTTTTAAAGTGTTGCTGAATTTTTTAAAATATTTTGATATGTCACAGCGACATATGAAAGGTTTTCATTAGTGGGGGTCTGAGTGCCCCCACTGATCACTATAACAAGGAGAGTGAGGCACTCACATAGCGTGCTCTCATTCCTCACTGCAGGGGACAGAATTGAGATGGACAATAGATTTTCTATTGAGCCTGTACCACTGCAGTGATGAGACATTGGTAGGTGTCTCAACACTCAGGAACCTCCCCCCAAAACCTTTCATATGTTGCTATGATATAAGTTCAGTGACCCTTTAAGGCTTTGTTCCACAATGCTTCACTAAGGCTATACTTACCACTGGTGTTACTAGCAGGGGTCGAGTGGAGGGGGAACGCGTGGGAACGGCGTTCCTGCACTTTTTTCATGGCAGGAACGCCGTTCCCTTTCAACGCGGCTGAAATCAGGGGGTGAAGCGCACTGTGCAGGGCAGGCTAAGCGGCTTCACAGCTGTCTGTGCTGTGCTGCTGCTGTCTGTGACTCCTCTCATGGCGCCCCGCCCCCTACTGACATCATCTCCTTCACTTCTTCTGTCGGCCTAATACGCTGCGAGTATGTTCAGTCACTTCGCAGCTGACACATAGGAGATCATTTAGAATGTCTTTAAGAAAAGTTTGTCCCTGGGATTCGAACTCACGACCTCTACACATCAGAGGCAAGGCATTTACCCTCACAGCCATGAAAGCTGTCTAGGTAGTTGCTTTAAAAAAAAAAAAAAAAAAAAAAAAAATAATAAGACTTCTACTTATACCTAGTGTACTGATACCTAGTGTACAACCATACACATGACAGCTGCCCACTGTGTATGGATGTAGCAGAGCTGGGTGTGTTGGGGCAGCTGTCATGTGTATGGTTGTACACTAGGTATCAGTACACTAGGTATAAGTAGAAGTCTTATTTTTTTTTTTTAAGCAACTACCTAGACAGCTTTCATGGCTGTGGGGGTAAATGCCTTGCCTCTGATGTGTAGAGGTCATAAGTTCGAATCCCAGGACAAACTTTTCTAAAAGTGTTTTTTTTTTTTAAGACTCCTACTGATACCTAGTGTACTGATACCTAGTGTACAACCATACACATGAGAGCTGCCCCAACACACCCAGCTCTGCTACATCCATACACAGTGGGCAAAGTTACCTACAGTAGAAGTCTTATATATATTTTTTTTTAAGTTATTAGCTAGATAGCTTTCATAGCTGTGAGGGCATATGCCTTGCATCTGATGTGTAGGGGTCATGAGTTTGAATCCCATGACAAACTTTTCTAAAAGTGTTTTTTTTTTTTTTTTTAAATACCGGACTGTTACTTTACTGCCACGGGGGAGGCGGGCTATTGGCGCCATGATACTGGCACATGAAGGGGGTAGGAGAGAGGAACTTGATACTGGCACATTAGGGGACAGGGGGAGAGGATGGCACTATGATATTGTGTTTTGATCACAATGTGTACATTTGGCTCAGTCCGCAGCTACACAAATTACAGCGTGCTAGATTTTCTGTGCTTTTTTTTTTTTTTTTGGAGGGGGGGGGGGGGGGTGGTTGCAGTGGATCTTGGGTGAGTTCCCACACTTTTTTTCCCAGGACTTGACCCCTGGTTACTAGCATCCAGCCAACCTGGATGTAGATTTGCTTGCCAAGCCTGGCTTCACTCCATTGCTGTATTTTGAGACCTTCAAGGCTGCCGTCTTTACTCTGGTGGCACAGACATTACACAAAGACTGTGCCAGACAGAAACGTATTTCTTCTGGGCTGCCCTCACCTACACAGCTCAAATGTGAACAAGCCTGAAATGCACTACCTGCCCACTTCAAGTCTGGCCCAAATCTTTCTTGGGTGATGCGGTTCTGTTTTTGTGCCCCATGTCATGCGCAAAATACTTCCAAATACCTCTAATTTCATATGAAGGCATAAGAAAGTTTATTTTTCTGTTGAAGTCTGTACAACAGAAAAAACTGTGGCATTCTCCAGTGAATTGTGTTTGTTGCCCAGCTTCAACAATTATTCTACATCTTTTGCACCCAACTAAAATCATGATAGGATAAATGGCCTATTTCATGCGGCCATATTTTAAATGGGCACACATGAATATTAGAAAAAATATATATAATACATGTAATCAGGGGCTTAGCTAAAAGCTCATGGGCCCTGGTGCAAGAATTCAGCTTGGGCCCCCGTCCCTCAGTGCTTATTGGCAAGGGGCAGGGGAGCACGTAGCCTTCCTGCTGCCTGAGGCAAACATTGAAAGAGCCAAATTCCTAACCTAACCCCTTCCCTCCAGCCAGAGGTGTAACCTGACCAGTATGCACTTTCTATAATGCCAGTGTCTTATGTGGCACAAGGGTCTTTGGGCCCCTCAGGCTCCTCTGCACCCCCTATAGCTATGCCCCTGGTTGTAATATATCTTATTATAGAAAACAGCATCTATCTCCACCTATCATGCTCTTTTTCTCCTCCCCTTCCTTGTGAGGATTACTTGTTCCTTGATTTCATGAAAGTCATTTGAGCTTTGAGTGAGCCTTGTGTGACACCATTATTGTAAAGGCATCCCTGTAGAGATCTGTTGACCATACAGTGGATCAGTATCTATATGTATTTACAATTTTAATAGTGATTTTTGGGATTTGTCTGACTGCTCTTCTGAATAAAGACATTCTTGTAATATTTTTGGATGTTCTGCCCTATTCTTTATATGTGTGCCTTTTTTGGTATATTGCTATTATTACGGACTGCAGATGCTTACCCAAAAGTACGTGCCCTAGCTTCTATGTCTGTTAATGTGTTTGTAATGCCACTTTGTTAAAGTACTGTGCCCTCCTGTGTACTGAAGATATGTATATGTTGCAAAGTAAAGTTTAAGATCCTTAAAAAAGTTATGTGCCCTCATCTGCCTTAATTTGCATTATAAAAGTAACTTGCAGAGTGCCTTCCAAACACTACAAGAGGAGGTGGAGGAGGAAATAACGGCAGAGTAAGAGACACAAACACTTAGCTATGCTGCTATTTACTCTAATATATTTTGTATCCCACTCAAATGCTGGATTCACAGATACACTGCTCAGTACTGCTGTATTATGCCTTCCATGTTGCTGCTGATATTGGTGTACTACAGTGAGATAAAAGAGCAGAATATTCTCTTTTCGGTGTGTGCAGTATATTGGAGACACCATATCACCTAGTGACCACTATCCACCCACTAGCACAAGGAAAACGGACAATTGGAGTTGGAGATGTAATGGTGCAGGTGAATTGCAATTTTGAACAGTATACAATCTGAACAGATTTATATAAATAGGTGGCACTAGTCTCCGTAGCAGTCTAACAAAACCTACAACAAAGTACACTTAGCTACCAAATGGTAGTCTGTATATCAGTCCTTTTGTTAGTGCAGTAACGAGCTGGTTAACAAACCCAGTCTATGGTAATAATCTGCCTGAGCAATACACAGAACATAGTCTCTGACAATCTTCGTAATTTATACAGTGACAATTTTAAGCAGTTTCTTTCTGTATATTAATACTAACAAATATAAACAGTCTTTTATATAATTCTTGTTCTTCTTAATAGGGCAACAGCCCAGTATAGTCAAGGGTTTTGCATTGTGCTCAAAGTCTTGGTAGTTCCCTGAGGTCACTTTAGCTGATTACCAAGAGCTTGTGGTTTTGTCAGGAGCAGCTGCTGTAGTGCCCCTAACTTAGGTTCTTCTCCTGGCTTTGGCTTACACTGGCTCCCGATGGAGATGAGCCACATGACGTGTAGCTGATACCTGTTGCAACTATCTCTCTTTGTTTAACACTGTCTGAATGTGCGGATGCCTCACTGTATCTGGAACAACTCAGTCTCTGCCTCTGAGGCTATGCGGCCATTTCTCCCCACCTGACTCTGCAGATACTGTTCCTTCTATGTCTACAACCCACACAAGTCTCTCCCTGAAATACATTGCAAGGCTTCTTACTGTCCAGGCTGAAAAAACTTTGCTTGCAGTATACTAAACTTTGTTTCCGCTCTCTTTGTTGGACATTGCAGGTACACAGCGAATACAGCATCATCTCTGGGCATTACAGAGCCTGCAAAGGAGTAACTGGAGAAACTGGTGGAAGTTTTTCACCACCCTTGCCATTTCCCTAAAAGGGAAGTCCATGTTTAGGCACACAGACTGCAAGAGGATACGCCTAATTTATGAGAAGGCATGCACCTCATCATAAATTAGTCGCATCCTCCAGCAGCGCAGAGGATATCAAGACCAGAAAGCATCTATCGTCCTGATTAGGGATGAGCGAACTCGAACTGTATAGTTCGGGTTCGTACCGAATTTTGGGGTGTCCGTGACACGGACCCGAACCCGGACATTTTCGTAAAAGTCCGGGTTCGGGTTCGGTGTTCGTCGCTTTCTTGGCGCTTTTGTGACGCTTTCTTGGCGCTTTTTGAAAGGCTGCAAAGCAGCCAATCAACAAGCGTCATACTACTTGCCCCAAGAGGCCATCACAGCCATGCCTACTATTGGCATGGCTGTGATTGGCCAGAGCACCATGTGACCCAGCCTCTATTTAAGCTGGAGTCACATAGCGCCGCCCGTCACTCTGCTCTGATTAGCGTAGGGAGAGGTTGCGGCTGCGACAGTAGGGCGAGATTAGGCAGATTAACTCCTCCAAAGGACTTGATTAACTGATCGATCTGCAGCTGTGGATCATTGAGCTGCTGATCCTCAATTGCTCACTGTTTTTAGGCTGCACAGACCGTTTGTCAGTCTCATTTTTCTGGGGTGATCGGCGGCCATTTTGTGTCTTGTGGTGCGCCAGCACAAGCTGCGACCAAGTGCATTTAACCCTCAATGGTGTGGTTGTTTTTTGGCTAAAGCCTACATCAGGGTGAAGCTGTCACACCAAGTGCATTTAACCAGCAATAGTCTGTTCATTTTTTGGCCATATACAAAATCAGGGGCAAGCTGCGCCTGTCACCAAGTGCATTTAACCCTCAATGGTGTGGTTGTTTTTTGGCTAAAGCCTACATCAGGGTGAAGCTGTCACACCAAGTGCATTTAACCAGCAATAGTCTGTTCATTTTTTGGCCATATACAAAATCAGGGGCAAGCTGCGCCTGTCACCAAGTGCATTTAACCCTCAATGGTGTGGTTGTTATTTGGCTAAAGCCTACATCAGGGTGAAGCTGTCACACCAAGTGCATTTAACCAGCAATAGTCTGTTCATTTTTTGGCCATATACAAAATCAGGGGCAAGCTGCGCCTGTCACCAAGTGCATTTAACCCTCAATGGTGTGGTTGTTATTTGGCTAAAGCCTACATCAGGGTGAAGCTGTCACACCAAGTGCATTTAACCAGCAATAGTCTGTTCATTTTTTGGCCATATACAAAATCAGGGGCAAGCTGCGCCTGTCACCAAGTGCATTTAACCCTCAATGGTGTGGTTGTTATTTGGCTAAAGCCTACATCAGGGTGAAGCTGTCACACCAAGTGCATTTAACCAGCAATAGTCTGTTCATTTTTTGGCCATATCCCAGTCTAATTCTGTCACTAAATCCATACCGGTCACCCAGCGCCTAAATACTAGGCCTCAAATTTATATCCAGCTAAATCTGTCCCTAGTGCTGTAGCTGGGCGAGTTATTTAGTGTCCGTTCAAGCACATTTCTTGTTCTGGGTTGAAATACAATTCTCAATTTAGCAATTTCATAATTTAGTGGTTCCTGCTATATCAGAGCTCTTTGAAATCTATCCCAAAAAGGGTATATAATATTGAAGGTGCACATAGGGTCATTCAGAGTAACTTCACACACACCCGCTACTGTGTATTTCCAAGTCTAATTCTGTCACTAAATCCATACCGGTGACCCAGCGCCTAAATACTAGGCCTCAAATTTAATTCCCTCTAAATCTCTCGTTACCCACCGCTGTACTGTTGTTGCTGGGCAAGATATTTAGTGTCCGTCAAAGCACATTTTTTGTTCTGGGTTGAAGTACAATTCCCAATTTAGCAATTTCATAATTTAGTGGTTTCTGCTATATCAGAGCTATTTGAAATCTATCCCAAAAAGGGTATATAATATTGAAGGTGCACATAGGGTCATTCAGAATAACTTCACACACACCCGCTACTGTGTATTTCCAAGTCTAATTCTGTCACTAAACCCATACCTGTCACCCAGCGCCTAAATACTAGGCCTCAAATTTAAATCCCTCTAAATCTCTCGTTACCGTTGTCCTGTTGTAGCTGGGAAAGTTATTTAGTGCCCGTCAAAGCACATTTTTTGTTCTGGGTTGAAGTACAATTCCCAATTTAGCAATTTCATAATTTAGTGGTTCCTGCTATATCAGAGCTATTTGAAATCTATCCCAAAAAGGGTATATAATATTGAAGGTGCACATAGGGTCATTCAGAATAACTTCACACACACCCGCTACTGTGTATTTCCAAGTCTAATTCTGTCACTAAATCCATACCGGTGACCCAGCGCCTAAATACTAGGCCTCAAATTTAATTCCCTCTAAATCTCTCGTTACCCACCGCTGTACTGTTGTTGCTGGGCAAGATATTTAGTGTCCGTCAAAGCACATTTTTTGTTCTGGGTTGAAGTACAATTCCCAATTTAGCAATTTCATAATTTAGTGGTTTCTGCTATATCAGAGCTATTTGAAATCTATCCCTAAAAGGGTATATAATATTGAAGGTGCACATAGGGTCATTCAGAATAACTTCACACACACCCGCTACTGTGTATTTCCAAGTCTAATTCTGTCACTAAATCCATACCGGTGACCCAGCGCCTAAATACTAGGCCTCAAATTTAAATCCCTCTAAATCTCTCGTTACCCACCGCTGTACTGTTGTTGCTGGGCAAGATATTTAGTGTCCGTCAAAGCACATTTTTTGTTCTGGGTTGAAGTACAATTCCCAATTTAGCAATTTCATAATTTAGTGGTTTCTGCTATATCAGAGCTATTTGAAATCTATCCCTAAAAGGGTATATAATATTGAAGGTGCACATAGGGTCATTCAGAATAACTTCACACACACGCTTCTGTGCATTTCCAAGTCTAATTCTGTCACTAAATCCATACCGGTGACCCAGCGCCTAAATACTAGGCCTCAAATTTAAATCCCTCTAAATCTCTCGTTACCCACCGCTGTACTGTTGTTGCTGGGCAAGATATTTAGTGTCCGTCAAAGCACATTTTTTGTTCTGGGTTGAAGTACAATTCCCAATTTAGCAATTTCATAATTTAGTGGTTTCTGCTATATCAGAGCTATTTGAAATCTATCCCTAAAAGGGTATATAATATTGAAGGTGCACATAGGGTCATTCAGAATAACTTCACACACACGCTTCTGTGCATTTCCAAGTCTAATTCTGTCACTAAATCCATACCGGTGACCCAGCGCCTAAATACTAGGCCTCAAATTTAAATCCCTCTAAATCTCTCGTTACCCACCGCTGTACTGTTGTTGCTGGGCAAGATATTTAGTGTCCGTCAAAGCACATTTTTTGTTCTGGGTTGAAGTACAATTCCCAATTTAGCAATTTCATAATTTAGTGGTTTCTGCTATATCAGAGCTATTTGAAATCTATCCCTAAAAGGGTATATAATATTGAAGGTGCACATAGGGTCATTCAGAATAACTTCACACACACGCTTCTGTGCATTTCCAAGTCTAATTCTGTCACTAAATCCATACCGGTGACCCAGCGCCTAAATACTAGGCCTCAAATTTAAATCCCTCTAAATCTCTCGTTACCCACCGCTGTACTGTTGTTGCTGGGCAAGATATTTAGTGTCCGTCAAAGCACATTTTTTGTTCTGGGTTGAAGTACAATTCCCAATTTAGCAATTTCATAATTTAGTGGTTTCTGCTATATCAGAGCTATTTGAAATCTATCCCTAAAAGGGTATATAATATTGAAGGTGCACATAGGGTCATTCAGAATAACTTCACACACACGCTTCTGTGCATTTCCAAGTCTAATTCTGTCACTAAATCCATACCGGTGACCCAGCGCCTAAATACTAGGCCTCAAATTTAATTCCCTCTAAATCTCTCGTTACCCACCGCTGTACTGTTGTTGCTGGGCAAGATATTTAGTGTCCGTCAAAGCACATTTTTTGTTCTGGGTTGAAGTACAATTCCCAATTTAGCAATTTCATAATTTAGTGGTTTCTGCTATATCAGAGCTATTTGAAATCTATCCCTAAAAGGGTATATAATATTGAAGGTGCACATAGGGTCATTCAGAATAACTTCACACACACCCGCTACTGTGTATTTCCAAGTCTAATTCTGTCACTAAATCCATACCGGTGACCCAGCGCCTAAATACTAGGCCTCAAATTTAATTCCCTCTAAATCTCTCGTTACCCACCGGTGTACTGTTGTTGCTGGGCAAGATATTTAGTGTCCGTCAAAGCACATTTTTTGTTCTGGGTTGAAGTACAATTCCCAATTTAGCAATTTCATAATTTAGTGGTTTCTGCTATATCAGAGCTATTTGAAATCTATCCCTAAAAGGGTATATAATATTGAAGGTGCACATAGGGTCATTCAGAATAACTTCACACACACGCTTCTGTGCATTTCCAAGTCTAATTCTGTCACTAAATCCATACCGGTCACCCAGCGCCTAAATACTAGGCCTCAAATTTATATCCCGCTGAATTTGAATACAATACATTGGGCCAAATAATATATTTGTTGTTGTGGTGAACCATAACAATGAGAAAAACATCTAGTAAGGGACGCGGACGTGGACATGGTCGTGGTGGTGTTAGTGGACCCTCTGGTGCTGGGAGAGGACGTGGCCGTTCTGCCACATCCACACGTCCTAGTGTACCAACTACCTCAGGTCCCAGTAGCCGCCAGAATTTACAGCGATATATGGTGGGGCCCAATGCCGTTCTAAGGATGGTAAGGCCTGAGCAGGTACAGGCATTAGTCAATTGGGTGGCCGACAGTGGATCCAGCACGTTCACATTATCTCCCACCCAGTCTTCTGCAGAAAGCGCACAGATGGCGCCTGAAAACCAACCCCATCAGTCTGTCACATCACCCCCATGCATACCAGGGAAACTGTCTCAGCCTCAAGTTATGCAGCAGTCTCTTATGCTGTTTGAAGACTCCGCTGGCAGGGTTTCCCAAGGGCATCCACCTAGCCCTTCCCCAGCGGTGAAAGACATAGAATGCACTGACGCACAACCACTTATGTTTCCTGATGATGAGGACATGGGAATACCACCTCAGCATGTCTCTGATGATGACGAAACACAGGTGCCAACTGCTGCGTCTTTCTGCAGTGTGCAGACTGAACAGGAGGTCAGGGATCAAGACTGGGTGGAAGACGATGCAGGGGACGATGAGGTCCTAGACCCCACATGGAATGAAGGTCGTGCCACTGACTTTCACAGTTCGGAGGAAGAGGCAGTGGTGAGACCGAGCCAACAGCGTAGCAAAAGAGGGAGCAGTGGGCAAAAGCAGAACACCCGCCGCCAAGAGACTCCGCCTGCTACTGACCGCCGCCATCTGGGACCGAGCACCCCAAAGGCAGCTTCAAGGAGTTCCCTGGCATGGCACTTCTTCAAACAATGTGCTGACGACAAGACCCGAGTGGTTTGCACGCTGTGCCATCAGAGCCTGAAGCGAGGCATTAACGTTCTGAACCTGAGCACAACCTGCATGACCAGGCACCTGCATGCAAAGCATGAACTGCAGTGGAGTAAACACCTTAAAACCAAGGAAGTCACTCAGGCTCCCCCTGCTACCTCTTCTGCTGCTGCCGCCTCGGCCTATTCTGCTGCTGCCGCCTCGGCCTCTTCCTCCGCCTCTGGAGGAACGTTGGCACCTGCCGCCCAGCAAACAGGGGATGTACCACCAACACCACCACCACCACCTCCGTCACCAAGCGTCTCAACCATGTCACACGCCAGCGTTCAGCTCTCCATCTCACAAACATTTGATAGAAAGCGTAAATTCCCACCTAGCCACCCTCGATCCCTGGCCCTGAATGCCAGCATTTCTAAACTACTGGCCTATGAAATGCTGTCATTTAGGCTGGTGGACACAGACAGCTTCAAACAGCTCATGTCGCTTGCTGTCCCACAGTATGTTGTTCCCAGCCGGCACTACTTCTCCAAGAGAGCCGTGCCTTCCCTGCACAACCAAGTATCCGATAAAATCAAGTGTGCACTGCGCAACGCCATCTGTAGCAAGGTCCACCTAACCACAGATACGTGGACCAGTAAGCACGGCCAGGGACGCTATATCTCCCTAACTGCACACTGGGTAAATGTAGTGGCAGCTGGGCCCCAGGCGGAGAGCTGTTTGGCGCACGTCCTGCCGCCGCCAAGGATCGCAGGGCAACATTCTTTGCCTCCTGTTGCCACCTCCTCCTTCTCGGCTTCCTCCTCCTCTTCTTCCACCTGCTCATCCAGTCAGCCACACACCTTCACCACCAACTTCAGCACAGCCCGGGGTAAACGTCAGCAGGCCATTCTGAAACTCATATGTTTGGGGGACAGGCCCCACACCGCACAGGAGTTGTGGCGGGGTATTGAACAACAGACCGACGAGTGGTTGCTGCCGGTGAGCCTCAAGCCCGGCCTGGTGGTGTGTGATAATGGGCGAAATCTCGTTGCAGCTCTGGGACTAGCCAATTTGACGCACATCCCTTGCTTGGCGCATGTGCTGAATTTGGTGGTGCAGAAGTTCATTCACAACTACCCCGACATGTCAGAGCTGCTGCATAAAGTGCGGGCCGTCTGTTCGCGCTTCCGGCGTTCACATCCTGCCGCTGCTCGCCTGTCTGCGCTACAGCGTAACTTCGGCCTTCCCGCTCACCGCCTCATATGCGACGTGCCCACCAGGTGGAACTCCACCTTGCACATGCTGGACAGACTGTGCGAGCAGCAGCAGGCCATAGTGGAGTTTCAGCTGCAGCACGCACGGGTCAGTCGCACTACAGAACAGCACCACTTCACCACCAATGACTGGGCCTCCATGCGAGACCTGTGTGCCCTGTTGCGCTGTTTCGAGTACTCCACCAACATGGCCAGTGGCGATGACACCGTTATCAGCGTTACAATACCACTTCTATGTCTCCTTGAGAAAACACTTAGGGCGATGATGGAACAGGAGGTGGCCCAGGAGGAGGAGGAGGAGGATGAGGAAGAGGGGTCATTTTTAGCACTTTCAGGCCAGTCTCTTCGAAGTGACTCAGAGGGAGGTTTTTTGCAACAGCAGAGGCCAGGTACAAATGTGGCCAGCCAGGGCCCACTACTGGAGGACGAGGAGGACGAGGATGAGGAGGAGGTGGAGGAGGATGAGGATGAAGCATGGTCACAGCGGGGTGGCACCCAACGCAGCTCGGGTCCATCACTGGTGCGTGGCTGGGGGGAAAGGCAGGACGATGACGATACGCCTCCCACAGAGGACAGCTTGTCCTTACCCCTGGGCAGCCTGGCACACATGAGCGACTACATGCTGCAGTGCCTGCGCAACGACAGCAGAGTTGCCCACATTTTAACCTGTGCGGACTACTGGGTTGCCACCCTGCTGGATCCACGCTACAAAGACAATGTGCCCACCTTACTTCCTGCACTGGAGCGTGATAGGAAGATGCGCGAGTACAAGCGCACGTTGGTAGACGCGCTACTGAGAGCATTCCCAAATGTCACAGGGGAACAAGTGGAAGCCCAAGGCCAAGGCAGAGGAGGAGCAAGAGGTCGCCAAGGCAGCTGTGTCACGGCCAGCTCCTCTGAGGGCAGGGTTAGCATGGCAGAGATGTGGAAAACTTTTGTCAACACGCCACAGCTAACTGCACCACCACCTGATACGCAACGTGTTAGCAGGAGGCAACATTTCACTAACATGGTGGAACAGTACGTGTGCACACCCCTCCACGTACTGACTGATGGTTCGGCCCCATTCAACTTCTGGGTCTCTAAATTGTCCACGTGGCCAGAGCTAGCCTTTTATGCCTTGGAGGTGCTGGCCTGCCCGGCAGCCAGCGTTTTGTCTGAACGTGTATTCAGCACGGCAGGGGGCGTCATTACAGACAAACGCAGCCGCCTGTCTACAGCCAATGTGGACAAGCTGACGTTCATAAAAATGAACCAGGCATGGATCCCACAGGACCTGTCCGTCCCTTGTCCAGATTAGACATTAACTACCTCCCCATAACCATATATTATTGGACTCCAGGGCACTTCCTCATTCAATCCTATTTTTATTTTCATTTTACCATTATATTGCGATGCTACCCAAAGTTGAATGAACCTCTCCTCTGCCTGTGTGCTAGGCCTAAATATATGCCAATGGACTGTTGCAGTGGTGGCTGACATGAAGCCTGATTCTCTGCTATGACATGCAGACTAATTCTCTGCTGACATGAAGCCAGATTGTCTGTTACGGGACCTCTCTCCTCTGCCTGGGTGCTGGGCCTAAATTTATGACCATGGACTGTTGCAGTGGTGGCTGACGTGAAGCCTGATTCTCTGCTATGACATGCAGACTGATTCTCTGCTGACATGAAGCCAGATCGTCTGTTACGGGACCTCTCTGCTCTGCCTGTGTGCTAGGCCTAAATATATGCCAATGGACTGTTGCAGTGGTGGGTGACGTGAAGCCTCATTCTCTGCTATGACATGCAGACTGATTCTCTGCTGACATGAAGCCAGATTGTCTGTTACGGGACCTCTCTGCTCTGCCTGTGTGCTAGGCCTAAATATATGCCAATGGACTGTTGCAGTGGTGGGTGACGTGAAGCCTCATTCTCTGCTATGACATGCAGACTGATTCTCTGCTGTCATGAAGCCAGATTGTCTGTTACGGGACCTCTCTGCTCTGCCTGTGTGCTAGGCCTAAATATATGCCAATGGACTGTTGCAGTGGTGGGTGACGTGAAGCCTCATTCTCTGCTATGACATGCAGACTGATTCTCTGCTGTCATGAAGCCAGATTGTCTGTTACGGGACCTCTCTGCTCTGCCTGTGTGCTAGGCCTAAATATATGCCAATGGACTGTTGCAGTGGTGGGTGACGTGAAGCCTCATTCTCTGCTATGACATGCAGACTGATTCTCTGCTGACATGAAGCCAGATTGTCTGTTACGGGACCTCTCTGCTCTGCCTGTGTGCTAGGCCTAAATATATGCCAATGGACTGTTGCAGTGGTGGGTGACGTGAAGCCTCATTCTCTGCTATGACATGCAGACTGATTCTCTGCTGTCATGAAGCCAGATTGTCTGTTACGGGACCTCTCTGCTCTGCCTGTGTGCTAGGCCTAAATATATGCCAATGGACTGTTGCAGTGGTGGGTGACGTGAAGCCTCATTCTCTGCTATGACATGCAGACTGATTCTCTGCTGACATGAAGCCAGATTGTCTGTTACGGGACCTCTCTGCTCTGCCTGTGTGCTAGGCCTAAATATATGCCAATGGACTGTTGCAGTGGTGGGTGACGTGAAGCCTCATTCTCTGCTATGACATGCAGACTGATTCTCTGCTGTCATGAAGCCAGATTGTCTGTTACGGGACCTCTCTGCTCTGCCTGTGTGCTAGGCCTAAATATATGCCAATGGACTGTTGCAGTGGTGGGTGACGTGAAGCCTCATTCTCTGCTATGACATGCAGACTGATTCTCTGCTGACATGAAGCCAGATTGTCTGTTACGGGACCTCTCTGCTCTGCCTGTGTGCTAGGCCTAAATATATGCCAATGGACTGTTGCAGTGGTGGGTGACGTGAAGCCTCATTCTCTGCTATGACATGCAGACTGATTCTCTGCTGACATGAAGCCAGATCCTCTGTTACGGGAGCTCTCTCCTCTGCCTGGGTGCTGGGCCTAAATTTATGACAATTGACTGTTGCAGTGGTGGGTGACGTGAAGCCTGATTCTCTGCTATGATATGAAGACTGATTCTCTGCTGACATGAAGCCAGATTGTCTGTTACGGGACCTTTCTCCTCTGCCTGGGTTCTGGGCCTAAATTTATGAAAATTGACTCTTACAGTGGTGGGTGACGTGAAGCCTGATTCTAGGCTATGATATGAAGACTGATTCTCTGCTGACATGAAGCCAGATTGTCTGTTACGGGACCTTTCTCCTCTGCCTGGGTTCTGGGCCTAAATTTATGAAAATTGACTCTTACAGTGGTGGGTGACGTGAAGCCTGATTCTCTGCTATGATATGAAGACTGATTCTCTGCTGACATGAAGCCAGATTCTCTGTTACGGGACCTCTCTCCTCTGCCTGGGTGCTGGGCCTAAATTTATGACAATGGACTGTTGCAGTGGTGGCTGACGTGAAGCCTGATTCTCTGCTATGACATGCAGACTGATTCTCTGCTGTCATGAAGCCAGATTGTCTGTTACGGGACCTCTCTGCTCTGCCTGTGTGCTAGGCCTAAATATATGCCAATGGACTGTTGCAGTGGTGGCTGACGTGAAGCCTCATTCTCTGCTATGACATGCAGACTAATTCTCTGCTGACATGAAGCCAGATTGTCTGTTACGGGACCTCTCTCCTCTGCCTGGGTGCTGGGCCTAAATTTATGACAATGGACTGTTGCAGTGGTGGCTGACGTGAAGCCTGATTCTCTGCTATGACATGCAGACTAATTCTCTGCTGACATGAAGCCAGATTGTCTGTTACGGGACCTCTCTCCTCTGCCTGGGTGCTGGGCCTAAATATATGCCAATGGACTGTTGCAGTGGTGGCTGACGTGAAGCCTCATTCTCTGCTATGACATGCAGACTAATTCTCTGCTGTCATGAAGCCAGATTGTCTGTTACGGGACCTCTCTGCTCTGCCTGTGTGCTAGGCCTAAATATATGCCAATGGACTGTTGCAGTGGTGGGTGACGTGAAGCCTGATTCTCTGCTATGACATGCAGACTGATTCTCTGCTGACATGAAGCCAGATTGTCTGTTACGGGACCTCTCTGCTCTGCCTGTGTGCTAGGCCTAAATATATGCCAATGGACTGTTGCAGTGGTGGGTGACGTGAAGCCTCATTCTCTGCTATGACATGCAGACTGATTCTCTGCTGACATGAAGCCAGATTCTCTGTTACGGGACCTCTCTCCTCTGCCTGTGTGTGTGCTGGGCCTAAATATATGCCAATGGACTGTTGCAGTGGTGGCTGACGTGAAGCCTCATTCTCTGCTATGACATGCAGACTAATTCTCTGCTGACATGAAGACAGATTCTCTGTTACGGGACCTCCCTCCTCTGCCTGGGTGCTGGGCCTAAATATATGCCAATGGACTGTTGCAGTGGTGGCTGACGTGAAGCCTCATTCTCTGCTATGACATGCAGACTGATTCTCTGCTGACATGAAGCCAGATTCTCTGTTACGGGACCTCTCTCCTCTGCCTGTGTGTGTGCTGGGCCTAAATATATGCCAATGGACTGTTGCAGTGGTGGCTGACGTGAAGCCTCATTCTCTGCTATGACATGCAGACTGATTCTCTGCTGACATGAAGCCAGATTCTCTGTTACGGGACCTCTCTCCTCTGCCTGTGTGTGTGCTGGGCCTAAATATATGCCAATGGACTGTTGCAGTGGTGGCTGACGTGAAGCCTCATTCTCTGCTATGACATGCAGACTAATTCTCTGCTGACATGAAGACAGATTCTCTGTTACGGGACCTCCCTCCTCTGCCTGGGTGCTGGGCCTAAATATATGCCAATGGACTGTTGCAGTGGTGGCTGACGTGAAGCCTCATTCTCTGCTATGACATGCAGACTAATTCTCTGCTGACATGAAGACAGATTCTCTGTTACGGGACCTCTCTCCTCTGCCTGGGTGCCGGGGCCTAAATATCTGAGAATGGACTGTTCCAGTGGTGGGTGACGGGAAGCCAGATTCTCTGCTATGGAACCTCTCTCCAATTGATTTTGGTTAATTTTTATTTATTTAATTTTTATTTTAATTAATTTCCCTATCCACATTTGTTTGCAGGGGATTTACCTACATGTTGCTGCCTTTTGCAGCCCTCTAGCTCTTTCCTGGGCTGTTTTACAGCCTTTTTAGTGCCGAAAAGTTCGGGTCCCCATTGACTTCAATGGGGTTCGGGTTCGGGACGAAGTTCGGATCGGGTTCGGATCCCGAACCCGAACATTTCCGGGATGTTCGGCCGAACTTCTCGAACCCGAACATCCAGGTGTTCGCTCAACTCTAGTCCTGATAAATCTCCCCCACAGTGTTCTGTTTACAAAGCACTTCATTCTTCCATACAAGAAGTTCTTCAAGCAATTGCAAACCCAGCACACTGAAAAATCAAAGCTAATATACACTCACCTAAAGAATTATTAGGAACACTATACTAATACGGTGTTGGACCCCCTTTTGCCTTTAGAACTGCCTTAAATCTATGTGGCATTGATTCAACAAGGTGCTGATAGCATTCTTTAGAAATGTTGGCCCATATTGATAGGATAGCATCTTGCAGTTGATGGACATTTAAGGGATGCACATCCAGGGCACGAAGCTCCCGTTCCACCACATCCCAAAGATGCTCTATTGGGTTGATATCTGGTGACTGTGGGGGCCATTTTAGTACAGTGAACTCATTGTCATGTTCAAGAAACCAATTTGAAATTATTCGAGCTTTGTGACATGGTGCTTTATCCTGCTGGAAGTAGCCATCAGAGGATAGGTACATGGTGGTCATAAAGGGATGGACATGGTCAGAAACAATGCTCAGGTAGCCCGTGGTATTTAAAAGGCATGATGGATGCATGTTCTCATTCTGTTTACGCCAAATTCGGACTCTACCATTTGAAGGTCTCAACAGAAATCGAGACTCATCAGACCAGGCAACATTTTTCCAGTCTTCAACAGTCCAATTTTGGTGAGCTTGTGCAAATTGTAGCCTCTTTTTCCTATTTGTAGTGGCACCCAGGGGGGTCTTCTGCTGTTGTAGCCCACCTTTCTTTCCCATTCTGACATTCAGTTTGGATTTGAGGAGATTGTCTTGACCAGGACCACAACCCTACATGCATTGAAGCAACTGCCATGTGATTGGTTGACTAGATAATCGCATTAATGAGAAATAGAATAGGTGTTCCTAATAATTCTTTAGGTGAGAGTAGAACTGTCTTACCACAATGAAACATGTCAGCATTGTATCATACCAAACTCAAGGCAAAATGTCTCACTCATGCAGAGTTAACTGCTTTTACACACTCCTGTACACGGTGGAAACCAGGTGTCAGACTATACTTTTAATTGGATGCATTTAACACTTTCCAGGTGCATTTTATATGGAAAATTAAACTTCTAGGTTTACACTTGTGTACCCAGGACAGCAATTCAAAAGTATGATAGTAACTACAAATAAAAATGTATTTTTGTACATTAAAGTATTTTAAACATAGAAAGACTTAAACACAAAGAATTTTTAAAGCAACCCACCAGTTCCAGAAAAAAAAAAAATCACTTTAACTGGGGAATGAACAGAACATTTAACTGGGGCCCTCCTTTTCATCTTTGCAGATCTGTCAATTACTAGGCTTCTTCTCTGCCATTCCAGATGATCACACCGCTTCTCAGACTACCTGATGCACAGTGTTGGCCAAGATGCTTCCTGCTTGTCCAGCCCTGCCCTTGGATTGGCCACAATTGTTCTCATGAGCAGTGCAGGCCAATCCAACGGCACGGGAAAGGTCTCATGTTTTATTTCCAGCTTGCAACCTTTGGGCTGCCTGCATCCATTGTGGATTCTCCATGTGGATTCTGTGGAAACCACAGCATAGAACAGTACCAGCAAAATGTATGAACTTTCACAAATCTCATATACATTTTGCATTTTCCATTCCGTGCGGAAATTGAATTGCCGTGTGGATATTGAAATCTGCAGCATGTCAATATTTTGTGTGGTTCTTTTGTGCACATGTCACCCTTTTCAAAGCAAGAATGAGCTCTGCAACAAAACCACATCAAATATGCACCAAAAACCGCTAATTACTCATGCAATTCTTGCAAATTTGGTGCGGATACGTACAGAAATCTACAGGGAATTTCATCAACACAGCCCGTACCTCTGAGCAGGTAGCCTTGCAATGCGAAGGTCAAAAGCAGTGGGAGAACGCCTATGATCCGGTTACAAATAAACAGGAACTTTCAGGCAGTTTTATACAGCAGCAGTGCTCAGCCAAATACGCAGCAGACTCTATGTGTGGCCAAATTGTAAAAGTAGTATAACTGATCTATGCTGCAACATGTGAAGATATGTCTATTTTTTTTTTTTTTTTTTTTTTTTTTAAGGCCATATGTCACCCGGATCATCCCTACCCTACCAGCCTATAGCCTCGTAGGGTTGATGACACTGATTAAAACAATACCTGTCATATGCCTTTTGGTGGTATTGTTACAGAGGGAGAAAAAAGTTTAAAATTATGCTATTATGAGCTATTTGAGCGATGCCCCTGGTGCTCCATAATGATGCCTCTCTGCTTTTCCTCACGTCCCCCTGTCTTTAGATTGACTGCGCTAGACCACACTTGTGTCCAGAAGGGCACGTGCACACAACATTGTTGCTCGTCAGGATGAAGCTGAAGATGTTGTGCGCACGCACCATTCTGGATTGCAATCTAAAGACAGGGGTGGCATGATGAAAAGCAGAGGGGCATCATTATGGAGCACCAGGATTGTCGCTGGAGCTGTGCTCAAACCGCATGAGCCCACCCTTGGGTGGTTGAATAGTTCACTTGCATAATTAAAATAATTCATTTTTCTTTGCAACAATACCACCAAGAGACAGGTATCATTCTAATCAGTGTCATCAACCCTACCAGGCCCCTACTATATGTCTGGTAGGGTTGATCTGGATGACAGAACCACTTTAAAGAATAGAATCCAGTATTAAGTATCTGGAAATTCAAATATCTGGAAATTTCCCCTCTAAGGCCACCTGCATATGATGTGGGTGTACGCATATAAGATCTGTCTGTATTTCTAGTGTGGATTTATGTGCGTTTCTGCACCATATCCACACTAAAAAAAAAACTAAAAAAACTCCATCCACACATTTTCTTAACAAAAAATGCCATAAAAACTATATGCATTATTGAAAAAAATGGTGGTTTCCATGTAGTTTATTTTAGTAAATAAAAAATGCCAGGGCAAATTCATGCCTATATTGGGCCCTGAGACACATTTTTAAAATAGCAGATCTTGCTTGTGTAGTTTCTTTTTATGTCGTTTTTATACAGTTTTGTTACCGTTCTACAGGTCTTGTCTTGTATGTTTTACTTTGTGTTTTACAAACTACATACCACAAACTTTATGGGCTAGTTTCAATCATGTTGTAGCTTTTACTTGGCTTTTTGTTTCTTAAAATGGTTGGCAGCAGTGACCCATTGTAAACTATATTGGCTCTCCTGTAACTTGGCTGGTTCTGAGTAGTTTCCAGTTACAATCATGTCTGCCAAATTTAGCATTCATTGGTGATTCGGTTTTACGCTGATATTTACATTTTCCATGGAGACCACCTGCCTGGTGTTAATTAGTTATGGTTTGTTCCTAGCTGAACATTTTTCTTTTTTTTCTACCTTTAAATAAATTAGCTGATTTTGCTTTGCTTTGTTTTCTGACTTAAACAATTGTCTTGTGATGGACTTCCCATAAACAGAGTTAATCAGGTAAACTGAACTATGAATAGAACAAAGGATGACAAAGGCTCAATAACCAACGTTAGTGTCTGATTCATTCTTGACAACAGCTTATAAAGATTAACAAGTTGGGGGGGGGGGTAATTTATCAAAATTGGTCTAAAGGAAAACTGTCTTAGTTGTGCATATCAACCAATCAAATTCCACCTTACATTTTTTTAGATCCTCTGGAAAATGAAAGACAGAATCGGATTGGTTGCTATGGGCAAGTAAGCCTTCAAAATGACCACCTAACTACTTACACTACATTGCATCCCTGGCTTCACGGGAATCTGATCTCATCAGGGCCAATGATGGGGGGATGATATGACAAAATCCATACATCAGCTGCCTCCATTGATGTACACTGCTCACAGGACTGTGTATACATTTGTTCCCCTTGCCATGTTCAATAGTATTTAATGGAGGCCACTGGTGGACAGACAGGGTCACATGTCCCTCCACCAGTGCATACTTACCCACAGTGTAGTAGGTAAACTCAGGGCATGTAAGCCCTGCCTTCAGGAGAACATCAGACCCACCAGGGATCACCCACTTATGGTAGTGTTCTATCCGATACGCCTAAACAGGACAGTCCCTGAAAATTTGGGGCCATTGACAACTATGTCAGTAGACCTTTTGGCAGCTAGAGGTGACGATTAGTGCAAGCAGTCAGACAGCTGACTTGAAATCACGGAAGCAGATTAGATGTTCTCACTACATTACATTAATAAGATACTTTCTGGCAGATTTATTAAATATTTTACTCCAATATTGCAGATTGTAGAAAAGTTGCAAATTATGGTGTATAATTTGAAACTTTTTGTGGTACTCATCTAACAAAAAGAGGGCAGGCCTTGACAGGAGGGGGCGAACCCTCCACAACCCAGAAAATTAACTATAATTTATGCCGGAAACTAGCTTCCAGCTGATGTAGATTTGACCATCTGGCACACAGGATGTAAGAAATGCACCTAATTTTTTTAAGAGACATGCTACCTTCTGTAAGTGACTCCCCAAGTCAATGTGTGACTTTTTAACAAGCCTTGGAACATGACAAGCAAGATGGTTCTCTTTCTCTTTGCATACTATTTTTCCATGCAGCATTGCTACTAAGTCTTCATACACAGCTGGTCTCCTTAAGAAGAGCTAGTACCCCCCCAAGGCAACCAAGGTAACCAAGGTATCTCACTCAGCCAGTCAGAATTCTACTCTGGCCTGATGAGGGGTAAACATCCAAAAACCTCTGTCTGTGCATGAATATTTGGCTTGGCTTTTTTGGTGTATTATATTGCAAGGCGTGTTGAAAAGTGGGACATTGGACCCGATGGTGGAACTAGTGAGATGGTTCTCTTTCTCTAGGGAATACATCTTTGCATATTACAAGTGGTTTAATGTAGGGAAAAAAGGCTTGAGTCACATCCATAGCTTTTTGAGAAAACAAAGAGTATAACAGAAAAACACTAATGCTTCTCTCTCTTTGAATATGGCTGAAGAATACAGTACAGCAGGGCAACCATAAGTATGCAAACTGTAATTGTTCACTAATATGTAAGGATCCAATGCCTAGATTGAAATCTATGACCATGTTGACAGGATTTCTTTACTTGATGATCAGATTATTTAGCGTATGCACTTTTCTGTCTGTGTGGGCTATATTATTTTGAAAAAAATTGTACTATGGCTGGTATATAAAGACCCAAGAAGAAACACAGTCAACAAAAACTACAACTGGTTGGTCCAAATGGCTAATTATTTATTGATTTACCGGTAGATACATTTTGGGCTATAAAATTTGTAATAGGTTTTCATTAAGAATGTTGTTTGATTTCTGCAATGTTTCACAGTACATAGCAGCTATAGAATGTCATTCTGTGAAAAATCTAATAGTTTGGCTGTCTGATGGCTCAGACTCAGGCCTTTCTCTCTCTTCTTCTTTGAAGTGAACTTTGAACCTGAGTTAATGAGCGAATCAAAATTGTACTCTGCAGCTGCTATTTACTGTGAAACGCAGAAGCTGCAGAAGTGAAACAAAGCAACTATTTTAATAAAAAACCTATTGCAACATCCTTTTAAGCACAGAATAATTCCAAATAGATTTAAATAATGTCTCCAAAGGTCTTGATAGCCTTTGAATCTAAAAGAACTGCAGATGATTATGAAATACAGATTAAATGATATCTTTCTGCATTTCCATGGTCTATATCTGGTATTGTAACTCAGTCCCATTCATAGAACACCTTGTGGGGGTAATAAAAGAAGGAAATCTCCAAATGCACCCGCATATGCCTGTATTTTTCCCAAGCCCAGGAGTGTTTATACAATAGTCCTTTTGTTTTTTGCAATTTTTTTTTTCTGGAATAAAACTATACATTTTTACTTAACTGGTATTACATTGGCTTATATATACTGTAGTATGGTAATTTGGTATTAACCCCTTAGTGACTAATCACGTACTGTGTACGTCATAATGTGGTGTTAGTTACTGCATCATGATGTGCACAGTACGTCATGAAATCAAAGTGTCACTGCAAGTATACTTCGGCCATTTAACCCCTACCATGCCGTGGTCTGTAGGGACCGCTGTATGGAAGGGGTTAACAGAGAGGAAGATCCCTCCTCCATTGGGTGCTACGCTGATGTGGCCGCATCCCGATTGATTATAACAGAGGGAGAGAGCTACCTCCTTAACCCCTCCCATCGGGTCGCTGCTCTGCTGTGGCAGCCTCCTGATGGTTACCATGGCAACTGCTACACAGGCATCCAGGCATGCCATGGTATGCAAACCTGACAGAATCCAGAGGAAAGAGCATGATCAGGCTTAGTGTGAATGAAAATATATTGCAGCACACTATCTGGATCTTCAAGAACCAACTGGGTCTGAGTAAAAAAAATGAAAACGCAAAAAAAAAAATCTAACATTTTCCCATATATGCACATTTATAATTGGGTAAAAATGAAGACAATAAAATCCCCTAAATATGTTTTGTATCGCCACATTCATAACAACCAGATTTATATAAATATTACATGGGGAAGCATGAGAGCGTCAGAGTTGCGACGCTAGGCTCCACCCCCCGCCTCCCCCGGCACGCTGGCCGCTCGGTCTGCCTGGATCGCTGGCCTGCTGTGTTCACTGCCTTGCTGTCTTCCGGATCCCGCCATGCGAGACGCCGAGATGCCGGACCGGTAATGTGACATCCAGGGGGGTATCTCCTGCTGCTTCCCTGCAATCTATCTTGTCGGCGCCTGGATCCGCTGGTCTGCTCATTGTAGGCCTACCGACGTTTTCTCCCGGCCACCGGAGTGCTGTGTGCTGGATTGATGAGTATGAAGGAGGCTGCTGGGGGTGGTGTGCGGAGGTGAGCAAGAGGTAACTGCGGATCCCGGCAGAAAAAGGCCTTAGCAACCCTTTCTTATGGGACTTGCTGAGAGAGCATTTGTTATAAACTAGTCCAAACTTTCATTGTGGTCTGGCAACTTCTCATATTGGCTGATATAACTGCCCCCCTATGCTCAATTTGACAATCATGGTTGGAGACCCTTAAATGAGGGTGAAGTCCCTTAAATTGAGGGTGAAGAAGACACGGATGGGGGAGAAGCGTATGCTTTGATGTTAAAGGCCAAATTAGAAGGGTATGCTCTCTAAAGTGTCGGCTGAAGTTGGTGCGGTCCCTTTAATATGTGTGGAGTAAAGCGATGAACTGAAAAAAGGGGAGAGGGAAGGAAAAGAAGAGAAGAGAGAAGAGAAGTAGAAGAAAGGAAGAAGAGGAAGGGGAAAAAAAAAGAGAGCGGGGGAGGAGGATATATTTAGTCGGTGGTCTATGTTATGACGTGGTAGCCGTTGGAACCCTTGACTCCCCCAGCTTGATTGTGTTTAATTTCATGAAGAACCCCCCCCCCCAGGTACTTTTAACTCTACTAACACTCAACCGTTCTAACACTTCCATCCCTAACTCCCTCCTGGATTAAACCTGGATTAACGGACTACTATCTCTACCTACAGAGTTAATTTCATTGTACCCTAGGTTGAACATCTAACAGACAAGCGGATACTAAAAATGCTGTGTTTTTCTTCTTAATATCAGAGGGGACTTTGAAGATAACATCTATAACTTTGGACGGTTTTGATTTATCCCCCCTCCCCCATACTGCTGTGTCTCTTTTTTTTTTTTTTCTTTTTCTTTTCTCTCTCTCTTGTGTTATTAACAAATTGTGGACATTCTTAATGCTCGTTTTTGGTTTCCTGTGACCTGTGGTGGGTGGGTTGACGGGAGGCAAGAAGGGGAGGGAGGCAAGGGGAACCCAAAATGCCACCCAAGAAAGGCCCTACGGGGGGTAGTAATAGGAGATCAGCTACGGGATTTGAGACTGGGCCCAAACAGCAGGGTTTAAATAAATTCTTAGCTCCAAATTCGCCCGGCTTTGGGTCCCCACACAAGGAGAGGGCGACAGAGACAGGGTCTCATGCCCTGCTGCAGGATGGTGGGGCTGCCGGGGGTGGGGCAGAGAGGGGAACAGTAGTAGCATTTACGGAAACTGATGCAAAGATGATGAAAGACATACTTTGCACTGTCTCGAGGATGGAGAATGTAATGGGGAATATAGTGACCCAGATCGGGGCAGTGCAAATGGATGTTAGTGTAATACGGGATGAGATGGAGAAAATAAGGCAGCGCCTACATGAGATGGAGGAAAAGGTTCCCGTTCTGGAACATTCGGTACAGAAACTGGAGAAAGAGGTGGTCCTCCTAAAGGAAATGAATACTAGGATGGAACAAAAAATAATAAGTCAAGAAGATAGATCAAGGAGATCCAATATAAGATGCATAGGGATCCCAGAGCGTGCAGAAGGGGATAACTGTACCGAATACATGGAGAGATGGATAAGGGATAACTGCACGGAAGGTGTTCTATCTCCACTGTTTACCATTGAAAGAGCACATAGGGTCCCTACAAGAAAGAGGGTTCTAGGAGAATCTCCTAGACAGATACTGGTTAAATGTCTATTAGGTAGGGACCGAGATACAATATTATTTGATGCAAGGACTTCTGAAAAGTACCAGATACAGGGTGCAAAGATTAGGTTATTTCCAGATTATTCTGCACACACTAACGCCCATAGGAAAGAGTATATTGCCGTTAAGAAAAGATTAAGGGGAGCAGGTTTAAAGTATAGTTTACTTTTTCTGGCAAAATTAAGGGTGGAATATAAAGGCAGGACTGTTTTCTTTCAGACCCCGGAGGAGGTTAGCGACTGGGCGGATGGGGAGGGCCTATGAGGCAGGGGGGTGCGGAGGGGGAAGGAGCTATTATGCTAAGGTATGGAGTCGCCCCGACTGCTGGATGGCAGGGAGGGGGGCTATTTGGGATGGCAGGGTGGGTGTGGGTCGTGGGAGAGGGAGACGTGGGTGTTTTTTTTTTTTTTTCTTTTTTTTCTTTTCTTTTTTCTTGTTTTTTTTTCTTCCCCCTCTGCTAGATGGTTAGGATTGTCTCGTTGAATACGAGGGGTTTACGGGAGAGAGTGAAGAGGTATGCTATCCTTGAGTGGATGAAGAGATTTCTGCCAGCCATCATTTGCCTACAGGAGACACATTTGGATAAGGAATCTTTAAGATGGTTGCAGAAGAGATGGATAGGGGAAAGTTATCATTCCGTATACACTACTTATTCAAGAGGGGTCTCGATTTTGGTTCATAATAGAATTAAATTTGAGTGTCTGACGTGTGAGGCCGATGACTATGGCAGATACCTTTTTCTATATTTCAATATAGAAGGGGTTAAAATGGTAATTGCAAACATCTATATCCCTCCACCGTATAAGTCAGAGATTTTATACCAACTGTATGGATTCATGCTGGATAGACAGGAATCTATAATGATTGCGATTGGAGATTATAATGCAGTAATGGATCCACTCAGGGATAGAACATCTAGCAGAGGGGGAAGAACACAAAATGTAGACTTTTATAAACTAGCCCAGGAATTTAACTGGATCGACGTCTGCCGTCTCCAGAACCCGGATGTAAACATGTATTCCTGTTACTCCAAAACACACCAAACCTGGTCTAGAATAGATATGGCCCTGGGAAATAAAAATCTGATGTCCTATAATAGGATTAAAATAAAGTACCTTCCCATGGCTCTATCAGACCATAATGCTGTGGTAATGGAACTAGATTTGAGTAAAAAGAAGTATTCACTACCGTTTAAGTTTAACTCCCATTGGTTACCAATGATCCCAGATAAAGAAAGTATAATGGAAGAATTTAAAAACTTTTTTAGGGAGAATAATTATTCCGCGAGCAGGTTAATTGTGTGGGATACGGCTAAAGCATATCTAAGAGGATTGCTTTGTAAAAAAGTGAACCACTGGAAAAAAACCACCAGGGAAATGGGGATTGTTTTGGAAAAAAAAGCTCAATTGGCAATGACATGTATGAGATACCCCACTGACTATAATAAGAAAATATAGGAGGAAGAACAGGAAAAGTTAAAGGTATATCATATGGAGAGAAGCAGGAAAGAATTAATTTTTCAAGGGATCCGGCTGGCCACAGAGGGAGAAAAAGTTGGTAAAATCTTGGCAAATATAGCAAGAAATCATAGAGAGAAATCCTGGATAGGGGCGATTAAGGATAAAACGGGTGAGACAATTAATACACCAGAAGGAGTTAAAGAGGTGTTCCTAAAATATTTCCAGGAGGTATATAAGTCTAAGGCACAATATTCAAAACAAGAATTAGATTTGTATTTAGTTCTGATTCCTCTTAGGGAGATATCCCAGGCCCAAAAGATATTTCTAGAAAAAGAAATATCAATTGCAGAAATAAATAAGGTCTTGGGGCAGGTAAAATCTGAAAAGGCACCAGGATGTGATGGGCTCCCTTTCGAAATTTATAAATCCTTCTCCCAGGTGTTAGTACCTGAATTAAAAACAACATTGGATGAGGCTAAAAAAATTGGGGACCTACCAGACTCTATGAAAGAGGCAATTATAACACTAATCCCAAAAAAAGGCAAAGAACAACTAGACCCGGGATCATATAGGCCAATATCACTTTTAAATACTGATGTTAAAATCTTGGCAAAAGTTTTGGCCGATAGGCTTTCAAAGGTGGTTAAAGGTATAATAAACCTAGATAAAACAGGTTTTATACCTGGTAGAATGATATACTCAAACATAAGAAGGTTGTATCTAAATATTGAAGCTAATAGAACAGAAGCGGGGGAGAAAGCAGTACTATCATTGGATGCCCAAAAGGCATTCGACTGTATTGAATGGGAATATTTATGGGCAGTATTAAAAAGGGTCGGTATAGGGGAAGGATTTATAAGATGGATACAGTTAATATATCATGATCCGCGGGCTAGAGTGATGGTGGATGGGAGCTTGTCCCTGCCCCTTGCCCTATCTCGGGGCACTAGGCAGGGATGCCGTCTTTCTCCACTATTATTCGCTATTGCGATCGAACCTATGGCAAGTATAATAAGAAACGATAGGGAAATTAAAGGTTTTCACTATGAGGGTGGGGAAGAAAAATTGTTAATGTACGCGGATGATATTTTGTTATTTATGCACAGTACTGGAGACCAGTTTAATAGAGTTATAGATATAATAGATAAGTTTGGTTGTTTTTCTGGATTAAATATTAATTGGGGGAAATCACATATGTTGATGTTGGGAGATGCACAACCACAGGGGTTCTTAAAGGTGCAGGTGTTGGGAAAACAAGACAATTTTAAATACTTAGGGATACAAAACTCCGGAAACATAGGAGAATATGAAAAATTAAATGTACTTCCCCTAATAAAAGAACTTAGGGCTAAAATACATGTCTGGCGTAGATTACCAATTTCAATACAGGGTCGTGTAAATTTAATAAAAATGGTTTTCCTCCCTAAAATATTATATGTCCTTCAAAATGCCCCAGTCAGGTTGTCGCAGGATACTTTTAGATTATTTGATAGTCTAATGGGAGATTTCCTTTGGAAAGGTAAGAATCCCAGAATAAAGAGAGAGATACTTCAGCTCCCAGTGAAAGAAGGTGGATTAGCAGTTCCGAATTGTTTTTTTTTATTATATAATCACGCAATATGGTCAAATAAAGAGTAGTTTAGATGGTTTGGTGGGTAGGCAGGTAGTAAATAGATTAGGATGGAAAGAAGAATGAAACTTTTTAGAGGTGCTGGAATCAGGTACATTGGGGAGAAATAATATTGGAAATAGAGTCTTAAACTTAATGGAATACATATGGGTGGAGATTAAAAAAATACTAGAGATTAAAGGGTTTTTGCAATACACACCTATATGGAAAAATATTAACCTTAAGGAACTGCAGGGGATTAAGATGTATATAAACTGGGAAAAAAATGGGATGAAATACTTAAACCAGATATTTGAACAGGGTAAATTGAAAGATTTTAATACAATGGTTAGAGAGTTTGGTATACCGCATAAGGACATATATAAATATTTTCAGCTTAGGAATGCATTGAGGTCAGCTATGCAAGAGGATAAATATAAGATGGAAAGATCTGAGCTATTGCACAAATTTACTAATGTGGGTGAAAGAGGAGGAATAACGGCAAAAAGATATAAGATATTGATGGAGGGAAAAAAGAAACGGGTCACAATATTAGCTAGGAAAAAATGGGAGAATGAACTTCAATTCTTTACGGAAGAAAAATGGAACGATGCATTAAAGAACTATTCTCGAGTCTCAAACAGGGGTTCACATAAGATTTCACAATTCTTTGTAGTCCACAGGTTGCATAGATCCCCATGGATATTGAAAAGAATGGGTGTTAGAGCCTCGGATGATTGCGTAAAATGTGGGGGAGAGAATGCTGATTTAATGCATTGTTTTTGTAGATGCCCCAGATTGTTTAGATATTGGACAGAAATAACAGATACCATATATCGAATTTTGAAGGTTCAAATATCAGAAGATCCCATGACCTGTAATTTGGGGGCAACCGAACACCTGGGTCTAAATAGAGACATAAGTATGGTCCTGAGTAAGGTGCTATTTCAAGCTAGACTCTTAATACTTAAGAAATGGGTAGGCGCTGACCCTCCAACAGTTCGGCAGTGGAGAAAAGCAGTGGATGATTTGATTAAAGAAGAACGGGTGATGGAGGGCCATAGTAGAAAAGAAAAAACGACGGATGAAATATGGAAGATGTGGTTACTTTAGGGCTGGATAGATAGATAAAAAAAAGAGGAATTTTTTTTTTTCTTTCTTTATTTTTGATTTTTTACACGTCTCCCTCTCCCACTTCCCAAGGGAGGTGGGTGGGTGGGTAATTGGGGAGTGAAAATGTTTGGGTACGTATAGAATAGGACTGGAATGTTTTCTCTTTTTGATGGTTCAAAAAATGTAACTTCTATCCAATTTATTGATGATGAATTTTGAGATGATGGAAATAAAGAGATATTTAAAAAAATATATATATATATATATATATATATTACATGACCTAACCGCTCAGATAAACATGGTAAAAAAATTTAATAAAAACAGTGCCAGAAAAAACATTTTGTGTCATCAACCATCACAAAAAGTGCAACAGCAAGCACTCAAAAAGGCATATGCCCCCTAAAATTGAACCAATCAAACCGTCACCTCATCCTGCAAAAAATGAGAACCTATCTCAAAAAAAAACTATGGCTCTCAGACTATGGAGATACTAAAACATAATTTTTTTAGTTAAAAAAATGCTATTATTGTGTAAAACTAAAATAAATAAGAAAAAGTATACATATTAGGTATTGCCACATCCGAAATGACCTGCTCTATAAAAATATCACATGATCTAACTCATCAGGTGAACTTCGTAAAAATAAATAAATAAAAACTGCCAAAATTACCAATTTTTTGGTCATCTTGCCCCAAAAAGTGTAATCATGAATGATTAAAAAATTATATGTATCCAAAAATGGTAGCAATAAAAGCGTCAACTCTTCCTGCAAAAAAGAGCCCCTGCACAAGACGATCGACAGAAAAATAAAAAAATATGGCGTTCAGAAAATGGAGACACAAGAACATAATATTTTTTCAAAAATGCTTTATTATGTAAAACTGAAACAAAGAAAGTATACATATTTTATTTCATCGCATCTGTAACAACCCGCTCTATAAAAATAGCACATGATTTAACCCGTCAGATGAACATTGTAAAAAACAAAAAATAAAAACGGTGCCAAAACATCCATTCTTTGGTTACCTTGCCTCACAAAAAATATAATATAGAGCAATTAAAAATCATATGTATCCCAAAATAGTACCAATAAAACTGTCACCTTATCCTGTAGTTTCCAAAATGGGGTCACTTTTTGATTGTTTCTACTGTAGGGTGCATATGGGGGGCTTCAAATGGGAAATGGTGTCTAAAAACCAGTCCAGCAAAATCTGCCTTCCAAAAACCACATGGCACTCCTTTTCTTCTGCACCCTGCTGTGTGCCCATACAGCAGTTTACCAGAACTTGTGAGGTGTTTCTGTTACCCTAAGAATCAGGGCTACAAATATTGAGTTTTGTTTGGCCGTTAACCCTCTATGAGTTAAAGAAAAAAATGGATTAAAATGTAAAATCTGCCAAAAAAGTGAAATTCAGACATTTCATCTCCATTTTGCTTTAATTCTTGTGGAATACCTAAAGGGTTAACAAAGTTAGTAAAATCAGCTTTTATCATTTATGGGGTTTTCTACTAAGTAAGTCCCACAAAGTGACTTCAGACCTGAACTGATCCTTAAAAAGTGGGTTTTGGAAATTTTCTTAAAAATTTTAAGAATTGCTTCTAAAATTATAAGTCTTCTAATGTCCTTCAAAAATAAAACGACATTTACAAAATGATGCCAACATAAAGTGGACATATGGGAAATGTTAAGTAATATATATTACTTTCTGTTTGAAAAGCAGAGAAATGAAAATTTTAAAAATTTCAAATGTTTCCAAATTTTTGGTAAATTTGGGATTTTTTCATAAAGGTGAAATATATTGACTCAAATTTATGACTGTCATGAAGTACAATGTGTCACAAGAAAAAAGTCTCAGAATGGCTTGGATAAATAAAAGTGTTCCAAAGTTATTGCAGATACAGTAAAGTGATACATGTCAGATTTTTTAAAATAAGCCTGGTCACAAAGGTGCAAAATGGCCCAGTTGTAATGGATATCCTGGCATTTCGACTGGGTACCTCTGTTGATCTATGATCCTAGTGCTTCCCGAGGCACCAAGCACTCCACCCGACACCGTAAGCACTGCCGACCCCACGAACAGCCGTAGCTTGGTTGGGATCTCGTTGTTTCAACCCACCCTGGACCTACAACAAGGTTTCCAGGTTCCAGTGGGTGACCCTCTCTTCTTTCAGAGAGCGATGCAGGAACAAGCTCTTACAAGAGCTAGGGATTATACTCTAGAGAGTATAATGATTATAGCAATCCCCAAAGTGTAGTTCTCCAATCCCCCAAACATGAGCCGAGACTTCATGAAGGGTAGATCAGGACACTTTAACATGTCAGTCTTTTATGCAGGTCTTCCAGCAAGAGACAGTTTCTTACATAAACCAATCACATGCAGTTACAGGCAGAAAACACACACATGTGATACAATTAATCAACACAGTGGGATAATGTAATCACTCACAGGCAGAGAACACCCACCTGTGATAAAATAAATCAACACAATGGGATAACATAATCACTCATAGGCAGAAAACACCCACTTGTGATACAATTAGTCAACACAATGGGATAACATAATCACTCACAGGCAGAAACTTCCCATTTTTCCCTTTGTAGAAAAATGAAACGGGGAGTGTGGGGGGGGGGGGGGTCTCTATAGTTCTGGGTCCATAGTCCATAAGAAGGAGGCTAGCCCTCAAGCCTCTCCAGCAGCCCCAGTGACGGTTCAGTCCATCACACCGGTCATTAAGGGGTTAATGGTATTTTAATGTGTTTTTTTTTTTACTGTAAAGCAATATACAGTATGCCCGTATGCAAGGTCAGAATATATAAAATATAACACAATTACAGAAAGATTTCTGTTATGCAGTACATCCAGTTTTCTCTGCACATCACACACTAACCATTGTCATGGTCAATGATCACAAGACCAAGAAAGATACTTATTCATTTCTGGCATGAGTTCCAAGCAGGCTGTCTCAAAGCTGGGTGCATGTATCCAAGTTGGTACAAGCATTTTTCTCTTCTTTTTAAAGCTTTACAGATTTAGTCTCAACTGCTCTAAGGCCCCTTTCACACGGGCGAGTTTTCTACGTGTAATGCGTGACGTGAACGCATTGCACCCGCACTAAATCCTGACCTATTAATTTCAATTGGGCTGTGTACATGAGCGATGTTTATCACGAATCACTTGTGCGTTAAGTGAAAATCTCAGCGTGTGCTATATTCTGTGTTTTTCACGCAACGCAGGCCCCATAGAAGTAAATGGGGCTGCGTGATTTTTACAGATGGTTGCTAAGGAGATGGTGTTAATAAATAGGGATGAGCCCTGTGACCCAATTAAAGTCTATTTTCTTTATTATTTTGGGTAACATGGTTATTGTGACAGACTGAATCGTCACTGGGGCTGCTGGAGTAGCCTGAGGGCCAGCCTCCTTCCTACAGTCTATGGACCGAGAACTATGGAGACCCCCTCAGACCTTTTGGGGTTACAAGGAACTATGAACCCTGATTTATGTGTGTAATTTATATGCCACATATTTCCTATTGCCCATTAAAAAGGCATGGTGTGGATTCAGCAACACAAAAAGGGTTAACTCTGCACTGAGACTCCCACTGATTGTGTTAGTGATGGGATTAAGATGGTTGATTATAATAGCAGCCGACTCCTATGATACATTAAGGAGATAATCCCATCACATGTGTCTCCTCTTCCCATTCATTCATTATGGAGGGGGTGAAGATATCTGTTTGCGTGTTCACTGTTCATTGCGTCAAAGACAATGCCAGTGTGTTTGTTAATTGCGTTACAGACAATGCCAGTGTGTTTGTTAATTGCGTCACAGACAATGCCATTGTGTTTGTTGAATAGGGTTAGTTTTGTGTTTAAACTGTACAGGATTGGCTGCTATGTCATGTCCTCAGTATGTCATGTGTATATAAGTCAATGCTGTGTGTTCAATAAAGAGTTCCTGTTTTACCCTTCATCATGTTGAGACTGGTGTTTGAGTAACTGATCGACACTGGGGATTGCTATATGCTGAAGATTTGCTATACTCCCCTGGCTATACTATTAGCTCTTGTAAGAGCTGTTCCTGCTCTCTGGATTTAGGAGAGGTTCACCCACTGGAGCCTGGAGCCTTGTCGTAGGTCCATCGTGGGTAGGAGACGGTGAGACCTCAACAAAGCTTCGGTGGTTCGTGGGGTCTGTGGCGGTTATGGTGTCAAGTGGAGTGCTTGGAGTCCTCGGGAAGCGCTAGGATCATCCATCGACGGAGGTACCCGGTCGGGGTGCCAGGAGATCCGTTACAGTTATAATGTAAAATAATAGCATTCTTTAATAGAGAATGCTAAGTAATCTCCATTCAGCAGAACCTGCGCTGATGTCACCTGCGCTGATGTCCTTTTTCAGGTCCTGCAAGAAGACGATAACGGCTGCGCGATCAAGTGGATGAGGTTAGTCATTTTTTATTCTTTTTTAACCCTCAATGGACATTTTACTTAGCATTCTGTATTAACCCTTTCTACCCCAGGCAAGTTTTCACCTTCCTGCCCAGGCCATTTTTTGTGTAACTTTATGTGGTAATAAATTTGGAACACTTTTATTTATCCAAGCCATTCTGAGAATGTTTTCTCGTGACACATTGTTCTTCATGATAGTAATAAATTTGAGTCAATATATTTCACCTTTATTTATAAAAAAAATCCCAAATTTACCTAAAATTTGTAAAAATGAGCAATTTTCAAAATTTCATAAAATATTTATTACTTAACATTCTTCCCCATATGTCTACTTTATGTTGGCATCATTTTGTAAATGTCATTTTATTTTTTTAGGACGTTAGAAGGCTTATAATTTTAGAAGCAATTCTTAAAATTTTTGAGAAAATTTCCAAAACACACTTTTTAAAGACCAGTTCAGGTCGGAAGTCACTTTGTGTAGCTTACATAGTGGAAACCCCCCATATATTACCCCATTGTAGAAACTACGCCCCCTCAAGCTACTCAAAACTGATTTTACAAACTTTTTTAACCCTTTAGGTGTTCCACAAGAATTAAAGGAAAATGGAGATGAAATTTAAAAATTTCACTTTTTTGGCAGATTTTACATTTTAAACTATTTTTTTTCTTTAACACATCGAGGGTAAACAGCCAAACAAAACACAATATTTATTACCCTAATTCTGTGGTTTACAGAAACATCCCACATATGGTCATAAAATGATGTAAGGGCACACGGCAGGGTGCAGAAGAAAAGGAACGCCATTTGGTTTTTAGAAGTCAGATTTTGCTGAGCTAGTTTTTAGATGCCATGTCCAATTTTAAGCCCCCCTGATGCACCCTTACAGTAGAAATTCCCAAAAAGTGACCCCATTTAGGAAACTAGGGGATAAGGTGTCAGTTTTATTAGTACTATTTTGGGGTACATATGATTTTTAATTGCTCTATATTAAATTTTTTGTGAGGCAAGTTAACCAAAGAAATTGCTGTTTTGGCACAGTTTTTATTTATTACAACATTCTTCTCTTCAGGGTAGATCATGTGCTATTTTAATAGAGCAGGGTGTTATGGAAGCAATGATATCAAATATGTCTGCTTTATTTGTTTGTCTGTTTGTTTCAGTTTTACATAATAAAGCATTTTTGAAAAAATAATGTTTTAGTGTCTCCATAGTCTGAGAGCCATAGCTTTTTTATTATTATTTGACCGATTGTCTTAGGTAGTGTCTCATTTTTTGCGGGATGAGGTGACGGTTTAAATGGTACTATTTTGGGGGGCATAAGCCTTTTTGATCACTTGGTGTTGCTATTTTTGTGATGTAAGGTGACAAAAAATAGCTTTTTTGGCATAGTTTTTATTTTTTACGGTGTTCACCTGTGGGTTAGGTCATGTGGTATTTTTATAGAGCAGGTTGTTACGGATGCGCCAATACCTAATATGTGTACTTTTTTTTATTTATTTCACTTTAGCACAATAATAGCAGTTTTGAAACAAAAAATTATGTTTTAGTGTCTCCAATGTCTAAGAGTGATAGCTTTTTTTTTTTGCGATTTTTTTGTAGGGTCTAATTTTTTGCGGGATAAGGTGACGGTTTGATGGGTACTTTTTTGGGGCGCCTTTTTGATCGCTTGGTGTTGCAATTTTTGTGATGTAAGGTGACAAAATGGCTTTTTTATAAAAAAAATTTTTACGGTGTTCATCTGAGGGGTTAGGTCATGTGATATTTTTTTAGAGCTGGTTATTATAGACGCTGCAATACCTAATATGTATACTTATTTATTTATTTCACTTTAACACAATAATAGCATATTTGAAAAAAAAATTTATGTTTTAGTCTCCTATGTTCTGAGAGCTATAGTTTTTAAAAAATTTTGAGCGATTTTCTTATGTAGGGGCAAATTTTTTGCAGGATGAGGTGTCGGTTTTATTGGTCTTATTTTGTGGGACATACACATTTTTGATCGCTTGGTGATGCACTTTTTGTGATGTAAGGTGACAAAAATGGCTTTTTTTTTTACACAGTTTTTACATTTTTTATGGTGTTTATTGGATGGGGTGGATCATGTGACATCTTTATATAGCCAGTCGTCACGGACGCAGCAATACCTAATATGTGTGTTTTTTTCTTTTCTTTTTTTATTATAAAATCAGGGGGAATACATAATACATATATAATATAATGACAATAATATAATGACAATAATATGCACAAAACCAAGGGGGAAAAAAAAAATCGATTTTAGAGTAAAAATTTATAGAAAGCATTCTTCCCTGAATTTTTACTTGTATATAAAGTGCAAGTGCTGCCAAAATTTACAAGGAAGAGGCACTCTGATACTTCCTTAGTTATACATAAAGGAGGGCATCATACACACCCTTTAAAAATTATGATTGATGGCCTGCAGGTGACCCCTTCCCTTACAGGGAATGTCGCTGCAGTATTTTGGATGAGGAAACGTTATACAGGAGAGGCCCTGCTGCCGCTTTGTTTACTCTAGATAAATTGTGCCTGATTGCACGTCCCCGTGACATCCACGATCCATTTGGATATCTTCCCTATCAACTTTTGATGTTCTTTTATGCGCCTAACATGGTGACCACCAGTAACGGGGAATCATTGTTCAATTTCGGAGAGAGAGCCTGATAAACTGCTACTACTTCAAAGCAAGGCAGCATGAGTTGCAGGCCTGCATGTGATCTGACCCAGGAAAAGATTTGAGTTGCGGGCCTGCAGGTGAGCTGACCCAGTAAAAGATTTGAGTTGCAGGCCTGCAGGTGAAATGACCCTGTAAAATATTTGAGTTAAGGACCTGCAGGTGAGCTGACCCTTTAAAAGATTTGAGTTGGGTGTCTTCTGGGGAGCTGAGGTGGAACCGACAAACCCAACTTGATTTTGATGGCTGCATTAATCTGCAGGTGACCATCATACAGCTCTACAGTTTTGTTACCATCTGCATCTTTCTCAACAATCTGTGGCCTCAGTCTTTTATCCAGACTCTGTCATTGTGCCAATATGTGGCCTCCTCGTGCTGCCATCTCCACACCATGTCACCTTGACACTCATTTTTATCACCATGCTGCTGCTGATGCTGCTTAAAAGGCCCTAAACTGATTACCAGGCCGACAATCTAATAAAGGTTTTGGAATCGATAAACCCAGCTTGCTTTTGTGGGCTGCATCAGTGGCATAGCTAGAAATGACTGGGCCCCATAGCAAATTTTTGAATCGGGCTCCATCCCACAGTAATTTTTTAGCGACCCCTTCCTTTCATGCCGCCCCCATTCCTGTGGCTAGTAATAGATTTTCTAGGAAAAAAAATTTGAAAACATTATTTCCTGTATATTTACTTGTATATAAAGTGCAAGTGCTGCCAAAAATTACAAGGAAGAGGCACTCTGATACAACCTGTATATCACATGAAGGCGGGCCTCATTAACATTGAGTTGCGGGCCAGCAGGTGAGCTGACCCTGTAAAAGATTTGATTTGCGGGCCTGCACGGTGAGCTAACCCTGTAAAAGATTTGCGTTGCATGCCTGCAGGTGAGCTGACCCTGTAAAAGATTTGAGTTGCAGGCCTGCAGGTGAGCTGACCCTGTAATAATTTTTAGGTTTGGGCCTGCAGGGGAGCTGACTCTGTAAAAGATTTGAGTTGCGGGCCTGCAGGTGAGCTGATACTGTAAAAGATTTTAGGTTTAGGCCTGCAGATAAGCTGACCCTGTAAAAGATTTGAGTTGCGGGCCTGCAGGTAAGCGGACCCTTTTAAAAAATATGTGAGTGCCTGCTGGTGAGCGAACCCTCTAATAAATTACATTAAAAGGCCATATATGCGAGGGCATTATATGTGACAAATAAGCAATGCATATTGATATGACGGAAGAGGAGGAGGATGAAAAAAAGGAAGATTCAGGCATATGCCCTTGTTTCTGGTGGAAAGGGTGCATGGGAATACAGTCTATTAACTACATTAACCACCTCCGGACCGCCTAACGTAGATGTGCGTTCCGGAGGTGGCGGCCCTGCGCAGAGTCTCGCATATACGCGTCATCTCGCGAGGGCCGGGATTGCCTGTGAACGCGCGCACACAGGAACGGAAGGTAAGCGAGTGGATCTCCAGCGTGCCAGCAGCGATCGCTTGCTGGCAGGCTGGAGATCAGATTTTTTTAACTCCTAACAGGTATATTAGATGCTGTTTTGATAACAGCGTCTAATATACCTGCTACCTGGTCCTCTGGTGGTCCCTTTTGTTAGGATCGACCACCAGAGGACACAGGTAGGTCAGTAAAGTACCACCAAACACTACACTACACTACACCCCCCCCGTCACTTATTAACCCTTTTTGAACCCCTGATCACCCATGATCACCCCATATAAACTCCCTGATCACCCCCCTGTCATTGATCACCCCCCTGTCATTGATCACCCCCCTGTCAGGCTCCGTTCAGACGTCCGTATGATTTTTACGGATCCACGGATACATGGATCGGATCCGCAAAACACATGCGGACGTCTGAATGGAGCCTTACAGGGGGGTGATCAATGACAGGTGGGTGATCACCCATATACACTCCCTGATCACCCCCTGTCATTGATCACCCCCTGTAAGGCTCCATTCAGACGTCCGCATGTGTTTTGCGGATCCGATCCATGTATCCATGGATCCGTAAAAATCATACGGACGTCTGAATGGAGCCTTACAGGGGGGTGATCAATGACAGGGGGGTGATCACCCATATACACTCCCTGATCACCCCCCTGTCATTGATCACCCCCCTGTAAGGCTCCATTCAGACGTCCGCATGTGTTTTGCGGATCCGATCCATGTATCCGTAAAAATCATACGGACGTCTGAATGGAGCCTTACAGGGGGGGTGATCAGTGACAGGGGGGTGATCACCCTGATCACCCCCTGTCATTGATCACCCCCCTGTAAGGCTCATTCAGACGTCCGCATGTGTTTTGCGGATCCGATCCATGGATACATGGATTCGTAAAAATCATACGGACGTCTGAATGGAGCCTTACAGGGGGGGTGATCAGTGACAGGGGGGTGATCACCCTGATCACCCCCTGTCATTGATCACCCCCCTGTAAGGCTCCATTCAGACATCCGCATGTGTTTTGCGGATCCGATCCATGTATCCATGGATCCGTAAAAATCATACGGACGTCTGAATGGAGCCTTACAGGGGGGGTGATCAGTGACAGGGGGGTGATCACCCTTATCACCCCCTGTCATTGATCACCCCCCTGTAGGGCTCCATTCAGACGTCCGCATATGTTTTGCGGATCCGATCCATGTATCCATGGATCCGTAAAAATCATACGGACGTCTGAATGGAGCCTTACAGGGGGGGTGATCAGTGACAGGGGGGTGATCACCCTGATCACCCCCTGTCATTGATCACCCCCCTGTAAGGCTCATTCAGACGTCCGCATGTGTTTTGCGGATCCGATCCATGTATCCATGGATCCGTAAAAATCATACGGACGTCTGAATGGAGCCTTACAGGGGGGGTGATCAGTGACAGGGGGGTGATCACCCTGATCACCCCCTGTCATTGATCACCCCCCTGTAAGGCTCCATTCAGACGTCCGCATGTGTTTTGCGGATCCGATCCATGTATCCATGGATTCGTAAAAATCATACGGACGTCTGAATGGAGCCTTACAGGGGGGGTGATCAGTGACAGGGGGGTGATCACCCTGATCACCCCCTGTCATTGATCACCCCCCTGTAAGGCTCCATTCAGACATCCGCATGTGTTTTGCGGATCCGATCCATGTATCCATGGATCCGTAAAAATCATACGGATGTCTGAATGGAGCCTTACAGGGGGGGTGATCAGTGACAGGGGGGTGATCACCCTTATCACCCCCTGTCATTGATCACCCCCCTGTAGGGCTCCATTCAGACGTCCGCATATGTTTTGCGGATCCGATCCATGTATCCATGGATCCGTAAAAATCATACGGACGTCTGAATGGAGCCTTACAGGGGGGGTGATCAGTGACAGGGGGGTGATCACCCTGATCACCCCCTGTCATTGATCACCCCCCTGTAAGGCTCATTCAGACGTCCGCATGTGTTTTGCGGATCCGATCCATGGATACATGGATCCGTAAAAATCATACGGACGTCTGAATGGAACCTTACAGGGGGGGTGATCAGTGACAGGGGGGTGATCACCCTGATCACCCCCTGTCATTGATCACCCCCCTGTAAGGCTCCATTCAGACGTCCGCATGTGTTTTGCGGATCCGATCCATGTATCCATGGATCCGTAAAAATCATACGGACGTCTGAATGGAGCCTTACAGGGGGGGTGATCAGTGACAGGGGGGTGATAACCCTGATCACCCCCTGTCATTGATCACCCCCCTGTAAGGCTCCATTCAGACGTCCGCATGTGTTTTGCGGATCCGATCCATGGATCCGTAAAAATCATACGGACGTCTGAATAGAGCCTTACCAGGGGGGTGATTAATGACAGGGGGGTGATCAGGGAGTCTATATGGGTGATAACCCCGCTGTCATTGATCACCCCCCTGTCATTGATCACCCCCCTGTCATTGATCACCCCCCCTGTCATTGATCACCCCCTGTAAGGCTCCATTCAGACATTTTTTTGGCCCAAGTTAGCGGAAATATATATATTTTTTTGTTTGTTTTTTCTTACAAAGTCTCATATTCCACTAACTTGTGTCAAAAAATAAAATCTCACATGAACTCGCCATACCCCTCACGGAATCCAAATGCGTAAACATTTTAAATACCCCACATGTGACCCCATTTCGGAAAGAAGACACCCCAAGGTATTCGCTGAGGGGCATATTGAGTCCATGAAAGATTGAAATTTTTGTCCTAAGTTAGCGGAAAGTGAGACTTTGTGAGAAAAAAACAAAAAAAATCAATTTCCGCTAACTTATGCAAAAAAATTTACGGACTGAAGGATTTTATAATATTATAATTGTAATATGGATATGAATTTTTGCATTATAAATTAATAAAACATATTTAAAAAAAAAAAAAAACTTATGCAAAAAAAAAAAAAAAATTTCAATGAACTCGCCAGTTTATCAGTACATTACAGAAAATAATGAACTTTATCACAATATGCTAATTTTTTGAGAAGGATCTGTAATGCGATTCCCCACCCAACACTGAAATAGTGAGGGACGGTGACATACATCTGCATAACCTAGAAAGACACTGCTAGAAATAATAATAACAATAAGAATTACTGACCCAGCCTGCAGTATACCACCCGACGTTCATTTCTCTATGCATTTCCTCACGGGGCATGTACTCCTTCACCATCTTCCCAAAATTTTCTCTCCTTATGGCAGTAGGGCACACATCAGAGTGAAGGTGCTGGCGGGGTGTCATGAAACTGTCCCTGGCTTTGGAGAGTGTTGTCCTGCCTCTGTTGGAACAGCTGTGTGTTTCCCTTGTCTCCCCTCCTCAGTTGGCCAAGGAAATATGGACTCTGCTGCCAGCGTTGTCAGATGGAAAATTTTGGAGCAATTTTCCAACAAGTATCTGCTCGTCCTCTCCACCATAGGAATGAGAGATGAGAAGTTCTCTTTGTAGCGGTGGTCGAGAAGGGTAAACAACCAGTAATCCGTGTTATTAAAAATGCGCATAACGCACGGGTCCCGGGAAAGGCAGCCTAACATGAAGTCAGCCATTTGTGCCAGAGTACCAACAAGTGAGACTTCGCTGTCATCATCAGGAGGATCACTCCCAATCTCCTTATCCTTTTCCTCCTCTTCTGCCCACCCACGCTAAACAGATGGAATAAAAATTCCATGGGTACTACCCTCTGTAGCTGAGGCAACCGTCTCCTGCTCCTCCTTCTTCTACTCTTCAGCCTCCAATTCGCTATGACAAGACGAACTGAGGCTGGTCTGGCTATCATCCTGTGTAATGTCTTCCCCGATTTCCACCTGTCGTCCTTAATTGTGAGCAGCGAGCGTTTGAGAAGACACAGAAGTGGGATGGTGATGCTGATAATAGCGTTATCGCCGCTCACCATCTGTGTTGATTGCTCAAAGTTGCGTAAAACCTCACAGAGGTCAGATATCCATGCCCACTCCTCGCTTGTAAATAGTGAAAGCTGACTGAAAAGGCGACGACCATGTTGCAGCTGGTATTCCACAACTGCCCTCTGCTGCTCACAAAACCTGGCCAACACGTGGAACGTGGAGTTCCAGTGTGTGCTCATGTCGCACAACAGCCAGTGAGCTGGCAATTTCAAGCGCTGAAGCTGTCGTGACTTGCGGAAATGTGCACACATGCGGCGCACCTTCACAAGTAGCTCAGGCAATCTTTGGCATCGGTAGCACCTGTGCCATCCCAGGGTACGAGTCGCTCCTGGCCTTCACAACATTCACCCAGTGGCCAAAAGCATTTGTCCATGTGTCCGTGGTTATGTGGACCTTCCCAGTAACTGCGTTGGTCATGGCATGTGTGATGGTAAGGGACACATGTTTGTGTAAGGCTGGCGCGGCACACCTTGAAAAATAGTAGCGGCTGGGGACTGCGTAACGAGGCACAGCCACCGACATCAGGCTGCGGAAGGACTCACTGTCCACAAGCCTAAATGGCAACAATAACAGGGCCAGTAATTTGGAAAGCTGCCATTTAGTGCTATGGCCTGTGGGTGGGTGGCTGGGTATTTGCGCTTGCATTAAATGACATTTGGGGTAATGACATTTGGATGCTGCGCTGGGACAGGGAAGTGGATGTTGTCGCTGATGGTGCTTGCAAAGGTCAAGGTGCAGGGCAGGAGGCATCCGGGCCTGCGTCCTGGACAGAGGATTGGCCAGCACGTAACACAGGGGAAGAGGAGGAAGTGGTGTGACCCGCAGACACAGATTGTGGACCCAGGCGTTTGGCCCACCTATTAGGGTACTTTGATGCCATGTGGCGGATCATGCTGGTGGTGGTGAGGTTGCTAGTGTTCATGACCCGGCTCATTTTGGTGTGACACAGGTTGCAAACTACTATTCTTTCCTTAAAAAAAGCACCATACTACCGAACACCTACCTCTTGGCAAGGGAGATTTACGCAAGGGGGTGCTCCGTGGAACAGTTGCGGGCCTGTTCGCTGGTACTCGCCTTCTATCTTTTGCCACCCCACTGCCTCTTCCAGGCTGTTGCAGTGCTGCAGATGCCTCACCCTCTGTACTGCTCTCCTTTCTTGGCTTGTTGCAACTTTCCCAGGTTGGGTCAATGACCTCGTCGTCCAGCACCTCCTCTTCCACTTCCTCACTCTGATCATCCTACTGATTTGTTGACCTAACCACAACCTCAATGATTGACAACTGTGTGTCATCCTCTTCCTCAACCTCTTGAGACTGTAATTGCTGTTGAGTCATTGGCAACTGTGTCTCATCATCATCCATCTCATTAAACACTAATTGCCGTTCCCCAGCGTCATGTTCTTGTGACTCTGGCTGCTCAAGAGGTTGGGAATCGGGACTCAAGATCTCAGGTCCCTCTTTAAGTGTGCTTGGCGAGAGGGCCAAATCAATTAATGGTGATGCAAAGAGGTCCTCGGAATATCCGACTGTGGGATCGCTTGTTTTGCCAGACTGTAAATGGTGGGAGGAAGGAGGATCAGGGTGAGGATTGTGTGGACCAGACTCCTAGCTACTGAGATTGGACTTGGTGGAAGACAGAGTGGTGCTTAACCGACTGGAAGCACTATCTGCTGTAATCCAACCGACCACCTACTCGCACTGTGATGACTTCAGTGTCCTGCACTGCCCTGCAAACTGGGACATGAAGCAAGGTATCTTGGATGATTGTTTTTCTTGTGCTCTGGCAGCAGGCACGGTTTAACCGTGCCAAGCGCCACGACCTCTGCGTGCACCATCAACATCACGGCCACTTCCCCGTCCCTTAATGCTCGCCTTCTTCATATTAAATGTTATATGCACGCTTGACACACAAGATGTGGCACGGATGTCACAGTTCACAGCAATCACAGTATATGGAAAAAGTACGTAAAAGTATGTAAAAGGAAAATAGATTTCACTTATATTTTTACTATATCTTGACCTAACACACACGCTATTGCAGCACAGATGTGACAATTCACTGCAGACACCGTTTATAGGCAAAGTGTGGATAAATTATGGAAAAAATATATTTGTTGTCACCAATATTTTCCCAACATCCGGGCCTGACACACACACACACACACACACACATGCTATTGCAGCACATATGTGAGAGTTCACTGCAGGGACCTTTTATAGGAAAAATGTTGTCAGTAATATTTATCCCAATATCTGGCCCTGACACACACACGCTTTTGCATCACAGATGTGACAATTCACTGTAGACACCGTTTATAAGCAAAGAGTGGATAAATTATGGAAAAAATATAATTGTTGTCAGTAATATTTTTTTCAATATCTGGCCCTCACACACAGACGCTATTGCAGCACAGATGTGACAATTCACTGCAGGGACCGTTTACAGGAAAATTATGGATAAATTATGGAAAAAATATATTTGTTGTCAGTAATATTTTTTTTCAATATCTGGCCCTGACACACACACGCTATTGCAGCGCAGATGTGATAATTCACTGCAGACACCGTTTATAGACAAAGTTGGATAAATTATGAAAAAAAAATTTTGGCTAATATTTTTCCCAATATCTGGGCCTGACATACACACGCTATTGCAGCGCAGATGTGACAATTCACTGCAGGGACCGTTTATAGGAAAATTATGGATAAACTATGGAAAAAATATATTTGTTGTCAGTAATATTTTTCCCAATATCTGGCCGTGACACACAGACGTTATTGCTGCACAGATGTGACAATTCACTGCACGGACAGTTTATAGGAAACATGTGGATAAATTATGGAAAAAATATATTTGTTGTCAGCAATATTTTTCCCAATATCTGGCCGTGACACACAGACGCTATTGCAGCGCAGATGTGACAATTCACTGCAGACACCGTTTATATAAAAATGTGGATAATTTATGGAAAAAATATAATTGTTTTCACTAATATTTTTCCCAATATCTGGGCCTGACACACATACGCTATTCCAGCGCAGATGTGACAATTCACTGCAGACACCGTTTATAGGAAAAATGTGGATAAATTATTGAAAAAATATCATTGTTTTCAATTATATTTTTCCTGTCTCTGGCCCTGACACACAAAAGGTATTGCAGCACAGATGTCACAAGTCACTGCAGACACCCTCTATTGAAAAAGTATTGCAAAGTATGGGGAAAAAAATTGCTGGCTATATTATATTGCTGCCAGCCTGCCACCACACACAATAGTCCTTAAAAGGACTTTTGGGTCTTTGACATGTTTTTCTATTGAATATATTGCGATCACACTACACTATCTGTCCTTTCCTAAGCACAGCTCTCCCTGACTCACAATAAGCCGAACCCGCGCCATCGGGTGCTATATAGTATAGAATATAGAATATAGTATAGAATAATACACTGAGGCTGGATTTCCTGGGCACCCGTAGAAGGCAAGTTACCATGGCATGCAAGGCATTGGGCAGCCTCTGCATGGCATCGGGTTGCCTTCTCACCCATCGGGTCCCCGCCACAGCAACGCAGGGACCCAATGGGTTCCCCCACCAGCAGCAAACCCCTTATATGTCGCGGTCAGTGCTGACCGCGGCGTAGAAGGGGTTAATGCGCCGGCTTCGGTGTTTTCACCGAGGCCGGCGCATACAGCAGGGGTCCGACTAACGAAAACAGCCAGTCCCCTGCAGCTGATCGGGCAGGCGCAACTGCTGCACCCGCCCCGATCACCGAGCCATAATAGTACGGCGCTGGGCAGCAAGTCAGGTCCCACTGCACCGTACTATTACGGAGCTGGTCGGGAAGAGGTTAAAGAATGCTATTATTTTCCATTATGACCATGTTATAATGGAAAATAATAAAATCTACAGAACACCGAACCAAAACCTGAACTTCATCAGCGATCGCAAGGACAAATCAACGAAACAACTATCGCTTCTTGTTCAATCATTTAGTGCTTTTACACTACTCGATCACTTTTGCTTGATTTTACACATTTTTAAACAAATATCTACTTGTGTTAGCATAAAGCTTGCCATACATATTAAAGAGGTTTTCCCATCACATACAATGGGGGCATATCGCTAGGATATGCCCTCATTGTCTGATAGGTGCAGGTCCCTCCTCTGAGACTCGCACCTACACCGATAACGGAGCGGGGAAATGAATGGAGGGTGCACTGCGCATACGCAGCTGCCCTTCATTAATTTAAATGAGGCCACCGAAAATAGCTGAGCACTGGCTCGGCTGTTTCCTTCTGCCCCATAGAAAGGAATGGGAGCAGGGGCCCATGAGAGCGGTGTGCACTTATTCACTTGTATGGGAGCAGTGGGGAAAAATATTATTGAAAACAATTATATTTTTTCCATAATTTATCCACATTTTTCCTATAAACCGTCCCTGCAGTAAATTGTCACATCTGCGCGGCAATAGCGTGTGTGTGTCAGGCCCTGATATTTGGAAAAATATTTGCGAAAACAATTATATTTTTTCCATAATTTATCCACACTTTGCCTATAAACGGTGTCTGCAGTGAATTGTCACATCTGCGCTGCAATAGCGTCTGTGTGTCTTGGCCAGATATTGGGAAAAATATTACTGATAACAAATATATTTTTTCCGTAATTTATCCATAATTTTCCTATAAACAGTCCCTGCAGTGAATTGTCACATCTGTGCTGCAATAGCGTGTGTGTGTCAATTTAGGCTATTTTCACACCAGCGTTTTCAATTCCGCTATTGAGATCCATCACAGGGTAATGCTTTAGCTTTGTCCCCATTCATTGTCAATGGGGACAAAACTGAACTAAACGAAACGGAATGCACTAAAATGCATTCCGTTCCTTCTGGTTGCGCTCCCATCACGGACAGAATAACGCTGCGTTTTTCTGTCCGCGATGTGATGTGCGGAGCAATACAGATCCGTCCTGACACACAATGTAAGTCAATGGGGATGGATCCGTTTTCTCTGACACAATAGAAAACGGATCCATCTCCCATTGACTTTCAATGGTGTTCAAGACGGATCCGTCTTGGCTATATAAGACATAATACAACCGGATCCATTCATGACGGATGCAGGCGGTTGCATTATTGTAACGGAAGCGATTTTTACAGATCCATGACGGATCCGCAAAAAACGCTAGTGTGAAAGTAGCCTTAGATGCACAGAACATTGTGTAAAATTTTATGAGTGTGGTGAAATAGATCATTTGTCAGGCAAACAGTAGCATTTACACTAACAGAATTGGCTGTGTAGGTTGTAGGTTGGTGGAAAAAAAAAAGGATTGTGGTATACCCTTGAAGGTGTGAAAAAGGTGTGGTAAAAAGGTGTGTAAAGACTCTTTGTTCCATCTTCTTTACCACCAAAGAAGCAATATCCATTTTGTCTTCAGTAATTAACATGACATGAGTGGCGTAAAGATTCCACTCCCACTGTGGAATCGTCTGTGCTGTAAGAGATTCCTGTTTACACTTGTGGAATTCTGGACGTCTAACGATTAATTGTGAAACGTGTTTACATCAGCGATCGTAAGGACAAATCAACTAAACAACTATCGCTTCTTGTTCAATCATTCAGTGCTTTTACACTACTCGATCACTTTTGCTTGATTTTACTAATTTTGAAACAAATATCTACTTGTGTTAGCATAAAGCCTGCCATACATATTAAAGAGGTTTTCCCATCACATACAATGGGGGCATATTGCTAGTATATGCCCCCATTGTCTGATAGGTGCGGGTCCTACCTCCGAGACTTGCACCTACACCGAAAACGGAGCGCGGAAATGAATGGAGGGCGCACTCTGCATACGCAGCTGCCCTCCATTAATTTCAATGGGGCCATCGAAAATAGCTGAGCACTGAAATTAATGGGAGCAGGGGCCCATGAGAGCGGTGCGGTCTTATTCACTTGTATGGAAGCAGTGGGGAGCAGCACTTGGTGGTGGACAGACCCAGGGAAACCCGGGGTCCTCCAGCCACCACTCTCCCAGCTCTGTTCTCCTTGTAGGTAGTACCCGCACCTATCAGACAATGGGGGCAAATCTTAGTGATATTCCCCCATTGTATGTGAGGGGAATACCCCTTTATGTTCTTGTCAGGACCTGTGTAGAGACTTCCTGAAACTTCTCCAACATATGATGCCACAGAAGACAAGAACTGGGTACTTTAAATTTCAATGTCTATTCTTTTTGTTTGCCCATGATATAAGCCACCTCCAAAGTTGTTTGGCAGCAGTGTTATCCTCTCTCTTACCAATAACAACACATACATGTCCTGCTGAACCTAGAAAGAGGGGTGTCAGGAGAGATAGCTGGTGGCCGAATGAGTATTCAGCCAACAGCTATTGAAGGTGTATGGGCACCTAAAGCCTATGCAAAGATAATCTCCTTGATGACTTTCATCTGGACTTAAAACCAAGTGCAGAAGGAAATGTTGGAGCTCCCGCTGTGCAGCGCATATCTAAAATTACAACAGAACTCTAGCTCAAAATAGAAGAAATAAAAAATTCTAATAATCACATGAAAACTACTGGGAAAATATAAGAAATTATAATAAGAAATATACTGAACGTTGTGTTCATATGACAATAACCATTAGGTCTTCAACTGGAAACCTCTTAATGGCCTAAAATGCTAAAAGCTTCACATAGTGTAAACATATGCCATGTTAGAACTGAGGGAGTCTTCAGGGACAGATCTGCTAACCATCAGTGGGCATGTTTGATCTCACCGCTTTCGAGTATGTTAAAGGAAGCTTTGTGTACCTGCTCGCAGACAGGAGCTGGGAATCTTTGACACAGGAAGCCACATCCTTCCCCTCAAGCTCTCATACAGATAATATATACAGTTCTTTCTCTATTCTTCTTATACTTCCCTTCAGGGCACTTTGTACTTTTTATATATACAAACTTCAATGGCAAAGAAAAGTCAACAATTGGGAGTAGCCTTCTCGACTACTGCAGAATTGCAGCCTTACTATGATATATTTTCATTATTATTTAGTTAGCACTAACATATTTCCCTGCAGATTATAGTCACTTATATTGTTTTAACCACATAGATTTTTTTTATTTATTCTTAATGTATTATTAATTATGACCATCATGAGCCTTTTTTCCTTAAATGTTCATTTTTTTTTAATAATTAGAAGTTACCAACCAGAAATTCAACTTTGATCACACATTTTCCTTTTTTTTTTTGGGTTCAGTGATGAGATATTGCTTGATTGTTTTGTCTATACTAGGGATGAGCGAACTCGAACTGTATAGTTCGGGTTCGTACCGAATTTTGGGGTGTCCGTGACACGGACCCGAACCCGGACATTTTCGTAAAAGTCCGGGTTCGGGTTCGGTGTTCGTCGCTTTCTTCGCGCTTTTGTGACGCTTTCTTGGCGCTTTTTGAAAGGCTGCAAAGCAGCCAATCAACAAGCGTCATACTACTTGCCCCAAGAGGCCATCACAGCCATGCCTACTATTGGCATGGCTGTGATTGGCCAGAGCACCATGTGACCCAGCCTCTATTTAAGCTGGAGTCACATAGCGCCGCCCGTCACTCTGCTCTGATTAGCGTAGGGAGAGGTTGCGGCTGCGACAGTAGGGCGAGATTAGGCAGATTAACTCCTCCAAAGGACTTGATTAACTGATCGATCTGCAGCTGTGGATCATTGAGCTGCTGATCCTCAATTGCTCACTGTTTTTAGGCTGCACAGACCGTTTGTCAGTCTCATTTTTCTGGGGTGATCGGCGGCCATTTTGTGTCTTGTGGTGCGCCAGCACAAGCTGCGACCAAGTGCATTTAACCCTCAATGGTGTGGTTGTTTTTTGGCTAAAGCCTACATCAGGGTGAAGCTGTCACACCAAGTGCATTTAACCAGCAATAGTCTGTTCATTTTTTGGCCATATACAAAATCAGGGGCAAGCTGCGCCTGTCACCAAGTGCATTTAACCCTCAATGGTGTGGTTGTTTTTTGGCTAAAGCCTACATCAGGGTGAAGCTGTCACACCAAGTGCATTTAACCAGCAATAGTCTGTTCATTTTTTGGCCATATACAAAATCAGGGGCAAGCTGCGCCTGTCACCAAGTGCATTTAACCCTCAATGGTGTGGTTGTTTTTTGGCTAAAGCCTACATCAGGGTGAAGCTGTCACACCAAGTGCATTTAACCAGCAATAGTCTGTTCATTTTTTGGCCATATACAAAATCAGGGGCAAGCTGCGCCTGTCACCAAGTGCATTTAACCCTCAATGGTGTGGTTGTTTTTTGGCTAAAGCCTACATCAGGGTGAAGCTGTCACACCAAGTGCATTTAACCAGCAATAGTCTGTTCATTTTTTGGCCATATCCCAGTCTAATTCTGTCACTAAATCCATACCGGTCACCCAGCGCCTAAATACTAGGCCTCAAATTTATATCCAGCTAAATCTGTCCCTAGTGCTGTAGCTGGGCGAGTTATTTAGTGTCCGTTCAAGCACATTTCTTGTTCTGGGTTGAAATACAATTCTCAATTTAGCAATTTCATAATTTAGTGGTTCCTGCTATATCAGAGCTCTTTGAAATCTATCCCAAAAAGGGTATATAATATTGAAGGTGCACATAGGGTCATTCAGAGTAACTTCACACACACCCGCTACTGTGTATTTCCAAGTCTAATTCTGTCACTAAATCCATACCGGTGACCCAGCGCCTAAATACTAGGCCTCAAATTTAATTCCCTCTAAATCTCTCGTTACCCACCGCTGTACTGTTGTTGCTGGGCAAGATATTTAGTGTCCGTCAAAGCACATTTTTTGTTCTGGGTTGAAGTACAATTCCCAATTTAGCAATTTCATAATTTAGTGGTTTCTGCTATATCAGAGCTATTTGAAATCTATCCCAAAAAGGGTATATAATATTGAAGGTGCACATAGGGTCATTCAGAATAACTTCACACACACCCGCTACTGTGTATTTCCAAGTCTAATTCTGTCACTAAACCCATACCTGTCACCCAGCGCCTAAATACTAGGCCTCAAATTTAAATCCCTCTAAATCTCTCGTTACCGTTGTCCTGTTGTAGCTGGGAAAGTTATTTAGTGCCCGTCAAAGCACATTTTTTGTTCTGGGTTGAAGTACAATTCCCAATTTAGCAATTTCATAATTTAGTGGTTCCTGCTATATCAGAGCTATTTGAAATCTATCCCAAAAAGGGTATATAATATTGAAGGTGCACATAGGGTCATTCAGAATAACTTCACACACACCCGCTACTGTGTATTTCCAAGTCTAATTCTGTCACTAAATCCATACCGGTGACCCAGCGCCTAAATACTAGGCCTCAAATTTAATTCCCTCTAAATCTCTCGTTACCCACCGCTGTACTGTTGTTGCTGGGCAAGATATTTAGTGTCCGTCAAAGCACATTTTTTGTTCTGGGTTGAAGTACAATTCCCAATTTAGCAATTTCATAATTTAGTGGTTTCTGCTATATCAGAGCTATTTGAAATCTATCCCTAAAAGGGTATATAATATTGAAGGTGCACATAGGGTCATTCAGAATAACTTCACACACACCCGCTACTGTGTATTTCCAAGTCTAATTCTGTCACTAAACCCATACCTGTCACCCAGCGCCTAAATACTAGGCCTCAAATTTAAATCCCTCTAAATCTCTCGTTACCGTTGTCCTGTTGTAGCTGGGAAAGTTATTTAGTGCCCGTCAAAGCACATTTTTTGTTCTGGGTTGAAGTACAATTCCCAATTTAGCAATTTCATAATTTAGTGGTTCCTGCTATATCAGAGCTATTTGAAATCTATCCCAAAAAGGGTATATAATATTGAAGGTGCACATAGGGTCATTCAGAATAACTTCACACACACGCTTCTGTGCATTTCCAAGTCTAATTCTGTCACTAAATCCATACCGGTGACCCAGCGCCTAAATACTAGGCCTCAAATTTAATTCCCTCTAAATCTCTCGTTACCCACCGCTGTACTGTTGTTGCTGGGCAAGATATTTAGTGTCCGTCAAAGCACATTTTTTGTTCTGGGTTGAAGTACAATTCCCAATTTAGCAATTTCATAATTTAGTGGTTTCTGCTATATCAGAGCTATTTGAAATCTATCCCTAAAAGGGTATATAATATTGAAGGTGCACATAGGGTCATTCAGAATAACTTCACACACACCCGCTACTGTGTATTTCCAAGTCTAATTCTGTCACTAAATCCATACCGGTGACCCAGCGCCTAAATACTAGGCCTCAAATTTAATTCCCTCTAAATCTCTCGTTACCCACCGGTGTACTGTTGTTGCTGGGCAAGATATTTAGTGTCCGTCAAAGCACATTTTTTGTTCTGGGTTGAAGTACAATTCCCAATTTAGCAATTTCATAATTTAGTGGTTTCTGCTATATCAGAGCTATTTGAAATCTATCCCTAAAAGGGTATATAATATTGAAGGTGCACATAGGGTCATTCAGAATAACTTCACACACACCCGCTACTGTGTATTTCCAAGTCTAATTCTGTCACTAAACCCATACCTGTCACCCAGCGCCTAAATACTAGGCCTCAAATTTAAATCCCTCTAAATCTCTCGTTACCGTTGTCCTGTTGTAGCTGGGAAAGTTATTTAGTGCCCGTCAAAGCACATTTTTTGTTCTGGGTTGAAGTACAATTCCCAATTTAGCAATTTCATAATTTAGTGGTTCCTGCTATATCAGAGCTATTTGAAATCTATCCCAAAAAGGGTATATAATATTGAAGGTGCACATAGGGTCATTCAGAATAACTTCACACACACGCTTCTGTGCATTTCCAAGTCTAATTCTGTCACTAAATCCATACCGGTGACCCAGCGCCTAAATACTAGGCCTCAAATTTAATTCCCTCTAAATCTCTCGTTACCCACCGCTGTACTGTTGTTGCTGGGCAAGATATTTAGTGTCCGTCAAAGCACATTTTTTGTTCTGGGTTGAAGTACAATTCCCAATTTAGCAATTTCATAATTTAGTGGTTTCTGCTATATCAGAGCTATTTGAAATCTATCCCTAAAAGGGTATATAATATTGAAGGTGCACATAGGGTCATTCAGAATAACTTCACACACACCCGCTACTGTGTATTTCCAAGTCTAATTCTGTCACTAAATCCATACCGGTGACCCAGCGCCTAAATACTAGGCCTCAAATTTAATTCCCTCTAAATCTCTCGTTACCCACCGGTGTACTGTTGTTGCTGGGCAAGATATTTAGTGTCCGTCAAAGCACATTTTTTGTTCTGGGTTGAAGTACAATTCCCAATTTAGCAATTTCATAATTTAGTGGTTTCTGCTATATCAGAGCTATTTGAAATCTATCCCTAAAAGGGTATATAATATTGAAGGTGCACATAGGGTCATTCAGAATAACTTCACACACACGCTTCTGTGCATTTCCAAGTCTAATTCTGTCACTAAATCCATACCGGTGACCCAGCGCCTAAATACTAGGCCTCAAATTTAAATCCCTCTAAATCTCTCGTTACCCACCACTGTACTGTTGTTGCTGGGCAAGATATTTAGTGTCCGTCAAAGCACATTTTTTGTTCTGGGTTGAAGTACAATTCCCAATTTAGCAATTTCATAATTTAGTGGTTTCTGCTATATCAGAGCTATTTGAAATCTATCCCTAAAAGGGTATATAATATTGAAGGTGCACATAGGGTCATTCAGAATAACTTCACACACACGCTTCTGTGCATTTCCAAGTCTAATTCTGTCACTAAATCCATACCGGTGACCCAGCGCCTAAATACTAGGCCTCAAATTTAAATCCCTCTAAATCTCTCGTTACCCACCGCTGTACTGTTGTTGCTGGGCAAGATATTTAGTGTCCGTCAAAGCACATTTTTTGTTCTGGGTTGAAGTACAATTCCCAATTTAGCAATTTCATAATTTAGTGGTTTCTGCTATATCAGAGCTATTTGAAATCTATCCCTAAAAGGGTATATAATATTGAAGGTGCACATAGGGTCATTCAGAATAACTTCACACACACGCTTCTGTGCATTTCCAAGTCTAATTCTGTCACTAAATCCATACCGGTGACCCAGCGCCTAAATACTAGGCCTCAAATTTAAATCCCTCTAAATCTCTCGTTACCCACCGCTGTACTGTTGTTGCTGGGCAAGATATTTAGTGTCCGTCAAAGCACATTTTTTGTTCTGGGTTGAAGTACAATTCCCAATTTAGCAATTTCATAATTTAGTGGTTCCTGCTATATCAGAGCTATTTGAAATCTATCCCAAAAAGGGTATATAATATTGAAGGTGCACATTGGGTCATTCAGAATAACTTCACACACACCCGCTACTGTGTATTTTCAAGTCTAATTCTGTCACTAAACCCATACCTGTCACCCAGCGCCTAAATACTAGGCCTCAAATTTAAATCCCTCTAAATCTCTCGTTACCCACCGCTGTACTGTTGTTGCTGGGCAAGATATTTAGTGTCCGTCAAAGCACATTTTTTGTTCTGGGTTGAAGTACAATTCCCAATTTAGCAATTTCATAATTTAGTGGTTTCTGCTATATCAGAGCTATTTGAAATCTATCCCTAAAAGGGTATATAATATTGAAGGTGCACATAGGGTCATTCAGAATAACTTCACACACACGCTTCTGTGCATTTCCAAGTCTAATTCTGTCACTAAATCCATACCGGTGACCCAGCGCCTAAATACTAGGCCTCAAATTTAAATCCCTCTAAATCTCTCGTTACCCACCGCTGTACTGTTGTTGCTGGGCAAGATATTTAGTGTCCGTCAAAGCACATTTTTTGTTCTGGGTTGAAGTACAATTCCCAATTTAGCAATTTCATAATTTAGTGGTTTCTGCTATATCAGAGCTATTTGAAATCTATCCCTAAAAGGGTATATAATATTGAAGGTGCACATAGGGTCATTCAGAATAACTTCACACACACGCTTCTGTGCATTTCCAAGTCTAATTCTGTCACTAAATCCATACCGGTCACCCAGCGCCTAAATACTAGGCCTCAAATT